>NC_059211.1:7314945-7949264 GCF_020615455.1 Coregonus clupeaformis
AACAAAATTGTAGACCTGCACCAGGCTGGGAAGACTGAATCTGCAATAGGTAAGCAGCTTGGTTTGAAGAAATCAACTGTGGGAGCAATTATTAGGAAATGGAAGACATACAAGACCACTGATAATCTCCCTCGATCTGGGGCTCCACGCAAGATCTCACCCCGTGGGGTCAAAATTATCACAAGAACGGTGAGCAAAAATCCCAGAACCACACAGGGGGACCTAGTGAATGACCTGCAGAGAGCTGGGACCAAAGTAACAAAGCCTACCATCAGTAATACACTACGCCGCCAGGGACTCAAATCCTGCAGTGCCAGACGTGTCCCCCTGCTTAAGCCAGTACATGTCCAGGCCCGTCTGAAGTTTGCTAGAGTGCATTTGGATGATCCAGAAGAGGATTGGGAGAATGTCATATGGTCAGATGAAACCAAAATAGAACTTTTTGGTAAAAACTCAACTCGTCGTGTTTGGAGGACAAAGAATGCTGAGTTGCATCCAAAGAACACCATACCTACTGTGAAGCATGGGGGTGGAAACATCATGCTTTGGGGCTGTTTTTTCTGCAAAGGGACCAGGACGACTGATCCGTGTAAAGGAAAGAATGAATGGGGCCATGTATCGTGAGATTTTGAGTGAAAACCTCCTTCCATCAGCAAGGGCATTGAAGATGAAACGTGGCTGGGTCTTTCAGCATGACAATGATCCCAAACACACCGCCCGGGCAACGAAGGAGCGGCTTCGTAAGAAGCATTTCAAGGTCCTGGAGTGGCCTAGCCAGTCTACAGATCTCAACCCCATAGAAAATCTTTGGAGGGAGTTGAAAGTCTGTGTTGCCCAGCGACAGCCCCAAAACATCACTGCTCTAGAGGAGATCTGCATGGAGGAATGGGCCAAAATACCAGCAACAGTGTGTGAAAACCTTGTGAAGACTTACAGAAAACGTTTGACCTGTGTCATTGCCAACAACGGGTATATAACAAAGTATTGAGAAACTTTTGTTATTGACCAAATACTTATTTTCCACCATAATTTGCAAATAAATTCATAAAAAATCCTACAATGTGATTTTCTGGATTTTATTTTCTCATTTTGTCTGTCATAGTTGACGTGTACCTATGATGAAAATTACAGGCCTCTCTCATCTTTTTAAGTGGGAGAACTTGCACAATTGGTGGCTGGCTAAATACTTTTTTTCCCCACTGTATATGGAGCGGCAGTGGCTAGTTAACCAGTGACGACGAACGCCGAAGCCTGCCCAAACAAGGAGGGGAGGCAGCCTCGGCGGAAGTCGTGACAGTCTCCGTAATCTAGCATGGGTAAGATGGTCATCTGAATCAGGGTTAGTTTGGCAGCTGGGGTGAAAGAGGAGCGATTACGATAGAGGAAACCAAGTCTAGATTTAACCTTGCAGCTTTGATATGTGCTGAGAGAAGGACAGTGTACCATCTAGCCATACTCCCAAGTACTTGTATGAGGTGACTACCTCAAGCTCGAAACCCTCAGAGGTAGTAATCACACCAGTGGGGAGAGGGGCATTCTTCTTACCAAACCACATTACCTTTGTTTTGGAGGTGTTCAGAACAAGGTTAAGGGCAGAGAAAGCTTGAATGCTAAGAAAGATTTGTTGTAGAGCGTTTAACACAAAATCCAGGGAGGGTCCAGCTGAGTATAAGACTGTATCATCTGCATATAAATGGATGAGAGAGCTTCCTACTGCCTGAGCTATGTTGTTGATGTAAATTGAGAAGAGCGTGGGGCCTAGGATTGAGCCTTGGGGTACTCCCTTGGTGACAGGCTGTGGCTGAGACAGCAGATGTTCTGACTTTATACACTGCACTCTTTGAGAGAGGTAGTTAGCAAACCAGGCCAAAGACCCCTCAGAGACACCAATACTCCTTAGCCGGCCCTCAAGAATGGAATGGTCTACCGTATCAAAAGCTTTGGCCAAGTCAATAAAAATAGCAGTACAACATTGCTTAGAATCAAGGGCAATGGTGACATCATTTAGGACCCTTAAGGTTGCAGTGACACATCCATAACCTGAGCGGAAGCCAGATTGCATACCAGAGAGAATACTATAGACATCAAGAAAGCCAGTCAGTTGATTATTGACAAGTTTTTCCAACACTTTTGACAAACAGGGCAAAATGAAATTGGCCTATAACAGTTAGGATCAGCTTGATCACCCCTTTAAATAAAGGACACTGTCAGGGGTGCTGAAGGTGGGTGTGGTGCAGGAATCAAGCGCAGGACGCAGAAACTAAGTCCAAAAGACTTTAGTGAAATATTCACGTAGTACACGAGCACAACAAGCCCGGAGGCGAAATAAAGGCGCACACAGGCGTCAAACAATAGGCGCACTAACATGTGCGAAAACCTCTCCAAAACAACGGAGGGAAACACGTAGCTCAGAACACCAAACAGAAGAGCAATCACACACAACACCTGACACACACAACGAGAACTAAAAAGGAGAACTAAATAGGACACTAATGAGGACTAACTAGACACAGGTGTACAACATCAAGACAAAACCAAACGAACATGAAACATAGATCGGTGGCAGCTAGTACTCCGGGGACGACGACCGCCGAAACCTGCCCGAACAAGGAGGAGGAGCAGCCTCGGCCGTGGCTGCCTTCCAAGCAATGGGAACCTCCCCAGAGAGGAGAGACAGGTTAAAAAGTTCAGAGATAGGGATGGCAATGATAGGGGCTGCAACCTTAAAGACGAAAAGATCTAAACCATCTGACCCAGATGTTTTTTGGGGGTCAAGTTTAAGGAGCTCCTTTAGCGCCTCAGACTCAGTGACTGCCTGCAGGGAGAAACTTTGTAGCGGGGCAGGGGAAAAAGAGGGAGGAGCATCGGGGCTAGTTGCATTAGCAGGGGTGGGAGATGAGGAAATGTTGGACGGGCAATGAGGCATGGCTTACTGTGTGCATTAGGACCTAAGTGTAATAATTGTATTTTGTACACAAATCCTCAGCTCATTTGTGTGGTGACTTTTTTAGGGATTCTCCGAATATTTATGTGTACAGCTGTGGACAGGTCGAGGTTATCGGGACAGTAGCCTATTACGCCGAGTCTTAAATCGTTGGAGAACAAAAGTAGGCTGTAATGATTACAGTATAAAACTATTGACTATAAAAGTGTGTTGTTTTCTGTCGGTTTATACAGCTTGTGTCATAACGGGAGGTCCAAGGCAGGTTGGATTAATTTGCATACAGGGAGGAACCAGGGAATCTGGTCACAATATGGACGAAGTGGGCAGATAAGAGACACAATTTATTAGACGCAACAAATCTCGATCAGATAGTGATCGGATCGTCTTGATCGGATGACGACAACCACATGTTAATGCAAGGTGTAAGCACGGTTAGTGTGTGTGCTTGCGTGCATGTGCAAAACACTGTGTGTGTCTGTGTGTGTGCGTGCGCACATGTGCGTGCACATTTTGCTTGCATACATACTTGCATACGTTCTTGTGTATATGTGTGTGTATGTGTGTGTGTGTGTTACATGCCAGATGCGGCAATAGTGGCATAAGAGTGCAGTTAGGGGAGCTCTGCAGTGACCCCAGGTCTCGAGGTCAGCCTCTGTCATGTGTAATTGTGTGAGGCCACCCCAGTCATAACTTGTCAGAGGCAAGGAAAGCCAGGGAAAGCCAGGCTGCGCTGGTAAGTGCTCCCAACGGGGGCCAGATTTGTGGGCAGAGCACTAAATAGGCCCCGTTTAGCTCAGTTGGTAGAGAATGGCGCTTGCAACGCCAGGGTTGTGGGTTCGTTTCCCACGGGGGGCCAGTATGAAACTGTATGCACTCACTAACTGTAAGTCGCTCTGGATAAGAGCGTCTGCTAAATGACTAAAATGTAAATGTAAATAACACTACTTCAATCTGGGCCTTTTTCTGCTTCTTTTCTAAAAGAGCCAGAAAAACCTATAGGAGTAAAGGTACTCAGATGACTGATTGTGTTCCATTCAAGTCTTACGAGGAGTGTTTACCCTACTAGTATATGTAGGCGGGTCCCTTCCCATCTAGATAGTCTCCTTTGCACCCTTGCCGAATGAGCTGGAGTCTAATTGCTCTCAGATAATGTTTTTTGGGGCATGTTGGCAGCCTTTGCTGTTGATTTGGGGATCCTCCCACCTAAAAAGAAAACAATACTGAATCACTTTCAATGGGACTTTAAACATACAGTTTCCTTCTCTCTTCAGACGTTTGACTAAAAATCTGATCTGAAATCAGTTCTGGAATAACCTGTGTTGGGGCTGGATAGTGAGTTGGGTGAGGGATAGCAGATCTGAGGTCTGCGCCAGTCCGTGGACCGATGTCGGGCACTGAAGTGTCACTGAAGAGACGCTCGTACCCTCCTTCCACCACCTCCACCCCTTCCAACCTCCCTAACACCCATCTGACCTCCCCTGTCCCATCCTCTCCTCCTCTGAACCCTTCCACCCATCCCATCCCACCTCTCCTCTATCCCTCTCTCCCTCCCTTCCTCTCATCCCCTCCACCCTTCCACCCTCTCCCCTGTGCTAGCTAGCATCTCTCATTAACATGTTTAGCACGTCACGTGAAGCCTCAAGCTCTGGGTGCCACGAGGTCAGACACCAATCTGCTGAAACATCACAAACGTGGTAAACCCTGTTGGAAAGAAAAAACTAATTTTCTCTTTCTCTCACACACGCATGCACGCACACACACACCACACACACATACACTGCTCCCTGAAAGCGAGAAGAAAAAACGTAATTCCCAGACAGGTATGTCCTAATTAAGCTACCAGCCCGGCTCCGCTGCTTCCCAATCAATGCTCTGATCCCGGCCAATGAGCTGGGGAGTTCACTAATGCATGCGCAACCCGTGCTCCCATAATGCCCCGCAAATATTCATTTCCTTAAACGAATAAAATCATTTGGAATTCGGTCAGGATTGATTAACATTCGGAGGCGGTGAAGTCGTGTGTGGCATCAACGTGATCAATACACATATAAACCATGATAGGGTGTGTGTGCTCACTTCTCAAACATATTCCCTCAATATCAAATCAAATCACATGCGCCGAATACAACAGGTGCAGACATTACAATGAAATGCTTACTTACAGCCCTTAACCAACAGTGCATTTATTTTTAACAAAAAAGTAAAAATTAAACAACAACAAAAAAAAGTGTTGAGAAAAAAAGAGCAGAAGTAAAATAAAATAACAGTAAGCAGGCTATATATACAGGGGGGTGCCGGTGCAGAGTCAATGTGCGGGGGCACCGGCTAGTTGAGGTAGTTGAAGTAATATGTACATGTGGGCAGAGTTAAAGTGACTATGCTTAAATAATTAACAGAGTAGCAGCAGCGTAAAAGGATGGGGTGGGGGGGCAGTGCAAATAGTCTGGGTAGCCATGATTAGCTGTTCAGGAGTCTTATGGCTTGGGGGTAGAAGCTGTTGAGAAGTCTTTTGGACCTAGACTTGGCACTCCGGTACCGCTTGCCGTGCGGTAGCAGAGAGAACAGTCTATGACTAGGGTGGCTGGAGTCTCTGACAATTTTGAGGGCTTTCCTCTGACACCGCCTGGTATAGAGGTCCTGGATGGCAGGAAGCTTCCCTCTTCTCTTCAGTTTTGGTACTTAAAAAAAAAAAATATTTAGCAGACACTCTTATCCAGGGTGACTTACAGTAGTGAGTGTATATTTTACGAACTAGTCCCCCTTGGGAACACAGTTGTTCGTTGTCGGGCCCCCACTTTGAAAAGCAAGCTCTGTAATGATAGCTTCTAAAAGGCTTTCACACTTTATCTAGCTTTAAAAGCTCCAGATCTCCGTGTTGCCACTATTAATGGCCATTACTGATTCAGATTCAGATTCAGATTCAGATTCAGGCTGTTGTTGATTAAATAGGAGTTTGGGGCGAAATTGTAGCTCTTGCCTTACATTCAGAACGCTCTGGAAATTAAGCCCCGATTCCGCCTCAATTTCAATACTCGGCTCCTACAGGTAACTGCCAAAATAAAGGAAACACCAACATCATGTGTCTTAGTAGGATGTTGGGCCACCACCAGCCGCCAGAATAGATTCTGGAGCGCCTTGGCATAGATTCTACAAGTGTCTGGAACTATATTGAAGGGATGCGACACCATTCTTCTACTAGAAATTCTATCATTTGGTGTTTTGTTGATGGTGATGGAAAACACTGTCTCAGGCGCCGCTCCAGAATCTCCCATAAGTGTTCAATTGGGTTGAGATCTGGTGACTGAGAGACAGACACACGCACGCACGCGCGCACACACACACACCCTTTAAACCCCCTATGCTCCTTTGAGACCCCTCTTTCAAAGTCACTGAGATCTCTTCTTCTAGCCATGGTAGCCAAAATAATGGGCAATTGGGCATGACCCTAAGCATGATGGGATGTTAATTGTTTAATTAACTCCGGAACCACACCTGTGTGGAAGCACCTGCTTTCAATATATTTTCTATCCCTCATTTACTCAAGTGTTTCCTTTATTTTGGCAGTTACCTGTATCTCCCTATGTATAACTCTTATCTACAACTATCGCTCTACCCTTTTCCTCTCTTTTTACCCCGCTTTTACCCCACTGGTCTTTATTCCGTGATTATGTTGACACGTTTTTTTCGCTCGTCAAACAAATAAGATTATCAGAAATTTGACCAGAAGAATCTGAGAGTTTGTTTAGAAGGATTTGTACAACGCTAGAACCTAGCACTTACTGCTGATAAAGTTGTGATAATTGTGTTACAAGGGGGTCCTGAGAGAAAGAATGAAGCCTAGTTCAGTGTGTTAGCAAAATACATTATGCATTTGATTCTTAGATTGTGCAAATTCTCTGGGAATGAATACAAGTACAGCCTGTTTTAAACACTCCTTTCCATTAAATGTAGTGAAGATACTGTATGATAACACAAACCAGGGGTTGGAACCGGTTCAATGAACACTACCGAAAACTGTAAAATAAAATTGAGGAACAGAACCAGAACCGAAAACGAAAGTGATCTATACTGTTCCGGAACAGAGCCATTATTTTAAAAGCATGGGAAAGGTTCATGACATTCTTTTACATTCTGGGCATTTTTTTCCAGTCCCACAAAAGCGCCTATGCAAAGCCCTCACTTTGTCACTCAGAAACGTATTCAAGTGTCTGCCTGCCTGCCAGCTGAAAATCTTTGCCAGTGTGTGTGTGAAGGCTACCTGCCCGTCCCCTCCATCCGAAGCATAGTCTACTGTAGCTACTGATGTTACAAGCATGATTCAGAAATTAGGGAGAGAGATTTTTTATTAGAGAAGAATGGATTAACTTTTTCAATGTTAGGTAATGATACTATAGTTATCAAGTTTCACATTTGATTTATTAACTACAAAAATGTTTATTTTCATTCTGGTGCCGCTCTGTACACACAAGCTTGTTAGCTAGCTAATTTAGCTAGGTCTGGTCTAGTTCAGGAAAACGCTAGGTGGGATTATGTGTAACGTAATGGATCTGAGAGTCATGATCAAGGCCTAACTCTGTTCCAGTGTTAGTTAAGCCAACTCTCCGATGTTCAAAGGCATTCAAAGTTCCTTCATAGAAGCCGTTCCTCCGTAGGTATAATTCTGTGTGCCTAATTCAGATAATGCATGTCATAACAACAGCGCTTCATGCCCAGTGCTCTCATCACCCGCAAAATTTCAGTCGCAACTCGCACCCTACACTACACTGGTCTATCCAATGCATAGACCCCTTGTCTTTTTCCACATTTTTCCTTATTCTAAAATCATTTTCCTCATCAATCTACCCATAATGACAAAGCGAAAACAGGTTTTTAGAAATTCTTCCAAATGAAAAAAAAACGTATTTACATAAGTATTCAGAACTTTTGCTATGAGACTCGAAATTGAGCTCAGGTGCATCCTGTTTCCATTGATCATCCTTGAGATGTTTCTACAACTTGATTGGAATCCACCTATGGTAAATTAAATTGATTGGACATGATTTGGAAAGGCACACATCTGTCTATATAAGGTCCCACAGTTGACAGTGCATGTCAGAGCAAAAACCAAGCCATGAGGTCGAAGGAATTGCCTGTAGAGCTCCAATACAGGATTGTGTTGAGGCACAGGTCTAGGGAAGGGCACCAAAACATTTCTGCAGCATTGAAGGTCCCCAAGAACACAGTTGCCTCCATCATTCTTAAATGGAAGCAGTTTGGAACCACCAAGCCTCTTCCTAGAGCTGGCTGCCCGGCCAATCTGAGCAATCGGGGGAGAAGGGCCTTGGTCAGGGAGGTGACCAAGAACCCAATGGTCACACTGAATGAGCTCCAGAGTTTCTCTGTGGAGATGGGAGAACCTTCCAGAAGGACAACCATCTCTGCAGCACTCCACCAATCAAGCCTTTATGGTAGAGTGGCCAGACGGAAGCCACTCCTCAGTAAAAGGCACATGACAGCCCGCTTGGAGTTTGCCAAAAGGCACCTAAAGGACTCAGACCATGAGAAACAAGATTCTCTGGACTGATGAAACCAAGATTGAACTCTTTGGCCTGAATCCCAAGTGTCACGTCTGGAGGAAACCTTGCACCATCTCTATGGTGAAGCATGGTGGTGGCAGCATCATGCTGTGGGGATGTTTTTCAGCGGTAGGGACTGGGAGACTAGTCAGGATCGAGGGAAAGATGAACGGAGCAAAGTTCAGTGAGATCCTTGATGATAACCTGCTCCAGAGCGCTCAGGACCTTAGACTGGGACGAAGGTTCACCTTCCAACAGGACATCGACCCTAAGCACACAGCTAAGACAACACAGGAGTGGCTTTGGGACATGTCTCTGAATGTCCTTTAGTGGCCCAGCCAGACCCCAGACTTGAACCCGATCGAACATCTCTGGAGAGACCTGAAAATAGCTGTGCAGCGACGCTCCCCATCCAACCTGACAGAGCTTGACATGATCTGCAGAAAAGAATGGGAGAAACTCCCCAAATACAGGTGTGCTAAGTTTGTAGGTTCATACCCAAGAAGTCTCAAATCAAATCAAATCAAATCAAATTGTATTTGTTACATGCACCGAATACAACAGGTGTAGACCTTACAGTGAAATGCTTACTTACAAGCCCTTAACCAACAATGCAGTTTTAAGAAAGAATACCCCCAAAAAATCACCAAGAATACAATATAAAATAATAAGAAATAAAAGTAACAAATAATGAAAGAGCAGCAGGGGTTCAGGAGTCTTATGGCTTGGGGGTAGAAGCTGTTTAGAAGCCTCTTGGACCTAGACTTGGCGCTCCGGTACCGCTTGCCATGTGGTAGCAGAGAGAACAGTCTATGACTAGGGTAGCTGGAGTCTTTGACATTTTTTAGGGCCTTCCTCTGACACCACCTGGTATAGAGGTCCTGGATGGCAGGAAGCTTGGCCCCAGTGAAGCTTGGCCCCAGTGCCTTGCGGTCGGAGGCCGAGCAGTTGCCATACCAGGCAGTGATGCAACCAGTCAGGATGCTCTCGATGTTGCAGCTGTAGAACCTTTTGAGGATCTGAGGACCCATGCCAAATCTTTTCAGTCTCCTTAGGGAGAATAGGTTTTGTCGTGCCCTCTTCACGACTGTCTTGGTGTGCTTGGACCATGTTAGTTTGTTGGTGATGTGGACACCAAGGAACTTTAAGATCTCAACCTGCTCCACTACAGCCCCGTTGATTAGAATGGGGGCAAACTCGGTCCTCTTCTTTTTCCTGTAGTCCACAATCATCTCCTTTGTCTTGTTCACATTGAGGGAGAGGTTGTTGTCCTGGCACCACACGGCCAGATCTCTGACCTCCTCCCTATAGGCTGTTTCGTCGTTTTCGGTGATCAGGCCTACCACTGTTGTGTCATCTGAAAACGTAATGATGGCGTTGAAGTCGTGCCTGGCCATGCAGTCATGAGTGAACAGGGAGTACAGGAATGGACTGAGCACGCACGCCTGAGGGGCCCCCATGTTGAGGATCAGCGTGGAGGATGTGTTGTTACCTACCCTTACCACCTGGGGGCGGCAGGAAGTCCAGGATCCAGTTGCAGAGGGAGGTGTTTAGTCCCAGGGTCCTTAGCTTAGTGATGAGCTTTGAGGGCACTATGTTGTTGAACGCTGAGCTGTAGTCAATGAATAGCATTCTCAAATAGGCCTTCCTTTTGTCCAGGTGTGAAAGGGCAGTGTGGAGCGCAATAGAGATTGCATCATCTGTGGAACTGTTGGGGCGGTATGCAAATTGGAGTGGGTCTAGGGTTTCTGGGATAATGGTGTTTATGTGAGCCATGGCCAGCCTTTCAAAGCACTTCATGGCTACAGACGTGAGTGCTACGGGTCGGTAGTCATTTAGGCAGGTTACCTTAGTGTTCTTGGGCACAGGGACTATGGTGGTCTGCTTGAAAAATGTTGGTATTACAGACTCAGACAGGGAGAGGTTGAAAATGTCAGTGAAGACACTTGCCAGTTGGTCGGAGTACACGTCCTGGTAATCCGTCTGGCCCTGCGGCCTTGTGAATGTTGACCGGTTTAAAGGTCTTACTCACATCGGCTACAGAGAGCGTGATCACACAGTCGTCCGGAACAACTGATGCTCTCATGCATGTTTCAGTGTTACTTGCCTCGGAGCGAGCATAGAAGTAATTTAGCTCGTCTGGTAGGCTCGTGTCACTGGCCAGCACGCGGCTGTGCTTCCCTTTGTAGTCTGTAATAGTTTGCAAGCCCTGCCACATCCGACGAGCGTCAAAGCCGGTGTAGTACGATTCGATCTTAGTCCTGTATTGACGCTTTGCCTGTTTGATGGTTCCTTGGAGGGCAAGCTTTCTTATAAGCTCCTTGAAAGCGGCAGCTCTACCCTTTAGCTCAGTGCGGATGTTGCCTGTAATCCATGGCTTCTGGTTGGGGTATGTACGTACAGACACTGTGGAGACGACGTCATCGATGCACTTATTGATGAAGCCAGTGACTGATGTGGTGTACTCCTCAATGCCATCAGAAGAATTCCGGAACATATTCCAGTCTGTGCTAGCAAAACAGTCCTGTAGCTTAGCATCTGCTTCATCTGACCACTTTTTTATTGACCGAGTCACTGGTGCTTCCTGCTTTAGTTTTTGCTTGTAAGCAGGAATCAGGAGGATAGAATTATGGTCAGATTTGCCAAATGGAGGGCGAGGGAGAGTTTGTATGCGTCTCTGTGTGTGGAGTAAAGGTGGTCTAGAGTTTTTTTCCCCTCTGGTTGCACATTTAACATGCTGGTAGAAATGAGGCAAAAACGGATTGAAGTTTCCCTGCATTAAAGTCCCCGGCCTCTAGGAGCGCTGCCTCTGGATGAGCATTTTCCTGTTTGCTTATGGCCATATACAGTTAATTGAGTGCGGTCTTAGTGCCAGCATCGGTTTGTGGTGGTAAATAGACAGCTACGAAGAATATAGATGAAAACTCTCTTGGTAGATAGTGTGGTCTACAGCTTATCATGAGATACTCAACCTCAGGCGAGCAAAACCTTGAGACTTCCTTAGATATCGTGCACCAGCTGTTGTTTACAAATATACATAGACCGCCACCCCTTGTCTTACCAGAGGCTGCTGTTCTATCCTGCCGATACAGTGTATCACCCGCCAGCTGTATGTCTTCGTTCAGCCACGACTCGGTGAAACATAAGATATTCGTTTTTAATGTCTCGTTGGTAGAATATTTGTTCCTGTAGTTCGTCCACTTTATTATCAAGCGATTGTAAGTTGGCCAATAGTATCGATGGCAAAGGCAGATTAGCCACTCGTAGCCGGCTCCTTACCAAGCACCCCGATCTCCTTCCGCGATATCTCATTTTCTTTCTACTGCGAATGACGGGGATGAGGGCCCTATCGGGTGTCTGGAGCAAATCTCTCTCGTCCGACTCCTTAAAGAAAAATTATTAGTCCAGTTCAAGGTGAGTAATCGCTGTTCTGATGTCCAGAAACACTTTTCGGTCGTAAGAGACGGTAGCAGCAACATTATGTACAAAATAAGTTACAAACAATGCAAAAAAAACACACAAAATAGCATGGTTGGTTAAGAGTAAAAAAAAACGGCAGCCATCCCCTCCGGTGCCATGTACAAGCTGTAATCGAGGTTGTAATCGCTGCCAAAGGTGCTTCAACAAAGTACTGAGTAAAGGGTCTGAATACTTATGTAAATGTTATATTTCAGGGTTTAATACATTTATAAAAAACTGTTTTTGCTTTGTCATTATGGGGTGTTGTGTGTAGATTGTTGGGGAAAAACAAAAATGTTATCCATTTTAGAATAAGGCTGTAACGTAACAAAATGTGGAAAAAGTAAAGGGGTCTGAATACTTTCCGAATGCACTGTATATACTTTGCCCGCTCCAAAGCAAGCTGCTCTATCCATTGGTGAAGAAATGTAATGTAAAATAATGTTGATTTCAGAGGTTTATAAAGGAACAGAAAGGAACAATATAAACCGTAACTTTTTTTGGTTCGAACCGGTTCAGAACTTTTTTTGCTGGTCGGAACAGTGGAACGGAACAAAAAAGATTATGGTTCTGTTTAGAACTAAACAATTGGAAAATAATTTTGGTTCCAACCTCTGACACAAACAGACAAAAACATTGCTACATTAACTCCCTAACAGTTTCAGGAACTGCTACTTTAGTGTGTAGAATGGACTACAATCCCATCCACAAAAAAACTGATGAGAACTGGAGGCCTATACAACACAACCATAACGCAATCTTAACTCACACTACAGACGACAGGTAGAGAGTACTACAGCGAATGTCCTGTAATCTTTGTCCGCTTTCATCAACACACTGTCCAGCTTTAGTGGGCCATGCAGGGGCCACACTGAGCAGACGGATGCCCTGTAAAGTTTTCTTATGAAAAACCATCCTCTTCCCTTCTTCCCTCTCCTTCTCTCCTCCTCTTCCTTCCGCTGGGTGTGATTTAGGGGCGAGTGAGCTATAGATGTTGGTGCAGGGAGAAACCGTTGCGCTCCCTCTGTCCTAGGCCTTATTACAAGCCTGTCAGTTTATTATAAAACATTAGGAAAGCAGAGGGACACTTGTAGTTACTGTCTTATCGATCGTCGGGATAGATTCCGTGATTTAGTGGCAGACACCTCCGCCATATCTCCAACATTCTCGGCCTTCCCATTAAGCTCTGGTGCTTTCCTTCCGCGGCTATTGATGTATCAACATTAACAGTTACAAGCAGCTACAGAAAATCAATGCTCAACTTTTATTACCAGGGCTGCATAAGGCTGTGTTTGCCTCCCGGTTAGACCCCTGCATCAACGTGAGCCCCTAGAACATGCTCCCAACATGTCAGGTGCTTCCTAAGTGATAGCTGCGCTAGGGTTGGCCGGTATCAACCTTTGTCCTATCGTGATTATTATCTCATTTACATAAGTATTCACATACCTGAGTCAATACTTTGTAGAAGCACCTTTGGCAGCGATTACAGCTGCAAGTCTTTCTGCGTAAGAGCTTTCCACACCTGGATTGTGCAACATTTGCCCACTATTCTTTTCAAAATCCTTCAAGCTCTGTCAAATTGGTTGTTGATCATTGCTAAACAACCATTTTCAGGTCTTGCCATAGATTTTCAAGCAGATTTAAGTCAAAACTGTAACTCAACCACTCAGGAACATTCACTGTCTTTTTGGTAAGCAACTCCAGTGTAGATTTGGCCTTGTGTTTTTGGTTATTGTCCTGCTGAAAGGTGAATTCGTTTCTCATGTGTCTGTTGGAAAGCAGAGTGAACCAGGTTTTCCTCTAGGATTTTGCCTGTGCTTAGCTCCATTCCGTTTCTTTTTATCCTAAAAAACTGTCTAGTCCTTGTCGATGACAAGCATAACCATAACATGATGCAGCCACCACTATGCTTGAAAATATGGAGAGTGGTACTCAGTAATGTCTTGTATTGGATTTGCCCGAAACATAACACTTTGTATTCAGGACAGAAAGTTAATTGCTTTGCCAATTTTTTTTACAGTTTTACTTCAGTGCCTTGTTGCAAACAGGATGTATGTTTTGGAATATTGTTATTCTGTGCAGGATTCCTTCTTTTCACTCTATCAATTAGGTTAGTATTGTGGAGTTACTACAATGTTGTTGATCCATCCTCAGTTTTCTCCTATCACATCCATTAAACTCTGTAACTGTTTTAAAGTCACCATTGGCCTCATGGTGAAATCCCTGAGTGGTTTCCTTCCTCTCCGACAACTGAGTTAGGAAGGACGCCTGTATCTTTGTAGTGACTGGGTATATCGGTACACCATCCAAAGTGTTATTAATAACTTCACCATGTTCAAAGGGATATTCAATGTCTGCTTTTAAATTTTTACCCATCTACCAATAGGTGCCCTTCTTTGCGAGGCATTGGAAAACCTCCCTGGTCTTTGTGGTTGAATCTGTGTTTGAAATTCAATGCTCGACTGAGGGGCCTTACAGATAATTGTATGTGAGGGGTACAGAGATGAGGTAGTCGTTCAAAAATCATGTTAAACGCAATTATTGCACACAAGTCCATGCAACTTATGTAACTTGTTAAGCACATTTTTACTCCTGAACTTATTTAGGCGTGCCATTACAAAGGGTTTGAATACTTATTGACTCAAGACATTCTCTTTATTTTTATTCGTAATTTTTTTTCTTCATCTTTTTTTGTGTGAGGTTGCTTCCCGTGGATACTGCTTGTATGTACAATATGTGTTGTCTTATATAGAAAATAATAACAATTATTGTTCACAAAAAAATGGGCTGGATGGAAGCAGTCTACCGTCTTCAGAACTGGATAATACTTTTTCCAGGTAAAATAAAGTAAATAAATAATATTGTTTGTTTTATCTCATAAAGCTGTAATTGAGGATAGCCTATGCCAAGGGTATTCAACTCTTACCCTACAATGTCTGGAGCCTGCTGGCTTTCTGTTTTACCTGATAATTAATTGCACCCACCTGGTGTCCCAGGTCTAAATCAGTCCCTGATTAGAGGGGAACAATGAATAAACGCAGTCGAACTGGCTTCAAGGTTGAGTTGAGTTTTAGGAGCCTATGCCCAATGCCTATGCTTAGGCTATAGACTTTCATTCTTGTTATTTTTAAAAGCGGCAATTTCTTAGGCTAGAATATTTGGGAAATAAGCAACTGTTCATAACTGTAACTTGTCTTAAAGCATTTATGATAGGCCTAGTAGAAGGATAGGTTATTGGTTTTCAACCTTGCATGGAAGGATTTTCCTGGCCTGCATGGATAATTTATTTCTTAATAAGAAACTTGTCATAGTGTATTGATATTGTTTGTTCTCTCTCATTATTAGTACCCTGGCTACCTTACGTTTTCAGGCTATTCAAACAACCTTTTTGAGATAGAACTCCGTTCTTTACTGCACGGTGCCAGTCAAGTTCAAATAGTCTAAACCAGGGGTAGGCAACCCTGTTCCTGGAGTGCCGCAGGTACTGCAGGATTTTGTTCCAACTAGCCACCACACCTGACCAACTGAGTTAACTGATCAGTTCAATGATTGCCTAAATTCAACACACCTGGTCTTCCAGGTCAGTTAAATCAAAAACATGAAGTGCCTGCGGCACTCCAGATCCAGTTTGGCTTACCCCTGCGCTAAACCATTGTCTGTCACATCACGATGTCGTCACCATCGTTCGTCGATATAATATAATACCTATTCTGCATTGGAAATATCAATCATGCATTTCTTCGGGTGGGGCTTTTGGGACTTCTGGGCAGCCGTCCACAGAATCCATGTTTGTATGAGAACATGAGAGAACAACATTGCAGGGAAACAAGTCTCCTCAAACCCACCCTGCCTCTAACAAGAATTAGGGAGAAATATTGAAATAATCACTCCTCCTAACTCCGAGCTGTCTATCACCTGAATTGAAGCTGATTCATTTGAAGCGGATACCTAAACAGGAACAGTAGTGCACGAGGAGCGGAGCATGGACCCACTCAAACATTTATGAGCGCTGCGCATGTCCTGCTGGGACAAGCAGACTGCTCGCAACACCTCTCATTCCCGATCAATGGACTTAAGTTCATTACACACACAAGCCGTCCAACGCCTAGCGTGCGTGTGTTTGTGTGCATGTGTGTAGGGAGGAGAGGGGCCCTGTAGTGGGTCTATAGGGCAGCATCAGAATGCTTGTTTACATGACTGGAGGTCCCTGTAGCCCCAGCTTGAGGTTATCATTATGTACAGTACATGGTATCCGCTATGATGCGAATGTTTCACCATGGGTGCAGCAGCAGCGCTAGTATGGCCAAGGCGCTAGCTGCTGCTCTCCACCAATTAGAGGCTGAGGCCTGCCAGGGCATGGAGGAGAGGATGGGCTACCCAGGGCCCAGTGGAGAGCAGGGAGCAAAATAATTTAAATAATACAAATAATAACAATGCTAGCTGTTTTGAAACAATGATTTTTGTTTTAATTTGATTGTTTTAACATTATCTTATGTTACCTAGTCAGAATTTCTTACCCCACTGGAAGCAAATAATTCTAACCTACTTTTTTAAAAACTAAGTTTAGATTGTCTTGGAAAAAGCCTCGTGACCTTGTACATTCGTGAAACCGGTACATTTATCATGAAAATACACTTATTATCTCACATTATCTCACATTACCTAGTCAGAATTTCTTACCCATTGGAAGCAGATAATATTACCTATTTTTATCTAAATTAATTAAATTAGCGCCTGATGATCTTGTGGATATATTTATATACTTGTGGGAGAAAACTGGTATATAAACTTTGTGTTTTACGGCGTATCTCCTCTCCCAGGAGTATAGTGTTAGGCAGCATGGCCGATGTAAGGGGAGAGAAAGAGCAACTGCCACGGTCAGGATCCGTATTGATCAGTAAGCCAGCCAGGCCTTATTTAAACATTGCACACAAACACAGATAAGGAGTTACACAAGCCCTCCATAAAGAGCTGTCATTTCTCCATCGATCCCTCCCAGGGATTTCTGTGCCGTGGCCATCTATAAAGCTGTCTCTGTCACACACACACACACACGAGTATGTACGCACACACACACAGGCATGCATGCACACACATGCACAGAGGCATGCACACACATGCACAGAGGCATGCACACACATGCACAGAGGCATGCACACGCTCATTCTGCACACATACGCACACACACACACAAACGTACACACACACAATCTCTCTCACACACACACAAACACACACAGCAACATTCAGGCCAAAGGCGGCCATGGCCTCAGGGGCTGCTGTAGTGTAACCCAGGTCAAATGCACAAAAACACACCGGCAATGAAATAGACCATGGCTATATAAACCAAGGCCTAAATTCAATCAGATCAAGCGTTAACCGACAATTGCAGACAGCCGCATAGCAGATGTTTTGGCGATGTTGGAGATGGAACAGTGTTGGAGCCGTCAATCGGTCAGCAGCTGCTCTTGCGATCATTGTCACGAAGCCACACCCGCCCCACACTTGCCACACCCCCACCCCACTCTCAAATTGAAATCCTAATCCTAATTGAGGTGTAGATTGCATCTCACATTCCAGTGTTCGAACTTGTGCAACCAGTGGCAATGTCCAATTTAGGTATAATGCCAGGAGCCGCTTGAGGATTTGACAGCTCTAACACAGTTCCACCTCCGACACTGCCAAAACAACCGCTATGCGGATGTCAGCTAAAGCGGATCTGATTGAATAGAGACGCAAGTCTGTCAATCATTTGTCAAGCCCAATAAATGTGAATGGTAGCCATTTACATTTGTGCAAATATTAGCTGATAGTATTTGTACATTATTCATTATTGTACAATATTCTGGATAAGTTGCTTATCAACGCTAACATGAATTGTTTGAATAGTCATTAATGTAATTTGACTGCATAATTTGACAGTAAAATAGTTCTCTCCGAAACATGAAAAGAAGGTTGCATATGGAGATAGATGAGTGACAACATTCTGTAAAGGAGTAAAGTACAACTCACACACATAAACAGCAACAGCACACGAGAACTATCGCATCATGATCATTATTTTTAAAAACACATACTGACGCATGTAGACTGAAATTCGGAATGCCTGTTGTTATCGACGAAAGCCATGGTGTAAATTAAGTTGTTTATTTAAGGACTTTTCCTAACGTGATGCGCCCCTTGGCGCATCACAAATCGGCACCCTGGCATCGAGTCCCTGCCAGCTGGCGTGTGTGGATGCCACCATGGCCTGCCCAGTGAGTGCCCACCCTGGGTGATTGTATATAAGGGCATCCATGTGGCCAATGTGATGTGAGCTATGGCAGTCAGGTGGCCGGATACTGTAAAGGCCTGCCACTGCTTCCCTTTGCTCTTTGTGCCGGTCGGCTCATGACGGTTCCCTTTCACAATGCGGTTATAGGATCCCGGCAGAGAACAGAGAAGGAACAGCGGTAACTGGAGACAGTGATTAAACAGTTTAAGCACAGATGATCCGACAGGTGCTCTGGCCGTATCTCTTGTTCTCTGGACACACACACTTGCGCACGGATGCACACATGCACACTCACACACACACACACAAACACACCTCCTCCTGCCCTGCCCCGCTTGTGCTGGTGTATTTAAAGTAACAAAGCCGTCTGTGGAGCTCACTGTCTTCTCACCCCCCTCTGGAAAAAAATTCTCCACATCACTCTTCGGTGAGTGTAACGTAAACCTGCAGGCCGGGGCAGGTGTTGGAAACAAGGGCCAGGAGGGCCAAGAGGGGAGAGACGCATTTAGACAAAGGGGGTATCAATCAATCAAAACACAGTGAGAGCCAAAATGGACACCCCTGCATGTCAAAATGGTTGACTGTTGGTAAGGTTAGAGGTCGCGGGGAGGACAAAAGCCATGCCATGTGTCCATCGACGGAATAATGCAACTTTACATAACTTTAATGGGGGTGCCAGGTTCCTGCCAGGAGTCTGGTCTAGTGCTAGAGCTGCCGACACCGGACTAACACATTGCCACTCTAGGTGGGGGGCTCGAATCCTGGGTCTACCACTTTCCTTGTTGTATTTCTCTCAATTGCCTCTCCCTCTTCCTCTCATTCATATCTCTCTGTCAATAAAATCGATCGCATATGAAGGGAGAGTGGAATTCAATTTTCCTTCACTAAAGGGTTGTGTATGTATTAGGACTTGATCATACCCACATTTGGACATGATAGTTTAAAGCTGTTTTAAAGCAGAGTCATGCTATGGTGGCACCTGCCATGGATGTCATTGGTGTCCATAGGCATTTGGGATCCCATACATTCTTTAGAAGTGTAGGAGTGTTCACTTCAATACTGTGGCCAGTGTTATAGGATATATAAATAAGAGAGTTTCCTCTGCCAAGTAGTCAGCACTGTTATGCCCTGTCTCTGAACCCTCATTCCTGATAGAGCTTCTTTCAACCCACTGTCTTCGCTATTGCAAAGCACCAGAGCGAAACTGTTCTGATTGGGGAAATTATTTCAGACAGCTTTGCGAGACTTTTCCCCTTCAACGCAGCTCCCGACAACCAATCGATAACAAAGCAAGAGAGACGGATGCATCTGTTTTGAATAAGACTGATTGACTCAAAATGGTGTTCTTTCTCCTCCTGTTTATGCTGTTTCATTATTATTTCCACCCTTCAGTACACGAGAAAGATTCAATGAAGCAATGCTCTTGTAAATCAATCCAACGCAAAAACATCCCACTGGGTACAGCCATCAATTTAACGTCTATTCCACGTTGGTTCAACGTCATTTCATTGAAATTACATGGAAACAACATTGATTCAACCAGTGTGTGCCCAGTGGGATGCAATGTTACTTATTGCCATGTTACTTAGTACAGGAGACGACAACGGCTAACGTAGCCAAATTAATTAACCTCCAATTTACAATGACAGAGGAGTAAAATCACAGAGAGAGAGAGAGAGAGAGAGAGAGAGAGAGAGAGAGATAAAAGGGGTGATAAAGATACAACCAGTTTCTTTAGTCAGCACTCTACTCTGTCTGTTCCATCATCAAACAGGGGAGGCAGGAAGAAGACGGGGAATGGAATGTGTGAAGATAGAGAAAAAGAGAGGGATTGAGAAAAAAATGAAGGGGAAAAATGACACTATGGATTAACTGTCCTTCACACAGAAAATATACATCCCCCAGCACTCTTGTTGAATTATTAATTCAAATTTTGTCAGAAAAAGAATGAGAGAAATATATTGATGAGAGCTCGGCTTTAATGGTCTCATTAGGTGTCGAGGTTTCCACTCTGGGCGGGATTCCTACTGCTCCAGGAGTTTAGGAGGAGAGGGGGATACTTGACCCCCCAATGATTTTCTGTCACTTTATCATAAACAAGCAGGTTTTGACGTGCCCCCGCTCACTCTCGCTTGCATGTAATTAGCAGGGCTGTGAAAGTACATGCTGAATGCAAACCAGTTACTCCCCTCACCAGCGCCAGCAGTACCATCACCAGAACCACCACTACCCATCGGCAAGAGAGGAGGGAAAGGGAGGAAAGGGAAAAGATGAAGGAGAGTAGAGGAGAGAAGCGGACCAGTCTGTTGTTTGTTCTTCATATGAACTCCTCAAAGCTTTAAAGACAGACAAAACACAGGTTACATCAGAGAGACAACCAAATTTACAACACCTTTACATTTATTTGACCTACTTTTTATAATTTTTTTCTTTTCAAATGTCGTATGCTTCTGTCAATACCATTGCTCCAAACTGCCTAGCACGTGCTTCTTTTCAGAATGGCTCACTGTATATTAACTCTAACCATGAAGTGCTAGCTAGCTGTGTTAGCGCTAGGCAATTCTGATGGCATTAGAGAGGTGAGAGAGCACAGGCCTGGGAGTGTGGCTGTGCCCTTTGAGGTCAATTCATTGAAAGGCATTTGGTTCCGCCTGGAGGGGGGCTGAAAAAGGGGAAAAGGAGGCCAGAAGGGGTGAGGAAAGGGGCTCATGGGCTCTGTGTTTTGGTTAATCATGTCACATGACCTGGATTTTTACCTTTATTTAAAGCTTTTACATCAAACTGTCCCCTTTTCTTTTTATGTCAGATGGTCCAGCACCATCCTCAGACAATTGCTTTAATTTCTGGTCCAATTCTAATTTCTGTTATAAAGGTAAAAATCCAGGTCATTTGACATGATTAACCAAAACACAGGCACCTACTCATGGCTAATGCAACTCCTTAGTGTCCGCTTTCACAGTAGTGGAGTGGAGAGTGTGCCCTACCTGCCTATGTAAAGCCACTGTACAGCACTGTTACTGCAGTGTGGTTTGGATAGAATTTCACCCCAGTCTTGAACTGGCAAAAAAAAGCAGGAGGCTTTGACCTGTAGTGGAAACAAGAGAGAGAGACAGAAGGAGAAAGACGGAGGGAGATTAATTAAGAATCTACCAATACAAACTGTAGGTGTGTGTGCACCTACATGAATGTACCAGACACACTGTGCAATCTTCTGTTTTATTATTCTTGTGGATATAACCCCTCTGCCGCTGTATGTCCTCCACTGCCCTGGCACTTAATAACGCTGACATCGTCATGCCACAGACAGAATCAATGGATTTAAATGTATTTCCCTTCACCAGACCCTAGTGCATTTCAGCTAGCATCAGTAACAAGACGGCTCTGTGATCCGCCGGCGAGCCTTGTCTCTCTTGTTTATTTAATCAGACCTAAGGCGCCTTTCCTGTCCTCTCTGCGTCTTCGGAGCGCCTGACGAGCTCGCCGACCGACCGACCTGTCCTTGGGCGACGGGACCTGCCTCCTCGGCTACCTGCTTAGTAACAACAACTGGCGCCGGCTTTAAGTCGGATTTTACTTAATATATCCCCGAATGGACGCCGTTCCTGTTTAATTCTCTTTCATAGCCTCCCGGCGCAGGTCCCGGCGGTCTTCGGGGTTGACGAGGGGCGAGCAAATTGAGCCTTCTTGCCTTATTCTGACACACAAAAGCCTGTCTCCACTGGCTTATCAACAGGCCAATCACACATCCCCCCACTCTAAGAACCAGGAAGTGTTGTGAGCTAATGCTAATGCATCATTGATAACACACTGTCTGGTTCGACCAAAAATTTCTCAACCGTCACAACACTTCCGTTTAGTGGGTACAAACATAGGGTGTGTGTACAGTATTATACAACGGGTGGGTCTAATCCTGAACCATATTCCAGCCGGTGTCTATTCCACAAGTTACCACCGGCTAAATCTATGACGTTTACTCTGTTCCATCTGACTGCGCAATCCACTGTCTCATCAGCCCAGCCAAGCAATTTATAAACTTGATCTCCACTATAAAAAGCATCTAGACATTATCTCACTTTTAGACTAACATTTAGTTTTCAACAGCGGAGATTTGTATAAACCTTGCTGTCTGTCTCTACGACATTTGCAACATTGTTTCAATATTCAAATTCGATCTCCAGCTGTCCCATAGTAATGAACGTGTCAGGAGTCGGGATGAGACAGCCAGTCGAAATCATGAATCAGCTGGCATCATTTTTATGGATATTTACAAAGAAATGTCAATTGAAAAAAGGTAAAATGAAACGAAGTGCAGCTTCAGTTTGAAGTGATTGTGTTAGCTGTGTTGTTGGCTAACTCATCTGAACAACAGTGTCCTGATGAGTGAGCAACATTTTATGCCAGGCAAAATCCCGCCTCATTAGCTCATTGTTATGGATGTATCCAAATAAATGTCACTAGAAAACAGCTTAAACAAATGCAAATGCAGCTACTTTATTGTTATTCTGGCTTCACTTTTTGACGTGACTGTAAGTTAGCCGTAGTTGGCTAGCTAGCTAGCAAGGGATAAGAGCGTTGCCAGCCAGTATGGCAATGGAACATTTAGAACGAACGACTGGCCAATATATCCTCCAAACACCGGCTTCTCTGGCATTATCACTTAACTACTCACCCAGTGACTCAGCAGTAGAAGTATTATCAAACTGGCCCATAGAGTTGACCGGGCGGCCATTGCCCCCCTCTTACTGCCCTGTTTCCAGCATCAGCTCCACACTCACACACACACACACACACACACACACACACACACACACACACACACACACACACACACACTTACACACACACACACAGACACAGACACAGACACACACACACACACACACACACACACACTTACACACAGAATCCCACCACCCCCCAACACACACATACTCCTCCTCCCCTCACTCAACCAACCCATCCACAGGTGTGGCAGTCCCAGGGCCTACCTCTCCCCACTTCGGTGCTGGGGTCAGTGGGTTCCCTGACAGGACTGCCCCCCCAGCCTGATTGGAGCCTTGCTGAAAGTCAGGCCAGCAGGTTAATGATGAATAAACGGGAGATTGACAGCTGTGGCTTGGAAGATAGTGGACAGAGTGAGATAGTGGGATCATATATAGTGATATATCATATAACTACAAGTTGTAAAGAGGAGTAACACGCCATGGACTCCTACACTCCCCAGCACTACTTTCTGGCCTTTGTGTCAACGCGGCGATAGCCTAGTAGTAGTAAAACAATCATGTAAATCCTAACAGGGATTGGATGATCTAGCCCAAGTCCCGCCCCCTGAATGGCTCTAACGGATTGGCTCATTGTTCACTCACGCGTTTAGTTGGTTATAGGACATACATCACTGTTACAAGTTAGGTATTGACAGTCATTTTTGTGACTAAAGGATTAAAGATTAGGTAGTGAGTATCATATTTGCTTGTGATGCATGAGTTGATTGCTGGAGTCATTACTGTTTCTCTCTTGATCTGTCCTGTTCTTCTGTCCTTTATTGTTACATTCATATGTTTGGTAAACTATCCTACAGCAGAAATGTACACATACAGGCACATTCCTCCTTCCCCCCATTCTGAGTCAATCCAGGCAGAGCTGATCCAATGTAATTAAAAGGCATTGTGGCATATTGAGAGGCTGTACAGTGTGTGTGTGTGTTTGCGTGTGTGTGTGAGTGTAGTGTAGTGTAGGGTCATCGGGCTCCGGCGTGGATCGCTAGTCAAATGAAACAATATATTCCAAGGGACCTCAGGGTTTCCATCTTAGTGCTGTGCACGGCGCTGGAGCACACTGAGCCTGTTTCATGTGAAAAAAAGTTGATAATTAGTCCCTTAGTGACTCAATGGAGGGATTGAGGAGAGGAGGAGGAGATACTTACCGTGGTACTTAGCTCCAACCTGACATTTGGGCTAGTGTGTTAATCAGAATGACTCAACCATACAACCCCATCACCCTACTCCCTTTATCGCCATAGCGTCATCAAACCCTATTTTTCGCTGCCGATAAATTATTATCGAAAATTGGGATAATTCCTTTTGTGGCAAACCTGTGTTTTGTTTGCAGGGGAAAAGAGATCAAGCTATTGTCATCGAACATCAGTGTGCTTTTTGAGCCCCTTTCATTCTTTTTTCAAAAGGAGCCTGATAATAATTAGCAATTAAAATGTGCCTTTTTTGCCTCATCTTTCTCTAATTAGCCTGACAGAGACATTGGGCTGTACATCTCTGTAGTTTTGGGCCTCACACACATACACATACACACACTCCACAAACACGCACGCACACACAGAGAAAAGTCTTACCATGAAACCATGGCAACATATAATGTGTCTTGTTTTGCAGTGATCCCAGCTAACCCTGTCATGTCCCCTCTAAATCAATGAAATCACATTTATAAACGGACGGAAGAAAATGTAATCAATAAACAGACAATGATACAGCATATTGTCAATAGAGATTGTCAATTTTTTACATACATTCAATATAGTTAATGCATTGTCAGTATTGCTATGTCCTCATCAAGGAAAGCTGTGTTGTGTTCATTAGGCACCAAACGGAAGAGAATGGATTGTAACACCTGGACTTGTTTCAATGTATCACATATGGGGATTCACCAGTATCACCAATACTTTCGGAAGGACCTATCAAAAGCGTCTGTTGGAGACAGACAGGTAGAGTGACGAATGAGGTGAGACCCTCACCTCCTAATAAGGAGACACTCTCCCACCCTCTGGTCATTCTCACTTCTCTTCCTCACAAAGAGCATTACTCTCTAGCTCTCCCCACGACTCCTGCTTAACTGCTCACAAGTGAACCGTGAAGGATATCGCTGCCTAGCGTAGGTCTTCAGACCCTGTCGAGAGGTTGACCGAAAGGTTTTTGCTTTGTGTAGAAATGTATTTTCTACTTCTCAGTCTCCATTGGTAGCTAGCTTCATGGCTAGCTATTGAGACTCGGTTAGCCCATGCTGCAAGGCGTAGGCAAACTTGGCTAGCTCTCTGAGAGGCAAGCTAACCTCACTAGCATACCCTACCTGCAACATGGTAGCATTGCTTGCTCCCTTCTCTCATATAGCTTAACCTATGTTCACCCATTTGTGTTAACTAGACCGACTGTCTCTTTCGGTCATAGGAGCACACTACCTGAAGGCCAACTCTGCCCCTACGCGGTTTCCTTCAGCCAGCACTGGGCTAGTTACGGCACACCTTCACCATGAGGTAGCTGCTAGCTAGCTAACGCCCCACTAGCCTTGCGGCTATGGCTTTCTACTGTTCTGATTATTGCTAGCTATTAGATGCAAGGCTTCTAATTAGCTAGCTTATAACGCCGTGTACAGAAACTACAGTTTGCTAGCCACCAGCTGCAAGGCTTCTAACTAGTCCTTGTAGCAAGCCTTGTTCCTCACAATGGAGTTTGGGCTCCTCCATGTCTGCAAGCGAGCCGCGGCCAGACTCGATATGAGTGGCTGTCTCCCATAGGGACCTATACGTTAAGGGACCTATACAACAGGAAGAGACTCCCGTCTCATACAGTCCTGGTAAACAACTGCTCCCCACAGTACCAGCTTGCCTCAGGGAAGCTAAGAGCTTGTGGGACAAACCCCTCAATAGCAAGATTCTTGCTAGGGGCACCCAGAGCCTGGACATGCACAATATGGAGGAATCTGGGTTTGGCAACCCTCCCACAGTGGAGCCGTCACTGGCTTAACACCTCAGCCCCTCACGCCATGTTACTAACGACACCGGCACCTCACTCCCTAGAAAGATGGAGAGCTTTACTGCCTCCATTTTTAAGAAGACGTACAAAGCCTGGACCCAAGCAATCAGAGCTCTCAATGTGACCTCTGTATTGTTGGCTTATCAGGCTGCGCTACTGAAGGAGGTGGGGAAACAACTGCCTTGGA
This sequence comes from Coregonus clupeaformis, assembly GCF_020615455.1. Lineage (NCBI taxonomy): Eukaryota > Metazoa > Chordata > Actinopteri > Salmoniformes > Salmonidae > Coregonus > Coregonus clupeaformis. The sequence goes on from NC_059211.1 coordinate 7,341,125, forward strand.
CACCTTAGATCCAGATGCTTGGGAGCAGATCTGTATGATTACAGACCTAAACCTGTGTGCGTCCCATAGTGCCATTTAAGGCTGTGGTCGTACCATGAGCCTAGCAGTAGTGGGAGAAAGGGCACTTTGGCTGAGATTATCCAGTTTAACAGACAAAGGTGCTTCAATCTATAGCTAGAGGACTCCTGATATCTCCAGGAGTGGTAAGTATAATTTGTGTCTTAATCTGTTTTGTCTAGTACTGTCTTTTTGCTAGCTAGGGCCATCTACTTTAAGTGCTCTCTGTCTTCCCAGTAGCCTACTTGGTGTGTGAACTGCTGACTGCTCATAACTTGCATCTGATTGTTGACACATCAGCCAGGATTAAGGGGTAGGGCAATTTGTGACTGTTGTTGTTTTGGTATTCAGTGTTATTTCATAGTTTTGACGTCTTCACTATTATTCTACAATGTAGAAAATAGTTAAAATAAATAAAAACCCTTGAATGAGTAGGTGTTCTAAAACTTTTAACCGGTAGTGTACCTTGAGAATCTTGCCTTTTTAAGATGAGAGAAAATAAAAGGGTTTTACATTTAAACAAATCTGTAGCCTGCAGGAAGGACTAGGATACTAAATTGTCATTCTGTTTAATAGTGGCCTTTTGAACAACAACCACAGTGAGTAGGCTACATATTTGACAACAAATCCTGAAGAAACAGAATAGTCATGACAAGTATGAGGAATAACAAAAGTGCGATCTAAGCAAGCACATTAATTGACCGTTATGGTTTTCCTCCACATAAACTTTTTTTGGGCGCTGTTGTTTGAAGTGCTGTCACCATGAAAATGTAAAAAAATTACTTGTCTCAGCAGCATACTTATTTGATGCAACGAGGGTAGAAATGGCTTATTTGGTCAGTATTACTTACCAAGCCAAGCAGAGCTGTTTTATCAAAACACAAATATCCTGTGCTTTCTCATTTGGTGCATAGGCGCATACAGACACAGCTTGGCTACATTGTAACCGCAAAGCGGCCATATGGGGCTCAGCACGGACTGTTACTTTTATGTAACTGAATGAAAACATTTTAACAATGTGATTTAACCAATTTAAGTTGGGAAAATAGATGGCAAAAATGCTGAATGCCGTTAACTGCTTGTAAACAGCTTGACGAGGAAAATTATTTCACCATTGGAGGCTCCTCAGAGAAGGAAGGCGAGGACGATCCTCCTCAGTGAATTTCATAAAAATTAAAATAATAAAACATTAAAAAAGTTATTATTTTTAGATAAAACTATACTAGATATGTTCACATGTCACCAAATAATTTATTAAAACACACTGTTTTGCAATAAAGGTCTACAGTAGCCTCAACAGCACTCTGTAGGGTAGCACCATGGTGTAGATGGAGGACAGCTAGCTTCCGTCCTCCTCTGGGTACATTGAATTCAATACAAAACCTAGGAGGCTCATGTTTCTCACCCTCTCAAACCTATCAGAGCTCTTGTAGCATGAACTGACATGTTGTCCACCCCATCAAAGGATCAGAGAATGAAACTAATACTGAAATCACAAGCTACAGCTAGCTAGCACTGCATAAAATGTGGTAAGTAGTTGACTCAAAGAGAGAGAAAGAGTTTTGAACAAATACATTTTTTCAAAAATGAAGGAGAAGCAACAGAGAGAAAGATAACTATATTTTGTCTTTTTTTTTCACTTTCACTTACTTAGCTAGCAAATGCAGCTAGCTAGCTAGATTAACCTACTCAAACACCAAGCTCAAACAGAGGGATGCTATATTAACTAGCTGGCTATGACTATCCACCACAACACTGGAACTCTTCCAAGTCAAGGTACGCTTTTGGTTTTACTAATTTATTGCCACGGGGCCCGCCAGAGTAACTACTAAACTGCTTACTGAACTGCTTACTGACTGTACACTAACATTACTGCATGATTGTAGCGGGTTTACTAACACATTCGTTCTATTAGCTATGTTGACTATGACGTTACTTTAGCTAATATGGTGACAACGATGTAAACTGTGTATAGCAGTTATGTTAAGTTTTGGCTTGGAAAGTTTATTTCGCCTGGTCACATACAGCTGATGTGTTGTACAATGAAGTCCACAAGCGAAGGGAAAAGGTGAGAGGAGGAGAGCACACATAGATGAGAGAAGGAATACAACGTGGCTGCAATGAAAGTGAACTGAGTTTACGTGTGATCAGGGGTGTATTAATTCTGCTGATTCTGTTGAAAAACATTTCATAAAACGGAACATACGGAACAAAATGGGTATAAACATAGCTGAATTTGTCCAATAGAAACTCTCATTTGCAACTGTTGGACTAATGATTACACCCTAGATCAGCTAGATGCAGGCAATAGTGTGCAAGGCGGTTTTTTCTCTTGACCTGTGTGCACCTACGTTGTAAACTTTCATTCATAGGCTAGGTTGTAGCAACCTCATGATGGGTATAGGGAAAAGTAGACTATCATGTAGTAGCCTAAACCTATCAATGTTACATTGAACTGAGTGAATGGAATATGAATGACAGTCATCCAATGTGCTGTAATAGAAAAGGCCATGCTCATGAACAAATTAAATCGTCCTCCCTCATCTTAAACAGCACTGACCGCCACTGTATTTCACAGATTTTAATAATGTAATATTAGGCCTACTGATTATTTCAAACTATCTACTTGTTAGCTACTCATTGACAGCCCGCAAACTACCGGACATGCAGTTTTCTGCTAAGGCGCAACCGTTTGAAGGATGATGGAAGGCTGCAAGTGGTTTCAACTCGCTATTTGCATTAGAGGTCGTATTGAGTCATATTCCTGTAAAGCTTAGAGAGCATCTCATGTCAAATGCTGTTGAAGTAATATGGCTACAGGTTCACCTGCCTCACCTAAAGCCCATTCTTATGGGAAGCTGCTATAGACCACCAAGTGCTAACAGTCAGTATCTGGATAATATGTCTGAAATGTTTGATAATGTATGTGATATCAACAGAGAGGTATATTTTCTGGGTGACCTAAATATTGACTGGCTTTCATCAAGCTGCCCACTCAAGAAAAAGCTTCAAAATAAACCGGTACCTGCAACCTGGTTTAGGTTATCAGTCAACCTACCAGGGTATTTACAAACAGCACAGGAATGAAATCATCCACATGTATTGATCACATCTTTACTAATGCTGCAGAAATCTGCTCTAAAGCAGTATCCAAATCCATTGGATGTAGTGATCATAATATAGTACCATATCTAGGAAAACCAAAGTTCCAAAGGCTGGGCCTAATGTAGTGTATAATAGGTCATATAATACGTTTTGTAGTGATTCCTATGTTGAAGATGTAAAGAATATTTGCTGGTCTGTGTTGTGTAATGAGGACCAACCAGACACTGCACTTGACTTATGAAATGCTTATTCCAGTAACTAATAAGCATGACTGTAAAAACTAAGGCAGCAGCTAATGGGGTTCCATAAGAAATACAAATACAAAAACTCAGAGTCAGAGACAGCAAAGCCTAATCAGAATGTGTGCATCATGGTTCTTACAGGCAAAGTGAAATGATACAATGAATTTGCTCATGGTGCACGCAGCTCAAATGATATGTAACAACACCATTTGACCAACACCATCAGACATGAAACAACGATACAAATGCAACAGCACAACAAAATAGAGAAAACATTTATATTTTAAACACCAGTGGTCCAACTAGTGCTTTCTAACTGCACTGAACCAAAACAGTGGCAACGGGAGTGAAGCAAAACTTTATTTTGAGTGGTCAAAACCATTCATCTTTTTGGCAATGGGGGAGGGGGTGCAAAATAGAATCTGTTAATTATTATATCATATATAAAATGGACATAACTATTTTAATACAGACTAGCTCAAAACATTACTAATCATTGAAAATGACAAATTTGCCCAATGGATCATGATAACTTTCTGGCAAAAAAGTGGGGGTGCACCCATATTTTGAAAGTGGGGGTGCAACTGCTTTGTTTTCTCCATTGCTCAGGCACCTATGCCCCATGATTAGGATTACTGCGCTGCAGTCGTTTCCTTCTTCCTCCGGCTATATTGCCTGACTTCCCGAGAGAGCCCGCTTCCCGCATCTAGGCGGACTGACTTGCTGCATCCTGGTAGAAGCTACGGCCCTGTGAGAGCTATGGGAATGGGAGAGGGGTGGGAGAGCTGACACACCCATGAAAATAGTGTGATGCCATATTATTTTCCTCCTATGTTGCCTACCCTCCCTTTTCTTTCTACACAGAGCAAGGGAATAGGGCCTGGGACTCTTGGAAGAGAGTGCCAGCCCCCTTATACACGCTCTCTGTTTTACAGTTGTTGCGTTTTTCTTGGAGAATTGGTATGACTAAACAGATTGTTCTTGCCTACACTCTTCGTTTTCCATGGTCTTATGCTCCTTGCCAGACTTTTTTGGACAGAGAGAAGGTTTCGTCATTGCTAAGGTCCTCTAGCCGCTTTCTCGGCCTGCCAAGGCCCCGACAGTAGTACAGTTTATACATAACTTTAATGTTGTTTCTAGGAGGGCACATCGCTTACACCCAGTCTCTAAGTCTTAGCTTGTCCTGGGACATATCTATTGTGCTTAAGATATTTTCACAGCAGCTGCTAGCCACTGATAAGCGTGGAGATGTAATATTCCTCCATCTTTTGCTTTACTACTGCCCTTGGCGTCCCTAAGCGAGTGTGTGGACTGTGCTATAACAGCCACTGTTCACGCCCGCAGTCTGCCCAGGGCTTTTTCAGATTAATGTACCTAAACCCAGCCTTTGGCCCTGGTCAACTTTTTGTCATTGTCGCACCTTGGAGCCTATGGCTTTTCGTCTGTTACCTTCCCCAGAAGTGCGTCCCCATTGTTGTCCGGTACACTACCGGTCAAAAGTTTTAGAACACCTACTCATTCAAGGGTTTTTCTTTATTTTTACTATTTTCTACATTGTAGAATAATAGTGAAGACATCAACTATGAAATAACACATATGGAATCATGTAGTAACCAAAAAAGTGTCAAACAAATCAAAACATATGTTATATTTGAAATTCTTCAAATAGCCACCCTTTGCCTTGATGACAGCTTTACACACTCTTGGCTTCTCTCAACCAGCTTCACCTGGAATGCTTTTCCAACAGTCTTGAAGGAGTTCCCACAGTGAGTCGGACTGCAGAGTGAAGGAAAAGCAGCCAACAAGTGCTCAGCATACAGTGAGGGAAAAAAGTATTTGATCCCCTGCTGATTTTGTACGTTTGCCCACTGACAAAGACATGATCAGTCTATAATTTTAATGGTAGGTTTATTTGAACAGTGAGAGACAGAATAACAACAACAAAAATCCAGAAAAACGCATGTCAAAAATGTTATCAATTGATTTGCATTTTAATGAGGGAAATAAGTATTTGACCCCTCTGCAAAACATGACTTAGTACTTGGTGGCAAAACCCTTGTTGGAAATCACAGAGGTCAGACGTTTCTTGTAGTTGGCCACCAGGTTTGCACACATCTCAGGAGGGATTTTGTCCCACTCCTCTTTGCAGATCTTCTCCAAGTCATTAAGGTTTTGAGGCTGACGTTTGGCAACTCAAACCTTCAGCTCCCTCCACAGATTTTCTATGGGATTAAGGTCTGGAGACTGGCTATGCCACTCCAGGACCTTAATGTGCTTCTTCTTGAGCCACTCCTTTGTTGCCTTGGCCGTGTGTTTTGGGTCATTGTCAGGCTGGAATACTCATCCACGACCCATTTTTAATGCCCTGGTTGAGGGAAAGAGTTTCACACCCAAGATTTGACGGTACATGGCCCCGTCCATCGTCCCTTTGTTGCGGTAAAGTTGTCCTGTCCCCTTAGCAGAAAAACACCCCCAAAGCATAATGTTTCCACCTCCATGTTTGACGGTGGGGATGGTGTTCTTGGGGTCATAGGCAGCAACTCCTCCTCCAAACACGGCGAGTTGAGTTGATGCCAAAGAGCTCCATTTTGGTCTCATCTGACCACAACACTTTCACCCAGTTCTCCTCTGAATCATACAGATGTTCATTGGCAAACTTCAGACGGGCCTGTATATGTGCTTTCTTGAGCAGGGGGACCTTGCGGGCGCTGCAGGATTTCAGTCCTTCATGGCGTAGTTTGTTACCAATTGTTTTCTTGGTGACTATGGTCCCAGCTGCCTTGAGATCATTGACAAGATCCTTCCATGTAGTTCTGGGCTGATTCATAACCGTTCTCATGATCATTGCAACTCCACTAGGTGAGATCTTGCATGGTGCCCCAGGCAGAGGAAGATTGACAGTTATTTTGTGTTCTTCCATTTGCGAAAAATCGCACCAACTGTTGTCACCTTCTCACCAAGCTGCTTGGCGATGATCTTGTAGCCCATTCCAGCCTTGTGTAGGTCTACAATCTTGTCCCTGACATCCTTGGAGAGCTCTTTGGTCTTGGCCATGGTGGAGAGTTTGAAATCTGATTGATTTATTGCTTCTGTGGACAGGTGTCTTTTATACAGGTACAAACTGAGATTAGGAGCACTCCCTTTAAGAGTGTGCTCCTAATCTCATCTCATTACCTGTATAAAAGACACCTGGGAGCCAGAAATCTTTCTGATTGAGAGGGGGTCAAATACTTATTTCCCTCATTAAAATGCAAATCAATTTATAACATTTTTGACATGTGTTTTTCTGGATTTTGTTGTTGTTATTCTGTCTCTCACTGTTAAAATAAACCTACCATTACAATTATAGACTGATCATTTCTTTGTCAGTGTGCAAACGTACAAAATCAGCAGGGGATCAAATACTTTTTTCCATCACTGTATGCTGAGCACTTGTTGGCTGCTTTTCCTTCACTCTGCAGTCCGACTCATCCAAAACCATCTCAAATTGGTTGAGGTTGGGGGATTGTGGAGGCCAGGTCATCTGATGCAGCACTCCCTCACTCTCCTTCTTGGTAAAATAGCCCTTACACAGCGTGGATGTTTGATGGGTCATTGTCCTGTTGAAAAACAAATGATAGTCCCACTAAGCCCAAACCAGATGGGATGGCGTATCGCTGCAGAATGCTGTGGTAGCCATGCTGGTTAAGTGTGCCTTGAATTCTAAATAAATCACAGACAGTGTCACCAGCAAAGCACCCCTACACCATAACACCTCCTCCTCCATGCTTTACGGTGGGAAATACACATGCAGAGATCCTCCGTTCACCCACACCGCTTCTCACAAAGACACAGCGGTTGGAACCAAAAATCTCAAATTTGGACTCAAGACCAAACAACACATTTCCACCGGTCTAATGTCCATTGCTTGTGTTTCTTGGCCCAAGCAGGTCTCTTCTTCTTATTGGTGTCCTTTAGTAGTGGTTTCTTTTAAGAAACCCGACCATGAAGGCCTGATTCACACAGTCTCCTCTGAACAGTTGATGTTGAGATGTGTCTGTTACTTGAACTCTGTGAAGCATTTATTTGGGCTGCAATTTCTGAGGCTGGTAACTCCAATGAACTTATCCTCTGCAGCAGAGGTAACTCTGGATCTTCCATTCCTGTGGCGGTCCTCATGAGAGCCAGTTTCATCATAGCGCTTGATGGTTTTTGCGACTGCACTTAACGAAACTTTCAAAGTTATTGAAATTTTCCGGATTTACTGACCTTCATGTCTTAAAGTAATGATGGACTGTCTTTTCTCTTTGCTTATTTGAGCTGTTCTTGAATGAGTAGGTGTTCTAAAACTTTTGACCGGTAGTGTACATGGGTTGCAAATCTACTTGGAATGAACGAGAGGTCATGCAAGGGTGTTATGCTCTTCACTCATTGAGCAGCTACCCTCGAAAGAGGATGGGCTCTTCTCCGACGATATCATGCCGGATCATGGGAACTATTATATTGATTTATGATGGCGAGCATGACAGCCTTCGGAGGGGCCTGAAAGGGCCCTTATCTACAGAGGAGTTTACCTCTTGGGCTCTGGTTTTGGGATATACACTATATATACAAAAGTATGTGGATTCGGCTATTTCAGCCACACCCATTCTCTGGAGTGATGAATCACGCTTCACCATCTGGCAGTCCGACGGACAATTCTGGGTTTGGCAGATGCCAGGAGAACGCTACCTGCCCCAATGCATAGTACCAAATGTAAAGTTTGGTGGAGGAGGAATAATGGTCTGGGGCTATTTTTCATGGTTCGGGCTTAGCTCCAGTGAATGGAAATCTTAACGCTACACCATACAATGACATTCTAGACGATTCTGTGCTCACAACTTTGTGGCAACAGTTTGGAGAAGGCCCTTTCCTGTTTCAGCATGATAATGCCCATGTGCACAAAGCGAGGTCCATACAGAAATGGTTTGTCAAGATCGGTGGGGAAAAACTTGACTGGCCTGCACATTGAACACCTTTGGGATGAATTGGAACGCAGACTGCGAGCCAGGCCTAGTCGCCCAGCATCATTGCTCGACCTCACTAACTCTTGTGGCTGAATGGAAGGAAAGTCCCCGCAGCAATTTTCCAACATCTAGTGCAAAGTCTTCCCAGAAGAGTGGACGCTGTTATAGCAGCAAAGGGGGGACCAACTCCATATTAATGGCCATGATTTTGGAATGAGATGTTCGACGAGCTGGTGTCCACATACTTTTGGTCATGTAGTGTATCTCATTAAACTGAGCTGTTGTGTGCCACATATTGGGCTTCCCCTCACTTTGTTATGATGTTTTTCCCGACAGGTTGTTTCTGCACCTTCTTGGTGCGTACTCCCTCAGTTTCGAAGCCTCTGAGTGTTGCTGATTTTGGGACTACCCTGGCTTTGGAGAGCATGTTTTGAGATGTATCACCGCATTCCCCTGCTCACAAGAGCGCGAGGAAGAGAAGCGTGCTTGAGAATGACCAGAGTGTAGGAGTGTGGTTCCTTATAAGGTGATGAGGGGCTCACCTCATTCACCACTATACCTGTCTGTCTCCACAATACACTTTTGATAGGTCCTTCTGAGAGTATTGGTGATCCTGGCGAATCCCCATATGTGATACATCTCACTCATATTATCAGAAAACTGGGATTATAAAGTAACCTTAAGTTTTAGTTTTCTGTTGACAAATGTTTTTAAAAGTTTTGCTACGGTGTGTCCTAATGAACATGACCCTGAAAAAGGGGTAATTGAAATAGAGCATACATCATCACTGTCCATACATAATTGAATCTCTTCACTACGGTGTCCATATTAGGACACATCCATGGAAGTTGTGTCAGACTCACTCAGAGTGACGTATGTCCTAATATGGACACCATACTACACAGTCCTATTTTATATTGACCGAGTCAATTGGATTGAGCTGATTTAGGAGTTGATGAGGCTGATGTGAGGTCAGACAGACAGACCACAGAGTGGCAGCAGGCAGGAAAAAGCAAATGTCTGTTTGGAGGGTCAGTTGTCACTTGCAGAGCCTCTCCTCCCCCTCATCCCTCTTCCTGCCCTCCTCTTGGCCTTATTTAGCTGTGTCACACTGGGGTCAGGGTGAACACACACACTCACACACACACTCACACACACACAAACACAGGCACGCACACACACAGGCACACACACACACACACACACACACACACACACACATTGTAGTAGAGCTGTGCAGAGCATCATTGAATGAGTGAGGTGCCTTGAATGACTTCTCATTCTCTAGACCTCATTAGGCGCTGATGTATCTCCTCCTCCTCCTCCTCCTCTCTCTCTCTCTCTCTCTCTCTCTCTCACGCTTTCTCTCTCCGCTTCACAGCCCAAATGTGTCTTGGGGGTGCGTGCATGCGTGTCTGTGTTCACAACAATGGAGCCTGTGTGTGTGTCGGTAGCAAGGAGGCAGATCATTTCAGGTTCTTAGAGTTGGCTGGGCGGGTGGGAGGTCTGTTCTAAGTGTGTGTGTCAGCCAGACATGGGGACCCCGTCACATTCCACTAGCAACATGGGGACCCCGTCACATTCCACTAGCAACATGGGGACCCCGTCACATTCCACTAGCACAGAGAGCACAGGGGCTCCCAGAGCCCACTCAACCTGGGGTCAAAGATTAATAAAAGATCACACACCCACAGATACACACACACACACATAGCCACTGGGCGCACACACAAACATCCATGCACACACCTCTCTCTGTATTTAATTAAATATAGCCCTGTAACACAGATACATTAGGTGCACATACATTACGATGTAGTGTACTGACATTCATTTAGCCAGGTGGCCATACTGTATTTATTTCTGATCCATCACAGAATCCAAACTCTGTAGTGCACATGGAAAAGCCGCCACTGTACGAAACAGTAAATATATTTTTCTAACTTTAATAGTAAAAAGTTAATATTCTTTCAATATTTTCAAATGCTAACACGAAAATCTGTCACTGGACATAAGCTTTCTTTACCAAGTTTGATTTAAATAAAGAATGTGGCCATGCCCACACAAAAGTGTAAAGTACACACCAGTAAAGTAGTCTAGGTGCTTCATTTTAAATGGGGAAGGACTCATCTTAAAGAGTCTTCCATCGCTGTAATGCTGCCCTAAATAATTAATATACCCCTAGGGAGAATCTCTCAGAGGAGAGTTTTTTCTTATTTGATTCTCTTTCTATTTTATTCTCTTGAAGAGAATCCGGAGCAAAGAAATATACAGGGGGGAGAATTTTGAATCTTTTGAATCTGTCTTGGATAAAGCATCTAGAGTACCACGTTACCCCCTTGTTTCAGTCTCTAGATCAAAGCATCTGCTAAGTGTTGAAAATGTAATATATGTTATGTGAACTAAATGTAAATATGACGTCGTCCATTTATACTGAACAAAAATATAAACACAACATGCAACAATTTAAAATAGTTTTACTGAGTTACAGTTAATGAAAGGAAATAAGTCAATTGAAATAAATTCATTAGGCCCTAATCTATGGATTTCACATGACTGAGCAGGAGCACAGCCATGGGTGAGCCTGTGAGGGCATAGGCCCACCCAATTAGAATGAGTTTTTCCCCACAAAATGGCTTTATTACAGACAGAAATACTCCTCAGCACCATAGGTGAAGAAGCTGGATGTGGAGGTCCTTGGCTGGCGTGTAATGATCATGCTGTTTAATCAGCTTCTTGATATGCCACACCTGTCAGGTGGATGGATTATCTTGACAAAGGATAAAATGCTCACTAACAGGGATGTAAACAAATTTGTGCACAAATTTTGAGATAAGTTTCTTGGCTGCTTGCCATGACTTTCCATTGTTGGCATGTTAGCCTCTTCAATCATGTCATTAAGAGAAGGTGTACATATTGTGTACTTTTCAGGGCCTAAAATTAGTGTACAGGTATCCTCAACTCGTGACATATCACAAATAATAAATACACGCAAACCACTCTGATGTGTTGATACTGACCATTTCGGTTACCTCCAAATGCTAACCACCATTTCCTGTTCCCCCCTCTTTCTCTTTCCAGACGTGAAGAACCTGGAGAACTTCCACTTGGTGGAAAGCGTCCAGGAGCAGGTGAACGCGGCACTGCTGGACTACGTCATGTGCAACTACCCGCAGCAGACAGACAAGTTTGGCCAGCTGCTCCTGCGGCTGCCTGAGATCCGAGCCATCAGCCTCCAGGCCGAGGAGTACCTCTACTACAAGCACCTGAACGGAGACGTGCCCTGCAACAACCTGCTCATCGAGATGCTACACGCCAAGAGAGCCTGATGAGACTGCAGGCGGGACGCTGGACCCTGAACTCAACTCGTTTTTGCGGTTTTGTTTGTTGAGACTCCAGCCCTTACCCGACTCAAAACAAACTCTGCCCATGTTTGTGATTCTGGGGCGGGAGGCATCAGTCCTTTTACTTAATGATCAACCATCCTGGCACACACACAGGAAAAAGCACATGCAGAAACTGACACCCACACTTACAAATGCTGTGTATGCACACACACACACACACACACACAAACAAACACAAATTCATACAATATGCATATTACATATATACACACACACAAATCCCTTTACTCTAAGACATGCGTGTCTGGGGCCCTGGGTAAAGCTGCAAGAGATGGAGAGAAACAGCGGAAACGCTTGAAAACTGTACATTGGACTCTGTACATGGGAGATCATTTTTTTCTGCTTTTAATAAAAACACAAACCATCAAGGTGATGCAGGGACTGGCAGACTGTAACTGATGTAACAAACAAGCAAACCATGAGTATTCTGCACCTCCCATACTGTCGAAGGGTTTTGAGCAACGAAGAGTGCCAGCCACCCTAAGATGTCTGTGGTGAGGGCTTCAGAGGAGAGCAGTGACTTTGGCCAAAGGCGTGCGGGTGGTTCGATCTCTTTAGACCGGCCCATGCTTGTCAGTGTTGGTACTGTATTAGCTGACTGCATTGGGCAGACCAGAGCAGACTGTCAGCTGGACAAGAGTCTCTTTAGCTACCGGCTTCAAAGAGATACACAAGCTGCATGGCTATCAGGCCAGACAGACAGACAGCAATGAAGAACTGGTGAAAACGTCAGAACCTGACAGAGACTTGTGTGCAGCCCCCATCACCAAAAAATGAAGAAAAAAACAGATGAACCAAATTAATTAAAACATGACAGAACAAAAGAAGAGAACAAAAAAACTATTTTTGAAAACATTAGTTTTTCTGAGGCTCCTCTTTGTAATCCACCCTGTAAGCGCCCCCGAACCTTCCCAAAAGGATCTCATATCAACAATGTTTACCATTTACCTCAGTAAAATGTGTTTTACACACCATAGATAAGTTATTTGAAAGTTCTACATGGCTATTTTGTGGTTGCATAGACACATATGGTGTCCCCCCCTTCCCCCCAAAAATGTATCCCTTTCATTAAGAACTGGAAAGAAAGCATGATTCTAGATTTGAGAAACGTTGCCTTTTGTCCAAACAGACCAAAGCCTGCTGCAGAACAACATCAAACAAAAAAGTAACAAAACCTTAAGTATCAGTATTATAAATTTGTGATGTCACAGTTATGTGAGTCTTGCCTTATTTCATTACCATGCTAGCTAACCGTGCAGATGTGAATGAAAATATGTACAAATATATATATATATAAACTATTAATGTAAAAAAAAATACAAAAATAATAATTCAAGTGGTGTTTACATTCAAGCGGTCCCGTGGGAGAGAACTGTGACAAGGCAAATTGCAAAGCAATGATTTCCTAAAAACTAAAAACACAAAATAGATTCCTCTGGTTTGCATTTTTGGTGTGTACAGTGTTTAACTTTTTTCTTTGTTTCTTTGACCAGTACTTAATTATGTCGTGAGACACTAAAATCAGAAAGGAATCTCACTTAAAACATTTAATTTCTAACAGTTTTTCTGTTGGCATTCAAAAAAATTGCATATTGTGTTAGAGTTCAGTTTCAGACACTTGTTTTATTTAGAACTGTTTTTATTGTTTTTCAATGTTCTACCTTTCGATGTATGTCACTGGTTACGCTTAAAAATGAAAATAATTTATTGCATCTTGGGGCTCTATTCAATTCGTAGGGCTGAAGATCCACTTTATAGCACAAATTAAATTAAAGGCAACGTTTCAGCGGTCGTGGAGACTGCATTCACAGTAAACGCTGCATATGTAGGCTCAATCTGAAATTACCTTTCAATTTTAACGCAGATCTTCCGCGATACTTCAGCGATACAGATTGAATCCAGCCCTGGGTTTTGTTCTTGTGTGTGTTATAGGCGCAAGGTGACAAAGCCAAATATATTTGTTTACTGTCGCATGTTTTTTTAAATGTATTGATGCAGTTCAGGAACAAAACAATTATCTTACAAATTATCGTCATTTTTTAAAATTAAATGTCTATGGGATTCCGAGCTGTAAATTGGAAAAAAATATAAGTATTGTATTTAAGTTAATGGGTGTGACTGATACTGTCCTTGCATCAATTGTTTCTTATCATTGAATTTCAACTAGCTTCACATTTCAGCCCTGTTTGTTCGATACCAAAGACTGCATCTGTCCCATGAGCTGTGGTTACCTGTGATGTGTCATAACTGAACGAACAAACAGCTTTTCCCCCCAGCCGTCCAGAAGTTTGGCATTCCGTACTGTCCGTTTGTGGAATTACATTGTTGTCTTACACACTTTTACCAAATAAGGCCCCAAACATTTGTGATACACACAAACCTGTCAAGTATATATCAGTCTGCCTGTCTACATTTTGTAAGTAATCTACGTCAAAATGGATCAAGGGCTCGATTCAATCAGTAGCGTTGAAGACCTGCGGTACAGCGCAGTAGAAATTTAAAGGCATTGTTCCCGCATTCGCGGAGACTGCATTCACGGTAAACGCTGAATATGTCAGCTGAATCGGAAACTTCAAATTTAAATTGCGCTACAGTGCTGCTCTTCAGCGCTATGGATTGAATTGAGCCACAAATATTTTTAACAGCATGGAACCTCTGCTCTTTCCTTCCCTTATAATGTACACTTCAAAACCATCACATCATCCACTTCACATTAGCCTGTGACTCAATTATTTTTTTTGTATTTACAGTACATACATTTCTGTTTTTGTAAGTGTTAGTTGTTGGTTAAATAATTGATTCAGTATCCATTCTGAGCAGTGCGATTTTTAAAAGAAGACAGAAAAAAGCTATTTTAGCTAAACCTTTGGCTTCTCGTTCCCTGCTTATAACTATTGAAGCAAATTCATGCCAAAACAAATACAAATGTAGTCACGATAGACGCACGTCATTACAAATGCGATGCACTATGGTGGAAAAAAACACGGATATCGAAAAACAATACTCCAAAATAAATTAATATTTATGTTTTTATTTTGGCATGAATCCGCTACCGTACTTGATTAAGTGTGTGTATTGAATGACAGTCTCGATCAGTCCCCCATCTCATTCTGTGTGTTCTGGTAAAGTTCTACAGCTGCCTTGGAAGTCCTCAAACACTCGCTCTTTCTCACCCCCCCCCCAACCCCAACCCCAACCCCAACCCCCCTCCTCCTCCTGAACATGCTGACCCTCTGCTCGTCTATGACCTATGCCCCCCTGCTGTCCATACTGACACCATGTCATGACACTTCCTGTTCTGGGGAGTTTCTTTCAAAGCTGATGGACTTTTTCTTCATATTTCAATAAATAATTATATGCCAACAATGCCTTGCTGTCACTTCCTGCAGGTGACTCTACCGTTCATTCATTTTTACACAGAGGAATGTTAATTCAATCAGAATGCACCATGGTTCACTTAATGGGGAGGTTATATTTTCATTCCCGGTCATTTTATCATTTTAAGCAAATATGCTGAAAATGATTTTTTTAACAGTGAAGAGTACTGTATGTTTATTTTTAAACAACAATTTTTTTGGAGACATTGACATCACTAGTCTTTACTACTTGGTAAAAGAAAGTGCAGCCTTATTCTTTCGATATATGCATATATTACAGCCTTGAATTCTCTTATCGTTTGTTACCTAATTAACAACACGTCCGTCATTCAACAAAACATTACAAAAAGTAAAAAATGTAATGACATTCTGTACAGAGACAATGTGGAATCAGTATATACAAAATATATATAAAAATGAACACCACCTCAAGAGACAAGCAGACAAAGAAGAAAAACAACAGCAAAATGGCAGAGCAGTAATAAGGGACACAGACGGGTTAGTCTAAATATACAAGGCTGTAGGTTTTCTGGGGGTTAGGGTTTCTGGGAGGGAGAAACAAGACGTGAGCTCGACGTCCATCATGGGTACGTGAAGGCTACATCCACCTGGCATGGCCTCCATGGCTTTGGGAGGGTTATCCTGTCAAAAGAGGAAGAAGGCACAGTGAATGGTGTGTGTGTGTGGTTAAAGGGAAAATCCACTTTTAGTATTTTGTTAATTAGTCCACTGTTGATACAGTCCCAATTTTTTTTGCAAGTTTTCTAGATGCATTTTGCATCAACATGACGATGTGTGATTTTCCCTTTTAGACATGGTTTTTAAAACATAAAGTACCCCTTACGCACAAATGGACACATCTTTGTATACACATAAAGATATATTAATAACCTTTACTAATTTCTACTATTGGCATTATTAAAATGACTGATGTTGTATTAGCACAGTGTAATCTGACTGACGATTCCATGTGTCACTGTTCAATTCTACCCATCCCAATCAAATAGACACATTAAATATCTATTAGTAGCTGTGGTTATAGTAATATTAGTATTATTATCATTAGTACGATGAAATTGCACATGCTGGTCACAAACCACCTGTCTACTAGCAATAGAACCCTCCTTACTACTATGTAAACTAACTCCCAGCTTTGCTTGCAGTGCTTGTTCTCTCTACTGTCTGTAAATGTATTAAACCTTTTTTCACTCCCTGTGAATTTTAATAAATAATGTATATACATTTATACACAGGCACTAACAAGGGCAGCCTCAGGTAAAAAAGACTCACAAATGTATGCTACTCGCATCCCTGAAGGTAGCAGTAGTAAAAACTCTAAGCTCCAACTCTAAGACAGGAAAAAAATAAACAAATGAATAGATTGCCAAAAGCAACAAAAAGAAACAGTTTCCCTCTCTCTAACACGCATACACACCACTGTCAGTTTCTAACAAGTGTCCCTCCCACCCTCAATGTCGAAACACCCCGGAGTTGTATCTTTGCTCACTCGTATCTCAACCACTTAAGAATATGGCACCACATCATGCATGTTGGCTAGTTCTTCTCATATGTTCCCGGCACCTCCACAACACTAAGTCAACCAGAAGGGGCCGCAGGGAGAAAGGACTTGGACTTCCTCCAAGAGTGGGAGAAGATGCCACTCAACAGAAGAGAGCCATTTGAAATAGACAGGGAGGAGTGAAAACCCAGAGCAGGCATCTGGTCCTGCTTTCCCCAGCCTCCTCTATCTACCCTGGAGGCACACAGGGCAGCCAAGCCACAACGTTTACAGGAGGGCTCTGTTCTCGCTGCGTTACGCCACCCGCGTGGTATATCGCCCTCTGCCCTGCCATGAAAAAGCCCCACCACAGTGGCAAGGTCTAGTTGGCACATATGCAGTTTAGTGGATGTGTTAGTGCATAGTGGTGGCATGAGTTTCTCACAGTGTTCTGTTGATGACAGAGCATTCACGTTAGATTACATTACTTTTAGTTCCATTGGATGTCTTTGCAAGAAAAGTGCCTTAAAGGGGCAATCTGCAGTTGCTACATCCATGAATTAATGATAATGTAACCATTGATTCTTGAAGAATATAACTTATAAATTCCTCGTACCCCATCAGAACCCAAAATATAAGCTTGTTTTACTCCAATGTTTGTAAACAAAGTCAATGTAAACAAACACTGTATATCCTCAAAACATGGTTAAACTATCATTTTGATATCATGGATGGTCAGTCCTTGCATCCATAGCTCTGTCTATGAATTTGAGAGTGGTTACATTTCTTCAGCCTAAGCTTTTTACCGAAACAGTGGCGGGGAGTTCCCATTCATTGTTTCAACTGCAGATTGCCCCTTAAAAGCTGCACTCCTATTGATTGTCTTCCTCTGTCGTAGCATTACAAGCTAGATACAAAATCGTGTCTCAAAGCAAACACATAAAAACACCTGTCGTTCGATTAACACCAATCAGGGCACATTAACCTCTTCTTCTTTGAGTTTTCACTCACAAAGACCCTCGCCCTCTGTCCTCCAAAAGAAAAACAAACAAGTGGTAGGCAGCAATGTAAAACAGCATTATAGTACTGCTCCTCTAAGTGAACAATCATGTCAGAACTGTTTTCTGAGCCAGTTCCATATACTGTACCAGAAAACGACCAGATACAGTATATCTGGTAGAGGGTTTAATGGTTAAAATAAAATCTCACTGAATAGCAGAAAGAGAAAGAGGCCAAACATTTCTGAACTCTTCTGAGGACCAATTAGCCAAGTTTACGAGAAACCCAGACTGCGGCTTATTGTTAGCAGCCCTTTAGACAAACTCATAAAATGTACGACTCAAATTAATAGGCCAACGTTTGAATAGGATTTAGCTGATTGTTATGCAAAACCCTCACCTTAACAAACAAATATGGCGGGTTTTGAAACGGAATGGACCGAAGGAGGCGGCCGATTCATATATATGCATGCATAATACATAAATACGCATGAAGTAGGGACCCTACAGCATTAAGCTGTGTTTTTCTTATTATTATCCTTATTAGTCATTAAGTCGAAAAAAGGGTAAGGAAAAAAACAGGGATACATTTTTTTAAATTTTTTATTTAAGCACCTGAACCTCGCTTGCAGCATTCCATTCATTGCCTGGACAATGGCGTAGTATCGGATGGAGATTTTTCAATTTAGAAAATTGAGGAGCATGCATTCAGTCCTGTTCATGTCATACCGGCACTTAAATCCGACATAAAAAATAACTCAAGGTTACGTTCAATTGAAAGCCCCAGCCGATGAGCACTTCAGAAATCCATTTAGCGAGAGAGACGGACAGAACATTGAATTCAAACATGTCGTTGCGCTGTTAAAATGGCCAAAGTCAAAGTATTTCCGAAAACTTGTTTTCTCCTCGTTTGCCTCACTCCTTTGTAAAATACATGAAACTCATCCCATGTAGGGACAATAGGCACAAATACATAATCACACCAGGCCTCAGACAAGTGCCTGTGGACAATAACGGTCATGGTGGGAATCTGACCTTTGGTTTGCCAACGGCGAGAAGAGTGCCGCGAGAAGTAAAATATATGTAACGATGAAATAAGTGACAAACTGAAAGCTGTGACATCCTCTTAACATTTATGCTTTGGCTGAACTCATGTTGTTGAACTCCTTTTTATATTGAATAAACACTTTTCAACACACACTGACTCTTGAAAATACACTGATTTAGTGCATCAAATATAGACATCAAACCATACCATTACAACATTAGAGCAGAGCTAGAACTCTATTGAGGAGATTGATTAACCTAAACAGGTTAATCCTTACACTGATAATTCCAGATGCATTGTGTGTGGAAGGACAGTGAGCCATTATAGCTTTTTAACTAAGAGCCCCTGTTTAGTTGGGAAATGTGCCTTTGTCAGATGACAATAGACTGGGCTGTGGAGACAACATTTGATAAATCAGCATGGGGATGCCACTCAAGGTCACATCTGCCAGTTTATTGGAGAGTGAAACACAGACACACACACACAAACACGCATGCACAGACACATGCACGCACACTAACACACACACACACACACAGAGAAAAAGGGAAACAAATAGTCACACACTGGACACACAAATGATCACAGACAGACACAAAAAATAACATAACGTCATATGAATGGAGGTAACCAGTTTCATCAAAGAAACACTTGCTGATTGACTCACTGACACTAGAAACATCTCCTTTTCCCTTCATGAAGCACGTACACACACACATCCCCCCACCCATCCACCTTACACACACAAAGAGGCACACAAACACACTTCTACCCTCACCCACCTACCACCCCTTCCCCACATACCCATACCCCACATGTACTGTATGGTAGTGGGGGAAGTGAACTCTGAGGGAACCCAGTACTGCAGCTCTGGCCTGAGCAGGCCTCTGTCTCCTGTGGCTCCCTGCAGCCTTGAATTGTGACCAACTGATGGAGGGCTGAGGAAATAACACAGAAATAACACAGACCAGCAGGCAGGAGAGGGGAGGGGAGAGAGAGCAAGCAGGCCAGGCAGGGTTCACACTAAAACACCCTGCACCTCAAATCAAACCCAATACACAGACCTGAATGCAGCAGATCTGTTTGTATGTTTGGCATGAGAATGAACATAGGAGTTGGCTATACTGCACAAACTGATCTGGGACCAGGCTAACTCCAACGCATACCTGCAAGAGATTGTAGAGAAACCACTCCAACAGAGCCTGATCCTAGATTTGTTTGTAGGGGAGAGTGGGGTAAGTTGTGCAAAATGATTAGTTGAAACACCACTTGTTTCTAGGAAACCATACACAAAATGAATCATGTTAGCAAATATTTAGGAAGAGGTAATCATTTCTAACATATTTTAATAGGCTACATACAGTGGCCTGCGAAAGTATTCACTCCCCTTGGCATTTTTCCTATTTTGTTGCCTTACAACCTGGAATTAAAATAGATTTTTTGGGTGTTTGTATCATTTGATTTACACAACATGCCTACCACTTTGAAAATGCTAAATAATTTTTTTTGTGAAACAAACAAGAAATAAGACAAAAAAAACTGAAAACTTGAGTGTGCATAGCTATTCACCCCCGCTGGTGCCGCTTGCTTGGTGGTGCCCCTTGCTTAGTGGTGTTGCAGACTCTGCCTTTCAGAACAGGTGTATATAGACTTTATTTAACTAATTATGTGACTTCTGAAGGTAATCGGTTGCATCAGATCTTATTTAGCGCCTTCATAGCAAAGGCGGTGAATACATATGCACGCACCACATTTCTGTAAAAAAAGAAAATTCATTACACTTCACCAATTTGGACTACTTTGTGTATGTCCATTACATGAAATCCAAATAAAAATCCATTTAAATTACAGGTTGTAATGCAACAAAATAGGAAAAACGCAAAGGGGGCTGAATACTTTTGCAAGGCACTGTATAGCCTACCTTTTTGTGTTATATGTATATATTTTTGCTTATTTGATCTAGTCACTAACATAGGCCTACGGCATTGCACCAAATTCTTATTTCAAAAATATCTAATCTGTGCTTCAAAACCAAAAAGTTGCGCATCTTGAGTGTTGACCAATGACCAGTCATCAATATTGCACGGCACGCAAAGCCGGGCGCACATATCCAGATTAGTGACCAGAAAGCGCTTGTTAAAATTTCTCCAGTTTAGCCTGCCAAAAACAGAGTAGCCTACCTACGTTTATATTATCCATATAAAATACAGTTTAGCAATCTGCTACGGACGCATCTTTGCCAGAACAATAGCCTGCCTACCTGGTGATTTCATTAATAATTTTCATATTTCAGATAGGCCTAGTTTGGGTGGGTTATAATTGTATACCTCAGTGGTGGGTACTAGCTATATGTCCAAAGATAGCTGTAACATCACACTACCTTCAATACTTATGGGATGAAGATGTAACATATTCTGGCAAATTAATTACAATATTTGTAAGAAAAAGTCTACAGACTGATCATGCCTTCTATCCGATCCTGCAACCTCCGCTGCACACAGGTAGGCCATTTGAACCTGCTTGCTCTGTACTCCAGAGATGTGATAATGTGACATGATATCCCTAGTTGATGTTGACTGCTAACATGAATGACTTTCAGCTCAAAATGCAGGTGCAGTTTATTTCTGCATCTTGAGTTTTGGAAATGCATCACCATTTATGGCTGTAATGACAGGCCACATTTGCACAGCGATTGTGTGCGTGTGTGCGCACGGGCATGCGCGTGTGTGTGCGTGTGGGTCACAAGCGTCGAACCACTCCTTTTTGGGGGTCCTGGTTCAAAGAGTTTGTGAACCACTGAGCTAGTGAACAGATTGCTGATTTGATGTACAGATTTGTTGTAGGATCGGGTGCAGCACAAATGTCAAATTGTAGGGAGAGAGGATTTCCATAAATAAATATGCAGCTCCAAAAGAAAATGGTAATCAAGAATATTAACTGTTTACTTTGCATGCTCACCAACAATGGGCCATCAAGCAACAATTACTAGCATAGGCCTACTAGTCTTTTGGTATGTCAAAATTGCTTGAAATTGATCATTTACTTATGAAGCTTGCATTTGGAAAATGTGTGGGCTGTCTGGTAGCCTCAATAAATAGATAAAGATTTGTAGTTGAACAAGCCATTGCATGTATAGATTTTTATTTTTTTTACTTGAGACTTGATTTGAAAAAACGTGTGACTTGACTCAAGACTCGACCCATTCTACTTTGGACTCTACTTGAGACTCGGACCTTGTGACTTGAGACTTGAGACTTGGTCCCACCTCTGCGAATTGGAACATCGAAACAACATCCCTGTCCCAGACAACTACCAGCACCAACATCCACTGTCACAGGACACCATCAACCACTTACCCCAAGGTGGCTCATCTTACCCAGTCCTTATGCTCAACTTACCCCATACCGGGGGTAAGTTGTGCCAAGAGACCACTTTTCTTTTGACAAGTTATGTTTTCAAAACTGTTATGTTAACATGAATTCTAATTATTTCCAGGGATACACAACATCCTGGAATATATGTAGATATCTTTGTTAAAAAGAATACTATATTTCCCTTGACGTAGTGATGCTGAATGTAAGAAATGGCTCACAATACCCCACTCTCCCCTATGTTTAGAATGACACCGACCATAGGAGTCGGTTATAAGGCACAAATTGATCTGAGACCAGGCCATCCCTAACACAACCAAACGCAATACACAGAAACCTGGTTGAGAAACCACTCCAACGTAGCCTGGTCCTAGATCTATTTGTATGTTTAGAATGACAACAACCATAATAGTTAGCTATAGAGCACAAACTGATCTGGGAACAGGCCAACTCCAATGCAACAGAAACCTACTGGAGAAACCACTCCAACGTAGCCTGATCCCAGACCTGTTTGCATGTTTGGCATGACAATAAACAAGGAGTCGGCTATAAGGCCCAAACTGATCTGGGACCAGGCTTACTCCAGATTGAATGGGGACTGGCTGATGGTGAGCTGGGGAATTAACACAGAGCAGGGGAGCAGAAGGGTTCACACCCCAAGTCAAACACCATAAACAAACCTGCTGTGAGAAACTAAAGCAACGCAACCACTCACACAAGTCAACCGGAGCGGTCTGGACTCCATCTACATGCAGTCAACTAAGCCGCCATTTTGGGGAGAAGTGACATTGTTGAGTCAGAAGTCAACAGGAAGGGTCTGGACTCCATCTACATGCGGTCAATTAAGCCGCCATTTTGGAAAGAAGTGACATTGTTAAAGCAAAAATGAAATGTTGCTGCTGTGGTCGTCTCTTGACAAGTCGGTATTGCAAATTAGAATCCATTCTTAATAATAATAATATGCCATTTAGCAGACGCTTTTATCCAAAGCGACTTACAGTCATGTGCGCATACATTTTTATGTATGGGTGGTCCCGGGGATCGAACCCACTACCCTGGCATTACAAGCGCCATGCTCTACCAATTGAGCTACAGAGGATGCACTTGCCTGCATAAATAAAGGTGAAACAAATTAACATTGTCTGGTCTGGTACTTTGAAGTGGGTGATTTTAAGCCACCACCACCACAGCAGCTAAATATTGTTTGTCCTTGAGTCATGAGAGAAGCGTTTTTGACGCTTTGTGTGACAAACAAAAACGTGCACAACCTCCCAATCTGGAGGGAAGATGGGAATGGGGGATGGGAGGTATGTTGTGGTGTGTGTGCGCATGCATGTGTCTGGGTGTGTTTGTGTGTGTGTGTGTGTGTGTGTGTGTGTGCATGTGTACGTACGTTTGATGTGTGCCTGCATGTGTGCGAGGCACCGACCAACACAGAGACACCTTAAGGACAAAGAAAAAACTGCCACAACACAACCTCCAACAACAGTATCTCTCCTTTCATTCCCTCGCTCCTTCACTCTTCCTTCCCCCCGTCTCTCTCGCGACACAGAACAATGTTTGGCGGGCCTTCAGATCCAAACAGCTGTTCCTAGCAGCAGCAGATAGGTAGTTCTAATGGGAAACATCATTTATTTTGGCTGCCGCAAGGTCCCAAGAGGCCCCAAGAGAGAACCACAGTAAGATCCCGGGCTCCGGGTCCCTGACGGCAGCCACACGCCATCAGAGGCCCAGGAAAACCACACACTTACACAGAGAAAGCACATCATAGGGCCTGTGGACACAAGAGTTCGGTGAATAGGGCTCTGCATCTGTTAGGGTCACGATGGAGAGGAGAAAAGATGAGGGAAGAAAGGAGAGGAGAGGAAAGGGGAAAAGAAAGAGAAGAGGTGAGAAGAGGAGGAAGAGGGGAGAGGAGAGGTTGAGTGTGTCGGCAGGGAGCTGCTTCTCGTCACCTTCAGACAACGACAGCCTGTCAAGCTTTCGTTGACCTGTGGAGGATCAAGCACGCTACTCCTGACATAACAATGCCGCTGAGGGTGTGTGTAAAAGAGGGTGTGTGTGTGTGTCTCTGTGTCTGAAATACTGGGGATGTCCTCACACTACACTCACAAATTGCGGTATAGGGGAGAACAGAACACTGATAGAAACGCATACTGACAGATACCCTTCCATTGTGTCTTCAACGCAGGGATCGATACGAGATTGACGGCAAGAGCATGTTCGGCTAAAGCACCTCCAATTGACTGCCATTCTACCCAGTCTCTCTGAGGACTGGGTATGATATTAGACACTGATTCTACATTTCATTCCAACCAACTTTCCAAGTCAAGTATGAATGTTAGCACTGAAACAATGCGGTATGGAGCGGTGTAAAGGCTGGAGTATGCCTGAGGCAGGACCACAGAGTCTAGCAGGTGGATCAGATCTATATCACGTGCAACCAGAGACTGCCTCAGAGCCAGAGGGGCTCCCCTGAGAGGGTGAGAGAGATGGAGGGAGAGAGAGAGAGGGCGAGAGAGAGAGAGAGGGGGGGGGGAGGTGGTGAGAGTGGAGGGAGAGAGGGAGAGGAGGCCATATCCGAATACCCATACTTGTATCCTAAATAGTAGGCTGTTTGAGCATGCGAAAATAGAAAGTTTAATAGTATGCGACATTTCGAAAATATACTGAACTAAAATATAAACGCAATATGAAACAATTTCAAGCCTCTCTCGGTCCACACAAATGTGTGTGTGCCCACACACACGCACAAGGAGGTGACACGTGCACACACCTGCAGGCTGCCGTTAGTGCTACCAGCTTTTTTTTTTTTTACCATTTCTTTTGAGTGTGTAAATATTATGAAATCCTGAGTCTCAGGTGATTGGCCGCTACAGACAGACATACATTCCACTGAATCCTCTTGTATTCTTCAGAGGGAGTATCACAATCATAGCTAACAGCAGGGAAGAATGAAACCTTCCATTCATAGAGTAAAAA
Organism: Coregonus clupeaformis; assembly: GCF_020615455.1. Classification (NCBI taxonomy): domain Eukaryota; kingdom Metazoa; phylum Chordata; class Actinopteri; order Salmoniformes; family Salmonidae; genus Coregonus; species Coregonus clupeaformis. The sequence continues at coordinate 7,366,195 of NC_059211.1, forward strand.
AGCTCCCTAACACATTGCTTTAATCAAGTGCTTGCTCTACAATACCAAGAGCAGAATTTTCCTTCAGTCCAACCCTCGATGCCAAGCCAGACACCAGTAACACAGTGGCTAACATACAGTTGAAGTCGGAAGTTTACATACACTTAGGTTGGAGTCATTAAAACTCGTTTTTCAACCACTCCACAAATGTATTGTTAACAAACTATAGTTTTGGCAAGTCGGTTACGACATCTACTTTGTGCATGACACAAGTAATTTTTCCAACAATTGCTTACAGACAGAATATGTCACTTACAATTCACTGTATCACAATTCCAGTGGGTCAGAAGTTTACATACACTAAGTTGACTGTGCCTTTAAACAGCTTGGAAAATTCCAGAAAATGATGTCATGGCTTTAGAAGCTTCTGATAGGCTAATTGACATAATTTGAGTCAATTGGAGGTGTACCTGTGGATGTATTTCAAGGTCTACCTCCAAACTCAGTGCCTCTTTGCTTGAAATCATGGGAAAATCAAAAGAAATCAGCCAAGACCTCAGAAAAAAAATAGTAGACCTCCACAAGTCTGGTTTATCCTTGGGAGCAATTTCCAAACGCCTGAAGGTACCACGTTCATCTGTACAAACAATAGTACGCAAGTATAAACACCATGGGACCACCCAGCCGTCATACCGCTCAGGAAGGAGACGCGTTCTGTCTCCTAGAGATGAACGTACTTTGGTGCGAAAAGTGCAAATCAATCCCAGAACAACAGCAAAGGACCTTGTGAAGATGCTGGAGGAAACAGGTACAAAGTATCTATATCTGTCACGTTCGTTTAAGGACGGGTCAGACCAAGACGCAGCGTGAAATGCGTACATGTTTATTTAACTGATAAACACACGACAAAACAACAAACCAAACGAAACGTGAAGTCCTAAGGCTAACACACAAAACAAGCCTACTCACGGAACAAGATCCCACCACTAACGAGTGCCAATAGGCTGCCTAAGTATGATCCCCAATCAGAGACAACAAGCGACAGCTGCCTCTGATTGGGAACCACACCGGCCAACATAGATCTACACATACTAGATCATTCACATAGATATACACAACATAGAATATTCACACCCTGACTCAACATATAAGAGTCCCCTGAGTCAGGGCGTGACAATATCCACAGTAAAATGAGTCCTATATCGACATAACCTGAAAGGCCGCTCAGCAAGGAAGAAGCCACTGCTCCAAAACCGCCATAAAATAGCCAGACTACGGTTTGCAACTGCACATGGGGACAAAGATCGTACTTTTTTTTAAAAATGTCCTCTGGTCTGATGAAACAAAAATAGAACTGTTTGGCCATAATGACCATTGTTATGTTTGGAGGAAAAAGGGGAAGGCTTGCAAGCCAAAGAACACCATCCCAACCGTGAAGCACGGGGGTGGCAGCATCATGCTGTGGGTGCACTTCCCAAAATAGATGGCATCATGAGGAAGGAAAATTATGTGGATATATTAAAGCAACATCTCAAGACATCAGTCAGGAAGTTGAAGCTTGGCTTAAGGACAACAAAGTCAAGGTATTGGAGTGGCCATCACAAAGCCCTAACCTCAATCCTATAGAACATTTGTGGGCAGAACTGAAAAAGCGTGTGCGAGTAAGGAGGCCTACAAACCTGACTCAGTTACACCAGCTCTGTCAGGAGGAATGGGCCAAAATTCACCCAACGTATTGTGGGGAGCTTGTGGAAGGCTACCCGAAATGTTTGACCCAAGTTAAACCATTTAAAGGCAATGCTATCAAATAATAATTGAGTGTATGTAAACTTCTGACCCCTTTGGGAATGTGATGAAAGAAATAAAAGCTGAAATAAATCATTCTCTCTACTATTATTCTGACATTTCACATTCTTAAAATAAAGTGGTGATCCTAACTGACCTAAAACAGGGAATTTTTACTAGGATTAAATGTCAGGAATTGTGAACATTTGAGTTTAAATGTATTTGGCTAAGGTGTATGTAAACTTTCGACTTCAACTGTAAATGTCAATTTGAATTGGTAAAGTCATAAATAATAAAGCAAGCTACTTTCTAACACACACACACACACACACACACACACACACACACACACACACACACACACACAGGCTCCAACCCAGCAATGTTGTACTGTGAGGAACAGGAGCTTTTAAATTAAACATTCACAGCAGTCACCTCTTTTAGGGAAATCAGCAGGAATAAAACAAAGAACCTTTTACAGTACAGTAGCCTATGCATGCAATTGAGACATTTTGGTGTTTCGCTGACAATTACCAGCCTTGTCTGGTACAGTATGGTAAACCCGAACATGAACGTTATGTGAGTTTCCTTTGATGTCTTTGTTTTGGGACAGAGGGCATCTTTGTGTGTACTTGTGATGATTACATGTATGCAAGACATGACAACACACACACATGACCCATTTGACCTGTGCTGTGCTGACCTTTAGGCTAAGCTCAGGTCAGAGGGGACTGGAAGACACTATATCTCTCTCCTGACCCACATCCACACGTAAACAGGAAAATGCCCACGGGAAGGAAGGAAGTCATATTTTTTTACGGCTGGGTGTTTGGAGGGACGGCGACAATGTATAGACTGATGCTACGAAGGGAGAGCTGTGTCTGTCGATGTGTGTGAGGTGACAATTTGCTTGGTTGTACTCGAATACGCTTTCATGACATTGATTAATAAATTGAGTTTCTATTGAGAAAAACTATGTGCAAAACAATGTCTGATATGATAAACACTTAAAATATACTACAAAGGTGAGTGGGTCGGTTGTCATGGATCTTCCTGTCTCTAGCTCGGTTTTAAATGGCATCGTTGTTCCTGCTCAAGTTACCGATAAGGACTTAAACTAACTATTGTCTCTTTCACCGTTGCCTTTTCCTCGGATACAGATCAAAGGCATGTCAGTGAGCACAAGACGTTGAAAGACGTCTCAACTTCTTTTCAGCCAAAAATACGTATTTTCAACGGCTTTTGCTCATAGAGCTTCTGCCTTACCACCTGTAATTAAACTTAAACTGATAGCACATGTACTGTATACTAGCTACAGCAATAATCAGGTGAAACCACCAGGGTTGGCATCAATTCAGTTTTCAGAGTTGAAATTTTATTCCTGACTCTGCACCAATTACCCTAGTTGCCTTTAAGTCCGGGAAATAAAGCCTTTAAGTCCGGGAAAACTCCAGGGCTGGATGGCATACCAGTGGAGGTATACCAAACCTTTTTTGATATACTCAGAGGACCGTTATTAGCATGTTTTAACCACTCCTATAAAAATGGTAGATTATCAGAAACTCAACAAGGTCTGATTTCATTATTACTGAAACAGGATCCAAGTGGTAAATATAAAGATCCAGTCCATTAAAATAATTATAGCAAAATGTATAGCGCATAGAATTAAAAAGGTTTTGTTGGACATTATTCATTTTAATCAGACAGGTTTTTTACATGGACGATACATTGGAGATAATATACAGTGAGGGAAAAAAGTATTTGATCCCCTGCTGATTTTGTACGTTTGCCCACTAACAAAGAAATTATCAGTCTATAATTTTAATGGTAGGTTTATTTGAACAGTGAGAGACAGAATAACAACAAAAAAATCCAGAAAAACGCATGTCAAAAATGTTATAAATTGATTTGCATTTTATTGAGGGAAATAAGTATTTGACCCCTCTGCAAAACATGACTTAGTACTTGGTTGCAAAACCCTTGTTGGCAATCACAGAGGTCAGACGTTTCTTGTAGTTGGCCACCAGGTTTGCACACATCTCAGGAGGGATTTTGTCCCACTCCTCTTTGCAGATCTTCTCCAATTCATTAAGGTTTCAAGGCTGACGTTTTTTAACTCGAACCTTCAGCTCCCTCCACAGATTTTCTATGGGATTAAGGTCTGGAGACTGGCTAGGCCACTCCAGGACCTTAATGTGCTTCTTCTTGAGCCACTCCTTTGTTGCCTTGGCCGTGTGTTTTGGGTCATTGTCATGCTGGAATACCCATCCACGACCCATTTTCAAAGACCTGGCTGAGGGAAGGAGGTTCTCACCCAAGATTTGACGGTACATGGCCCCGTCCATCGTCCCTTTGATGCGGTGAAGTTGTCCTGTCCCCTTAGCAGAAAAACACCTCCAAAGCATAATGTTTCCACCTCCATGTTTGACGGTGGGGATGGTGTTCTTGGGGTCATAGGCAGCATTCCTCCTCCTCCAAACAGTGCAAGTTGAGTTGATGCCAAAGAGCTCGATTTTGGTCTCATCTGACCACAACACTTTCACCCAGTTCTCCGCTGAATAATTCAGATGTTCATTGGCAAACTTCAGATGGGCCTGTATATGTGCTTTCTTGAGCAGGGGGACCTTGCAGGCGCTGCAGGATTTCAGTCCTTCACGGCGTAGTGTGTTACCAATTGTTTTCTTGGTGACTATGGTCCCAGCTGCCTTGAGATCATTGACAAGATCCTCCTGTGTAGTTCTGGGCTGATTCCTCACCGTTCTCATGATCATTGCAACTCCACGAGGTGAGATCTTGCATGGAGCCCCAGGCCGAGGGAGATTGACAGTTCTTTTGTGTTTCTTCCATTTGTGAATAATCGCACCAACTGTTGTCACCTTCTCACCAAGCTGCTTGCCGATGGTCTTGTAGCCCATTCCAGCCTTGTGTAGGTCTACAATCTTGTCCCTGACATCCTTGGAGAGCTCTTTGGTCTTGGCCATGGTGGAGAGTTTGGAATCTGATTGATTGATTGCTTCTGTGGACAAGTGTCTTTTATACAGGTAACAAACTGAGATTAAGAGCACTCCCTTTAAGAGTGTGCTCCTAATCTCAGCTCGTTACCTGTATAAAAGACACCTGGGAGCCAGAAATCTTTTTGATTGAGAGGGGGTCAAATACTTATTTCCCTCATTAAAATGCTAATCAATTTATAACATTTTTGACATGCGTTTTTCTGGATTTTTTTGTTGTTATTCTGTCTCTCACTGTTCAAATAAACCTACCATTCAAATTATAGACTGATCATACTTTTTCTGTGGGCAAACGTATAAAATCAGCAGGGGATCAAATACTTTTTTCCCTCACTGTAAGTCAAGTACTGGAAACACTAGAACACTAGGCCTGGTATAAAAAAAACATTAAAAAAATAAAATAAAATAACATTGTAAAGTGGTTATCCCACTGGCTATAAGGTGAATGCACCTATTTGTAAGTCGCTCTGGATAAGAGCGTCTGCTAAATGACGTAAATGTAAATGTAAATGTATTCATAGCTTTTGACATAGTACGACTGGAATGTATATATAAATGCCTGGAATATTTCAATTTTGGAGAATCTCTAATAAAATGGGTTAAAGGTATGTATAGTAACCCTAGGTGTAAAATAGTAAATAATGGCTACTTCTCAGAAAGTATTAAACTGTCAAGAGGAGTGGAACAAGGTTGTCCACTATCGGCATATCTATTTATTATAGCCATCGAAATGTTAGCTATTAAAATCAGATCCAACAATAATATCAAGGGGTTAGAAATCCAGGGCTTAAAAACAAACGTGTCATTGTATGGTGATGATTCATGTTTTCTTTTAAATACACAATTTGGATCCCTCCACAGCCTCATAGAGGATCTAAATACTTTTCTAACCTCTCTGGATTACAACCAAATTATGTGTACTATATTACGTATTGGATCACAAAAAAATAAAAATAAATGGTCTGACGGTGATGTGGACATACTTTGTATACATATCCCGAAAGAAAGAAATTATCTCACTCCAATATATTTTAATAGAAAGTTAGCAAAAATAGATAAGATCTTGCTACCATGGAAAGGAAAATACCTGTCTATTTGTGGAAAAATCACCTTGATTAACTCTTTAGTCATTTCCCTATTTGCTTATGGTCTTGTCTACACCTAGCGACCTGTTTTTAAAATTATATGAACAAAAAATATTCAATTTTATTTAGAACGGCAAGCCGGACAATATTAAACAGGCCTATTTATATAATTAATATTAATTCGGAGGGCAGAAATTATTAAATATTAAAGCATTAGACCTCTCACTAAAGGCGTCAGTCATACAAAAGTTATACTTAAATCTTAACTGGTTCTATAGCAGATTAGTAAGAATGTCTCATCCCATGTTCAAGAATGGCATTTTTCCCTTTATTCAGATTACAACCTCTCACTTTCGGTTATTTGAAAATGAAATAATCTCCAAAATATTGCTATTTTTAAAACAAGCCATAGAAAGTTAGTTGCAATTTCAGTTTAATCCACCAGAAAAGACAGAACAAATAATACAACAAATATTGTGGTTAAACTCAAATAAACTAATTGATAAAAAGCCATATTTTTTTTTTACAAATGTTTACAAAAGGTATAATCTTTGTAAATGATATCATAAATAGGACTGGTGGAGTTATGTCACACATGTAGCTAACAAAAATATATGGAAATGTCTGCTCTACTCAAAATTACAACCAACTAATTGCAGCATTACCACAAAAATGGAAGACGCAAGTGGAAGGGCGGAAAAGTAAGGAACTTGTCTAAACCCTGCATTAAAGACCAAAATTGGTTAACGAAATTGTGACAAATAAAAAAGTATACCAGTTTCATTTAAGGAACAAAACATTGACAGTTGTGCCACATACAGTGCATTCGGAAAGTATTCAGAACCGTTGACTTTTTCCACATTTTGTTATGTTACAGCCTTATTCTAAAATGGATTAACTTGAGAGAATGCCAAGAGTGTGCAAAGCTGTCATCAAGGCAAAGGGTGGCTACTTTGAAGAATCAAAAATCAAAAATATATATTTTGATTTGTTTAACACTTTTTTGGTTACTACATGATTCCATATGTGTTATTTCATAGTTTTGATATCTTCACTATTATTCTACAATGTAGAACATAGTAAAAAATAAAGAAAAACCCTTGAATGAGTGTGTCCAAACTTTTGACTGGTACTGTATATATTTACAAAAAATATATGGGGAATTGGAAATGATGCAGACAATTACACAGATTAAAGCCTGCAATATTGAAGCTGATCTACCCCCTAAAAAAAAAGATTTAAAAAAAGAATAAGACAGCACACACAATGATCCCTAGCCCAGCAAGTGGATGGCCGGCGGTAAACCTGCGAAAGGGGTCAGCCGCAGGGCCCTAAAGGAAGTGATTTAATGTCCAAAAAGATGTCCACTTGTTTTTCTTTTCGGTCTTTCCTGTTGTGTTCTGATATGCACTTCCTCTCGAGCCGGGGTGGACACGGGTGTCATCCTCTGTTCCGCCCACACCGCCCGGAAATGTCACCTCAGTGGACATATCACTAGTGTGTGTTAGTGTGTACGTAAGAGAGACGGGGGAGGAGGGATGTTGTTGTTGTGTGTGTATGTGCCAGAGAGAGAGAGAGTGAGAGCGAGAGAGAGAGCGAGAGAGAGAGAGAGAGAGAGAGAGAGAGAGAGAGAGAGAGAGAGAGAGAGAGAGAGAGAGAGAGAGAGAGAGAGAGAGAGAGAGAGAGAGAGAGAGAGAGAACATCTGTGTGTGTCAGATATAGAGGGAGAGAATATAATGTTACAGTGCCTTCAGAAACTATTCACACCCCTTTACTTTTTCCACATTTTGTTGTGTTACAAAGTGGGATTAAAATGGATTTAATTTACATTTTTGGTATTGTTTGTACTTTGTAATGTCAAAGTGGAAAAACAATTCTTACATTTGTAAAAAAAAATACATATGAAAAATAAAACACTAATATATCTTGATTAGATAAGTATTCAACCCCCTGAGTCAACACGTTAGAATCACCCCTGGCAGTGATTACAGCTGTGAGTCTTTCTGGGTAAGTCTATAAGAACTTTACACACCTGGATTGTACAATATTTTACATTATTCTTTAAAAAATTCTTCAAGCTCTCTCAAGTTGGTTGTTGATCATTGCTAGACAGCCATTTTCAAGTCTTGCCATAGATTTTCAAGTCGATTTAAGTCAAAACTGTAACTAGGCCACTCGAACATTCAATATCGTGTTGGTAAGCAAATCCAGTGTATATTTGGCATTGTGTTTTATGTTATTGTGAAAAGTGAATTTGTCTCCCAGGTTTTCCTCTAGGATTTTGCCTGTGCATAGCTCTATTCCATTTATTTATATCCTAAAAAAAATCCCTAGTCCTTGCCGATGACACGCATACCCATAACATGATGCACCCACCACCATGCTTGAAAATATGAAGAGCGGTACTCGGTGATGTGTTGTGTTGGATTTGCCTCAAACCTAACGCTTTGTATTCAGGACATAAAGTTAATTTCTTTGCCACATTTTTTGCACTTTTGCTTTTAGTGCCTTATTGCAAACAGGTTAATGTTTTGGAATATTTTGTATTCTGTACAGGCTTCCTTATTTTCACTCTGTCAATTAGGTTAGTATTGTGGAGTAATTACAATGTTGTTGATCCATCCTCAGTTTTCTCCTATCACAGCCATTAAACTCTAACTGTTTTAAAAGTCCCTCTGCGGGTTCCTTCCTCTCCATCAACGGAGTTAGGGAGGACGACTTTATCTTTGTAGGGACTGGGTGTATTGATACACCATCCAAAGTGTAATTAATAACTTCACCATGCTCAAAGGGATATTCAATGTCTGCTTTTTTTTTAACCAATCAACCAATAGGTGCCCTTCTTTGCGAGGCATTGGACAACTTCCCGTGTCTTTGTGGTTGAATCTGTGTGTGAAACTCACTGCTCGACTGAGGGACCTTACAGATAATTGTATGTGTGGGGTACATACACAAGGTAGTCATTTTTTAAATAATGTTAAACACTATTATTGCACAGAGTCCATGCAACTTATTATGTGACTTGTTAAGCAAATTTTTACTCCTCAACTTATTTAGGCTTGCCATAACAAAGGGGTTGAATACTTACCGACTGAAGATATTTCAGCTTTACATTTGTTATTAATTTGTATTTTTTTGGGAAAAAACACTAATTCCAATTTGACATTATGGGGTATTATTGTGTGTAGGCCAATGACAAAAAACAATCTCAATTTAATCATTTTTAAATTCAGGCTGTAACACAACAAAATGTCGAAAAAGTCAAGTGGTGGTGACACCGTGATGATCCTTTCCTGTCTGTCTCACTATCTGCCTGGCCAACACCCATTCACTGAAGCATTGCAGGCTCAAGGACATGTTATTCACTATGCTGTATAGTTCCACACCCAAATCCAAAAAGGAAAGACTGCTCATTCACAGAAAAGGTAGAGGTAACCGTTTCAGGTTAGCTTAGTGGTTAAGAGCGTTGTGCCAGTAACCAAAAGGTCTCTGGTTCTAATCCCCGAGCCGACTAGGTGAAAAATCTGTCGATGTGCCCTTGAGCAAGGCACTTAACCCTAATTGCTCCTGTAAGTCGCTCTGGATAAGAGCGTCTGCTAAATGACTAAAATGTAAAACATCTGAATCCAACTGTAGTGATTTAAAAAATCTCCATTCCTATTAGGCAACTGCAAGGAAACGGGGCGTAGGTCTCTCAAGTGTAAGTGTGTGTGTCTGTGCGAGCACGCGTGTGTATAATGTATACAATATGTACTTGTGTGTGTGTGCATATGTATCACAGAGCCCCAGGTCTCTCAGAACATCACTGCCTCTTACCGTAATGCTCTTCCGCTCTTCCTCTCCTGCTGAGGGATATGTAGGACAGAGAGAGAAAGACACACACACACAGAGGAAATAACATCAGCAGCGGTGTCTAATGAGGATATGAGGCGTGGTGATGGCACATTAACGACAGGACCCCTGACAGCAGCACACGTCGCCAGAACAAAAGACAGCAACACTTTTAATTCAATGACAATTGTTGGAGTTAAACAATGGCCCTCGCTACAGTGGTTTGAGAAAGGTGAGTCTGTCTGCACTTCACCTCAACGGCTTTCTGTTTTTGGTTGTTGTCCCTACGGCTAAATATTTTGATATAAAAAATTACCTCACAGTGGCATTCGTCCATTATTTTTCAGGACATATCTACAATAGACAGGGCCTGACAGAGACCAGACAATGGTTGGAATGTTCCTTGTCAGCCATGCACACACTTTACCTATCAAAATAAAACTTAACTACAGTTAGTTCATTTAGCTTGTTTGTTAACTACAATTTGTTAATTTAGCTACAGTTTGTTAGATACATTTAGTTAATTTAGCTACAGTTCGTTAGTTCATTTAACTACAGTACAACAAACACACACACACAAAGCCTGACCTCTTCTTTGAAGATGGGCGTAGATGTGTATGTGTGTGTGTGTGTACATGCATGCGTCTGTCAGTTGGCACAGTGGGAGATACAGTAGGGAGCATGAGCCCTGCTCCAGAGCCGGTGTGGCACTAAAGGCGCTAAAGCTGGTTTTAATTGCTGTTGAAACCCTGAGGTCACAGGGGTGCGTTTGAGTCTTAAACCCAGCTGCGGGTGAAAAATGGCTACATTCAGCGGTGAGTTCTCTGGTGATAGGAAATTGTATGTTCTTTTCCCCGGCTCTTAGAGGGCTCTTAATGAGGTCGGATTGTGGCACGTGCGACCTCTGCAACGACAGCACCGACTGCACTAACGGCAGCCTGCAGGTGTGTGTGTGTGAGGTAAAACAGGAACTAGGGCCCTGCCTCTGCTGCGGAGTCACCAGCAATAGAGAGTAGAGGACATCCCTAAGGGAGAGAGTGTGTGTGCATGTATATGTTTGTGCGTGTGTGTGTGCTCCAACAGCCCCCCTCCAGTTGACAGGCTGACACCAGCCGCCCCCTGCCAGGATGTGTCACAGCACCCGGGCTAAAACAGGAAGCCCCAGCGCTCCCCTAGTGATTGACAAGCTGCCCTCGTGATTGACAAGTGGAGGGCCAGGGAGGCCCCACAGGGCCCGGCCCCTGGCTGTGTCTGAGTGGAGGGGCCACCTGGGCTGCCAAGGGGGTCCCTATCGCGTGTGATGCCTCACAGAGGTGCCGCTGCTCAGTGTCTGACCACTCGTCCAATTAACAGACAGGCAGGGGGGAGATACATCAGCTGCACTGGTTTGATAGGGACAACAATATCACTGAGAGGAGAGATATTTACTCAAACACACATACAACTGTGCATAGAAGCTGGACAAAAAGAAGAGCCACTGTAGAGAAAAAGAAAAGTAATGTCGGCTCACTGTTTGCAGATACGAGTCCATGTCTTGTAGTTCAAATCATCTATACAGTGCCTTCAGAAAGTATTCACCCCCCTTGATTTTTTCCACATTAATTGTAATTTTTGTCAATGATCTACACAAAATACTTTGTAATGTCGAAGTGGAAGAACAATTCTAACATTTGTAAAAAATTCATGAAAAATAAAATAGTAATATATCTTGAAGTATTCAACCCCGAGACAATACGTGTTAGTTTCAATCAAATGTATTTATAAATCAACATTATTTAAAGACTTTTTTACATCAGCAGATGTCACAAAGTGCTTATAGAGAAACCCAGTCTAAAACCCCAAACCGCAAGCAATGCAGATGTAAAAGCACCTTTGGCAGCGATTACAGCTGTAAGTATTTCTAGGTTAGTCTCTAAGAGCTTTCTACACCTGGATTGTGCAACATTTGCACATTATTCTTCTCAAAATTCTTCAAGCTCTGTCAAATTGGTTGCTGATCATTGCTAGACAACAATTTTCAGGTCTTGCCACAGATTTTCAAGCAGATTTAAGTCAAAACTGTAACTCGGCCACTCGGGAACATTCACTGTCTTCTTGGTAAGCAACGCCAGAGTAGATTTGGTCTTGTGTTTTAGGTTATTGTCCTACCAAAAGGTAAATTCATCTCCCAGTGTATGGTGGAAAGCAGACTGAACCAGGTTTTCCTTTAGGATTTTGCCTGTGCTTAGCTCCATTCCTTTTATTTTTATCCTGAAAAACTACCCAGTCCTTAACAATTACAAGCATACCCATAACATGATGCAGCCACCACTATACTTGAAAATATGGAGAGTGGTAATCAGTAATAAGTTGTATTGGATTTGCCTCAAACATAACACTATGTATTCAGGACAAAAAGTGAATTGCTTTGCCATATTTTTTGCACTATTACTTTAATACCTTGTTGCAAACAGGATGCATGTTTTGGAATATTTTGTATCCTTTACAGGCTTCCTTCTTTTCACTCTGTCAATTAGATTAGTATTGTTGAGTAACTATTTATCCTCAGTTTTCTCCTATCTGTTTTAAAGTTACAATTGGCCTCATGGTGAAATCCCTGAGCGGTTTCCTTCCTCTCAGGCAACTGAGTTAGAAAGGATGCCTGTATCTTTGTAGTGACTCTGTGTTTTGATACACCATCCAAAGTGTAATTAATAACCTCACCATGCTCAAACGGATATTCAATGTCTTTAAAAAATACATATATCTACCAATAGGTGGCCTTCTTTGCGAGGCATTGTGGATGAATCTGTGTTGGAAATGTACTGTTAGACTGAAGGACTTTACAGATAATACTATGTGTGGGGTACAGAGATGAGGTAATCATTGAAAAATCATATTAAACACTATTATTGCACACAGTCCATGCAACTTATTATGTGACTTAGTAAGCAAGTTTGTTCTCCGGAACTTATTTAGGCTTGCCATAACAAAGGGGTTGAATACTTATTGACTCAAGACATTTCAGCTTTTCATTTTAATATACACTACCAGTCAAAAGTTTGGACACACCTACTATTTCAAGGGTTTTTATATATTTTTTATATATTTTCTACATTGTATAATAATAGTGAAGATGTCAAAACTATGAAAAAACACATATGGAATCATATAGTAACCAAAAAAGTGTTAAACAAATCAAAATATATGTTATATTTGAGATTCTTCAAATAGCCACCCTTTGCCTTGATGACAGCTTTGCACACTCTTGGCAATCTCTCAACCAGCTTCATGAGGTAGTCACCTGGAATGCCATTCAATTAACAGGTATGCGTTCTTAAAAGTTAATTTGTGGAATTCCTTTCCTTCTTAATGCGTTTGAGCCAATTAGTTGTGTTGTGGCAAGGTATACAGAAGATAGCCCTATTTGGTAAAAGACCCAGTCCATATTATGGCAAGAACAGCTCAAATAAGCAAAGAGAAACGATAGTCCATCATTACTTTAAGACATGAAGGTCAGTCAATACGGAAAAGTGCAGTCGCAAAAATCATCAAGCGCTATGATGAAACTGGCTCTCATGAGGATCGCCACAGGTAAGGAAGACCCAGAGTTACCTCTGCTGCAGAGGATAAGTTCATTAGAGTTACCAGTCTCAGAAATTGCAGCCCAAATAAATGCTTCACAGGGTTAAAGTAACAGACACATCTCAACATCAACTGTTCAGAAGAGACTGTGTGAATCAAGCCTTCATGGTCTAATTGCTGCAAAGAAACCACTACTAAAGGACACCAATAAGAAGAAGAGACTTTCTTGGGCCAAGAAACACGAGCAATGGACATTAGACCGGTGGAAATGTGTTGTTTGGTCTTGAGTCCAAATTGGAGATTTTTGGTTCCAACCGCCGTGTCTTTGTGAGAGGCGGTGTGGGTGAACGGATGATCTCCGCATGTGTATTTCCCACCGTAAAGCATGGAGGAGGAGGTGTTATGGTGTGGGGGTGCTTTGCTGGTGACACTGTCAAGGCACACTTAACCAGCATGGCTACCACAGTATTCTGCAGCAACACGCCATCCCATCTGGTTTGGGCTTAGTGGCACTACCATTTGTTTTTCAACAAGACAATGACCCAGCATATGTGGGAACTCCTTCAAGACTGTTGGAAAAGCATTCCAGGTGAAGCTGGTTGAGAGAATGCCAAGAGTGTGCAAAACTGTCATCAAGGCAAACGGTGGCTATTTGAATAATCTCAAATATAAAATATATTTTGATTTGTTTAACACTTTTTTGGTTACCATATGTGTTATTTCATAGTTTTGATGTCTTCACTATTATTATACAATGTAGAAAATAGTAAAAAATAAAGAAAAACCCTTGAATGAGTAGGTGTGTCCAAACTTTTGACTGGTACTGTATGGGGTATTGTGTGTAGGCCAGTGACAAAAAAAATCTCAATATAATCCAATTTAAATTCAGGCTGAAACACAACAAATGTGGAAAAAGTCAAGGGGATGTGATTACTTTCTGAATACATTTTACATTTACATTTTAGTCAGTTAGCAGACGCTTTTATCCAGAGAGACTTACAGTTAGGCTAATGTGTTAGATTATATTGACAAATCAATCATATTTATTTTATTTGACTTTTTTGGGGAAAGGGTATACTAGTTCTGGGAGGGTTGCCATATCTTGTAGCCTACAGGTTCTTGTTAACAATCATGTTTAAGGCGAATTTGTAGATACACTATATATACAAAAGTATGTGGACCCCTTCAAATGAGTGGATTCAGCTATTTCAGCCACACCCGTTGCTGACAGGTATACCAAATCGAGCACACAGCCATGCAATCTCCATAAACAAACATTGGCAGTAGAACGGCCTTACTGAAGAGCTCAGTGACGTTCAACGTGGCACCTTCATAGGATGCCACCTTTCCAACAAGTCAGTTCGTCAAATGTCTGCCCTGCTAGAGCTACCCCGGTCAACTGTAAGTGCTGTTATTGTGAAGTGGAAACGTCTAGGAGCAACAACGGCTCAGCTGCGAAGTGGTAGGCCACACAAGCTCACAAAACGGGACCGCCGAGTGCTGAAGCGCGTAGCGCGTAAAAATCGTCTGTCCTCAGTTGCAACACTCACTACCGAATTCCAAACTGCTTCTGGAAGAAACGTCAGCACAATAACTGTTCGTTGGGAGCTTCATGAAATGGGCTTCCATGGCCGAGTAGGTGCACACAAGCCTAAGTTCGCCATGCCCAATGCCAAACATCGGCTGGAGTGGTGTAAAGCTCACCGCCATTGGACTCTGGAGCAGTGGAAACGCGTTCGCTGGAGTAATGAATCATGCTTCACCATCTGGCAGTCCGACGGACTAATCTGGGTTTGGCGGATGCCAGGAGAACGCTAAATGTCCGAATGCATAGTGCCAACTGTAAAGTTTGGTGGAGGAGGAATACTGGTCTGGGGCTGTTTTTCATGGTTTGGTTAGTTCCAGTGAAGGGAAATCTTAACGCTACAGCATACTAGAGCTGCATTCTTGACGATTCTGTGCTTCCAACTTTGTGGCAACAGTTTGGAGAAGGCCCTTTCCTGTTTCAGCATGACAATGTCCCGTGCACAAAGCAAGGTCCATGCAGAAATGGTTTGTCGAGATCGGTGTGGAAGAACTTGACTGGTCTGCACTGAGCCCTGACCTCAACCCCATCGAACACCTTTGGGATGAATTGGAACGCAGACTGCAAGCCAGGACTAATTGCCCAACATCAGTGCCCTACCTCACTAACGCTCTTGTGGCTGAATGGAAGCAAGTCCCCGCAGCAATATACCAACATCTTGTGGAAAGCCTTCCCAGAAGAATGGAGGCTGTTATAGCAGCAAAGGGGTGATGAACTCCATATTAATGCCCATAAGGAATGAGATTTTCGACGAGCAGGTGTAGTGTACATAATCATATTTATTTATTTTGTTTGTCTTTTTGAAGACACCTCATACCGTACCAAAAGGGTTGGGGGGACAAGTACATGACATAATACAGCATTACTGCATGACATTGTACTAGATTACATTGGGAAGATTGACCAGCAATGTGACTACAACACTCATTACGTGTGGATGAAGAACGCACCAAAACTAAATAAATGGCAAATGAATTCTATGTGAGGTGCACCGTGTCAAAGCAGGATTTATGTGTGTGTGTGTGTGTGCTCACACGCGTTTGTCTGTGCATGTACAGTGCATTTAGAAAGTGTGCAGAACCCTTCCCTTTTTCCACATTTTGTTACATTACAGCCTTATTCTAAAACTGATTCAATTATATTTTTCCCTCATCAATCTACACACAGTACCCCATAATGACAAAGTGAAAACAGGTTTTTGGAAATTGTTGCAAATTTATAACAAAACAAAAACAGTAATACCTTATTGACATAAGTATTCAGACCCTTTGCTATGAGACTCGAAATTGAGCTCAGGTGCATCCTGTTTCTATTGATCATCCTTGAGATTTTTCTACAACTTGATTGGAGTCTACCTGTGGTAAATTAAATTGATTGGACATGATTTGGAAAGGCACACCTGTCTATATAAGGTCCCACAGTTGACAGTGCATGTCAGAGCAAAAACCAAGCCATGAGGTCAAAGGAATTGTCCGTAGAGCTCCGAGACTGGATTGTGTCGAGGCACAGATCTGGGGAAGGGTAGCAAAACATTGAAGGTCCCAAAGAACAGTGGACTCCATCATTCTTAAATGGAATAAGTTTGGAACCACCAAGACTCTTTCTAGAGCTTGCCGCCCGGCAAAACTGAGCAATCGGGGGAGAAGGGCCTTGGTCAGGGAGGTGACCAAGAACCCAATGGTCACACAGGCAGAGATCCAGAGTTCCTCTGTGGAGATGGAAGAACCTTCCAGAAGGACAACCATCTCTGCAGCACTCCACCAATCAGGCCTTTATGGTAGAGTGGCCAGACGGAAGCTACATGACAGCCCACTTGGAGTTTGCCAAAAGGCACCTAAAGGACTCTCAGACCATGAGAAACAAGATTATCTGGTCTGATGAAACCAAGATTGAACTCTTTTGCCTGAATGCCAAGCGTCACGTCTGGAGGAAACCTGGCACCATTCCTACGGTGAAGCATGGTGGTGGCAGCATCATGCTATGGGGATGTTTTTCAGTGGCAAGGACTGGGAGACTAGTCAGGATCGAGGGAAAGATGAACGGAGCAAAGTACAGAGAGATCCTTGATGAAAACCTGCTCCAGAGTGCTCAGGACCTCAGACTGGGGCGAAGTTTCACCTTCCAACAGGACAGCGACCCTAAGCACACAGCCAAGACAAAGCAGGAGAGGCTTCGGGGAAGTCTCTGAATGTCCTTGAGTGGTCCAGCCAGAGCCCGGACTTGAACCCGATCAAACATCTCTGGAGAGACCTGAAAATAGCTGTGCAGCGACGTTTCCCATTCTACCTGACAGAGCTTGAGAGGATCTGCAGAGAACAATCTGAGAAACTACCCAAATACAGGTGTGCCAAGCTTGTAGCGTCATACCCAAGAAGACTGAAGGCTGTAATCACTGCCAAAGGTGCTTCAACAAAGTACTGAGTAAAGGGTCTGAATACGTACGTAAATGTGATTTCAGTTTTTTTTTTTTTATACATTAGCAACATTTTCTAAAAACCTGCTTTGGATTTGTCAGTACGGCGTCTTGTGTGTAGATTGAGTGAAAAAAACAATTTAATAAATTTTAAAATAAGGCTTTAATGTAACAAATTGTGGAAAAAGTCAAGTGGTCTGAATACTTTCCGAATGCACTGCATTTGCAAGCAACTGCCAAATTACAGGAAACACTTGGGTAAATGAGGGTTACAAAGTATATTGAAAGCAGGTGCTTCCACACAGGTGTGGTTCCTGAGTTAATTTAGCAATTAACATCCCATCATGCTTAGGGAGATGCCCAGTCACCCATTTATATACCATGGCTAGAAGAAGTGACTTTGAAAGAGGGGTCTCAAAGGAGCATATGGGGTTGTGTGTGTGTGTGTTTATTTGTCTGTGTCTCAGTCACCATATCTCAACCCAATTGAAAACTGGGAGATTCAGGAGCAGTGCCTGAGTGTTTTCCATCAACAAAACACGAAATGATGGAATTTCTCGTGGAAGAATGGTGTCGCAACCCTCCAATAGAGTTCCAGACTCTTGTAGAATCTATGCCAAGGTGCATTGAAGCTGTTCTGGTTGCTCGTGGTGGCCCAACTTTATGTTGGTGTTTCCGTTATTTTGGTAGTCACTTGGCAGTCTAAACTATCAAAACACCCTTCACATTACTGCAGAGTGAGATATTTTTACCACATGGATTTCCACCACAGCTGATCAGAACAACTCCTAGAGCAGGGCCTCTGATTGGACAATTCTGCTTGTCAAGGCACCGTCTCCACGGGGACAGCCAACCAGGTCTCAGACCCACCTCTTTTCCAACCAAAGAAGTTCAGAGAAGCCCCGCCCATGTCTTAACCTTGAACCGTGAGTGGTGAGAAGCCTCTGGCTCTTGTATACAGGTTGAACTGATTCACACCTCTGGGAATGGGCCTATTTCCCCATGTAACCTCTGGTGTGAACTTAATTGTGTGTACTTAAGTATTAGGTTTCAGGCCACACCAGGCCCCACAGAGAAACAGACAAGTTCAACAGCCATACACACTTCACATGGATCGATTGGACCACCCAACTGAAAACCAAACCAAACAGAGCAAAGGGGCCAAAGTCAAGCATGATCATATCAGAAATGGGACAGTAACCGTTTCTACGCTGCGCTGGACATACACACACCTACACTGCACAATCAGCTAGAAACACACACACACACACAGCACTATCCACAGGACACACACGCACACACAAACACACTGCAAAGTCACGCACGCATGCACACAAGCACAAACACACTGCACAAACAGCCATGGGTTAGCCAGGGATGAAAGACAGTGATGTGACGACTGATGCTCTCCCACCACTGTCCACCAGGGGGCCTATAGTACAGTAGTACAGTATGTCTGATGTGGGCTCTGCAATCTTTATTCCTCCCTGTAACTTCTATCACAATCTATATTCAAATCAAACTCACTTTTACCTCATTGTTTGTTGTTTCATTTGTTTGATCTGTTTTCACAGCATTACATTGCACCAGTGTCTGCTGAAATGGGCACCCGATTCCCTATGTAGGGCACTGCATAGGGTGCCATTTAAGAGGCAACCAGTGTGTATTTGATATGCTGTCATGTATGTGGAGGCGTCCCACACGGCATGCCCTAGTCCAGGGTTCCACAACTGGCGGCCAGCGGGTAGTTTTATTTGGCCTCCCAAGTTTTCCAAGCAAAAATAAATAAAATCTTTTTTTTTGTTGTTGTGAATTTTCATTGTTTATTTTATTTTACTGTTATTTAACTAGGCAAGTCAGTTAAGAACAAATTCTTATTTACAATGACGGCCTACATTGTTGGACATAAAATATTGTAAAACACCAAGAAATCAGCTCCAAGTGATTTTAATTTTGGAAATCTGTTCAGCATTATAGAGATACACGTGATCGTATACAAATGTAAGAAAGTTTGAAATGATTATGTTTTAGTCAAATATTATATCTGTTTGGGCTTCTAGTGGTCTATTTGCAGTCTACAAATGAATTGTAATTATGTTCCGGCCCCCTACCATCCGCTCAAGAAAGAAATCTGCCTGCGACTGAATCTAGTTGATGATCCCTGCCCCAGTCAGAACTTAAAGGGGACTTGAAACAACTAGCTTGCTTCAGTACTGAGAATCAAAAGTCAATGTCTGAGTCAAAGTAGATGGCCTGTTCTCTGGGGCCATCAGTCAAGATTCTCAGAGTACGAGTGCTGATTTATGATCAGCTATGACTTTTAGATCACAAAGAATAAGTTTACATGGACAGAGTGGACCTGATCCTAGAGCAGCACTACTACCCTGAGACGTTTGATACATACGACCCCTGTACTGCCCTGTACATCCACCAGTTGGGTCTTAGCTATTCAGCCCTAAGAAATTCACCTTACATTAGGCCTCTCACTGACCTCCAGCACAGAGGCTTGCTGTGCTGACTGAGGACCTCTGGTAGGATCAGACACCAGCAGAGAGAAGGGAGGGAAAGGGGGAGACAGCAGACAGAGGAAGACGGGGGAGACAGCAGACAGAGGAAGACATGGGAGACAGGAAGAGGGAGAAAGGGGGAGGACATGGGAAACCTACTGGTAGGGTCAGAGACCAGGGGAAAAAGAAGGGGGAGACAGAGAGATGGAGAGGCAGACATGGGGAGGACCTGAAATATGGTAAAAGTTGTAGGGATTGAGTAGGGGAGGACAGGAGAGAGCGAAATGAGAGAGAGAAGGGGTAGACATGAAAAGAAGGGGGAGTCATGCATGTGGGGGAGACCTGAAAGATGGGGGAGGTTGTGGGGAATGAGTAGTGGAGGACAGGAGGGAGGGAAAGGGGCCGAGGGGGAGACCAAAACATTACTGGGCTGCCCTGACAGTTAGAATACGGTAGCGCTCCTCAGCAATCACCTGGCCGGGAGCTCAAGCTGTTTTTGTCTTGGGTTCAAAGGTCAACTGCCACAGCCTGACCTCCAGTATTTAGCCAGTTAGGAAACCCAAATGGCCCAGAGGAGGGAGTGACAGATCTAACAATGGTGTTTAAAGTGCATTTGGAAAGTATTCAGACACCTTGTCTTTTTCCAGATTTTGTTACAGCCTTATTCTAAAATGGATTAAATAATTGTTTTCCCTCATCAATCTACACACAATACCCCATAATAACAAAGCAAAAACAGTTTTTTATAAATTTTTGCAAAGTTATTAAAGATAAAGAGCTGAAATATATCTAAATAAGTATTCAGACCCTTTACTCAGCACTTTGTTGAACGACCTTTGGCAGCGATTACAGCCTCGAGTCTTCTTGGGTATGACACTACAAGCTTGGCACACCTGTATTTGGGGAGTTTCTCCCATTCTTCTCTGCAGATCCTCTCAAGCTCTGTCAGGTTGGATGGGAAGAGTCGCTGCACAGCTATTTTCAGGTCTCTCCAGTGATGTTCGATCGGGTTCAAGTCCGGGCTCTGGCTGGGACACTCAAGGACATTCAGAGACTTGTCCCGAAACCACTCCTGCGTTGCCTTGGCTGTGTGCTTAGGGTCGTTGTCCTGTTGGAAGGTGAACCTTTGCCCCAGTCTGAGGTCCTAAGTGCTCTGGAGCAGGTTTTCATCAAGGATCTCTCTGTACTTTGCTCCGTTCATCTTTTCCTCGATCCTGATTAGTCTCCCAGTCCCTGCCGCTGAAATACATCCCCACAGCATGATTCTGCCACCACCATGCTTCACCGTAGGTATGGTGCCAGGTGTCCGCCAGGTTTCCTCCAGACATGACGCCTTTTGGCAAACTCCAAGCGGGCTGTCATGTGCCTTTTACTGAGGAGTGGCTTCCATCTGGCCACTCTACCATAAATACCTGATTGGTGGAGTGCTGCAGAGATGGTTGTCCTTCTGGAAGGTTCTCCCATCTCCACAGAGGAACTCTGGAGATCTGTCAGAGTGACCATCGGGTTCTTGGTCACCTCGCTGAGCAAGGCCCTTCTCCCCCGATTGCTCAGTTTGGCCGGGCGGTAAGCTCTAGGAAGAGTCATGGTGGTTCCAAACTTCATCCATTTAATAATGATGAAGGCCACTGTGTTCTTGGGGACCTTCAATGCTGTGAAAAGGATTTGGTACCCTTCCGGAGATCTGTGCCTCGACAAATCCTGTCTCGGAGCTCTATAGACAATTCCTTCGACCTCATGGCTTGTTTTTTTCTCTCTGACATGCACTGTGAACTGTGGGACATTACATAGACAGGTGTGTGCTTTTCCAAATCATGTCCAATCAATTGAATTTACCACAGGTGGACTCCAATCAAGTTGTAGAAACATCTCAAGGATGATCAATGGAAACAGGATGCACCTGAGCTCAATTCCGAGTCTCATAGCAAAGGGTCTGAATACTTACAGTACCAGTCAAATGTTTGGACACACTTACTCATTCAAGGGTTTTTCTTTATTTTTACTATTTTCTACATTGTAGAATAATAGCGAAAACATCAAAACTATGAAATAACACATGGAATCATGTAGTAACCAAAAAAGTTTTAAACAAATCAAAATATATTTCATATTTGAGATTCTTCAAAGTAGCCACCCTTTGCCTTGATGACAGCTTTGCACACTCTTGGCATTCTCTCAACCAGCTTCACCTGGAATGCTTTTCCAACAGTCTCGAAGGAGTTCACACATATGCTGAACACTTGTTGGCTGCTTTTCCTTCACTCTGCGGTCCAACTCATCCCAAACCATCTCAATTGGGTTGAGGTCGGGTGATTGTGGAGGCTAGGTCATCTGATGCAGCACTCCATCACTTTCCTTCTTGGTCAAATAGCCCTTACACAGCCTGGAGGTGTGTTGGGTCATTGTCCTGTTGAAAAACAGATGATAGTCCAACTAAGCACAAACCAGATGGGATGGCGTATCGCTGCAGAATGCTGTGGTAGCCATGCTGGTTAAGTGTGCGTTGAATTCTAAATAAATCACTGACAGTGTCACCAGCAAAGCACCCCCACCATCACACCTCCTCCTCCATGCTTCACAGTGGGAACCACACATGCAGAGATCATCCATTCACCTACTCTGCATCTCACAAAGACACGGCGGTTGGAACCAAAAATCTCAGATTTTGACATCAGACCAAAGGACACATTTCCACCGGTCTAATGTCCATTGCTCGTGTTTCTTGGCCAAGCAAGTCTCTTCTTATTGGTGTCCTTTAGTAGTGGTTTCAACAGTTGATGTTGAGATGTGTCTGTTACTTGAACTCTGTGAAGCATTTATTTGGGCTGCAATTTCTGAGGCTGGTAACTCTAATGAACTTATCCTCTGCAGCAGAGGTAACTCTGGGTCTTCCTTTCCTGTGGCGGTCCTCATGAGAGCTAGTTTAATCATAGCGCGTGATGGTTTTTGCGACTGCACTTGAAGAAACGTTAAAAGTTCTTGAAATGTTCCGTATTGACTGACCTTCATATCTTAAAATAATGATGGACTGTAATTTCTCTTTGCTTATTTGAGCTGTTCTTGCCATAATATGGACTTGGTCTTTCACGAAATAGGGCTATCTTCTGTATAACACCCCTACCTTGTCATAACACAACTGATTGGCTCAAACGCATTAAGAAGGAAAGAAATTCCACAAATTAACTTTTAACAAGGCACACCTGTTAATTGAAATGCATTCCAGGTGACTACCTCATGAAGCTGGTTGAGAGAATGCCAAGAGTGTGCAAAGCTGTCATCAAGGCAAAGGGTGGCTACTTAAATATAAAATATATTTGTTTAACACTTTTTTGTACATGATTCCATGTGTGTTATTTCATAGTTTTGACATCTTCACTATTATTCTACAATGTAGAAAATAGTAAAAAATTAAGAAAAATCCTTGAATGAGTAGGTGTGTCCAGACTTTTGACTGGTACTGTATGTAAATAAGGTATTTCTATTTTGTATTTTTTAATACATTTGCAAACATTTCTATAAACCTGTTTTTGCTTTCCCATTATGGGGTATTGTGTGTAGATCGATCAGGGAAAACATTTATAATAATAAATTTTAGAATAAGGCTGTAACTTAAGAAAATGTGGAAAAAGTGAAGGGGTCTGAACACTTTCCGAATGCACTGTATGTGTATGTGTGTATATGTGTGTTATTACCTTTCTGGGGAGCAGGGCACCCGTAGCATGACTGGGCGAATCCTGCAGGCTCTCTGGGACACAAGGAATTGACACCTGACCTGAAGGAAACAGACACACACACACACACACACACTGTCAGTTTGTCTGGTTCACCAGTCTTGTTTCGTCTACCTCTCACATCAGTCAGCCAAGGAGGGTTGAAAACATATTATGTAATACATGGAGTATTAAAATTAGTAGCCCCCAAAATGTAAAATTATATAAAAATGTGGACGCTCCCAATAACTGTTCTTTCAGTCTACGCCAGGGGTAGGCTACCCTGTTCCTGGAGATAACTGTGAGTGTCATTTTTACATGTCGTTTGTATATAACAATATTGTAATACAACAAAAATTTTGCCAGCTAAAACACAAATGCATTTTGATTGAAAACAGTTACTGTGTTCACTTTTCATTGATTTAGACGTCAAGAAATAGTTTAAATCTAATCAAATCAAATGTTACGTCACATGCGGCGAATACAACAAGTGTAGACTTTACCGTGAAATGCTTACTTACGAGTACCGGTACCGAGTCAGTGTACTGGGGTACGAGGTAGTTGGGGTGAGTGATTGAGGTAGATTCTGTTTTTTCAGGTATCAGTTTTCCCCTTTTTTTCCAGGTTTTTGCTCTCAAAATCACAATTTTTCAATAGAAAAACAACCACATTGGATTTTGTATGTCCACAACAATACTTAAACCACATCAGGAGATCACTTTTGAGCTCTGGGAAAAATCTAAGAAATGTCGATTCTTGGGTGTAATTTTACTGCACCCCAGCCAGATACCATTGTTTCATTAGCAATGTTTCTGTAGCGGTCACGTGATTGCAGAGTGGACACTGGATTGATGCAAATAATCATAATATCATTCTGCCAGGTACGCATAGGCTACTTGTAGTTAACATTTATTTGAGAAGGTTTTTGGAAAAGCCTTTCCATCTACCAGAAGTCGGTTGTAATTACACTAGCATCATCGCTAACGGCTACACAGTGATAGACAAACACGCACTCACAACAGACAGGGGCATTCCTGTGCAATTGCCTCTTCAGGAAGTTGAAGGAAAATACGAATCACTGATGTATAATGTTCAGGTCTTATGATAATCTTGGGCAATTTAATGCATTTTCTAATAAGTTCAACGCATTTAGTAGATTTCCTACTAAGTTCAATACATTTTTGAATATTGTTGAATTCTGTTTTAATGTCTGGATACCGTGATTCTGTACGCGTTCTCCGCAACGCAGATTTTATAGGGCCCTAGATTATGGAGGAACATGTGGGTGGGACATTTCATTCTAAGAGTGAATTAAATTACAAACAGGAAAGTATATTTATGAGGAAATGGTCACTGTTGACCACAATTTTCACAACAGATAAGGATATTGTCTGAATGGCCTGGGGTGGTCTAGTGGTCTAAGCCGCTGCCTCTGAACACACATACTGTATACCACTGACAGCATGGGTTCGATTCCGGCCCACTGCTATTTCAGCACACACTCTCCTATCTATACTATCTGATAAACATGAAAAAATGCAAAAGGAGTTGGACTGCCGTTGACTTCTACAGAAGCGACACAAAGTAACAACTTTTCTTCAATTCAGTTTCCACATTATTATCCATTCCTGGATATTTTGGTTCTTGTGCTTCCATAAAAAGTATGTTTGAAGCAACACACACACGCACGCACGCCCGTACACAATTGTGGAATGTCATACAGTATACTCGTATAACACTCCTATACTTTTCACTGTAATGCCATGGGAACCGTAGCATGCTAAATCAACAGGCATAGTTCCACCACCGAGGGAGGCCTCTGCGGTCCCACATCTCCGTTCACACCGCTTTACAAACATACTAAACATGGAACCACTTGGACTGTTTGGGGAAGAAAATATGTGTGGGGTATTACAAGTTGAGGCTTTTGTAAGAAGGAGATTCATTCCTATTTACATTTGTTTAGCAAAAATTGCCAATAGGGAACATATTTTACAGGGTATGTGGTATAGATAATCCTAGGTGAACAGCACATCTTCTGAAAATTGTGGAAAATAATTGTCAACCACAATAACCTCTGAATTACAGAATGCAGGGAATCGAAATGCATTAACAGACATATCCAAGCAAAAATTAAATAAGATACAATATAAATGATACACAACTCAGGACCAGTAGTTTTAGACTATGCTTTTGTCAGTGTTTTTATCATATACTCCAAAGTTTTTCAACTTTTCATAGATAGCTTATTCCAGTGTGTTTTGTGTAAACTCAGATGTCAAAAGGTTGTCTGCATCTAAAACAAAATTATCTCTGACTCAAATGTCTGACTAATCAATTCTAAACCGACCAATCAGAATGGAACAGACCAAACACAAGGGATGACCCAATGGCGGTCATTGGAGCCAATCAGAGCATAGACAGGCAAAACAGTAATGCATACACTGAGTGTACAAAACATGACATAGACTGACCAGGTGAATCCAGGTGAAAGCTATGATCCCTGACTCTGTTACAGAGGAGTGTAAATGTTTTTTTTAGGCTGGATCATGTTGTTGAATTGTATTGTATTGTTGTATGTTTTAATTCTGTGATGTAATGGTTGTTGCTGCTTTCTTGGCTAGGTCTCCCTTGAAAAAGAGACTCTGGATCTCAATGGGCT
The DNA here is from genome assembly GCF_020615455.1 of Coregonus clupeaformis. Classification (NCBI taxonomy): domain Eukaryota; kingdom Metazoa; phylum Chordata; class Actinopteri; order Salmoniformes; family Salmonidae; genus Coregonus; species Coregonus clupeaformis. The sequence goes on from NC_059211.1 coordinate 7,392,327, forward strand.
TTTCCTGGTTAAATAAATACATTATTGATGTCACCTGTAAAATCCACTTCAATCAGTGTAGATGAATGGGAGGAGACAGGTTAAAGCCTAAGTTATTTTTAAGCCTTTAGACATGGATTGTTTATGTGTGCCATTCAGAGGGTGAATGGGCAAGACAAAATATTTAAGTGCCCTTGAACGGGGTATGGTAGTAGGTGCCAGGCGCACCAGTTTGAGTGTGTCAAGAACTGCAACGCTGCTGAGTTTTTCATGCTCAACAGTTTCCCGTGTGTACCAACAATGGTCCACCACCCAAAGGACATCCAGCCAACTTGAAACAACTGTGGGAAGCATTGGATCAGCATCCCTGTGGAACACTTGACACCTTGTAGAGTCCATGCCCAGACGAATTAAGACTGTTCTGAGGGCAAAAGGGGGTGCAACTCAATATTAGGAAGGTGTTCCTAATATCAGGATACTGTAATATGCAATGCCTATTAAACTTTGTTATGGGGCAAAGTAATCATTAATTATTTCCTAAATTAAACATACACACACGGCTGTCAGCTCTGAATGACTATTGATGCTCTTGTAATAATGGAGAAAATTCAGATATTCAGAAGTCCATATGAGCCCAAAGTCCATCATCACATTTAATTGGATGCTGTCTTAAATAAACAATTGAATAGGAAATTATAACTGCAACTGAGACTGCGCATTAGCTGCATCTGATACAGTAAATGTAACACATTATTCTTGCAAAGTAATCACACTTCCACACACACCTATACCCACACACACATACGCACGAACACGCACGGCCTGTCAACTCCTCTCCTCTCTCACAGTTGTCATGGTCTCAATGTGGCCCTGTGTCAGTAATAATCTCCTATACTAGAAGGTGGGCTGGCTTCCGCCAGAACTCATTTCGCGTGTTGTGCTCAAATTGCTCCCCATCAGAAATATCTTAATCTGTCTCTGTCTCATCTACATGGACAGGAGAGAGTGGGGGGGGGGAGTGAGGGGAGGGAAGGGGGGCAGTCCACAGGAGAAAGGTCAGTGCATTTAAGGAGTTCATCATTCTAAGGTGTCAGACCTCTTTAGAGGAGGGGAGGATGGGATGAAGGAGGGGGGACAAGGAAGGGGGATACACTCTCTTACCCTTCACTTGGGGGAATCAGTCAGTACTTAAAGAGAGTTTAGCTGGTGTCCAACAACAACCATAGCAATCAGTGAGAATGTCTGAGTTTCACTATGTTGTGTCTTTTGTTTTATCTTAATTTTGGTACAGCTCCTACACACACACAAGCACACACACACTGCACTATTTGGCCTTAGAACTGCCGCCTGGGAGCTGCTAACATAACAGTGAGCTGGATGAAATGCTGGGAGCTAAGGAACAGCACATACACACACGCACGCACAGAATAAACACAAACACCCTCTCACACATACTGTACACACACATACACACACAGACACGTACGCACACACACAGGCAGCCGTCTGGCCGAGGTAAACAGCTTTTAATAGCATCAAAACCAGGTTTGGTTTGTTTTGGACCATCTGTCAGTTCCATTGTGTTTCTGTGTGTCTCTTTAGAGCCCGTGGTTGACAGCTGATATATGTACGATACAAAGTGCCTGGTCGGGCCCCGGAGACCTGCTCTGCACAGTTTCTCTCTGCCTTTTTTCTTCTTCTCCTCCTCCCTCCATCCTTCGTTTCTTTTCTATCTTTTTTGTAAAAAAAAATTTCTCTCGGTGCACAGAATATTCCGTCAGAACATAGCACGGTCGCCTGCATCCTAAGTGGCATGTAGCCAGTCTGCTCTGGCGATTTGCATCAAAGGGTGGAACTGGGGGCCATTTTCTGTTTGTAAGGTTAGCAAAACTGTGCCAGAGTATGTTGAAGACGGTGAGGAGCATCGGCTGACTGGAGAGACCTTTGGACGCAAGTGTGTGTGTGTATGTGTGAAGAGGAGGCGAACATAAAGGCATAAACATCCTGGGAGAGAGATGCTGGAAAAGGCTAACCGTTCGCTTACGGCTGATCTTAGCGCCTGTTAAACTGTGGGAGTCTTCAGAGGTCATCGACAATGTTTGGCATGATACCATCAACAAATACACCAATGACTCTTCTCGAGGGATGCAAGAGCAGTAATACTCAAAATTGCCTAATATTTAAACAACATTTGCATTTACATTTTAGTCATTTAGCAGACGCTCTTATCCAGAGCGACTTACAGTTAGTGAGTGCATACATTTTTTATTTATTTGTAATTTTTTTCATACTGGCCCCCCGTGGGAATCGAACCCACAACCCTGGCGTTGCAAGCGGCATGCTCTACCAACTGAGCTACACGGGGCCCATAACAACCCCTGAACATCCATTATAGGCTAGTATCCATATATATAAATAGCTATTTTACAGACACAATTTTTCTACAAATACTTTTTTTAATCAACCATCTTTGTTATTTGCCAGTCAGAATTCAGAGCTTTTTAAGAAAAAAAGGCTGATTCACTGAGGAAAAAGCTGAAATGAAAGTGTAAAGTTAGAGGTGAAAACGCAGGTTTTCAGAGTCCTCTCTCCTGGCCTCCCCGCTCCTCTTCCAGTCATCGTGTGAGAGAAGCCAGGCGTGGCAGGATAATCACACCCTAATAAGAAGGAATATTAAAAACAGCAGTGCACACACACACACCGGATCCCTTTTCCTTTCTCTCTCTCTCTGTCTCTCTCTCTCTCTTTCCCACCATCCCAGAAAAATGTTTGCACATGGCCACACAAGATATCAATAATTTCATAATATATAAATTAACAGGTTGAAAGAAAGGGAGCCTTTGGGGGTTTGCGTTCATACATTTGATGTTTGGTTTGGAGGCACCCTGTGAAGGTCTGTATGTAGAGTTGCGTGAGGCCAGCCCTGGGTCCTGGCTGGGTCCAAAGCTCTGGACCGTGCTGGCAGTGCGAGCAAAGACTCTGAAAAATGAAGGAATCCTTCTGTAGACTGGAGCTTACATTTCACCAGAAAAACTAACACTGCATGCTTGAGTATCATCAGACCTTTCGCACTTTGGGGGATATTCTGCTGATAGCTTTCGTGCTGCTTGCAGCTGTGTTGGGGCATTTAGCGCCATCACTCAGACATGGAAACCCAAAGTGAGAGATACTGGATACTGCAGGGCTGTCTAATGCTGATCCTAGAACAGTTTGTTGGTGTGTAAGATTGACGGTTGTCTGTTATTAAGGCACCTGCTGGTTGAGTTAGCTTTGGATATGCTTCTGGTTTGGCTCTATCTGTTGTCTGGCAGATGAAGGTGTTAGGGCTGTTTCTTCTCCTCTTCTCCTTCCTTCTCCTCTCCCCTCCTCTTCTCGCTCATCTTCCGTCCTTCTATTCTCTCCACGCCTCTCCCTTCCGCTCACCATTATTCTTCACCTTGTTTCTTTCCCTGTCTTCTTAGGTTCCCTTGCTCCTCTCCTCTCCTCTCTGTTCCTTTTCTCTTCTCCCCTTTCCTACCACCTCCCCCCTTCTCACACTCCTCTCCCCTTCTCATACTCTTCTCCTCTTCTCTGATATCTTCTCCTCTGAGCTGTGGAGGCCTGTGTGTGTGCAAGCGTGTGTACGCTGGACTGGGGTGTGGCAGGACAAGTCTGTGTGTGTGAACAAGGGGGCCCTGTGTCTCCTAATGATCTCCCACACCTGTGCATCTGCTGCCATTTTTTATTAACACTCCAAGGAGGTTCGTCAGGAGTAATCAAAAACATTGTCACTGATGGCGATGCAACGCCGGCGATGCAATGGCAGCAAAAAATCTATACACTTCATCATAAACAACCAATAACGGGTTGTTCAAACGTAAACATACCAATGAATTGCCTCATTCCCATAAACAATTGAAAAAATAAAAAAAATAAAGAAAATAAACTTTTTAATGACTTGATACCTGAGGATCAATATGTACCCAGAGAGAAAAAGAGAGAGACCGAGAGACTTGCTTTGGCAATGTAAACATATGTTTTATGCCAATAAAGCCCTTTGAATTGAATTGAATTGAATTGAATTGAGAGACAGAGAGAGAGAGAGAGAGAGAGAGAGAGAGAGAGAGAGAGAGAGAGAGAGAGAGAGAGAGAGAGAGAGAGAGAGAGAGAGAGAGAGAGAGAGAGAGAGAGAGAGAGAGAGAGAGAGAGAGAGAAAAGAGAGGTGGACTTTATGAAACAGTTGCAACATGGGGCGTGGAGGAGTGCTCCCAGACAGTTATTTCCCAGTCCCAGTCATATCCTTACGTGCAGGCCCATTATGTTCTTCAATACAGCAGCAGCAACTTGGTTTGGCTGATCTTCCTTTTTCATTTCTCCAGGAGCAGGGGGAGCAGCAATAGGAGAGCAGGCAATAGGTTTAGCAGCCGAGGCGAGGTGACTCTGATTTACGACGGGAGGGTGACCTCTGGGGCAGTAACACAGTGATGGGTGAGTGGCTCTCAACGGTAAGCTACTGGCACTTGACAAAGTGCCTGAAGCAGAATGAATTTACTTCTCTTTTCCTCAATCATCAACAGCCACTGCCCTGACCCCCATCCTGACTGCTATAACAAGATCTCCCATCTCGGGAGGCTGAAAAATTTACTGTCACATCTACTTTTCAATGAGCTCAAGTGAGCACTTCTTTCACCTTCAGTGGAGCAGGTGCCTGGTAACCTGGTCGGCTGGCAGGCACGCACAAACACAATCCCCCTCCCCCCAACCTTTTTTTTTTTCATTCACTGTATTTGCCAGACATATCGGTGTTTGCCTTCATCAACTTGATGACAGTGCCTGGAGGTGAGTTAAATTTAACAACCCAGATTTTTTTATATGCCGCCGATTAATCTCCAATGCACATTGAAATGTAACCTTCCCCTCGTCCACCCAGTGACCATACTGGGCTTGGAAATCGCAAGCTACTCTATGGTGGAATGTATTAGGCCTACATCTCAACCAGCACAAATATTCATTCATTTAATGTGATTTGACGGATGTTTTCTGTTGTGTAGTGTTTCTTTATTCTCACTATTGGTATAATATCTTGACAAATGATTACTCGGTTATTATTCGACCAGTCAATCTTTTTCCCCCCACACAGTTTAGGACAATATTATCACAGCGTGACAATAAAAGTCCCAAACACATGACATCGAACACATAAAAAATTCGTAATTTCTCAAAATGGTGGTTTAAAATGTCAATGATCTCCGGTGAGTACATTGGGTCGTCGTCAGTCGCCACGTTGTCATGCGAGACACAGTGTGTTATAATTGAAAATAAAGAAACCATTAAAAGGCATTCAATAAGCTACTGTGAAATTGATCTGTCTATAAAAGCTGTTCCCCGGGGAAAAGTGGCCATGCATGGAGAAGGAGGAGGCTCTCGCCTCGGGCAGGATGGAGAGAGGGAGAGACAGGGGGACGAGGACAGGGATGGGGGGGTGAGGAAGAGAAGGAAAGAGGAGAGGAAAGACAGAGAGGGGAAGAGAGAGAGAGCGAGGGAGGGAGATAGAGGAAGAAGGAGAGACGGTGTGAGTGAGACAGCTCAGACCTGATTCAGCAGTAACCATACAGGCTCTGAGAGACACAACACCACGTAACACAATGATTCATAACAGTACACTATCATTAGTACCAGCTCATCACAGTACTCTAAAATATACAATACACTACAACACACCAAGCAGTATCACAATCAGAAAACCACTAAGCCTGGACCAGGAAATGAAGCTTCAGAAGGAAACTCAGTTCGGTTCAAATATCCTGGTCTTGCTCTACAGAATCTAAGAGACCGTGGTATATATCAAAAAGTAGCAAAACATACTTTGAAACATACAAGAACTGCAATGCTGCTGGGTTTTTCATGCTCAACAGTTTCCCATGTGCATCAAGAAAGGGCATCCAACCAACTTGACACAACTGTGGGAAGCATTGGAATCAACACTGGCCAGCATCCCTGTGGAAAGCTTTCGACATCTTGTAGAGTCCATGCCCCGACGAAATGAGGCTGTTCTGAGGGCAAAAGGGGAGGTGCAACTCAATATTAGGAAGGTGTTCTTAATGTTTTGTACACTCAGTGTATATTAAAAAGTATGTTTTTTTTTTTTTTTTGGGGGGGGTGATTTGCAAGAACCCACAGGATTTATTGTTCGATAGTTTTATCTGGATTTTTTTTATATACATAAAAAAGGGACAAAAAAGAGAATAACGAAAATTCCCAACCGCTGCTTCTTTAACTTTCAATTCTCCTAAGCATCCGTGCTTCACAGCCCCTGGCTATTGCCTTTCTCAATCTGTCCCTGGAGAAGCAGGAGTTATGGTCCCTGTCGATTGAGGAGAAAGGGATGTTATTCCCCTGTCACCCTCAGTCGCTCCGCCATCCTCCCTGGCCTGATCTACGGTCCTGCTGCCCGGGGAAGAAGTGTCTTGATGCGCCATTGGTTTAGAGTGCTGTCACCTTGCCTCTATGCTATACCTGTGCCCCCCTCCACTCCCTCTTCACCCCTCCATCCCCTTCATCTCCCAGGGGCCTGTACAAGCAGCGGTGCGGCCGGGACGTGAGAGGTCACCCCCAGCGGAGTGGTAAGGGAGGGGGGACAACACGGTCCCTGAGCGACGCCCTTGATTGGGACCAAAAACAAGGTTGAAGATGAGGGGACCTGGAGATTTTTGCCAGGGTTTTTGCCTCTGTTGATCCTACAGCTATTGTATGCAGTAATAATGTGCCTATGAACCAGAGTTATACTGTTAGCACTGAGGTGGTGTGCCCTAGTAGGAAGTCCACTGTGGTCAGCTCATCCTGCACTATCAGCTCAAACATAAATAACATGAGTATGTCTACTTCTGATAAGCTTACCAGCAAAGCAATGAAAACAATCAAGCATCCCAGAAAAGTGCTAAAAATAGCCCACATTAACATATGTAGCCTAAGAAACAAGGTTCATGAAATCAATAACTTGCTAGTAACAGATGACATTCATATTCTGACTATCTCTGAAACTCACTTAGATAATACCTTTGATGATACAGTGGCAGCAACACATGGTTATAACATCTACAGAAAATACAGAAATGCCAATGGGGGCGGTGTTGTGGTCTATATTCAGAACCACATTTCTGTAAAGCTTATAGAGGATCTCATGTTTAAATACTGTGGAAGTAATATGGCTACAGGTTCATCTGCCTCACCTAAAGCCCATTCTTGTGGGAAGCTGATATAGACCACCAAGTGCTAAAAGTCAGTATCTGGATAACGTGTGAAATGCTTGATATTGTACATGATATCAACAGAGAGGTATATTTTCTGGGTGATTTCAATATTGACTGGCTTTCATCAAGCCGCCCACTCAAGAAAAAGCTTCAAACTGTAACCAGTGCCTGCAACCTGGTTCAGGTTATCAGTCAACCTACCAGGGTAGTTACAAACAGCACAGTAATGAAATCATCAACATGTATTGATCACATCTTTACTAATGCTGTAGAAATTTGCTTTAAAGCAGTATCCAAATCCATCGGGTGTAGTGATCACAATATAGTAGCCATATCTAGGAAAACCAAAGTTCCAAAGGCTGGGCCTAATATAGTGTATAAGAGGTCATACAAGGCATTTTGCAGTAATTCCTCTGTTGATGATTTAAATAATATTTGCTGGTCTGTGGTGTGCAATGAGAAGCAACCAGCTGCTGCACTTGACAGAACCGATTGGCAAACGTACTGCAAATTGAGAAATCATGTGACTAAACTGAATAAAAAGACAAAGAAACTATACTATGAAACAAAGATAAATTATATAAAGAATAATAGTAAAAAGCTTTGGAGCACCGTAAATTAAATATTGGGCAAAAAGGCAAACTCAGCTCCATCATTAATTGAATCAGATGGCTCATTAATCACAAAACCCACTGATATTGCCAACTACTTTAATGATTTTTTCATTGACATGGTTAGCAAACTTAGGCATGACATGCCAGCAACAAACGCCAACACTACACATCCAAGTATATCTGACCAAATTATGAAAGACAAGCATTGTAATTTTGAATTCCATAAAATTAGTGTGGAAGAGGTCAAAAACGTATTGTTGTCTATCAACAATGATAAGCCACCGGGTTCTGACAACTTGGATGGAAAATTACTGAGGATAATAGTGGACGATATTGCCACTCCTATTTGGCATATCTTCAATCTAAGCCTACTAGAAAGTGTGTGCCCTCAGGCCTGGAGGGACGCAAAAGTAATTCCGCTACCCAAGAATAGTAAAGCCCCCTTTACTGGCTCAAATAGCCAACCAATCAGCCTGTTACCAACCCTTAGTAAACAAGTAGTTTTTTTGACCAGATACAATGCTATTTTACAGTAAACAAATTGACAACAGACTTTCAGCACGCTTATAGGGAAGGACATTCAACAAGCACAGCACTTACACAAATGACTGATGATTGGCTGATGATAAAAATATTCTGGGGGCTGTTTTGTTAGACTTCAGGATGGCTTTGACATTATCGATCATAGTCTGCTGCTGGAAAAACGCATGTGTTATGGCTTTACACCCCCTGCTATATTGTGGATAAAGAGTTACCTGTCTAACAGAACACAGAGGGTGTTCTTTAATGGAAGCCTCTCCAACATAATCCAGGTAAGATCAGGAATTCCTAAGGGCAGCTGTCTAGGCCCCTTACTTTGTTCAATCTTTACTTTGAGTAAAGTCAGGAAATTGCGCAAGTTGAGGTGACTAAATTGCTTGGAGTAACCCTGGATTGTAAACTGTCATGGTCAAAACATGTTGATACAACAGTAGCTAAGATGGGGAAAAGTCTGGTCATAATAAAGCGCTGCTCTGCCTTCTTAACAACACTATCAACAAGGCAGGTCCTACAGGCCCTAGTTTTATCGCACCTGGACTACTGTTCAGTCGTGTGGTCAGGTGCCACAAAGAGGGACTTAGGAAAATTGCAATTGGCTCAGAACAGGGAAGCACAGCTGGCCCTTAAATGTACACAGAGAGCTAACAAAGTGGAGGAGAGATTGACTTCATCACTACTTGTTTTTGTAAGAAGTGTTGACAAGCTGAATGCACCGAGCTGTATGTTTAAACTACTAGCACACAGCTCGGACCTCCATGCATACCCCACAAGACATGCCACCAGAGGTCTCTTCACAATCACCAAGTCCAGAACAGACTATGGGAGGCGCACAGTACTACATAGAGCCATGACTACATGGAACTCTATTCCACATCAGGTAACTGATGCAAGCAGTAGAATCAGATTTTAAAAAAAGAAGATACAAAATACACCTTATGGAACAGCGGGGACTGTGAAGGGACACACACAGGTACAGACACGCGCATACGCACACTCACGCTAGCACACGCACTCTACACACACGTACATTGTAATATTGTTGTATGGTGGTATTGTAGATATGAGGTGGTGTAATAATGTTCTATGATGTACTGTTTTATCTTTTGTTTTATGTGTGATGTAAGTGCCTTAATGTGTTTGGACCCTAGGAAGAGTAGCTGCTGCCTTGGCAGGAACTAATGGGGATCCCTAATAAAATACAAAACACAAGTACAAAGGAGCGCTGCTCCATCAATTGGTGTCAGCGGTTGCACCCTGAGGCTTTCACTTCTTTAGGTTGAGGTTGGCTAGCTAGAGTGACGACATCTTGAGAAACAACTTGTCTGGTTGTAGTGGTGTATGTACAGTACACTCTTCTAAAGTACATTTTTTAGAGTGCATAATCTACAAGACAGGTACAATGTCCAGACATTGATTGTTAATGTATTGTGATTCAACAAAGTATTAAAGTTGTATGAGGTACTTTAGCAATAAGGCCTGAGGGGGCATGGAATATCGTGAATACAGTACAGTATATACCACAGCCAAGGGGTGTTGTTTGGCACAATAGATTAGCGGAGGCAGTTGTACCTTTAACTTATGGGCTCACAGCAACCACATCAAATCCGTTTTGAGGAAGCCGAAGCCACACTGCACCTTGTGCCACTCAACATCAAAACGCCCTACAGGATCTACAGTAATTTGCAGTATCCATCCTTTTATCGATAAACAACCATGTTAAAGGGATAGTTCACCCAAATTACAAAGTGACACATTTGAAGACAGTGGCCAGGTACACAAAACAAAAGTATGGACTGCTAACAGGGTACAGAAACCAATATGTTATTGTGTAATTTGGGTGAACAATCCCTTTAAGGCCACTTAAGACGAACCCTCCAGAGCCCACAGAAACCAATATGTTATTGTGTAATTTGGGTGAACTATCCTTTTAAGGCCACTTAAGGCGAACCCTCCAGAGCCCGGGCCAAATCCACAGTTAGTCTGGGTCTCACTGGGTGACGGAAGAAATGAATAAATAAATAAACAGATGAATAGCAAAGAGAAGGAATGGGAGTCTATGCTGGTTGGCCATCCATCATATGTATTATGCAGTGAGCCTCCTAAGAAGATACAAATTCAACTTTTCCCTCCAATTTGTTATAGCTGACAACTCACCGTTGTTGTTTCTTTGAATTATGAATAGATTTCTGTCCCGACTTTGCTCAAGCAAGCCGTATGCGTAACGAGTAGGAAAACAAATTTGGAACCAGGCACGCTTTGAAACAGTCGAGTGCATATGCATAAACATTCACACTTAAAGCGCCCAAAGAGCGACAAAACACGTTCAATATTTCAGCTTTCGCTTTGTTCATTGGCTGTGTGTGTCTGATAAATATGAAGTGCCAGAGCATGAGTGCAAGAACATGCGAGTGCCAGAGTTAAGTTTCCCTCAGAATGAATTACAGATATCACATAATACGGGCCCAAGCTAAAATAAGAAAAGAAAATGGAATTCCTAAATTGAAATCTTAAAATGTAATTTCTTCCCCCAAACTGGTTTTCGTGTAACCATAACACTCTAGGCCAGAGATCCTGCATGTGCCATTCAGAGATAGAGGGAGCGGAGGAGTGAGTGAGAAGAGACAGAGAGAGAGAGGAAAAGATGGAAGAGATAGAGAGAGAGACAAGAAAGAGACGAGCGAGGAAGAAAGAGAGAAAAAGTGAAACACAGAAGAAAGAGAGATGTAGAAAGACAGAGTGAGAAGAAGGAAGGAATGTAAATACACAGCAAACCAATAGCACATTTTGGCCCCAGCTGTTTGTTTGGGTATTTACACTGTAGGCTACAATCAAGTCCTCAAAGCCTCGGTCCAAATGACAAGGCCCTGATACCTCGCCACAGATCCACTAAACAAAGGCAGAGCAAGCCAAAGCTCAAAGCATACAACCGTCAAGGTCACCCTCAGTTATTTGTCAATCATTGTGGACGGGGGAAAAATGAATAAAGATGCATAAATGGCTTGAATAAAGAGAGGGCAGGAGGAAAGAAGGAAAGGAAGAGAGAAAGGGAAGTGATTTTTGTATTGGCTGAACTTCTTGGGCCTGTTTTGTTTGACCAGATGTAGAATTAGTACACATCACTTTGCATCAGCGAGACGTTGACCATAAGCCACCATAGAGAGTACACCTCCCTCTCGCCGCACCAGGGTTTGCTGGTGTCTGTAATTCTGCTAGTGCAATTATCGATGTGACGCATTCCTCAAGAAAATAGGAGCATATACCTGGATAGTTGTGCCCAGCTGTTTTTCCAATTGGAATCAGTAATTGAAAACATAGCATTTCTGTTTTTACACGGATAAATAGGGAAAAGCGTCAATGATGTTTCAAGTTATCGTCTTTCAAGAGCTGCAGTATAAATCAACTTAGTAAAATCAGCCAAATAAAAAATTGGTAGTACACTTACATTTTAGTCATTTAGCAGACGCTCTTATCCAGAGCGACTTACAGGAGCAATTAGGGTTAAGTGCCTTGCTCAAGGGCACATCGGCAGATGTTTCACCTAGTCGGCTCGGGATTAGAACCAGCGACCTTTCGGTTACTGGTACTACGCTCTTAACCACTAAGCTACCTGCCAATATATCTTGTTTCTGTGATAGGGTGACTTCCACAAACTAGCCTTGCTGGAACACTGCAGACAAAACAGAAAACAGGCTAAAACAATACGGATAACAGTGGATTAAAAATCGCGATGCTATGTTATGGCTAGCTGGAAACGATAACTTTATCCCGTTTTCCAAATAATTTTTTTCTTGCACTATTCAATCAAAACCGGTATATGGAAATTCCCACAGTGAGGCAAAACAACAGCGAGAGAGCGCTCTGGTGTTCCTTTTAGCTTCACAACATCAATATTGTGCTAATAATCACACAAACTGAAATTTTCCCGCACCACCCCAGATACCTCCACATGCAGCTTTTGATTGAACAAGGTGAACGAGGACTAGAAAGGTGTACTACAGATGAGTGTGAAGGAGAGGAGTTGATGCTGTCATTGTCTCTGGGGCGTTTTGGGAGGCCCCAGATCCTGTGGCGTGTCAATGAATCAGGCTAAACATGCGTGACAAGCAGCGGGCCAGGAGGGAGGGAATGAAAGAGGGATGGAGTGAGGAGAAGTCATCCCCCCATCCCCATGCACCACATTGGTGTTGGTGGGGAGATCTGGGGGTAATCTGCGGCTGCATGCGATAGAGAGACGAGCCCCTTTATTTAGACGCACTGGTAGGCCCCTAATTGCAGCTGATGCTGAGAAACACATGTTAAGAGGGGAGCGAGTCAGATGTCAGCAGTACAGCCATATGGTTTTTCTTCCACCTACAGGAGATGGGCCTATACCCAGAGACGACAGACAGCACTAGGGATCGGATCATGGCATGCTGCGCATTGACAACTTGACTTTGGCTGAGTCCCAAATGGCCCCCTACACCCAATATAGTGTACTACTTTTTACTAGAGTCCTATGTGGATAGAATCCTGGCAGGCTGCGCACTGACAACTTCACTTAAGCAACATATCCAAATGGCACCCTATTCCCTATATAGTGCGCTACTTTTGATCAGAGACCTATGTGCCCTGGTTAACAGTTTTGCACTATATAGGAAATAGGGGATCATTTAGGAAGCATACCCTTGACTTACTTTCTTTGATTTATTCGCCAGGGACAATGCACAAATCTTCAATATTTCTGTAGAAAGGAATGAACTTTTTTTTGTCACTTTCACAGTTATTATTTAGAATTTTTTTAGTTGCTTTAAGAAACATTGACTATCAGTAAGTCTATTAAAATAAGGGAGCTGAAACAACAACATTCTGAGTATTATAAGTGAAACAGCTTTCAAAAAATGTGGTGCACAAATAAAAGAGCAACAACAGATGCTGAAGGAGAAAATCTGACCATTAGAACCCTTGTTTCTATTGACTTAACCCTATTATTTTACTAAAACATTTTCTATTAGAACTTATAGAATTATATTATATTTCTACTGTAATATTCAACATAAAGTTGTTGCGAAAGCCCTGAAACATGTCAACAGTGCGTCTCTGTATGAACAACACACAATATATATTTTTTAATTACTTGTTAAACAATTGTATTAGTATAAATAAATATAATTTAAAAAAAAATCAGCATACAATATAGCTCAGTATTCGTATTATATACTTTATACAGTATTTTTTGCTCATATTTATCAAGGGTGCCAAAAGGTTCGTGAGGATAACGACACAGCCTTTTTCTAAAATGTTTTATGAGATTGGAGAACACGTTGGGAGAGATCTTAGACTATTCCTTCATACAGAATCTTTCCAGATCCTTGATATCCATTGTCTGCACCCTCTTCAATTCAAACCACAGGTTTTCAATGGGGTTCAAGTCCAGAGACTGAGACTTTTATTTTGTGGTCTATTAACAATTTATTTGTGGATTTTGATTGGTGCTTGGGGTTATTGTCTTACTGGAAGATACAAATTAAATATTATTTGTCACATGTGCCGAATACAACAGGTGTAGACCTTTAAATGCTTACTTACAAGCCCTTAACGAACAATGCAGTTTTAAGAAAAATAAGTGTTAAGTTAAAAATAATGCAAATAGTCCAGGTAGCCATTTGATTAGCTGTTCAGGAGTCTTATGGCTTGGGGGTAGAAGCTGTTAAGAAGCCTTTTGGACCTATACTTGGTGCTCCAGTACCGCTTGCCGTGCGGTAGCAGAGAGAACAGTCTATGACTAAGGTGGCTGGAGTCGTTGGCAATTCGTAGGGCCTTCCTCTGACACCGCCTGGTATAGAGGTCCTGGATGGCAAGAAGCTTGGCCCCAGTGATGTACTGGGCCGTACGCACTACCCTCTGTAGTGCCTTGCGGTCGGAGGCCGAGCAGTTGCCATACCAGGCGGTGATGCAACCAGTCAGGATGCTCTCGATGGTGCAGCTGTAGAACTTTTTGAGGATCTGAGGACCCATGCCAAATCTTTTCAGTCTCCTGAGGGGGAATAGGCTTTGTCGTGAGGGCACGACTGTCTTGGTGTGTTTGGACCATGATAGTTTGTTGGTGATGTGGACACCAAGGAACTTGAAGCTCTCAACCTGCTCCACTACAGCCCCGTCGATGAGAATGGAGGCGTGCTCGGTCCTCCTTTTCCTGTAGTCCACAATTCTCTCCTTTGTCTTGATCACGTTGAGGGAGAGGTTGCTATCCTGACACCAAACGGCCAGGTCTCTGACCTCCTCCCTATAGGCTGTCTCATCGTTGTCGGTGATCAGGCCTACCACTGTTGTGTCTTCAGCAAACTTAATAATGGTGTTGGAGTCGTGCTTGGCCATGCAGTCATGGGTGAACAGGGAGTACAGGAGGGGGACTGAGCACGCACCCCTGAGGGGCCCCGTGTTGAGGATCAGCGTGGCAGATGTGTTGTTACCTAACCTTACCACCTGGGGGCGGCCAGTCAGGAAGTCCAGGATCCAGTTGCAGAGGGAGGTGTTTAGTCCCAGGGTCCTTAGCTTAGTGATGAGCTTTGAGGGCACTATGGTGTTGAACGCTGAGCTGTAGTCAATGAATAGCATTCTCTCGTAGGTGTTCCTTTTGTCCAGGTCGGAAAGGGCAGTGTGGAGTGCAATAGAGATTGCATCATCTGTGGATCTGTTGGGGTCTAGGGTTTCTGGGATAATGGTGTTGATGTTAGCCATGACCAGCCTTTCAAAGCACTTCATGGCTACAGAGGTGAGTGCTACGGTCAGTAGTCATTTAGGCAGGTTACCTTTGTGTTCTTGGGCACAGGGACTATGGTGGTCTGCATGAAACATGTTGGTATTACAGACTCAGTCAGGGACAGGTTGAAAATGTCAGTGAAGACACTTGCCAGTTGGTCAGCGCATGCTCGGAGTACACGTCCTGGCAATCCGTCTGGCCCTTACTCACATCGGCTACGGAGAGCGTGATCACACAGTCATCTGGAACAGCTGATGCTCTCATGCATGCTTCAGTGTTGCTTGCCTCGAAGCGAGCACAGAAGTAATTTAGCTCGTCTGGTAGGCTCGTGTCACTGGGCAGCTCGTGGGTGTGCTTCCATTTGTAGTCCGTAAAAGTTTGCAAGCCCTGCCACATTCAACGAGCGTCGGAGCCGGTTATATACTACCGTTCAAAAGTTCGGGGTCACTTAGAAATGTCCTTGTTTTTGAAAGAAAAACAATTTTTTTGTCCATTAAAATAACATCCAATTGATCAGAAATACAGTGCAGACATTGCTAATGTTGTAAATGGCTATTGTAGCTGGAAACGGCTGATTTTTTTATGGAATATCTACATAGGCGTACAGAGGCCCATTATCAGCAACCATCAGTCATGTGTTCCAATGGCATGTTGTGTTTGCTAATCCATATTCATCGTTTTAAAAGACTAATTGATCATTAGAAAACCCTTTTGCAATTATGTTAGCACAGCTGAAAACTGTTGTGCTGATTAAAGAAGCAATAAAACTGGCCTTCTTGAGACTAGTTGAGTGTCTGGAGCATCAGCAATTGTGGGTTCGATTACAGGCTCAAAATGGCCAGAAACAAATAACTTTCTTCTGATACTCGTCAGTTATTCTTGTTCTTAGAAATGAAGGCAAGAAATTGCCAAGAAACTGAAGATCTCGTACAATGCTGTGTACTACTCCCTTCACAGAACAGCGCAAACTGGCTCTAACCAGAATAGAAAGAGGAGTGGGAGGCCCGACTGAGCAAGAGGACGCCTCACAGGTCCTCAACAGACGCCTCACAGGTCCTCAACTGGCAGCTTAATTAAATAGTACCCGCAAAACACCAGTCTCAATGTCAGTGGGGGGCTATTATCAGTGAAGAGGCGATATCTCAGACAGGCCAATAAAAAGAAAAGATTAAGATGGGCATTCTGAGATATGGCTTTTTCTTTGCAACTCTGCCTAGAAGTTCAGCATCCTGGAGTCGCCTCTTCACTGTTGATGTTGAGACTGGTGTTTTTACAACATTAACAATGTCTACACTGTATTTCTGATCAATTTTATGTTTTTTTAATGGACAAAAAAATTGCTTTTCTTTCAAAAACAAGAACATTTCTAAGTGACCCCAAACGATTCAATCTTAGTCCTGTGTTGACGCTTTGCCTGTTTGATGGTTCGTCGGAGGGCATTGTGGGATTTCTTATAAGCGTCTGGATTAGAGTCCCACTCCTTGAAAGTGGCAGCTCTACCCTTTAGCTCAGTGCGGATGTTGCCTGTAATCCATGGCTTCTGGTTGGGGTATGTACGTATGGTCACTGTGGGGACGACGTCATCGACACACTTATTGATGAAGCCAGTGACTGATGTGGTGTACTCCTCAATGCCATCAGAAGAATCCCTGAACATATTCCAGTCTGTGCTAGCGAAACAGTCCTGTAGCTTATTATCTGCGTTATCTGACCACTTCTGTATTGACAGAGTGACTGGTACTTCCTGTTTTAGTTTTTGCTTGTAAGCAGGAATCAGGAGGATAGAATTATGGTCAGATTTGCCAAATGGAGGGCGAGGGAGAGCTTTGTACTCTGTGTGTGGAGTAAAGGTGGTCTAGAGTTTTTTTCCTCTGGTTGCACATTTAACATGCTGGTAGAAATTAGGTAAAACGGATATGTTTCCCAGCATTAAATTCCCCGGCCACTAGGAGCGCCACCTCTGGATGAGCATTTTCTTGTTTGCTTATGGCCTTATACAGCTCATTGAGGGCGGTCTTAGTGCCAACATCGGTTTGTGGAGGTAAATAGACAGCTACGAAAAATATAGATGAAAACTCTCTTGGTAAATAGTGTGGTCTACAGCTTATCATAAGTTACTCTACCTCAGGCAAGCAAAACCTTGAGACTTCCTTAATATTAGATTTCGTGCACCAGCTGTTATTTACAAATATACACAGACCGCCACCCCTTGTCTTACCGGAGGCAAATGTCCTTGCTGATGCACCGAAAACCTGCCAGCTGTATGTTATCCATGTCGTGTTAAGCCACGACTCAGTAAAACATAAGATATTACAGTTTTTAATGTCCCGTTGGTAGGATATTCTTGATCGGAGCTCATCCATTTTATTATCCAATGATTGTACGTTGGCTAATAGGACTGATGGTAGAGGCAGATTACCCACTTGCTGTCGGATCTTTAGAAGCACCCCGACCTACGTCCCCGATATCTCCATCTCTTCTTCATGCGAATGACGGGGATTTGGGCCTTGTCGGGTGTCTGAAGTAAATCACTCGCGTCCGACTCTTAAAGAAAACATCTTTGTCCAGTACGAGGTGAGTAATCGCTGTCCTGATATCCAGAAGCTCTTTTCGGTCATAAGAGACGGTGGCAGAAACATTATGTACAAAATAAGTTACAAATAACGCGAAAAAACACACACAATAGCACAATTGGTTAGGAGCCCGTAAATCGGCAGCCATCTCCTCCGGCGCAATTCTATATCCACTTGCAGCCAAGTTTCAGCCTCCTGGCAGAGGCAACCAGGTTTTTGGCTAAAATGTATTGGTATTGGGTAACGTTCATTTTGTTATATAGAGTGATAGAGAGCCACGCTTTACAATTTACACTTCCTTAGATCTCAACGCGTACGTACTATATACACAATACAACAACACCCACAAACTGTGCAAACAATCAACCGAATCTCTCCTCACTTGCTCTCTCTCGATCTCTCTCTTTCATTTGTTAAACTCCATCCTTAATCACCCTGTCTCTCTATCACTATCTAGCCCATGATGTCTTTCTCTTCCTCTCTCTCTCTCTCTCTCTCTCTCTATACTCAATCTCCTCTCTCTCTCTCCCTCTCCCTCCCAAAATCTCTCTCTATCTCTCTCTGTCCTCCTCACATTATCTAGTTCCACTGCTCCCTTGGCGGTCAGGGGGGTGCCCTACCCACTACCCGCTGACGCAAAAAAAAAAGGCCCAGAAACAAATATTAAATCATTGCTCATGTTGCGTTGGATTATGGGCGGGCTCGTCAAGATGATTAGTTACAGTGGTTGTGCGAGCGCTGGGGCTCCGCTGAGCACCGCATATGCATACAGTAGATTAAAGCAGTACAGTGCTAGCGCAAAGCTCACTAGACACTCAATCATGCAGAGCGGAGCACATTTGCATCCAGTTAGCATTGAGATGGGAGGTGGTACCGCACAGGAAATTAGCTGGATAATAACGGCTGACTATCAATATTTCTGTTTGTGCTTCACAAATAAATAAATAAAATTGGCCTCGGCTGCGTTTCGTGGGCCCCCTCGCTTGTTGTAACTGACGGACAAGTCACATAATACTGTAAATTGCATGGACTCACTGTGTGCAATAATAGTGTGTAACATGATTTCTGAATGACTCATCTATGTACCCCACACATACAATTATCTGTAAGGTCCATCAGTCAAGCAGTGAGACAGAGATTCAAACACAAAGACCAGAGGTTTTCCAATGCCTCGCAAAGAAGGGCACATATTGGTAGATTTAAAAAAGCAGACATTGAATATCCCTTTGAGCATAGTGAAGTTATTACACTGATCAAAAATATAAACGCAACATGTAAAGTGTTGGTCCCATGTTTCATGAACTGAAATAAAATATCCCATATTTTTTTTTTATGCTTATTTCTCTCAATTTTTTAAAACAAATTTGTTAACATCCCTGTTAGTGAGCATTTCTCCTTTGCCAAGATAATCCATCCAACTGATAGGTGTGGCATATCAAGAAGCTGATTAAACAGCATGATCATTACACAGGTGCATCTTGTGCTGGGGACAACAAAAGGCCACACAAATGTGTAGTTTTGTCACACAACACAATGCTACAGATGTCAAGTTTTGAGGGAGCATGCAATTGGCATGCTGACTGCAGGATGTCCACCAGTGCTGTTGCCAGAAAATGTTATGTTAATTTCTCTACCATAAGCCGCCTCCAATGTTGTTTTAGAGAATTTGGCAGTACGTCCAACTGGCCTCACAACCGCAGACCATGTGTATGGCGTTGTGTGGCGAGCAGTTTGCTGTGAAAAGAGTGCACGGTGGGGTTATGGTATGGGCAGGCATAAGCTACCGACAACAAACACAATTGCATTTTATCGATGGCAATTTCAATGCAAAGAAATACCATGACGAGATCCTGAGGCCCATTGCAAGGCCCATTTAAAAAAAAGTTATCTGTGACCAACAGATGCATATCTGTATTCCCAGTTATGTGAAATCCATAGATTAGGGCCTAATGAATTTATTTCAATTGACTGATTTCCTCATATGAACTGTAACTCAGTAAAACCTTTGAAATTGTTGTGTTTATATTTTTGTTCAGTATAATTACACTTTGGATGGTGTATCAATACACCCAGTCACTACAAAGATATAGGCATCCTTCCTAACTTGCCAGAGAGGAAGGAAACCACTGAGGGATTCCGGAGAACTGAGGATGGATCAACAACATTGTAGTTACTCCACAATACTAACCTAATTGACAGAGGGAAAAGAATGAAGTATTTCAAAACATGCATCCTGTTTGCAACAAGGCACTAAATTAATACTGCAAAAAAATGTGCCAAAGCAATTCACTTTTTGTCCTCAATATAAAGTATTATGTTTGGGGCAAATCCAATACAATGCATTACTGAGTACCACTCTCCATATTTTCAAGCATAGTGGTGGCTGCATCATGTTATGGGAATGCTTGTAATCGTTAAGGAATGGGACGTTTTTCAGGATAAAAAATTAACGGAAATGGAGCTAAGCACAGGCAAAATCCTAGAGGAAAACATGGTTCAGTCTGCTTTCCACCAGACACTGGGAGATGAATTCACCTTAACTTAAAACACAATAACCTAAAACACAAGGCCAAATCTACACTTGAGTTGCTTACCAAGAAGACAGTGAATGTTCCTAGTGGCCTAGTTTTGACTTAATTCTACTTGAAAATCTATGGCAAGACCTGAAAATGGTTGTCTAGCAATGAACAACAACCAATTTGACAGAGCTGTAATATTTTTTTAAAAGAATAATGGGCAAATGTTGCACAATCCAGGTGTGGAAAGCACTTAGAGATTTACCCAGAAAGAATCATAGATGTAATCGCTGCCAAAGGTACTTTTACAAAGTACTGACTCAAAGGTGTGAATACTTATGTAAATTAGATATTTCTGTATTTCATTTTCAATAAATTAGCACAAAAAAACTAACATGTTTTCACTTCATTATGGGGTAATGTGTGTAGATGGGTAAAAAAAGTATTATATTTAATCCATTTTGAATTCAGGTTGTAACAACAAAATGTGGATTAATTCAAGGGGGTATAAATACTTTCTGAATGCACTGTGTGTGTAATATTAAAGGTGCAATCTATGATTGCTACATCCATTTTTGGAATTTTAAAATAATGATTTATAGCCATTGATTCTTGAAGAATATAACATAAAAATGCCTCATGAGCTTAGACTGTTTTTCTCTGTCAGAACCCCAAATATGAGCTAGTTTTACTCCATTGTGTGTAAACAATGTATAGCTTCAAAACATGGTTAAAACATAATTTTGATCTAATGGATGGTAAGTCCTTGAACCCATCCCTCACCAGTTTACCAAAAAAGTGTCAGGGTGTGCAGTAGTTTGAATACCAGATTGCCCCTTTAATGAAATGAGAAGATATAACAGCTTGACTCTGTATTTGAGTCACTTACAAAGGAGATGCTGTAAACTGTCTGTTTGCACAACATGAGACTGGAAGGTACCATGAGAAGCTTTGAATATGAACATACAGCTACAAGAAAGAACAACACTCCATCAAATGACCTAGATAGTACACGGTCATAACACACTGTTAAAGAATAAGTGATTCGACAACGTCAAATAGGGCACCTAATGGAAAACTGTAATGAAAAAGAGAGCGGTTACAAATGAAATATCTGTATTTTAATAAACTACACTTCCAAAAAATGTACAATTCAATAAATAAATAGGAAATGTGCCTTTCTTGACTACATTGGGACACATGACCGTCTTTTAGCTGCAAGAGTAGAGCAAAAGTACAGCCAACTTTCACACACACACACACACACACACACACACACACACACACACACACACACACACACACACACATACACACACACACGGATGTACACACACACACACTCCTCTACTGTCCATTGTACCTGGATTGCTGCCTATTGTGTCATTAAGCCCCCCTATTTTCACTGCTTTGAAATGTTCCTCTGCTGTGTGTGTGTGTCTGTGTTGTGTATGTGTGTGTGTGTGTGTATGTGTGTGTGTGTGTGTGTGTGTGTGTGTGTGCGTGCATGCATGTGTGTGTTTGTGTGTGCATGCGTGCATATGTGTGTGCGTGCATGTATGCTGTGTTGTGTGTTATCGTGTGTGTTTTCCTCCCCTTCAATTACATTGACTCCACTCAGTGATACGCGGGTCAGGGAACTGCATTAAAGCTGTTCAGTCTGTGCGGTCTGGACAGTGTTTGAGTCCTACAGAGGAGCTGTCACGTCTGGGTTCACTCTCTGTGCCAAGCACTATTCCTCATTCACAACCTAATGCATCGCAGATTCGCTGTTCAATCAAAGCCGATACGCAGGTTTCCGCAGTAAGACTAGGATGAGATTGTTCTCGAGGAAGATGGTTTGAGTAAATGTGAGGTTGAATTGACATGTTATGTCATATAAAAACACTTTGTTGTTGATGAAATGACTCCAAACTCTTTTTGGTTGTTGAACCAAGATCTGGTTTCAGGTTTCGATTGAATAAAGCTCCATGTTTCTATGTCCACAGAATTGACAGGGTGCACTCTGCTAACTACATAGGCTACTCAAAATCCTCTAAGAGGAACTATTGTTGGTTTAGAAAAATCAGCAAAGGTTATTTGTTTTATTTTTCTTCCTGAATTTCATGATTGCCTCTCGAAGTTGTACAACATTTGAGTAATATGCTTATTTTTTATTTAATTGACAAAAAGGAGAACAAGAGCTTTGTCCTCCTTTTCGTAATTTTTCACATTTACTTAGTCAGTTGGAAGGTAGGCAGGGTACAGGTTGTAGAGGGAAGACAGCAAGAAAGTACAGATTGGGGTGAGATTCGTACCAATGCCGCTGTGGGCAATATGTGCATGGGAGTCTGCAGCACTACAAACTACACTTGGCCACACTCTCACACAGGGTAATATGTTTTTGAAGTGAAGAATGAGTGTCTAAATATTTTTGGGACAATTTAGATTTTTTTGTTAAAAGCTTGAGCATATTCTTCCAGCTGTCGTTTCCCCCCTTTCATTCTGCTCTCAGACCATGGTACGCAATACACAGAAATGCAGCATTCAGGGTGAGGGTCAGAGAGTGTTGACGGAGGTAGTAATCGATTCACCCCTGTAGGTATTATTGTCATCGGAACTGTGGGTGAGGGAGCTTGTGACTCACCTCTGTTGGCGTTCTCCTCTACAAGGCCTGGGGTGTAGGGGTAGGTGGGGTTGGGGAGCGGGCTAGGCTTGCCGGAGCAGGTCTTGTCCCCCCCCTCGTCCAGGCTGGGGCCTTGTGGGCCCTGGGGAGAGGGCGTGGGGGAGCTGGCGGGCCGGGAGCTGGTCAATGAGCTGGAGGGTCTGGAGCTGGCACAGTTCTGGAGGGGCACAGGGAGAAGAGTAAGGAGTCAAGGACTTAATGATTGACTTAGAAAGAACAAAAACCGTAAACAAAAATAATACTTATATTTTAAGAAAAACAGAACAAAATGTGTGCAGAAAATAAATAGAATAAATGTATTAATAAAAAATAAAAAATAAAAACGTCTGATTTGTAATCCAAAATTAATATTCAAACGTAATAATATTGAATACTTTTGAAAGCATTCAGTTTATCAAATATCTTGTTCTCGCTCTCGATTCTTCTCATTGAGTTTACATGTTTTTTTCCCCTCTGTTCTCAAGTCTTCTTTATTCTTGTTTGGGGTTTTGATGTGGAGGCGGGCTTAGAGGAGGGGAGTGCAGCCAACAGACAAAATGGAGAGCTGTCCTAGCCGACGACCTGACGTCACGTCCTCCTTCTGCTCCTTGTTATTCATTGGCAGATTCTCCTACTGACCTGGATGGAAACCTTACAAACTATAAACAAACCCATTTAAGAAAGAAGACCATGCGCAGACCATTGGCTGACAGTTGACCACCCAGTTAAAATGGTGAATGTCCTCCATGGCACTGTGCATGCTATCAAAGTATTTTGTGGCAAGTGCACCCTCTATCCATCTCTATGGGTGACACATTTCACAATTTTAACACATTTAAAACAAGGAATCTCTCTAAGAGACCAAAATAAACTCCAATCATTGAATCCCATTTGTTTGCACAGCTATTAAACAGACTTCAGAGAGCATCAGGGCGCTTCCATAGGCTCGGCCTCTTGTATTACATATGTCTGTCATGAAGGAATGCCTAGCATCACAGACCTCTGAACAAACACTCAAAGTTATGCCTGCCACTTCTTTTACAACCCCTACTCAATGTAGATCTCCAGGAATCACACGCACGCACCCACACTGAAACACACACACACACACACGCCGCTCGCCCCCTGCTTCCTATATCTTGTCAAAACTTGAATTAAGATTTTTTTTTTTACTAATCCAGTTCCATTTTATATCTATATTTCAGTGCTGTCACAGCCACGGAACTCCAACTATTGAGAAGGGGTTGTTTTTTATTTGGGTGGTGCAACTGACTGCTTTATTTCACAAAGCAATCTGGCAGTGTGTGTACAAGTGGGGGGTCATGAGGGTCACCAGGCAGTTGGTATCAAGCAGGCAGGCAACATTGGTCTAGAGCTTGTGTATAAATAACTGGAGGGGGGACCCCCGGAGGTCTAAAAGGGCTGTTTGCACAACCTACTGCATGTAGGGGCTGCTGAACAGCTCGAGAAAGCAGTCAATAGGATTATTAAATGAACAATGACAGAATGTCATTAGATGTAATGATTGGAGGTCATTTTTTGCTTCGCTGCACTATACCTATGCTGATATGAATGCGGCGCCGGATCATTTAAGAGATGTGAACAACAACGTTGTGCTGTCTTTCCTCTTTTTATTTCAATATTTGCTTTGATGTGTATTCTGAGAAACTAATGGCCATTTTTAAAACAGAGCGGAAATGAACAGCGTGCTTCATTCTAGTATATCTGGTTATGCGTCACAAAATCATTTTACATCAACCTTATCAAACATTCTTAAAAAGCCTTTTATCTAAAACATAATTTTTTATGTCTAATTTATCTTCTGAAGTACCATATGCAGTAACGGTATGCTGCGAAGAACCGTATTTGTCCATTCCACCAGAGACGATACTGAATCCTATATTTTACAACTGGGGAGATATAGGGCATGTTCGGTCATCTAGAGCCAAATGTCTCCTATCTCCAGACAGACAGGTAGATACTGTATTTCAGCGGGATTTATGGGGCAAAATAGCATTAGCTAAAAAACATCCGCTGCATGGGCAAACTGGATGGCGGACTTTGAGATTGGAAAATTGCCAGAGAGCACTAAAAGGAGCACCCCCACACTGATAATACAGCTGCACGGTATATCAGCTACCTTGGGGTTTGTTTGCCCCCCCCCCCCCCCGAGTCATTTTTTACTAGTCACAATCTTTACAGTGTCAGGAACTGTAACGGGGTCAAAAAGGAAGAAGGGGCGATATTCTAAAATCAATCTGCCTTTAAAAATTGTCTGATTCCCTTCTCAACGACCTGATGGTTGGGGGGGGGGGGACTGGACTGGGGCACAAACTGCTATGAGCCATAAAGCGTGACAACCCGGGTGGGGAGTTAATGTGATCACTCATAAGGGACGAGTTGCAGAAGGGGGGAGAGGAGAGGGGACAGTGGTTGTGTGTGAAGGAGGGTGGGGGGCTTTGGTTGGTGTGTGTGTGTGTGTGTGTGTGGGTGGAGGGGGGCTATTAACTACTTTTAAAGCGCTTTGCCGGAGCTAAGTGATCGCAGGGAGCAGGAGGGAACAGTATAAATAGTGGCCTGACACTTTAATGTCAGGGGACAGCTCGTCCAGGATTAGAAACTTGTAACCCCGGCGGTGCGGGTGACATTGGTTGGGATGAAGGTTCTGGGCCGGCGTGCGGCAGAGGGGCTATTACAGAGGTGCATGTTTGATGTATAAGGGCATCTAACATGGGGCTTGTCCACTAGCGATACTAGAAGCATTGCTCAGCGGCTACTTCTCACTGACATTGCTGCATTGATGTGGGAAAGAACACTGTGTGTGCACTATGGTGAACTATGTATGAACTATGTGGTGAACTATGTGAATCTGTACACACATACTGTACACACACACACGTAAAAGGAATGCTAGGTTACATACTGAAAAATGTATTGCTTTTCTTCTCTCCTTGATCCTTTTAACTGTGCTCCGAACCTGCAGCAAAGAGAGATAGAAAAAGAGAGAGGGAGAGAGGGCAATAAGAGAGTTTAACACAGAACATACCGTGCTGTATTTGTATTTGTATGTATTAAGGATCCCCATTTGCTGCTGCCATGGCAGCAGCTACTCTTCCTGGGGTCCAGCAACATTAAGGCAGTTATATACAATTTAAAATATTACATTACATTTCATAACACTTTTCACAACACATTAAGTGTGTTCCCTCAGGCCACTACTCAATCTGTTTTTTAAAATCTGATTATACTGCTTGCATCAGTTATCTGATGTGGAATAGAGTTCCATGTAGCCATGGCTCTATGTAGTACTGTGCGCCTCCCATAGTCTGTTCTTGACTTAGGGAGAGTACAACACTTACAAAAACTAAACAAAAAATCCTTCAAAAGCATCTCCCTGCATCTGGACGCAACCAAAGTGTGGAAATTCAAAATAAAGAACAGAAAGTGGAGAGAGAGAGAGAGAGAGAGAGAGAGAGAGCGAGAGAGAGAGAGAGAGAGAGAGAGAGAGAGAGAGAGAGAGACAAAGCAAGCAGCACATTGTTTTAGGCCAATGAGCAGCACTGGAGAGGGGAAAACAGAAATGTTCCAGTTTGTCAGGGGTAATGGAACCTGAAAGTGACACATAGAGCCAGCAAACTAAGGAGACTACTTTCAGCTATCATCTGTCACATGGCAAGGGGGGAACAGATTACATTTGCAGTGTGGAACAGTATCCAATAGTGCAGTTGTGTCGCACACATAGATTACATCTCTTTTTTTGGTGGTTAAATGTTTTGGGCAGGGTATATTTACAGCATGAATTTACATTACATTGTGGACAATTTCTTGTTAAAAAAACACATGATTTATTGTTTCAGTAGAATTTGGTTTACATGAAAATGGAGCTACTAAAGTAACTATAGCAAGGCAAGGATACACTCGAAAGTCATAGAGTGAATTACTGATAGATAATCAAATCAAATTTTATTTGTCACATGCGCCGAATACAACAGGTTACAGTGAAATGCTTACTTAAAAGCCCTTAACACTTATTTTTCTTAAAACTGCATTGTTGGTTAAGTAAAAAATAGATAAGTAAAAAATAAACAAAAAAAACAAAAAAATATATATAATTAAAGAGCAGCAGTAAAATAACAGTAGCGAGGCTATATACAGGGGGTACCGGTACAGAGTCAATGTGCGGGGGCACAGGTTAGTCTAGGTAATTGAGGTAATATGTACATGTAGCGTTAAGGTGACTATGCATAGATAATAAACAAAGATTCGCAGCAGCGTAAAAGAGGGGGGGGGCTTTTCCAATGGAATGCTTTAATATTACTTTTTTTATTCATAATATATTTTGTGTGATATAATTTAATCATACAAATGTACAACTTTATGTTAAGCCTGCAGGAGTAATACATCCCAATGCTGTTACTATGCATTGTAAGACTTGGCATAAGTATGTATGACCCCTTATGTCTCGTTATCAACTTGACTAAAACTAGTTTGAGTCAGTTAAAAATGTCCTACATGGAGAGACATAATACGACTAAATAAGCATTAGGCTTTACAAATCTGTAGTCTATAACGTCCTAGATGGAGAGACATAATTAAATATTATACGCCTTACAACACATTTTAAAGGCTCATGCATGCTTATAACAACTACAAAAACATAAGTGCAGGCTTTACTGATCTGTATTCTATCGATCCTGTTTACTACTGTAACTGTGAACCATTTACGTCCAATGCCGTTTGCTCCAATGAGGCTGCTTGCTGTCACCATACACTGTACATTTATAACGGGCTCCTGCACTCAGCCCGGCACGCCCAGGGGCAGCCCACCCCATTAGTGAATATGCATTATTTCTTATGGCTTCATTAGGCCGCGGCGTCATAATTTATGACGCCACACTGAAATACACACACACACACAAATAGTGTGTTTGTGTGTGTGTGTATATATGTGTGTGTGACAGGGGGATGTTTTGCATGCACACAATCGCTGAGTGGGCCCATAATGAAGAGAGCAGAAGGCTCCTGACAGGCAGAATCAACAGAGCAGTGTCATATTCCACACCCCTATTAATCCTGACGGGATGAGGAGTGGCGAGCGTTTGAGATGAGTTTAGATAATGTTTACTAAGCGATATTCAGGGGGAATACTGGTGTTTTTGTTCGTATCAAAGCTGAGGCAATTACGTGATATTGACTTGCCGAGCATTTGAAATGCGTTTGAGATGCGTTTAGATAACATTTACCAAGCGCTGTTAAAGGTGAAATCCTGGTTATTTTGTTTGCATAAAAGAAAAGGTGAGAGGCAATTAGGTGACATTGACTTAATTAATAATTTGACAATGAAGGGAAGGGCCTTGTTTTAGACGATTGTTATGCGGTTAAGGCTTTCTGTTGCCTGAAGGTTTCACAGGGATGCAACCGCGGGCCTCCGATATAAATGGGCGAAAAACGATTAGCACATGAAAGACGTGCGTGTACACACACCTGCCGACATCCTTGGAGTTTATTAAAATAAAAAGTAATTAAAGAGGAGGATGAAGAGGTGACCAAGGAGAAAAAGTTAATTGGGATAAATCATGTAATCATTCATTCATGTAATTAAATATATGTCGCAATGGAGTGTAATATCAGCGGGTATGATATATGCAACATCGTGTTTTCCTAATTATGAAACCTGCAAACAAGAAGAGTATTTTCCGCCTTTGCTTGAAATGTTGGTAACTTTCATATTTCAGAATAAATTAGAATTTGATTTAATCTTTTCTACTTTTTTATTCATTGCAATCTGTGTAACATGTAACTCTAATTGACAATAAAAAGCACACTACTCATTGATGTAATTGTTCATATTCATATTTAGATTTAAGGGACACATTTAATCAAATAATATAGATCAGATATATATGATCTATCTATGTTCTCAAAGAATAATGCTGAGTAACACTTTATAATAAACATTTTATTACTGAACATTATTATATTGTGTTACCTACTCCTGTACAGTGATATAAGAAGGTTCAATATAATCCACTGGTGTCCCCTGTAGCTCAGTTGGTAGAGCATGGCGCTTGCAACGCCAGGGTTGTGGGTTTGTTTCCCATGGGGGGCCAGTATGAAAATGTATGCACTCACTAACTGTAAGTCGCTCTGGATAAGAGCATCTGCTAAATGACTAAAAATGTTTAAAAAATGTAAAATGGTGTGTACACCCATAGAGATCCCACAGATATCCCTGATTCTATATGTAATTATATGCCTACACCAATGTTGCTATTAGAAAATGAATGTAACGAGGCCAATGGACCGCGGGTCCCAACCTATTAAAATGAATAAATAATCGGGCAACTCTCCACTTATCGGAAGAAGAGAGATGAATGTCAACACTTAGAGTCAAATTCATACACGTGCTCTCTCCTTCTCTCTCACTTTCTCTCGTCGTCTTCCTCTCTCTCTCTCTCATTGTATTTGTTTGAACAAATACAATGCTATTTTTTTAAGAACAAGTTAACTACTGACTTTCAGCATGCATATAGGGAAGTGCACTCAAATTGTACTGCAAAGACTCAGATGACTGATGATTGGCTAAAATACATGACAATAAGATGATAGCTGGAGCTGTATTTTTAGATTTCAGTGCAGCCTTTGATGTTATTGATCATAATTAGTTTTTGAAAAAAATAACTTGTTATGGCTTTACATCACATGCCATCAAACGGTTGGAGAGTTACTTATCCAATAGAACTCAGAGAGTATTCTTTAATGCAAGCTTTTCTAACGTCAGATATGTACATCCCTCAGGGCAGTTGCCTTGGGCCGTTACTCTTCTCTATTTTACAAATTATTTTCCACTTGTCTTACAAGAAGCTAGAAGCACACTCTACACATCAGCTCCTATAGCCAGTGAGCTCACTGAGACTCTTAGCAAGGAGTTACAGTCAGTTTCAAAATGGGTAATTAACAATAAAAGGGTCTTAAATACAGTTGAAGTTGGAAGTTTACGTACACTTAGGTTGGAGTCATTAAAACTCGTTTTTCAACCACTCCACATATTTCTTGTTAACAAACTATAGTTTTGGCAAGTCGGTTAGGACATCTACTTTGTGCATGACACAAGTAATTTTTCCAACAATTGCTTATAGACAGATTATTTCACTTATAATTCACTGTATCACAATTCCAGTGGGTCAGAAGTTTACATACACTAAGTTGACTGTGCCTTTAAACAGCTTGGAAAATTCCAGAAAATGATGTCATGGCTTTAGAAGCTTCTGATAGGCTAATTGACATCATTTGAGTCAATTGGAGGTGTACCTGTGGATGTATTTCAAGGCCTACCTTCAAACTCAGTGCCTCTTTGCTTGACATCATGGGAAAATCAAAAGAAATCAGCCAAGACCTCAGAAAACAAATTGTAGACCTCCACAAGTCTGGTTCATCCTTGGGAGCAATTTCCAAACGCCTGAAGGTACCACGTTCATCTGTACAAACAATAGTACGCAAGTATAAACACCATGGGACCACGCAGCAGTCATACTGCTCAGGAAGGAGACGCGTTCTGTCTCCTAGAGATGTATGTACTTTGGTGCGAAAAGTGCAAATCAATCCCAGAACAACAGCAAAGGACCTTGTGAAGATGCTGGAGGAAACAGGTACAAAAGTATCTATATCCACAGTAAAATGAGTCCTATATCGACATAACCTGAAAGGCCGCTCAGCAAGGAAGAAGCCACTGCTCCAAAACCGCCATAAAAAAAGCACATGGGGACAAAGAACGTACTTTTTGGAGAAATGTCCTCTGGTCTGATGAAACAAAAATAGAACTGTTTGGCCATAATGACCATCGTTATATTTGGAGGAAAAAGGGGGTCGCTTGCAAGCCGAAGAACACCATCCCAACCGTGAAGCACGGGGGTGGCAGCATCATGCTGTGGGGGTGTTTTGCTGCAGGAGGGACTGGTGCACTTCACAAAATAGATGGCATCATGAGGAAGGAAAATTATGTGGATATATTGAAGAAACATCTCAAGACATCAGTCAGGAAGTTAAAGCTTGGTCGCAAATGGGTCTTCCAAATGGACAATGACCCCAAGCATACTTCCAAAGTTGTGGCGAAATGGCTTAAAGACAACAGAGTCAAGGTATTGGAGTGGCCATCACAAAGCCCTGACCTCAATCCTATAGAACATTTGTGGGCAGAACTGAAAAAGCGTGTGCGAGCAAGGAGGCCTACAAACCTGACTCAGTTACACCAGCTCTGTCAGGAGGAATGGGCCAAAATTCACCCAACTTATTGTGGGAAGCTTGTGGAAGGCTACCCGAAACGTTTGACCCAAGTTAAACAATTGAAAGGCAATGCTACCAAATACTAATTGAGTGTATGTAAACTTCTGACCCAATGGGAATGTGATGAAATAAATAAAAGCTGAAATAAATCATTCTCTCTACTATTATGCTGACATTTCACATTCTTAAAATAAAAGTGGTGATCCTAACTGACCTAAGACAGGGAATTGTTACTAGGAATAAATGTCAGGAATTTTGAAAAACAGAGTTTAAATGTATTTGGCTAAGGTGTATGTAAACTTCCGACTTCAACTGTACATCTAAAACCAAAGACATTGTATTAGGTTCAGAGCATTCTCTTAGACCTTAACCTCAACTGGAGTTGTGCATAAAGGGTGTGACCATTGAACAAGTTGAAGAAGCTGAACTCCTAGGAGTAACATTGGATGGTCAGTTATCATGGTCAAGTCATATTGACAAAGGTGTTGTGAAGATGGGGAGAGGTACAGTATGTCTGTTATAAAAAGATGTTCTGTGTTTTTGACACAAAGATCAACTATACTAGTTGGTCAGGCTTTGATCTTGTCCCATCTTGATTACTGTCCGGTAATATGGTCAAGTGCAGCAAAGAAAGACCTTGCCATTAACTGTACACACAGGACTAACATCAACAATATGCATGGTAGTCTTTCATGGTTGAAGAGAAAATTGACTACTTCTCTTCTATTCTTCTTAAGAAACATTTGTGTTTTGAAAATGCATAACCACTTGTATAATCTATTTGCATACTCTTCAAACAGACATACAGTGCCTTCAGAAAGTATTCATACCCCTTAACATATTTCAAAAAAAAAATCTTTCTGGGTAAGTCTCTAAGAGCCTTGCACTCCTGGATTGTACAATATTTGCACATAAAACAATTCTTCAAGCTCTGTCAAGTTGGTTGTTGATCATTGCTAGACAGCCATTTTAAAGTCTTGCCATAGATTTTCAAGCCGATTAAAGTCAAACCTGTAACTAGGCCACTCAGGAACATTCAATGTCTTCTTGGTAAGCAACTCCAGTGTAGATTTGGCCTTGTGTTTTAGGTTATTGTTCTGCTGAAAGGTGAATTTATCTCCCAGTGTCTGTTGAAAAGCAGACTGAACCAGGTTTTCCACTAGGATTTTGCCTGTGCTTAGCTCTATTCCGTTTCTTTTTATCCTAAAAAACTCCCTAGTCCTCGCAGATGACAAGCATATCTATAACATGATACAGCCACCAACATGCTTGAAAATATGAAGAGTGGTACTCAGTGATGAGTTGTGTTGGATTTGCCCCAAACATAAACACTTTTGTATTCAGGACATAAAGATAATTTCTTTGCACTTTTACTTTAGGTCCTTATTGGAAACCGGATGCATGTTTTGTAATATTTTTATTCTGTACAGGCTTCCTTCTTTTCACTCTGTCAATTAGGTTAGTATTGTGGAGTAACTACAATGTTGTTGATCCATCCTAAGTTTTCTCCTATCACAGCCATTAAACTCTGTAACTGTTTTAAAATCACCATTGGCCTCATGGTGAAATTCCTGAGCGGTTTCCTTTCTCTCCGGCAAGTTAGGAAGGACGCCTGTATCTTTGTAGTGACTGGGTGTATTGCTACACCATCCAAAGTGTAATTAATAACTTCACCATGCTCAAAGGGATATTCAATGTCAGCTTTTTTTTTTTTTACCCATCTACAAATAGGTGCCCTTCTTTGTGAGACATTGGAAAACCTCCCTGGTCTTTGTGGTTGAATCTGAGTTTGAAATTCACTGCTCGACTGAGGGACTTTACAGATAATTGCATGTGTGGGGCACAGAGATGAGGTAGTCATTCAAAAATCATGTTAAACACTATTATTGCACACAGAGTGAGTCCATGCAACTTATTATGTGACTTGTTAAGCACATGTTTACTCCTGAATTTATTTAGGCATGCCATAACAAAGGGGTTGAATACTTATTGACTAAAGACACTTCAGCTTTGCATTTTTTATTAATTTGTAAAAAAAAATCTAAAAACATAATTCAACTTTGACCTTATGGGGTATTGGGTGTAGACCAGTGACACAAACCACAATGTAATACATTTTAAATTCAGGCTGTAACACAACAAAACGTGGAAAAAGTCAGAGGTGTGAATACTTTCTGAAGGCACTGTACATGCCCCACCAGACACCACACCATGGGTTTCTTCACGGTACATAAAACAAAAACAGATTTAATGCATCGCTCAGTTATGTATAGACCCATGTCATCGTGGAATGCTCTGCCACCAGCGCTTACTCAGGTAAAAAGCAAGTTTAGCTTTAAAAAACAGATTTAAAAAAAAAAACATATCACAGCGCCTGTCCTCTTTCTAAAGATCTAATTTAACTGTACTGTATATAAGAACATACATATGTATATATGAATAGTGTGTAAATAGTATTTTTGTTGTCCCTTATAATATCTTATGTTGTTCTTGTCTATTACTGTTCTGTACTTTGTCATGTATTTGTACATTTTATGTGGACCCCAGGAAGAGTAGCTGCTGCATGTGCAGTAGCTAAGTGGGATTCTAATAAACTAAACTTTCTCTCTCTGTCTCGTCACATCTGCGATAATTTAATCCAACGTGAGGTCATTGGATGTTACCTTCCCTGGTGATCTGGGCTGGTTTGCTTAAACGAGAGCAGACAGAACAGAATGTCTCACTCTGGCCTCTCCTTTCCGCTCCTTAATGATCTGATTTACCCCTAGTCACACACACACAAAAACTTTGATCATTCTATTCAGCTTTTGCAATTTTTCTATTAAATTTCCTTTGGATGTCAGGGGGCGAAACGTGAAGCTGCCAGTGTTTTCTGTCACACCTTCAAGCGGCGTCGAAAAAGCAAAAAAGGACAAAGCGCAAGAAAAGCAAAAAATAAAAGAGGGAGAAAAAAAGGGAAGATTATTACGTTTAGTATTTACAAAACCCCTTTTGAAAAGCAGAACGTGTACATTGGTTGCTCACAAATTGTGAAGACCCAGAGGTCAAGGAGAACATGAAGTAAGAAAATGGATTCCTGCACACTAAAAATGCCACTTAAGCAAGAATGCGACAATGATTTATTTTACAATGTGGGGGGTCAGGCCCGTGCGTCTGCTATGTCAATGCAGTGCTATGACTCAGGGACACCTCTTCACACCTCTCTGTAGAGCAGAATGATAAAAAACTAAGGGAGCAGAGAGAGGAGAGGTGTCCTAACTCTTGCGGTCACGTACTGCGTGGACCCCTGTGATGGAGGGAGGGGGGCAGAAGACGGGGATGGAGAGGGGGGTGATGGAGAGGAAGAGTGGACATTATACTGTGCCCCAGTGACAATGACCTTGCCCACTAAGTCATAGCATCAGAAGATTATATTCTTTATGCATCCTTGATGCATTGAGAGAAGTCACCCAGTTCTAAGGTATATACAGTGGGGAAAACAAGTATTTGATACACTGCCGATTTTTCAGGTTTTCCTACTTACAAAGCATGTAGAGGTCTGTGTGATTTTTAAGTAATTCATTTGCATTTTATTGCATGACATAAGTGTTTGAGCACCTACCAACCAGTAAGAATTCCGGCTCTCACAGACCTGTTAGTTTTTCTTTAAGAAGCCCTCCTGTTCTCCACTCATTACCTGTATTAACTGCACCTGTTTGAACTCGTTACCTGTATAAAATACATCTGTCCACACACTCAGTCAAACAGACTCCAACCTCTCCACAATGGCCAAGACCAGAGAGCTGTGTAAGGACATCAGGGATAAAATTGTAGACCTGGGATGGGCTACAGGACAATTGGCAAGCAGCTTGGTGAGAAGGCAACAGCTGTTGGCGCAATTATTAGAAATTGGAAGAAGTTCAAGATGACGGTCAATCACCCTCGGTCTGGGGCTCCATGCAATATCTCACCTTGTGGGGCATCAATGATCATGAGGAAGGTGAGGGATCAGCCCAGAACTACACGGCAGGACCTGGTCAATGACCTGAAGAGAGCTGGGACCACAGTCTCAAAGAAAACCATTAGTAACACACTACACCGTCATGGATTAAAATCCTGCAGCGCACGCAAGGTCCCCCTGCTCAAGCCAGCGCATGTCCAGGCCCGTCTGAAGTTTGCCAATGACCATCTGGATGATCCAGAGGAGGAATGGGAGAAGGTCATGTGGTCTGATGAGACAAAAATAGAGCTTTTTGGTCTAAACTCCACTCGCCGTGTTTGGAGGAAGAAGAAGGATGAGTACAACCCCAAGAACTCCATCCCAACCGTGAAGCATGGAGGTGGAAACATCATTCTTTGGGGATGCTTTTCTGCAAAGGGGACAGGACGACTGCACCGTATTGAGGGGAGGATGGATGGGGCCATGTATCGCGAGATCTTGGCCAACAACCTCCTTCCCTCTGTAAGAGCATTGAAGATGGGTCGTAGCTGGGTCTTCCAGCATGACAATGACCCGAAACA
Source organism: Coregonus clupeaformis (assembly GCF_020615455.1). NCBI lineage: Eukaryota > Metazoa > Chordata > Actinopteri > Salmoniformes > Salmonidae > Coregonus > Coregonus clupeaformis. The sequence goes on from NC_059211.1 coordinate 7,427,944, forward strand.
TACAGCCAGGGCAACTAAGGAGTGGCTCCGTAAGAAGCATCTCAAGGTCCTGGAGTGGCCTAGCCAGTCTCCAGACCTGAACCCAATAGAAAATCTTTGGAGGGAGCTGAAAGTCTGTATTGCCCAGCGACAGCCCCGAAACCTGAAGGATCTGGAGAAGGTCTGTATGGAGGAGTGGGCCAAAATCCCTACTGCAGTGTGTGCAAACCTGGTCAAGACCTACAGGAAACGTATGATATCTGTAATTGCAAACAAAGGTTTCTGTACCAAATATTAATTTCTGCTTTTCTGATGTATCAAATACTTATGTCATGCAATAAAATGCAAATTCATTACTTAAAAATCATACAATGTGATTTTCTGGATTTTTGTTTTAGATTTTGTCTCTCACAGTTGAAGTGTACCTATGATACAAATTACAGACCTCTACATGCTTTGTAAGTAGGAAAACCTGCAAAATCAGCAGTGTATCAAATACTTGTTCTCCCCACTGTATATATATAATACTACCAGTCAAAAGTTTGGACACACCTACTCATTCAAGGGTTTTTCTTTATTTTTACTATTTTTTACATTGTAGAATAATAGTGAAGACATCAAAACTATGAAATAACACATTTGAAATCATGTAGCAAAAGTGTTAAACAAACTGGTCAGTAATTATTTTGTTTTTTCGGGGGGGTTTCTTACAGGGAAGTATTATTTTAGTGAAAACAAATACGTCACTGTGAAGTACAACAACAGGCTACTTACTGTATTGTGATAGCATATCAAAGTAATTGCAGGCCATTACTTTGGTCAAAAGCAAATCAGAAGTGAGCTTAATTTCAAACATTTGAATCTCCTCAGTGAGAAGAAATCCATTTCCATTCAGTCTTGCTGAATGTAAAAGCATCTCTAGGCAGAGCAAGGTTAACATCTTGAAATGAGCAATTGGACTTCAGAAATAATTAGGCTCCACTTCAGCGCGACTATAATGTGTGATATCTGCTTATGCACATTCAACTCCCGCCCTATTTACATGGCAATAGAGAAAAAAATAACTATTTGACCAAGAGTGATTCATTCAATTGAACCTCATCCATAAAGTCAGATTCCCCCCTTTTTCATCCCGTCTTTGTATCCCAAAGTAAATCTAAATGGTAATAACCAACCATCTCAATATGATACCTCGCCACTCCCTCCCATTCCTCAAGCTGCATATTGTTTTTCCCCATCGACAAAGCGCTAGATCCTCCAGTCCCTCTATTCCTCCAGTGGCGGAGTAGCCCTATTGTCAGGATGCTAAATGGAGGACCGTGAGTTAAAAAACTTAAAGAGGCAGTGAAATATTAGCCAATGTGGGTGAGGAATGACTACGCTGAGTACCGGCCGTGTCAGTGTTTAATGGCGATGGCTGGATGCATATAAGTTAGCTCAAGCATGAAGGGCAGTGGGACGCTCATGTGGAAAGCCTCCCCCCGCTCCCTAGTCCCCTTCCTTCAATCCGTCGCCCCCCTTTTAAGCAGAGCGAGCCCATCAGAAACGTGTCATTTCTCTCATTCACTGCGACAGCCTTGAGACACAATGCAGACTTACCTCTGTGTTGCACACCCCATATATCAGGAAGATGAACAGGCCCTACACACACACACACACACACAGAAGAAAAAAAAAGTTGTTACAATCTTTTTTCTCATTTTCTCTTTTATTATCTTGCGTCATGAATAACATAATGTATTTCTATACCTACAGTATTTCAACGTATTTACACATATTTCGCTCTATGGAGAGGGAAAAGTGGACTGAGCAAAAGGCTGTTTTGTTTCTAGCGAGCCCTACAGAGTGGGTTTGGAGGACTTAAGAGAGTGGAGAACTTCTTTAAACTGGGGCACTTCTGTGAGAAAAGCATCTCTGCTTCGAGCCGATCAAAGCCTGAAACCCAAGGTTTCCTCTGGCTTTACGGAACAGAAATATTTCACCCTCAAGTGGCCATGTTCAATTTGTATTCCCTGGCAGACAGAGGCACGCAGACACACTCAGACAAACACATACACAAACAGACAGACACACAAAAACATACACACGTAGGAGTTTATCGAGAATAATCAGTCGAGGAGGCGAGTGAAGGAATGAAAGAAAAGGCAAATAAAGAAAGATATTTCAGGTTCACAAAACTCTGCGGCTAGTACTGTGCGCACAAGAATGGAATGCCCTTGGGCACATAAAGGGCAAATTTTTTGGCCGTGAAAAAGTTGTGATTTTTCATTAACCCATTGTTGTCTTTATTGAATGTACAAGCTGTACATTCACCTTCACCCCATAATGCAGTCCTCTAACCTTAATAGGCACAGTGAAGAGACATGATTCACAAAGGAGGACTGCGGAATTGTCCTATCAATTCCAAGGCTGTCGTGAGTTTGGGCCTAATGTCAGACGAGGGCAGACTCTTCGAGTCCTACTCACAGTACAAACTTTTATCATTTTGCATAACCCCGGCACTCAAAATAACATATTGTTGTTTTTTCTTGCTTGCTTCTTTTCTCTTTCCTGATCTTTCGGCGGTTAGATGACACCTCTTGAATAGGCGACGTGGTCAGGGCATCAATCAAGCGCGAGTTTGGAACATCCAATTTGCCAGAGCAAGATCTCGATGCATCACCATTGACAACATGATTTGGGGGCCCCATTCGCGGTGACAGGCTTGATGGCCTGTACGATGGCACCTCCAACCCGGGCTATCACCCAACTCCTCTGGTCCTGCTTATGTCCCCTATGGACTGCCCTCTGTCTGTCTGGTGCCATCTTAGGACATCTGTCCTCTTTATCCAGCCACTCCAATGGCCACACACACACAAAACAAAATGGATGCACCAGGAGGTGTCACTTTCAATCTAACTATTTCATTACCTGCCTCTAAAACACAAAAGTATAAAAAATTATATTATGAGATCATGAGAAAGGTGCATTTTAACCCACTTGGCAATATCATCCTGTACATAAGCTTGTTTATATGACGGTGTGGTTATAGTTAAGACACAAAAGGTTGCCCTTAAAACTCTGTATCGAAGTGCAGCACTGAAAATGTACCCCACACATACCAAAAAAACAATACCCAGAGACAGTAGGAGGTAATTTGCAACACATAACACATTGTATTGCATTAGAATCGCAAATTCCTCCTTATTGTTACAAATTAATTATCATGTTTTTGATCATTTCTTTTATTTGCAATTAATCTTTTGTTGTGTAGCGAACAAAGTGGGAAAACATCTCTCGCACATTACGAAAAATGATCAATTAGAATATAATTGAGTTAAAAATAAGTGGCATCAAAACAATGATGATGGATTGTTTAAAATGTTAATTCATTCATTTTTCTGTTAAAAACAAACATTGTAAAAATGGAGTGTATTATTTAAATGCATTGTGCGCTTTTCTAAACAGAGCCCGGTTTCTTTTGAACTCTGCAGTAAAATGGTACAAATTTATGCAAAGGATTGGCATAGTTGCTTTCAAAGTATTGCTACATATACATCAAACAAAATGCCTGAATTAATTACGACCAAACTAATTAGGGAACAATTGTATGTTTAAAAAGTTAAAGCCAACAAACATTGTGTTTGCAAAAACATATATCACCCTTGAGAAATGCAGTGTGGTGCATCGGAATACAAAAAAATAACATGTGATTTGAATAAACAGTGGGGAAATGCTATGTGTGCTAGCTAGAGAAGTAGGCAGTCAAAATCCCAGCAGCACACAATTCATTAGAAGGGGTCAAAACCAAATCAACTACTCTCAAACATTGCAGTCAGAACAAATGTATAACTTTGATAAAGTAGACCCTCACACCTGGGCCCGTATACATAAAGGCTCAGTAGATGTGCTGATATAGGATAAGTTTAGCCTTTTAGATCATAATGAATAAGATTATATGGATGGGGAGGGAGACCTGATCCTATATCAGCATTTGAATACGTGCCCTGGCTTAGGACATTGAGTCGGCAAAGTGGGATACCAAACTAATGTAAGAAATACTTGTACTGACAGCTAGAATAAGAAAGTGAGACAGCACTACTGCAAAAACCCTCGTGACGAGTCGAGTCCATCCAAGCATGTTCCCTTCCCTTCACCCTCCCGACACGACAGCCCTGCGTTGAGCACAGATAAATTCCTCTCCAATTTGAGGCCATACATCAGTTAAGAGTTCCCCCTCAGATTGAGAGCGAATGCCGTGTACGTCACAATGAAGAAGGGCCCTAGCTCCTCATTACTTTGTGACAAGAAACAGAAATTCACTTGACATTCATTTAGGAGTCCTCCTGCCCCACTTTATGGATGTGTGTGCCTTCATGCTTCTCCCTTACATCCCTGCTCGGCTCAAGCCCCCTAGCCTACGTAACAAATTATTATAAATGTTCACAGATGACCACCTCCTCTTTTTCCCGTGGCCCCTCCCTAATGTGCAAAGTTAGGTAGCAGCAGGTAAAAATCTCACAAAGCCTGTTTTATTGATGACATTGTCCTTGGGAACCGAAATCTAAATGTACTGAAATGAAAACTATGATTAAGGAGAGCCAGTGTCTGAGCAAGGCGAGTGGCGGGCAGCTTTCTACTTCCCGCAGCAGAATATATAACGGCTCCTGACACCACTTCTGTACCAAATGGACATGGCCACCATAGCTGCCTGATGATGGGAGAGAAGTCAGCAAGGTGTGGAGCCCTTCCATCAGGTTTAAGCCACCGTCTGATGAGCTCAAACGGTTTCCTGGACATTATGGAATGTTCCCTTAAGGTTATCGTGATGTTACGTCCTTCTAATTATGTTATTGTTCCTGATTATTTTGTGTGAATATTTTCAGATGACCACCTCCTCTTTTTTGTGGCCTCTTGAAAAATATTTATTTTGATTGAATGTGCCATCAGACTGATCAAGGACAGTTGTCACAGGGTTTTATGACAATTGCATTCAAATGATCTAGATAAAGTGAGAGGAAACAAAACTTTCCATTTAAATACAACCAACTATAGGTTTCAAAACAGCTTTCATCACTGTATTTTGGCTGTTAGTATTGTATGTATTGATCATAATTTGATTTATAAAACTGTTCAACTTCCGAGCAAAACACTATCGAGACGTTCTGAGCTACAGCAACTCAGAGAAATCATCCAAGTCTCATTATAGCTCAATTACGACACAAACTCAGTCATCTACAATGTTAAGGTCAGTCCAACAGAAAATTTCAGGCATTGGTGCTCTGTCAAAAAGCTATGCTTTAGCAACAAATGACACATTACAAAAGTTATATCCGTAAAATTTCTACATCACTTGAAATCTTTTCACAGACCGAGCGATTGCCCTGTCCGTAGCTTGGCAGAGGTTGGAAAATCCCACCACACCTGGCAGTCATTACGTTAAATGAGAGACAGAAGAGGTTAAAACACTGTGTGAAAAAAAGGTTCACACTTTTTGCGGAGGATACCTGCTAATGTCTATGACCCCTCTACACAAAAACAGTTTAATTAACTTGTATACATAACTTTCACTTTAACCGCTCACGGCCTGTCAAATAAAGCTGTCCGTCAAAGCCCCGAGCCCTCGAAGTTGATGCTTTGCAGGTCCTCACATTTAGATCAAACTTCTCTGTATTTCGTCCAGCTGGGATGCCGGCAGGCAGCCGCTCTGTCAGAAAGAGAGCCAACTACCAACTCTCCTGATCGAAAAGGCTTGAAGATAAAACTTGTGATCAAATCTGGCGCATTAAGCATAATGGGGAAAAATATGACATATTCAATACTATTATTAATTTTGCTGATATAACCAAATGAACGACTGCAAAAAATTCCATATTTTCAACTGAATCACTTTTTCAACATTCTGAAAAGAATATAATTAAGACGATACTTAAAAGTTTTAAGGTTTTGGATAAAATAAATGGATCTCAACAACATACCAAACATTTTATCTGCAACATTTTGGATGACACCGGTAGATTAACAGTGGTTTGCCTAGGGTGATTGTTACAATAAAAAACAACAATCCTTAGTCCGTCCACACACACACAGCCTAACAGGCATTCAGGGATTACGTAAACTACAGTATTCTAAAACAAATCAAATTTTCCTTGGGTGAGGCATTTCTACATCACTCACATATGTTGGTTGGATTTCATTCTGGGCCAAAAGCCATATTAATTATGCACTCAGTTGCTGTTATAATGATGGCAGAACATATACCACTCTGAATGTAATTTTCAGCCGTCAACACAGTGCCAGTTTGCACTAGGGACAGGCCATCAAAACTCTTTTCAGATTATAGCCTCGATTCTACAATGATAAATCATTATTTGAATGGGCAAGCCTTTATATTGTTTATACCATATGTATAAAAGTGATGTACCTAAAAAATTTAAGTGATAATGGCTGAGGAAATAAATTGTGTCAGAGCCTGCACCATGCTGTAGATCTGATGTAGGCCAAGAGTGGAGAGAGGACAGTGGTAACAACACAACACAACGCACGCATGCTAGAGCTGTGACGGTCATGGAATTTTGGATGACGGTTATTGGCCAGCCAAATGACCGCGGTCACCGTAATAACCGACAAAAAAACTCCTGACTGCATGTGCAGCCATAGAAATAGAATGAATAGAATGGGTGTCCCATTCAAGTCAATGATGGCATAATGGGCGGACTGGTGGCCATTGCGAGTGTACCCATAGGAGCAAAGCAGGAAGTAAAAGCAGGAAGTGTACCCATCAATATGTGCTGTGATTTGTTGATTCAACTCAACTGACATTTACAAAAAATTTATTTCATTGCATGAGCCACATCCTTTAACATAATTAATTAACATTCTACATTACCATGGAAATTATTGCATCACAATACAAGGCAGCCATTGCGAGTGTACCCATGAGTTTACAAGTCAAATTGACCTGTCGGTAAGCCCCGCTCCAGAATTTTGGGCAACCAATCGCAGCGCTCCAAAGGATAGCAACTGTCGTCGAGTCCGACACCTTGGACAAGCTCACGTTTAAATCGCATGAATGCCAGTGTAGGCTATGGCAGAAACAGAGAGTTTTCTTCCATTTTATTTTTTATGGGTAAATAATTTAACAGTGCACCAGGAGTACTTGCTACTGGGATTCCTTAAATGCAGAACCTGTTGGAGTATTTTTAGAATTATACTTTTGTTACACTGTTTGATAGCTCAGCTGGTTAGCTAGCTCCCAGTCTCATTGACCGCCAAACGTTGCTAACGCTAGCTAGCTAGCCACTTAATATAACTTGTTTTTTCGAAATGTATGTTAGCTAGCTAAGTTAGTAATGTTATGAATGCAACTCCTATCTGTTGTCGACAACAGGATACGATTTTGTTATAGCTTTGACTGCATGCTGATAGTGAATTCAGAGCCATTCCGTGGCTAGCTACACTACAAATATCATTTTACCAGGGTCCCATGAAGGAATTGTAATGACAGTCCACCACAACATACCCAAGCGTTTCCTGATTAGCAAGGGGTAGTCTGTGTTTAATTTCATTGTGTAATACAAACACAGTTTGAAATCATAGTGAGGAGATTTCGCCAGTAGTTGAATGGTCAATGTTGTCCGAGGTATCGCTGGAGAATGCTGTGGTAGCCCACAACATAACCCCCCCCCCCGCCCCCCACCTTGTCACAACACAACTGATTGGCTCAAACGCATTAAGAAGGAAAGAAATTCCACAAATTAACTTTTAAGAAGGCACACCTGTTAATTGAAATGCATTCCAGGTGACTACCTCATGAAGCTGTTTGAGAGAATGCCAAGAGTGTGCAAAGTTGTCATCAAGGCAAAGGGTGGCTATTTGAAGAATCTCAAATATAAATATAAACAGTTTTTGGGTTACTACATGATTCCATATGTGTTATTTCATAGTTTTGAGGTCTTCACTATTATTCTACAATGTAAAAAATAGTAAAAATAAAGATAAACCCTTGAATGAGTAGGTGTGTCCAAACTTTTGACTGGTACTGTATATATTTTTTTGGGCGGTTTTGACGGTTATTTTATTTTCATGAATGTCGTCATCCATAACAGTCGGTTACACGGTTATATGGTAATTGTGCCAGCCCTAACGCACAGGTTGTGTACGCACACACACACACACACACACACACACACGTGTGGTCATCCCCCCCACACACACACCGTCCCATCCCACCACACCATCCCCCACACACACACACCACAGACACACACAGTGTCAGAGTGAACGGGGGGACACCCAGGCCAGCCACCCCTGTGGAGCGGGGGGTAAACTGAGCCCAGAGAGGGGCAGTGCTGACTGTGATCACTCAGGAGAGGAGGGAGAGTTATTAGCTTAGCCCTGAAACACCTACTTAATATAGGGGCCAGCGCTGATAGCTAGCAGAGCCTAGCAGAGGTGACAGCTTTTGGACCTGCTTGAGGAAATCCAATTGAAAAGCAACGAAGAGGAACAACAAGCCGAAACAGATGTTGCTTGCTACCACTGGCGCAACGAGGTATACAGCAAGAAACAAACCCATGGCAAATTGTGATACACACACATGCACAAGCGCTTTGTACACACATGCACGCACAGACACACCACATCTTTAGTATATCACGTTCATACCTTTGTATTAAACATATGGCATGTTTATCTAAATTCATCTGTTTCTCTATTGATCATTTGGTATTGGATTAATATTCTAAACTGATATTTGCCAAATAGAACAAGTTATCAACTAATTCAAAATACATTTTGAATAAAATGGATCACACATAATACAAAATATATACTAGAGGATTTCTACTAATTTCAACATGAAAACAATTTACATCCAACAGATATTAAATTTTTCAGGAGAAAGCAAGATTTAAAGCAAGGGTTCTCAAACTTTTTGGGGCTGGGACCCCTTTTGTGATAGCAAAATAATTTGAATAAACTCAAGTTTTACTATGACTTCGGCACTACATGGCAGGAAGAACCAAGTCTTGGGCACTGGGAAGGAATATTTTAAAGGGCCGCATCTCTTGGCATCAGAGAGAAAATGTTGCAGTTTCAAGCTAATTTCCTGCAATTCTACACATTTTGTCATGGGGAACAGATTTTTGTTGTTGCAGCTTTAAAGATAATATCCTGCAATTCTACACATTTTGCTATGAGGCAGAGAGAAAACTTTGCAGTTTTAAAGTCAAATTCCAGTGCATTTATGTCCCCCACAAAACAAAACAAATTGGGGGGGGGGAATACAAGAACTATTGAGTTGAACATTTGATAATTGGTGGAGTACTGTGGATACCAATATCCCTGTGAGCATCCCAGGCCCATGTTACCAATGGTTAAAAACATACATTTAAGATTAATAATATTACATTGTATTACACCATCTAAACTTATTCCACGGATCCCATGGCCAAAATTCAAAGTTGTTGAAGAATTCAAAGTAGCCTAGAAAAATACTTTCAATTTCACAGAGGACCCTAAACACCAAATACTGTTCTGGTTTTCAGGAGAGAGTTGTCAAATCAAATCAAATTAATTTTATTGGTCACATACACGTGTTTAGCAGATGTTATTGCGGGTGTAGCGAAATGCTTGTGTTTCTAGCTCCAACAGTGCAGTAATATCTAACAATTAATATCTAACAATTTCACAACATATACCCAATACACACAAATCTAAGTAAAGCAATGGAATTAAGAATATATAAATAAATATATGGATGAGCAATGTCAGAGCGGCATTGACTAAGATACAGTAGAATAGTATAGAATACAGTATATACAGTGGGGAAAAAAAGTATTTAGTCAGCCACCAATTGTGCAAGTTCTCCCACTTAAAAAGATGAGAGAGGCCTGTCATTTTCATCATAGGTACACGTCAACTATGACAGACAAATTGAGGGGAAAAAATCCAGAAAATCACATTGTAGGATTTTTTATGAATTTATTTGCAAATTATGGTGGAAAATAAGTATTTGGTCACCTACAAACAAGCAAGATTTCTGACTCTCACAGACCTGTAACTTCTTCTTTAAGAGGCTCCTCTGTCCTCCACTCGTTACCTGTATTAATGGCAGCTGTTTGAACTTGTTATCAGTATAAAAGACACCTGTCCACAACCTCAAACAGTCACACTCCAAACTACACTATGGCCAAGACCAAAGAGCTGTCAAAGGACACCAGAAACTAAATTGTAGACCTGCACCAGGCTGGGAAGACTGAATCTGCAATAGGTAAGCAGCTTGGTTTGAAGAAATCAACTGTGGGAGCAATTATTAGGAAATGGAAGACATACAAGACCACTGATAATCTCCCTCGATCTGGGGCTCCACGCAAGATCTCACCTCGTGGGGTCAAAATGATCACAAGAACGGTGAGCAAAAATCCCAGAACCACACGGGGGACCTAGTGAATGACCTGCAGAGAGCTGGGACCAAAGTAACAAAGCCTACCATCAGTAACACACTACGCCGCCAGGGACTCAAATCCTGCAGTGCCAGACGTGTCCCCTGCTTAAGCCAGTACATGTCCAGGCCCGTCGGAAGTTTGCTAGAGTGCATTTGGATGATCCAGAAGAGGACTGGGAGAATGTCATATGGTCAGATGAAACCAAAATAGAACTTTTTGGTAAAAACTCAACTCGTCGTGTTTGGAGGACAAAGAATGCTGGAGTTGCATCCAAAGAACACCATACCTACTGTGAAGCATGGGGGGTGGAAACATCATGCTTTGGGGCTGTTTTTCTGCAAAGGGACCAGGACGACTGATCCGTGTAAAGGAAAGAATGAATGGGGCCATGTATCGTGAGATTTAGAGTGAAAACCTCCTTCCATCAGCAAGGGCATTGAACATGAAACGTGGCTGGGTCTTTCAGCATGACAATGATCCCAAACACACCGCCCGGGCAATGAAGGAGTGGCTTCGTAAGAAGCATTTCAAGGTCCTGGAGTGGCCTAGCCAGTCTCCAGATCTCAACCTCATAGAAAATCTTTGGAGGGAGTTGAAAGTCCGTGTTGCCCAGCGACAGCCCCAAAACATCACTGCTCTAGAGGAGATCTGCATGGAGGAATGGGCCAAAATACCAGCAACAGTGTGTGAAAACCTTGTGAAGACTTACAGAAAACGTTTGACCTGTGTCATTGCCAACAAAGGGTATATAACAAAGTATTGAGAAACTTTTGTTATTGACCAAATACTTATTTTCCACCATAATTTGCAAATAAATTCATAAAAAATCCTACAATGTGATTTTCTGGATTTTTTTTCCTCATTTTGTCTGTCATAGTTGACGTGTACCTATGATGAAAATAACAGGCCTCTCTCATCTTTTTAAGTGGGAGAACTTGCACAATTGGTGGCTGACTAAATACTTTTTCCCCCACTGTACATATGAGATGAGTGATGCAAGATATGTAAACATTATTAAAGTGACTAGTGTTCCATTTATTAAAGTGGCCAGTGATTTCTAATCTATGTACACTACCGGTCAAAAGTTTTAGAACACCTACTCATTCAAGGGTTTTTCTTTATTTGTACTATTTTCTAGTTGTAGAATAATAGTGAAGACATCAACACTATGAAATAACACATATGGAATCATGTAGTAACCAAAACAGTGTTAAACAAATCAAAATATATTTTATATTTGAGATTCTTCAAATAGCCACCCTTTGCCTTGATGACAGATTTGCACACTCTTGGCATTCTCTCAACCAGCTTCACCTGGAATGCTTTTCCAACATATGCGGACCACTTGTTGGCTGCTTTTCCTTCACTCTGCGGTCCGACTCATCCCAAACCATCTCCATTGGGTTGAGGTCGGGGGATTGTGTAGGCCAGGTCATCTGATGCAACACTCCATCTCTCTCCTTCTTGGTAAAATAGCCCTTACACAGCCTGGAGGTGTGTTGGGTCATTGTCCTGTTGCACCTTCGTCACCACACTGTCTGTGTGGGTGGACCATTTCAGTTTGTCAGTGATGTGTACGCTGAGGAACTTGAAGCTTTCCACCTTCTCCACTGCGGTCCCGTCGATGTGGATAGGGGGATGCTCCCTCTGCTGTTTCCTGAAGTCCACGATTATCTCCTTTGTTTTGTTGACATTGAGTGAGAGGCTATTTTCCTGGCACCACACTCCCAGAGCCCTCACCTCCTCCCTGTAGGCTGTCTCGTCATTGTTGGTAATCAAGCCTACTGCTGTTGTGTCGTCTACAAACTTGATGATTGAGTTGAAGATGTGCTTGGCCACGCAGTCATGGATGAACAGGGAGTACAGGAGGGGGCTGAGCATGCACCCTTGTGGGGCCCCAGTGTTGAGGATCAGCGAAGTGGAGATGTTGTTTCCTACCTTCATCACCTGGTGGCGGCCCGTCAGGAAGTCCAGGACCCAGTTGCACAGGGCAGGGTTCAGACCTAGGGCCTCAAGCTTAATGATGAGCTTGGAGGGTACTATGGTGTTGAATCCTGAGCTATAGTCAATGAACATCATTCTTACATAAGTATTCCTCTAGTCCAGATGGGATAGGGCAGTGTGCAGTGTGATGGCAATTGCATCGTCTGTGGATCTATTGGGGCGGTAAGCAAATTGAAGTGAGTCTAGAGTGGCAGGTAAGGTAGAGGTGATATGATTATTGACTAGTCTCTCAAAGCACTTCATGATGACAAAAGGCGATAGTCATTTAGTTCAGTTACTGTTGCTTTCTTGGGTACAGGGACAATGGTGGCCATCTTGAAGCATGTGGGGACAACAGACTGGGATAGGGAGAGATTGAATATGTCTGTAAACACACCAGCCAGCTGGTCTGCACATGCTCTGAGGACGCGGCTAGGGATGCCATCTGGGCCGGCAGCCTTGCGAGGGTTAACACGCTTAAATGTCTTACTCACATCTGCCACGGAGAAGGCGAGCCCACACAGTCTTTGGTAGCGGGCCGCGTCGGTGGCACTGTATTATCCTCAAAGCGGGCGAAGAAGGTGTTTAGCTTGTCTGGAAGCAAGACGTCGGTGTCCGCGACGTGGCTGGTTTTCCTTTTGTAGTCCGTGATTGTCTGTAGACCCTGCCACATACGTCTCGTGTCTGAGCCGTTGAATTGCGACTCCACTTTGTCCCTATACTGACGTTTTGCCTGTTTGATTGCCTTGTGGAGGGAATAACTACGCTGTTTGTATTCTGCCATATTCCCAGTCACCTTGCCATGGTTAAATGTGGTGATTCACGCTTTCAGTTTTGCGCAAATGCTGCCATCTATCCACGGTTTCTGGTTAGGGTAGATTTTAATAGTCACAGTGGGTACACCATCTCCTATACACTTCCTGATAAACTCAGTCACCGTATCAGTATATACGTCAATATTATTCTCTGAAGCTACCCGAAACATATCCCAGTTTGTGTGATCAAAACAATCTTGAAGCGTGGATTCCGATTGGTCAGACCAGTGTTGAATAGTCCTTAGCACGGGTACTTCCTGTTTGAGTTTCTGCCTATAGGAAGGGAGGAGCAAAATGGAGTCATGGTCAGATTTGCCGAAAGGAGGGCTGGGGAGGGCCTTGTATGCATCCCGGAAGTTGGAGTAGCAGTGGTCGAGTGTTTTAGCAGCGCGAGTACTACAGTCGATGTGTTGATAGAACTTCGGCAGCCTTTTCCTCAAATTTGCTTTGTTAAAATCCCCAGCTACAATAAATGCAGCCTCAGGATGTGTGGTTTCCAGTTTCCATAAAATCCAGTGAAGTTCATACATACACCTCCGCCCTTCTGCTTCCCGGAGAGATATTTATTCCTGTCTGCGCGATGAACTGAGAACAAAACTGGCTGGACCGACTCGGACAGTATATCCCGAGAGAGCCATGTTTCCGTGAAACAGAGTATGTTACAATCCCTGATGTCTCTCTGGAAAGAAACCCTCGCCCTGAGCTCGTCAACTTTATTATCCAGAGACTGAACATTAGCGAGTAATATACTCGGAAGCGGTGGGTGGTGTGCACGCCTCCTAAGTCGGACTAGAAGACCGCTCCGAGTTTTGGGTCGGCCTCTGGAATCAGTTCAATTGCTCTGGGTGGTGCGAACAAAGGATCCGCTTTGGGAAAGTCGTATTCCTGGTCGTAATGCTGGTAGTGCTGGTGAGTTACCGCCACTCTGATATCCAATAGTTCTTCCCAGCTGTATGTAATAACACAAACAATTTTCTGGGCTAATAACGTAAGAAATAATACATAAAAAACTAAATACTGCAGAGTTTCCTAAGAGCTAGAAGCAAGGCAGCCCTCTCTGTCGGCTAGTTCTGGAAGGTCAGTGAAAACATCGAGCGAGCGCTGAACAAAACTCTTTCCCCAAAAAATCCCACCCCCTTTTCAAACTGCCAGGAAAGCATCCCATGGAAAATAGAGAGATCTAATCACAGTGTTCTTTCTCCCATTGTTTCTCTAATATTAATTGAGTTTGGCAGGGCTGACCATGCCTCATTCATAATGACATTGTTAGGGTGTAATTTTTCCATTACACCCTAACAACTACGAGAGAGAGAGGGACAGAAAGGTGAAAAAAACGATCCCGGTAAAATCAATGGTGACATATCTTTATGGCCAGTCGATGACAGATGTTACAACATTTGCCATCGGTCTAACATTGTGTCAGTGTGTGTTGTATTGATTTTACATCAGAGGGCCAAATGTTATTGATGAACCTCCTTTGGTAACGGATGAGAGCACTATTGTACTTGTTCTTACATGTTTAAGTACACCGACCGAAACCACTCGAGTGGCAGCTTTTCCATTCACTAATGTACTGATTTTGTCTGGCGTATTAACTTAATTCTGGAACGTTTACACCAATCTGCCTGTTACAATACGATTTGAATCCAACTGAGTGTGTAACCGTACACCCGGATTTATCCTAGCGTACACATGTGGGAGAAAATAAGGGCGAAAGAATGAACTGTAAACAAACACGCTTTTAAACAAGACAATTTGGCGTTGCGTGTTCCCAGCGCCAAGGAAAACATACTCGCAGAAAACTGATACAAACTTTTAACACATGGGTCAAACCAGACACTTTGAACTGGCGAGGGAGAGAGCAGCCTGAGTGCCAGAAAGCTGTTTAATTAACAATACTTAGGTATCCAACAGACATTTTTGGGCGCCCCCTTGTCAAATTGCATGAGACCCCACTGTCAATCTTGGGGCATATTTTAATTACACATTTTCCACTGGGGGGAATGTGGAAAACGAACTTACATCTCTGAGAAGCAGCGAGCAGCTGGAGTTTGGGTTGGGCTGGGAATCTCCCTCACACACAAACACTCCGCTCTCAGCCCTGAACTGAGAGAGAATACTCCAACTGACTGTGGATAGAATCAGGCACGCTCCTACCATCATCACTACACTAACACCTACTGAATGCAGAAAATTTGATACTTTGCAGGATACCTTCAATTTCATGGCGTGAAAAAAGGGGAGAGAAGGTCAACTTGCTATTTCTCTTTGTCAGTCTCCTATGTAGGCACAGTGTGTTGACTGTATTGTGCTGGGCTTATTATATTAAGATCAAAATAACAGTTTATATTTGCCCTAGATGGTAGCTACCCTTTGTAGCAGATGCTATTTGCAACAGCTCAAGCTACTTCTTACATGTCATTCCATTTATTAATGGGAAATTTTAAACTTCCCTAAAACTCCATTGATAACTTTTTGGGTAGTCTGAAAGGAAAGGACTGTGTAGTAACTGGTGGATACACACAAACAAGCTTCTATGTGCATTAGAAACACCAAACAACACACCGGAGCAAAATCACACTAACACTAACAAAGATAAATAAAACGCACTGATATGCAAACTCAGAGAAAGTTGCGTTAGCGAGGGAGAGAAAAAAAAAGGATTATCCCAATTCCTGGAGCCTAGGGACGTGTTTCCTCTCTTCCTCTTCCCCATCTGAGGTGAGGCGAGCTGGGGTTAATGGCATATGCCATCGGCGGTGACGTGTGGAGCCAGCAGGGGCTCAGGCACTTTGCCGGAGTATCCATCATGATAAAGCAGGGGACCCGGAGACTGTCACATGCAATCACAGTTTACTACGGATCGCGGGACTTCAGAGTGAAAACGAATGGTAGTTCATCGACATGAAGACTTCATATATCTTGTTTTTGGGGGGGGGACTTGTCTTTTTTTCTCTTTCCTTTTTGTATGGCTCTGTGTTTTGTGTCCCTATTTAAGATGCCATAAAATATTCCCCTGTTCCTACTGTAGAATAAATTATTCAACAATTTCGTAAAATATAATTTATACCTGAATTTATTACAAAAATCCTCAACTAATTGAATTTGGAGTTGTTTTTCATGTATATTTATTTCATTACTTTTAAGGAGTAATTATCTAAGAAGTCTTTTTTTTTAAAGGGATTAAAAAAGGCTCATATGACTTTTCGGCCTTTTCATGTGATTGAGCATGGCAACGTGACAATCATCAAATTGATCAACCACTAGAAAGTGAAACGAGCCGCAATAACGTTTCTGCTTTAGCCGCTCATTCCGCGCGCCTCTCTCTCTCAAATCCTGGTCGGCTAACCCCTTTAATCTAGCCTACTAATGAGTCCAAATGACACAGGCTTGACGTTCTCGAGATGGTGTTAGAGCGATATTCTGCTCCGGCCAGGGCCCTTCTCAAAGGCATTTGATTGGCACATGCTTTTACTTAATGAGGATAATTACTAGGAATAACAACTGGGGAACCACATCTGCTCAGTGTAACGTCGGAGCAAAGGGAGGTGGTGTTGCCCCGATCTGTCAGAGAGAGAGAGAGGGAGCGCACTCTTTTTCCCACCTTCAGTGGCACGGGCCCATTCTAACACAAACCCTACCTCCTCCCTTCCCTACCTCCTTCCACCCTTCCCTTCTTCTTCCCTCCCTCCAATCGACAAGAACCAGATTAATAGGAATCAGCATGTCGTTGTAAACACTCATTAGGGCCAGGCGGCTCGCCCTGTCCTGTGTGTGTGTGTGTGTGTGTGTGTGTGTGTGTGTGTGTGTGTGTGTGTGTGTGTGTGTGTGTGGTTCGCCCTGGCCTGTGTGTGTGTGTGAGACAGCACAGCCATGGCAGGAAGGGCAAAAGGCCAACGGGGCTGAGGCTGAGCGACATCACCTTTGCTGCCGTTGTTCTCTCTGTCTGCGACTCCGCGACATGTTTACTTTACACAATGCTGCTGTAACATTGAAACAACAATGCTGTAATGTTTGAAATACCCAGGTAGTTCCCCCTAATGTTAATAAATCAACTCTGGGCAGATTGGTTTGAGCAAATTTACTTTGTAACAAAAATCGGAAAATCAAAGCTAAGAGATATCTGGGTTGATAGCAATCAGGAATTTCAAGCTCTTAAGTCTGGGCAATCTTTATGCAAAACATTTTTTTAAATGCATAGCATCCCTTTTCAGTGTAAACGTCGGAATTCTTAGACAAACCGACAGATAGAATTTTCCTCTCTCTGTTCAATAATAGCTGTGACATACAATTAAGCTTTCTTTCGAAAAGGAATAATGATTTACACAGACAAGGCTCATGAATAATACATTGCTGTTTATTTTGGTTGAATTCACATATGTGAGAAAATAAGCGAATAGCTCACTCGCAAATTGGCATGTGTATTTGACGGCCTTCACACCCCCACCCCACCCCACCATACAAAATATTTAAAAGATGCCGCTGCCTTGCCCCATGCTGACCCAGTTCTCACTAATTATCTATAAAGTAGGCATCAAAGCAGGCCAAACAGTCCGCAGCACTTAGATAGATTCAAACCCATTTAAAATATCTGACTGCAATGTGGTCTGGGCTGAGGGCTCCCCTTTCTGACTAACTAATCCAACAACCCAACCCCATCTCACTGTCACAGCCAGACGAGCACGTCTGTGTGAACTGTGATCTCACAACAGGTCGGAGAAGGCAAAGAAGTGGTTGAACTTATAAATAGAATGGTCATTGTTCTGAACTTGTTATTTCAGTGTCGGAGTCGTCGGAGAGGTTCCTGACACTGGTAGGTGGGTGGTTGGCAGGGGGACAGCAGAGGAAGGCGGGGTCGTGTTATTATAAAAAGGGTCATGAAGTCAGAGTCAGCTGATCATGTGTTTCGGGTCATGGGCTTGTACTATGGTTTGCTTTCATATGACAGAGGCTATTACTAAATTGAGCTGGCAGGTAAATTCTAAAGCAAATAAATGCTAGTGGGCTTAATACAAAAAAGGGTATTTTTTGAGGTGGTGGTGTCGTGAGTAATGGCAGGAATTTAGAATTCTCTCTCCTTTTGACAGGAAGCATATTATTCTCCCCGGCTTATTTTCCCAGCAGCACCGATATAGAGTCAGGTTTTTGGGTTTCGCTCGGATGGCGTTTGGTTCAAAATGAGGCCATTCTTTATTCTTAAATACCACACATTGCTCACTTATATACTGCTGGTCTATTGGACTTAAAAAATATATTTATTGAATTAACCCAAATGTAATTTATCAATTGTCAATTGTATTTGTGAGACTTTGACAAGGGTTTTTAGGAATTGATATTTTATTGCTAAAGATCAAATCAAACATTCATTTCTTTCCATAAGAAGTTGTGGAAATACAATATGAAATGTGTCAGTGTTCTCCTTAGACGTAGTGTACAACACTTATCTACTTCCAAAGTTAAGTAAGATGAAAAGAGACAGAAAAAATAACAATAACAACTTTGAGGAAAACGCACAAAAAATATACTACTTAAAAAAGCACACTGACCTAATTGCAAATGCCATCTTCTTAGGAATTCATGGTAAGAGACAACACTGACCTTGAAATCTTGTTTAACATTGTTTTGTGCTGGTAAATAAGAGTTAATAACTGACTCGCCTGGTTAAATAAAAAAGCAAGGAATTGACTCTGACCTGTCTGCACTCTGTCCTCCCTGCCCTCAACCCTGTCCTCTCAGGCACCATGTATTTTTTTTAGATTTATGGATACATTTATGAATACACCCTCTTGCACTGTATTATATTGCGCTGATATACGCATGCCCTGTTATATTTGAATGAAATCCATTGTTATGTGTGTTTTTAATTATTTTAATGCACTTGTATGTATCTGACACGACAAGTTCCCTATTACCTGTTGCTACATAGTGATACACAGTGTCTAATGAATGTAATACCTATTCAACTATTTATCAATACATGTTTTTAAACTATAATTTGGACCCAGAAATTAATATTCATCAATAGTTTATAATATGTATTATTAATGCTTATTCTTGAAAGCTATCATGAAGTGTAACCAAAGGTTTTAGTTTACCCTGAAAAAGTACAGTTGTGTATTACACCTAAACATGGGCAAACAGCAAATATTAGCATTATTAGCATTATTTCAGTTAGCGTGTGATACAAGATATCTCCACACTGAGTAGGGGCTGTGTCTTTGAACTTCACAAAGGCACTGGATACCTAGGGGGATAGTGTTCATGCCTGCTGCCGTCTCAAACAATTCAACATGAAAAACATTTCCCTGGTGTGTGTGTGTGTGTGTTTGTGTAGATGATTAGATGATTACTTTTATATATGCAAAAAAATACATTGACACCTTTCTGTTTTCTCAATGACATTCAATTCAGCATTGAAAAAAGGCGCAAGTTTAAATTTGATCCACTTGAGCGAGTCTGACCACAAGTCAGAGACCACTGTGATGACACACCAAAGGCATTTGATGAATCCTTTTTGTCTCCTTCTAATGTAGGGGTGTCAAACTCATTCCACGGAGGGCAGAGTGTCTGCAGGTTTTGGGTTTTAACTTTCAATTAAGACCTAGACAACCAGGTGAGGAGAGTTCCTTACTAACTAGTGACCTTAACTCATCAATGAAATACAAGGGTGGAGCGAAAACCCGCAGACACTCGTCACTCCGTGGAATGAGTTTGACACACGTATTCTAATGCCTCTTAAGGGGAAAGTAATTCAAAAGTAACTGAAAGTAATCAGATTACGTTACTGAGTTGGGTAATCCAAACTTTTGGACAGGTAACTAGTCACTGTGTGTGTGTGTGTGTCTGGCACTGCCCCGGAGAACCTGGAGAGTTCATGTGAGTTGGACTGACTGGACAACTGCCTGGGAAGCTGGGCTCGCGTTTTTGTTCCTTGTCGTGCGCTGCGATTTAAAATAACCGGTCTCCCCTTTGTCTGAGGTGGGAAACGGGGAGGTGACGGGAGTTGGAGACACACATATAGACACACACATACACACACACACACACACACACACAGAGAACATGACCCAGGCCCACTCCCAGGGCGCCCACAATGTAGGCATCTTGGCATCCACGCGAGTGAGCGTACGGATGGCCAACAAATTCCGGACGGATCGGGGGGGTGATTTGCTAGTGTGTGGGGGGAAACTGAAGCGTGACACACAGCTGCGACAGCTGAGAGGAGTGTAAACGGCCCCCCTGATCTCCTCCTGGACCTCAACACAACCACCATTCATCAGAGACAATCACCAGCCAGTGGACTGGGGGGTCAACTCAATTCAATCCATTTGAATCCACTCAATTCAGAGCCATGACACCAAATTCACTTCTTGAGTAGAAAATGATTAGAAATATCTTGTTTATGAGTTGTATTTCGAGTTCATGTCAAGGGCAGAATTCAGAGGATGACACAAAATTCAGTCTGTGACTAGAAAATCATGAGCAATGGTCCATTGTGACTACGCATTTTGAGTAAATATCAGTGGGCAGAATTTGAGAAGGAACCTACCCCGATCCTGCACAAGTGTAACTCCTAGAGATACAGGCCCAGGGCCTATTGAGTAACAACGCCACAAGACCATGTGAGAAATGTCCAGTTCTTATGATAGGCCTCCTGTGCTTATAAAGGCTTTACAGAGCAGTCATAGAGGCTTCATAAGCACTAAATATACTCTTTGCAAATCATTTATAAGCAATGTTATACTACATAAGGGATGATATAAAAGCTAATTCCACCTGGTGCTTTGCCCAATATTGCATTATGACCGTTTTGCCACCCTTAATAGACTGTATCATGACGTTTGCTAATGAATGATTTCAGAAACATCTTTATATGCCTTATAAAGGATTTATAAAGGCTTCATCAAGCCTTAACACTTATTTAAAGTTTTGACAGCCCTAGAAGTCGGGTAGAAGGGAAAGTTCTCATCCCTGCCTACAATTACCCCAGTCAAAGGCTTAGCTCAAAGGGCCTGTCAAAACAGCTACAATCAGTCAAACAATCAGTCAAAATAATGTCAAAACAACCCGTCAAAGGAAAACGTGAAAAAAGTCACATTCAATGAATAGGGAAACATTCTTGAACTGAGTTTTAATTAGAACATCTTGAGTGTCTAAAAACGCTATGCTCTTATGACTATGTCTTTGGCCCAGGTCGACAAAAAGCCCAAAGCACTGATTCCGACTACTGAGACTGTGTTTATACAGGCAGCCAATTCTGATCTTTTTTTTACACTAATTGGTCTTTTGACTAGTCACATCAGATCTTTTCACATCAGATCATTTTCAGATCTGATCTGATTGGTCAAAAGACCAATTGGTGAAAGAAATTATCAGAATTGGACTGCATGTGTAAACGCAGCCATGTTGGCTAAAACATATTTTTTAAATGTAATTTGTTCCATTGGCTTCTAAAATGACATTTGGACAGCCAATGTGTATAGAACCAATATTGATGAATTGATTGGGTGTCATCTTTGACTGAGCAACAATCATGTTATGGTAAATCACAAATTCTATTGGTTCTTTCGACACCGTATGGCTATTCAGAAACCTCATCATGACAAATGACAATATATTATATATGACACCACATATCTCATTAAATTAATTAAATATAATTTTGACAGAATGCCCAGGGAATACAACATATTTTAATAAGAAAAATAAGATGTTAGGTTTAGGCACTGAAGTTAAGATTGGGAAATATCTGTTATCTTATGTATCAGAAAGTAGCCTCTTTAAACATGCTTAAACTTAATTCCACAATTAATCTGATCAATTACATCTTATCATTAGATTAGTTTATCAAATATATTCCTTCAGCATTAAACATGATTAAAATGATTAAGTAAACAGTTTCTGAAGTGCTGTTGAATTTAATTTCTATCCAGCAACCGACTATTAATTTCAAAGGAAATGTAAATGCTATTGTCATCATCAGCAACTTCTAATTAAAGAGCTTGACAAGAACGTGCACAAATAAAAACAATTACTGATTTCATCATCTTTTCCCCACCGTAATAGTAAAAACTGGAAGGACTGAAATTACACTGCCCTCTTCTGGCTCAAAACCAGACATTTTAATTGCCTTATAACCTCAGCTTCACAAAAACAAAACCTTAAAACACCAATAACTTTAAATGCAACAACTATTCTATAACTAATATTGTAGTTTCTTCTACACTTATTTCCAATTAGCAAACTCACAAAGTTCCAACTTCCAAGCCCCAGCCCCTTTGTTTTCTCTCTCTCTCTCCCTTCCTCCCCTTCTCTCTTGCTCCCTCTCTCCCACCGCGCTCAAAAGTTATTGATAGTTAGAAGTTATGGGCTAATAATACAACGGACAATGCATGGCCAGGAGCCCATTATGCCCAGGTAATGGATAGCAGGGAGCTTTTGAATGACATTGCACAGAGATTGGATGACGGAGGGTCGAGCGATTTATGGCCAAGTGAAGCCCCCATCCATGCTATTTATTTCCAGCTTGATAAGAGAACAGATGAGGCATGGTGGTATTTATGGTCCACAAGTTCATAAAGACGGCCGGGATGGAGTTAAAATCCTCTCATATTCTGGGGATATACACTACATGACCAAAAGTATGTGGACACCTGCTCGCCAAACATCTCATTCCAAAATCATGGGCATTAATATGGAGTTGGTCCCCCCTTTGCTGCTATAACAGCCTCTACTCTTCTGGGAAGGCTTTCCACTAGATGTTGTGACATTGCCGCGGGGACTTGCTTGCATTCAGCCAGAAGAGCATTAGTGAGGTCGGGCACTGATGTTGGGCGATTAGGCATGGCTCGCAGTCAGCGATCCAATTCATCCCATGGGGTTGAGGTCAGGGCTCTGTGCAGGCCAGTCAATTTCTTCCACACCGATCTCAACAAAGCATTTCTGTATGGACCTCGCTTTATGCATGGGGGCATTGTCATGTTGAAACAGGAAAGGGCCTTCCCCAAACTGTTGCCACAAAGTTGGAAGCACAGAATCGTCTAGAATGACTTTGTATGCTGTAGCATTAAGATTTCCCTTCACTGGAACTAAGGGGCCTAGCCCGAACCATGAAAAACATCCCCAGACCATTATTCCTCCTCCACCAAATTTGACAGTTGGCACTATACATTCGGGCAGGTAGCGTTCTCCTGGCATCCACCAAACCCAGATTAGTCCGTCGGACTGCCAGATGGTGAAGCGTGACTCATCACTCCAGACAATGCGTTTCCATTGCTCCAGAGTCCAATGGCGGCGAGCTTTACACCACTCCAGTTATTGTGCTGACGTTGCTTCCAGAGGCAGTTTGGAACTTAGTCGTGAGTGTTGTAATCGAGGACAGACGATTTTTACGCGCTATGTGCTTCAGCACTCTGCGGTCCTGTTTTGTGAACTTTTGTGGCCTACCACTTCGCGGCTGAGCCGTTGTGGCTCCTAGACGTTTCCACTTCACAATAACAGCACTTACAGTTGACCGGGGCAGTTCTAGCAGGGCAGAAATTTGACGAACTGACTTGTTGAAAAGGTGGCATCCATTGACAGTGCCATGTTGAAAGTCACTGAGCTCTTCAGTAAGAACATTCTACTGCCAATGTTTGTAAAATGGAGATTGCATGGCTGTGTGCTCGATTTTAAACACCTGTCAGCAACGGGTGTGGCTGAAATAACCAAATCCACTAATTTGAAGGGGTGTCCACATACTTTTGTATATATAGTGTACATCTAGCTGGTTTTTCTATGCATCGGCAGGACATAATGGTAGCTTAGGGTAAGCTCAAGGGGGAAAGTGTGTGTCTCTTTGTTAACAACAGCTGGTGCGCGATCTCTAATATTAAGAAAGTCTCGAGGTTCTACTCGCCTGAGTTAAAATACCTCATGATATGCTGTAGACCATACTATTTACCAAGACAGTTTTCATATATATTTTCCGTAACTTTCTATTTACCACCACAAACCGACGCTGGCACTAAGACCGCACTCAACAAGCTGGAAAGGGCCAAAAGCAAACAAGAAAATGCTCATCCAGAGGCGGCACTCCTATTGGCCGGTGATTTTAATGCAGGGAAACTGTGCCCAAGAATGCCAAGGTAATCACCCCGTAGCACTCACATCAGTATCCATGAAAAGCTTTGAAAGGCTGGTCATGGCTCACGTTAACACCATCATCCCAGACACCCTGGATCAACAATTTGCATACCGCCTGACTTGTTGGAAAGGTGTCATCCTATGACTGTGCCACGTTTAAAGTCACTGAGCTCTTCAGTAAGGCCATTCTACTGCCTGTTTGTCTATGGAGATTGCATGGCTGTGTGCTCGATTGTATACACCTGTCAGCAACGGGTGTGGCTGAAATAGCCGAATCCACTAATTTGAAGGGGTGTCCACATACTTTTGTATATATAGTGTATGAAGGAGTTTGGTGGCCAATTGAAATTTGAAGGAGATACTTTTTTGTCTTTGTGTGTCATTTGATTATTGTACGACTCCCCACTGGCTTAATTCAGATATACTCGATATACTGTAAAATGTAAAAAAAAAAAAAAAAAAAAGGAACATTGAACAAAAACACAAAATTTGATTTGGTCCCATGTTTCATGAGCTGAAATAAAAGATCCCAGAAATGTTCCATACGCACAAAAAGCTTATTTCTCTAAAATGTTGTACACAAATGTGTTTACATCCTGTTAGTGAGCATTTCTCCTTTGCCAAGATAATCCATCCACCTGACAAGTGAGGCATATCAAGAAGCTGCATGATCATTACACAGGTGCACCTTGTGCTGGGGTCAATAAAAGGCCACTTTAAAATGCGCAGTTTGTCACACTTCACAATGCCACAGATCTCTCAAGTTGAGGTAGCGTGCAATTGGCATACTGACTGCAGGAATGTCCACCAGAGCTGTTGCCAGAAAATTGAATGTTCATTTCTCTACCATAAACTACCTCCAATGTCGATTTAGAGAATTTGGCAGCACATCCAACCGGCCTCACAACCGCAGACCACATGTATGGCGTCGTGTGGGCGAGTGGTTTGCTGATGTCAACGTTGTGAATAGATTGCCCCATGGTGGCGGTGGGGTTATGGTATGGGCATGCATAAGCTACGGACAATGAACATAATTGCATTTTATCAATGGCAATTTTAATGCACAGAGATACCGTGATGAGATCCTGAGGCCCATTCATCCGCCGCATTCACCTCATGTTTCAGCATGATAATGCACAGCCCCATGTCGCAAGGATCTGTACACAATTCCTGGAAGCTGAAAATGCCCCAGTTCTTCCATTGCCTGCATACTCACCAGACATGTCACCCATTGGGCATGTTTGGGATGCTCTGGATCGACGTGTACGACAGCGTGTTCCAGTTCCCGCCAATATCCAGCAACTTCGCACAGCCATTGAAGAGGAGTGGGACAACATTCCACAGGCCACAATAAACAGCCTGATCAACTCTATGCGAAAGAGATGTGTTGCGCTGCATGACACAAATGGTGGTTACACCAGATACTGACTGGTTTTCTGATGTACACCCCTTCCTTTTTTTAAAGGTATCTGTGACCAACAGATGCATATCTGTATTCGCAGTCATGTGAAATCCATAGATTAGGGCCTAATTAACTTATTTCAATTGACTGATTTCCTTATATGAACTGTAACTCAGTAAAATCTTTGAAATTGTTGCATGTTGCGTTTATGTTTTTGTTCAGTATATTATAATACATACCAAGGACCAATTACATGGACTAGTAAATAATATCAGAACCAATGGGTACTTAAACAAAATGGAGAAAATGGAGAATCTACCAAACAAATCATGTGATTTTGCGCTTGATGAAAAACATCAAATGAGTCAAAAACAACAACTACAACAACAAAACTGATATTTCAGGAAATGCTAGGGTATAAAACCACACAAAGACACACACAAAGATACACACATGCGCGCACGCACACAAACACGCACGCACACACTCCCAGATGTTGCACTTTAAAAAAAAAATGGGTCTATGAGCTAACCCTAATGAAATACAGTGAAGTATTTGGTGTGGAAGAAAATGCATGATCGTGTTCGTTCGTTTGTTTATTATGGTCGGTTAATGTCTGCAAACAAAACTTAAAAAAAAGAACAACACTGTAAATACTCAATCTTTTCAAGCGCCCAATACGGGGGAGGTGTGCGATGAGCGATGAAAAAGGCTTGTCAACATTATCTGCTTTATTGATTTAACAGTAAAGGCCAGCAGCTTAAGCGTTACGTTGCTTTGGCCACCCCACTGAAAATACAATAGCCACAAATAAAAAAAAACTCCTTAAAACGTCCCTTTTTATCACCTGCCGGAATCACTTGAGGTTTTGCGTGCATTATTATGTATTTCCTGCATTTCATCATCTTTATGGGCGGCCATTAGAATTTCATAATGTTCAAGTAGGTTTTTCCTCGCCAAGAAATCAATGTCATTTGAACGAGGATATACTGTAGTTAGATACATCTCCAGCAGAACTGGAGAGCAGTATAGGCCTATGTTATGCATCAAGTAGTCACTAATGATGACACCAAATTAAAATGTATCACAAAAAGTGGCTGACAAAACGTGGAAGAAAAATTGAGAAACTTGCAAAAACAAGAGAAATGTTTTGGCCCCCAAGATTTTACTCCAAAGCCTGAGCCTTGCTTGCATTACAAGGGAGAGGGAGAGAGAGAAAGAGAGGAAAGGGGGCACCACATGGGCCTAGAAATCATCAGGAAAACAGATGAATCCATTTTAAATTGTACACAGGGGACGTCTATTTTCTTCATGTTCCAGTGGAAAAGACTGGGCCGAAAAGACTCTCAGTACAATTAGAAGATCACAGAAAGCACTCAGGATGTTTCCTCTGCGCTGGGCCTAGTGCTGAGAACCGTCTCTGTGACTCACCGAAATTGTGTTGCGGTGACTTCTGTCCCCTCGCCATCAAACAAATGCGATACTTCCTAAAATACTAAAAACAGAGCGGTGGCGACAATCAAATCAAAGACTCAACTCTACCCTCGGATTCCAAACAGCTTACATCAATAGCTGGCATTCCAGTTGGATACGCAAATTCCCAACAAAGCAATTAATATTTTCAAAAATGCTTTTTATTTGTATGATTCCTCTTGTTTCACCGGATGTCCACCCTCTGAAGCCGTAATTCTTTGTTAAGAATTCAAAGCATATGGAGCAAATATCTAGTATCTAGCGATCTATTCAGTAACTAGTGATATTTTCAGCTTTAACAGTCCCTAAATACTGAATAATATACTTCAAGAATTATGCCATACATGAGTGATTCTCTAGTTGAACAGCAATAATCTAATAAGTAATTAGGCCTGTATACCGAATAACAAGGTCTATCTAATAAGGGACAATACGCTGAATGCCAGGTCACAGTTAGTGACGGGGGACAAGTTTTCTGCATAGCAGGGGTGGTCTGGCCCTATTCTCTACAGTCAAAGCCTTTAAAGCAGGGCCCATTAAGGAATTCAGGAGCAGCTGGCTATTATAGGGCCCCCATCGCCACGCCGACTGACACGGAGCGCCCCGTCACTTCATTAATTCCTCCTCATGCGACGGTTGTTGACCAGCCTGACCCCACTCTCCTGACTGGACAATATGCAGTCGTTTGAAAAATGAATATATCCCCCTTTTGTATGGGCATTTCATTTAGTTTCATTTCATTATTTAGCATTGATTGAAGTTGTTCAAGAAGTACTCACTCACACTGTCACATCAAAAAATCTGTACTTGACTGGTGAATTACAAAAAGGTGCAGGTTAGTGCTATTTTAAGATTGACACAATAAACAGGGGCTGGGATTCTTGGTGCGATAAATACAGACAGTGATTATGTGTATGATGATTTTCTCAAGGCACGATGACCGCTAACATTGAATCTAAACTGCAAACATGCCTATTTTGATATTACACAGGCAGTTAAAAACACTGTCCTGACCAGAAAGTTGTACAGAACGTTTGTTACCTGTATCTGAGCTATTCAACTGTATGTGTTCTCTCGGAAATGCAAATATGGACATAGAAATATTATAATTAATCTGCTATGAGATCACATGAATAATATGATGTTAAAGGAGTCATGTTGCATGTTAGTGAGGTACGGAAGCTTGAAGGACTCACATTTCTTCATTCAGTTTGCTCTATTGCTTATAGCAGGGCTCAGAGGAAAAACTATGAGGAAGTTGTTTTTGTGTTTCTACTGTACTGTTAAAGTGGAAGCCGTCCACCGAAGCTATGTGACTCCACCCCAACTAATAAGATAGCCTGCATGAATTATTGTTGTGATAAAAAATGTAATTAGATGTGGGAGAAACATAACTATTTATAGTTAGAGAGAGAGGGGGCTTTCTTAATGATCTGACTCGGGCTAAATCTCTATTGATTTCTTGTTAAATATACGGCTCAAATAAAGATACAACTGATTAAAGATGACTACAAATTGCCAAGCAGGATGTGAGTACTGCACACCAGGGTAGACCGCAATCAGAGCATTACATGATTCTCCCTCTCTCTGTCCTATTTTCACAGGCAAGCAAGATAATTAAGTTACACTGGAATTAATGTTTTCATGTGAAAACCAATATTTCTCAAGTTGATGTTAATTATGGGTTGGAAGTAAAATGTAGGCTAACACTGCTGAGATAAAACATAAGAAAATACGTATTTATGTTTTCAGAATGTTGTATGTGTCATATTTATGAAATGTAATTAGAAAAATACCTTATTTCACTGTTTAAAAAAAATATTTTATTTACATGACTACTGAATCAAATATCAAAAACATGATACGCTGTGGTAAATTTGACTGAAATACTGTAAATTGTTCACTATAAATAAAAGAACAAAAACATGTATTTTTATAGCTGAACATTTAATTTAAAAAAAATTAAAAAAAATTAACACAATTGACAATCAAAATGCCAGCCTGTAAATTCTGTAGTAGCTCATGAAACCATTTTGTAACGTTGCACTTTCATTGATAAACAGAAGCACCTGTTTAACACAAGCAGAGCGCTACTCATTTCCTGTCAAAGTCAACCTTGTCTCCAACAAACACAAACTGAAACCTTGAGAGTTTGTTGCTCTCTTTCAGAGTCAGAATAAGAGAATCACGAGAATGCATAATGGTAAAAATGTGATTGTGTCCCTTTTTTCATCTGTGAGCTTGGTTCTAATACAGCACCCCATTCACTCACAGCGAAACCAGAGGCCTTTCAAAGAACAACGGTCTCAACTGAAACTTGAGCCACTTCCGTCTCTATTGGTGGTTAGTGGTCTTTCAATCCTTGTTAATTCTCCAATCAACATCTACAACACAGTATGTCCCTCTACTGGGTAGGCCTCCATCGAAATAGGCCTATAATCTCCACATCCGAATACAGTCATACATGCAGAACACCGAATACAGTCATACTTGTATAACACATTGGAAAAGGTGGAGTTATCTCAGGGAAAGAGAGAGAACGGGAGAGTGCAGAGAACGAGAAAGGCATTGAGGGAGAGGAAGAGAACAACAGAAAGACAGAGAATGAATGAAAGAGTGAGATAAATAGAGAGAACACAGAGAGAGAACGGGAGAAAAGATAAGAACAACAGAAAGAGAGAGAAGTGTTTTAGATAAGTGAGAGTATGTGGCCAGTACCTGCAGTGAGTTGAGAAAGATGAAGACGTAGGCCATGACTATGGAGAAGGGCACCAGGACGCCACAGAGCCAGGTCAGGCCCAGGATTGGCAGTAGCACCAGCACTGCTTTCACCGCAGCCCTGAGAGAAAGCAACCACAAGCCAATCGACACAAATTGAAGGACTGGGCACCATGCTAGTAGACAGTTTCCCCATTACCCACCCAACCCAGGCACCTCACACTGAAACTCCCCATCCATTCTGGATCGGATCCGTGCGCAACGCTATGGGCTTGGTTGGACGTGGTTGGGCCAAATGGGGCAGGTTGGCAGGAGGGTCGACCCAAGCACAACAGGGGAGGCTGGTTAGTCTCATATTGTGACAATTTCCACACTAAATCGCTCCCTAATTCTGTTTAGGATAAAATTACCTTCCAGTTCAGGTGACCGCTAAACCGCACCAGCTGTGGGGCGGGCGAGGGCTCTAGTTTATTCAGCGGAGGAATGTGTTTAAGTTTCCACTCTGGCTGCCATCGGGCCGGCCGGCTGACGCTCAACACCAACATTGATATTCCTCCTCCACAGAGTTGTTATTGTGACCAGCGCAGCTGAGTCGCAGGAAAAACATTTACACGTTGAAATGATTTCCACTGATAGATTGTAAACAGCACTTCAGGGAATGAATAATTACACTCAAATTTCATACACTGTATCCTATACAAAGGGTAAAGGAAACAACAAAGGGAAAAATACCAACACACCATACACTTTACTCTACCTCACCTCTTGCAGTGCAGTTAATATCTTTCAGTGCAGTTAACATGTACACTGAGTATACCAAACATTAGGAACACCTTTGCTAATATTGAGTTGCACCCCCCTCCCCCCCCCCAGAACAGCCTCAATTCGTCGGGGCATTGGACTCTACAAGGTGTCGAAAGCATTCCACAGGGATGCTGGCCCATTTTGAATCCAATGCTTCCCACAGTTGTGTCAAGTTGGCTGGATGTCCTTATTCTTGATACATACGGGAAACTGTTGAGCGTGAAAAACCCAGCTGCGTTGCAGTTCTTGACACAAACCGGTGCGCCTGGCACCTATTACCATACCCCATTCAAAGGCACTTAAATCTTTTGTCTTGCCCACTCACCTTCTGAATGGCACACATACGCAATCCATGTCTCAATTGTCTCAAGGCTTAAAAATCTTTATTTAACCTATCTCCTCCCCTTCATCTACACTGATTGAAGTGGATTTAACAAGTGACATCAATAAGGGATTATAGCTTTCACCTGGTCAGTCCATGTCATGGAAAGAACAGATGTCCATAATGTTTTGTAAGACAAAAAATGCATAGAGTTATTATATACATAGAGTCATTTTTATAAGTGATTATAAAGCCTCATACATGCTTATAACAAGTAATAAAGTATTATAGCTGCTGGCTTTTTACAAAACCAACCTCAAACCATGGAACTTCTGCAAAGGCATAGAACAACTACATTAGTATTGTCTAGTAATAGTCTGTGGCAGTAACTGTAATGAAATGGCGCCCCCGTGTGGTGTCTACCTGATCTGCTCGTAGGCCTGCTCCACAGGACTGTTATCCATTGCCAGCATGATGGACCTCCTCTTGGCTGTGGAGATGGTGATGACCACTACCCGCGTCAGAACCATGATGTTCACCTGATGAGAGGACACACATACACTGTCGGTTAGACAGAGACATACAATATATTCACATACATTTCAACAGTGTAAATACAGTAAATAATTGGTTAGAACATGCAAGTCATGTGAGAGGTATTGTTTGCATTCAGTAAGCCTACTGTATCTAAAACATTGTATTGTCATCTGTTAGAGTTAAATTAGTATAATTTTTTGGAGGTAATAATTAGGGCTGGCAAACAAAAACATTTAATCACGTTAACTCGCAGGATTTGCTCAAAGTGAGCTGTAATTCAAGATTCTTCATACAAAAAACATTACAATAATATTGATGTCTTGATTTTGTCTAAAGTAACGGTTTGAGAAAGCACACTTTATTTAACCTCAATGTCAACTTGTTTTTACATGGCATTGTAGATTTCAGCTGTATAGATGATGTATGTGGGAGGTTTTCAGTGTATTTTCAATGCTTTCAGACAATGCAATTAATTGCAAGAAAAAAAATTTTTGCATGTGTGTATGTGTTCTCACCATAATGATGAAAATAACAGGGCCTGCGAAGCCCCAGATGACCCCGTTTTGCACACTGAGCCAACAGTGGCCATCAGCAGAGTACTTCCCTGAGGCAGAGGCCAGGGTGATGGTGACTATCAGCACTGGCAGACCTGGGAGGGAGGGAGAGAGAGAGAGAGAGAGAGAGAGAGAGAGAGAGAGAGAGAGAGAGAGAGAGAGAGAGAGAGAGAGAGAGAGAGAGAGAGAGAGAGAGAGAGAGAGAGAGAGAGAGAGAGAGAGAGAGAGAGAGAGAGAGAGAGAGAGAGAGAGAGAAAGAGCAGAGCTAGAGCAAGAGAGATCAGTACTTCCTGAGTGTGTGTGTATATGTACTGTATGTGTGTGTTTGTGTATGTACAATCAGGTAAATAATTATTGGCTGTATAAAATAAATAATACAAATACTGAGCTATATTGTATGCTAAAACAAAGTAAAGGAAAATTATATTATTTTACACTAATGCAATTGCTAGGGGAATTATATTTTGTTTAACAAGTAATATCACATTTATTGGCACCCCTGTTTTTAATACTCCAGCACTCTCCCCGCGAGGATAACGACACAGATTTTTCAAAAATGTTTTATGAGATTGGAGAACACATTGAGAGGGATCATTTCTCCATACAGAATCTTTCCAGATCCTTGATATCCTTTGTCTGCCCTTTTGGACTGCCCTCTTCAATTTTAGGACATTTTAGCCAAACACCTGGTTGCCTCTGCCAAACACCTGGTTGCCTCCACAAGTGGATTTTCCAGAGAGACAATAACCCCCAAGCACTAATCAAAATCCACAAAGAAATTGTTAATTGACCACAAAATCAACAATCTCCGGACTTGAACCCCATTGAAAACCTGTGGTTTGAACTGAAGAGGGCAGTCCATAACAGCAGATGAAGGATATGAAGGATCTGGAAATATTATTTCTGTATGGAGGAATGGTCTAAGATCCTTCCCAATGTGTTCTCCAATCTCATAAAACATTTTAGAAAAAGGCTCAGTGTCATTACGCTCGCAAGGGGAGGGTGCTAGAGTATTGAAAACAGGGGTGCCAATAATTTTGAGGCCTATCTTTTAAAAATGTATTTTATTATTTGTAAAAATATATCTTTCTCTGAGCAATTGTATTAGTATAAAATAATATACTTTCCCATTTATTTGTGCATACAATATAGCTCAGTATTTGTATTATTTATTGTATAAAGTATTTTTTGCTCATCTTTATCAAGGGTGCCAATAATTATGGACCTGACTGTACAGTATATGTACAGTATATGTGTATGTGTACGTGTACAGTAAGTCTACTGGGGAGAATGGGATATGGAAAATACAAATCTCCATTGCTCATGTAGTAAATGAACTAAGGTAATCTTCTTCTATCTTGTTCTTCTGTGTCATACCCCAGCCAATGAGATAGTAGTACTTCATGTGTCGGTCCTCGCTCAGGTTGACCGCCACCACTTTGCTCCAGAGAAGCAGTCCCTCCACCAGCATCCAGCTGAAGGCAGCCATGAAGAAGAGGTGCAGCAGGGCCGCCACCAGGGTGCAGGCCACCTGACAGGGTCAAGGGTCAGATAAACAACAGACCAATACGCTTTGTAAGAGGATATGTCACAACTGTCCAAATGTCAACATTAGTGGAGCCACCCTATCCATTTCAGAGGTAGCGGTTTCCTAGCAAAGAGAGGTGCCGTAGCTAACTAACTGTAAAGTTAATTATTTTGCCCCACAGTTAGCCAAGATGGTTAGCCTACTTTATTGTTGACAGCTGAGCCACTGCAGAGAATGACTATCTGGGCACAGGTCAGCGCAATGAACAGGTTCCTGTGGATAGACGTCCTCTCCGATTTGGGAATGCTGGAAAGAATCAAAAGATGTAGTGTTAAAAACATTTCTTTGGAGAAACAAAATGAATATTCTAACACGACGACATAACAATAAAACCCCAATCAAGTGTCTTTGCAATAATTACACATTTCACAAGTATACTTTCAAAATGTCTATGAGAAAGAAAGTAATAGCAGCAATAGAATAGGTTTAAAGGCCCACTCTGTGATTTCTCCAACCCCATCCTCAGCTTTATAGCAAACCAAGTGTGGGTCTATTGTTTTGTTGTTACAAATGAAGTAGTAACGAATAACCAGCCATCTCTTGTTTTCTGACGCTTTTCTATTAAATTCGGACTTGTTTTCATCTGTGTGCTATTGGGTGTGTCTGGGATGATTTAGGTGTGACCGGCTCATAAATCTCCTTGTCAAATCGCCTATTCCCGCTATTCCCATCCCCAGTCGATTGACCAATCGGCTATTCCAATCCCTGATTTGGATCTCCCTTGGTGAGTTAATTAGCTGCCCTGTAATGCCACCATAAACCTTCAGTGTGTACTCACACACAGACACTACTAATAACTAGATTAGCACTGTTAAATACTGATCCCTCTTAAAACAGAGCATAAATGATGACTAGGGAGGATTCCGACCATAGAGATATAATTACTAGAAGGGGCAAAGTCCTTGAGCTCATGGGAATTTTACTGGAACACAGGACATTGACTTGAATGGGAATGTCCATTCTAGTAACTGTATCTCTACGATTCCAATGGTATGTTGCTGGCTGGTGTGACCAGGGTTGGGGTTGATTCCATTTCAATTCAGACAACTCCTCATTGGAAATAATGAGAAACGTGTTCAATGAATCTCCTGAATTGAATAAATTAAAATGGAGCTAACCCCCGAACTCTGGATGTGGCAACTTACTGTTGAGAAGTTCTGCTGTTAAATAAGGTTTCATTGTGAATGTAGCTACTGCTTGGATTGCTTTTAAAGGAGCTTGCCTACGATGTTTGTTTTCTCTTACTGTCTTTAATTAAATGTTGTTGTTTGCTTTTGCATGGCTAAGATATAATATTCCAGTGAGTGCTGACTAAGAAATGGGCCATGCTCGCTTTGGAGGGCGAAGCTAAGTTAGAGAGAACAAATGTCTCCAATGAGGCTATGTTGGCTCAAATTCTCCCCAGTTTCACAGCGGTGGTGTTTATTCTAAAGTAGCAGCTAGGTGACTGGCTAATAAAACACTCACTCCAGCACGGTGAACAGCATCAAGGTCACCACCAGTGCGCACAGAGAGGCCCCAGAGCCGATAAACGTCAGCTTCGTCAAAATATCCTCCTCCTCCTGAGTCCACTGGGGAGAGAGAGGGAGAGAAGCACACACACGCATATACAGAGTAGGACAGGCCAGTCAAAACACAGTCAACACAAAAGTATTGTTATCATCCACTGAGTACTGATCACTAGCAAAGAGTCTATATTATAGCTGATTAACTCTTACATGGCCTGAGGCCTATGGTTCTCCATACTAACAGTGACATCTACTGGGCAATGTGGCACAATGCGAATTTGCAACATCTGATGGCAATAAGAGCAAGTGACTGATGTTAGACAAGCTTGACTTGAGGAATACTTGACACAACATTAATACCCTACTAGCCAGAGCAGTGCCGAGCTGTACTACGCTGGCCTGGCTACGAAATCCACCAGTTGCTGGAGTTGTGCGTGGATGCATGCATGAACATGTGTGTGTGCATGTGTACAAAATTATTTGGTGAGATATCAGAACTGAAAAATACCACTTCCATTCAAATATTAATTACATCTCAAATCAGTTGATAACTAATTCCAATGTTAAATGGTTTTGACTGAGAATTCACACCCTCTATACTTTCGATTTATCTCTTCTCTTATCAAACATAAATCCTTCATCATTCTGGGTCATTCCACGAAATGAGTGCCTTTTGCGTCCCTTTGATATTTTAAGTAGAAGTTGTGGAAAAATTTTAATTTTAAAAGCCTGTTATATTAAATGAAGTGCCCTTTAATATAGACCATATGGAAAATTCAATTAACATATATATTTTTATATGAATGAAGACTTGCTAAAGTGAAGAAATTCTGCATTTTGACATGTCCCTCTGTGGATCCTCTGTGACCTCTAGGAATATTTTAACCTACTTAACCCCAACATTTCGAAGTTTTCACCATCATTGCAAAGCCCTAGTTACACTACAGTGCCTTGCAAAAGTATTCATCCCCCTTGCCGTTTTTCCTATTTTGTTGCATTACAACCTGTAATTTAAATTGATATTTATTTGGATTTCATGTAATGGACATACACAAAATAGTCCAAATTGGTGAAGTGAAATAAAAAAAATAACTTGTTTGAAAAAATTCTAAAAATAAATAACGGAAAAGTGGTGCGTGCATATTTATTCACCCCCCTTGCTATGAAGCCTCTAAATAAGATCTGGTGCAACCAATTACCTTCAGAAGTCACATAATTAGTTAAATAAAGTCCACCTGTGTGCAATCTAAGTGTCACATGATCTGTCACATGATCTCAGTATATATATACCTGTTCTGAAAGGCCCCAGAGTCTGCAACACCACTAAGCAAGGGGCACCACCAACCAAGCGGAACTATGAAGACGAAGGAGCTCTCCAAACAGGTCAGTGACAAAGTTGTGGAGAAGTACAGATCAGGGTTGGGTTATAAAAAAATATCAGAAACTTTGAACATCCCACAGAGCACCATTAAATCCATTATTACAAAATGGAAAGAATATGGCACCACAACAAACCTGCCAAGAGAGGGCCGCCCACCAAAACTCACGGACCAGGCAAGGAGGGCATTAATCAGAGAGGCAGCAAAGAGACCAAAGATAACCCTGAATGAGCTGCAAAGCTCCACAGCAGAGATTGGAGTATCTGTCCACAGGACCACTTTAAGCCGTACACTCCACAGAGCTGGGCTTTACGGAAGAGTGGCAAGAAAAAAGCCATTGCTTAAAGAAAAAAATAAGCAAACATGTTTGGTGTTCGCCAAAAGGCATGTGGGAGACTCCACAAAGATATGGAAGAAGGTACTCTGGTCAGATGAGACTAAAATAGAGCTTTTTGGCCATCAAGGAAAACGCTATGTCTGGCGCAAACCCAACACCTCTCATCACCCCGAGAACACCATCCCCACAGTGAAGCATGGTGGTGGCAGCATCATGCTGTGGGGATGTTTTTCATCGGCAGGGACTGGGAAACTTGTCAGAATTGAAGGAATGATGGATGGCGCAAAATACAGGTAATTCTTGAGGAAACCCTGTTTCAGTCTTCCAGAGATTTGAGACTGGGACGGAGGTTCACCTTTCAGCAGGACAAT
This sequence comes from Coregonus clupeaformis, assembly GCF_020615455.1. Classification (NCBI taxonomy): domain Eukaryota; kingdom Metazoa; phylum Chordata; class Actinopteri; order Salmoniformes; family Salmonidae; genus Coregonus; species Coregonus clupeaformis. The sequence goes on from NC_059211.1 coordinate 7,465,265, forward strand.
GACCCTAAGCATACTGCTAAAGCAACACTTGAGTGGTTTAAGGGAAAACATTTAAATGTCTTGGAATGGCCTAGTCAAACCCCAGACCTCAATCCAGTTGAGAATCTGTGGTATGACTTAAAGATTGCTGTACACCAGCGGAACCCATCCAACTTGAAGGAGATGGAGCAATTTTGCCTTGAAGAATGGGCAAAAGTCCCAGTGGCTAGATGTGCCAAGCTTATATATACATACCCCAAGACACTTGCAGCTGTAATTGCTGCAAAAGGTGTCCCTCTCTTGGCAGGTTTGTTGTGATGCCATATTCTTTCCATAATCCTAATAATGGATTTAATGGTGCTCCATGGGATGTTCAAAGTTTCGGATATTTTTTTATAACCCAACCCTGATCTGTACTTCTCCACAACTTTGTCCCTGACCTGTTTGGAGAGCTCCTTGGTCTTCTTGGTCTTCCTTGGTGGTGCCCCTTGCTTAGTGGTGTTGCAGACTCTGGGATGACCATGCTATTCATTACCTTGGACTCCATGTAATTCATCAGGACGGCGAAGTTGGTGGTGTGGTTACAAAAGCAGGAAGTGACATCAGAGCCTGTGTGAGTCACCCTGCAACCTTCGCTGGACCAGCCGTTGAAATGCCCAGTCCTGTGGCACAAACACCCAGAAATCAAACACGCACGCACACACACATACAGTTGATGTCGGAAGTTTACATACACCTTAGCCAAATACATTTAAACTCGGATTTTCACAATTCCTGACATTTAATACTAGTAAATATTCCCTGTTTTAGGTCAGTTAGGATCACCACTTTATTTTAAGAATGTGAAATGTCAGAATAATAGTAGAGAGAATGATTTATTTCAGCTTTTATTTAGTTTATCACATTCCCAGTGGGTCAGAAGTTTACATAAACTCAATTAGTATTTGGTATCAATTGCCTTTAAATTGTTTAACTTGGGTCAAACGTTTCGGGTAGCCTTCCATAAGCTTCCCACAATAAGTTGGGTGAATTTTGGCCCATTCCTCCTGACAGAGCTGGTGTAACTAAGTCAGGTTTGTAGGCCTCCTTGCTCGCACACGCTTTTTCAGTTCTGCCCACACATTTTCTATAGGATTGAGGTCAGGGCTTTGTGATGGCCACTCCAATACCTTGACTCTGTTGTCCTTAAGCCATTTTGCCAAAACTTTGGAAGTATGCTTGGGGTCATTGTCCATTTGGAAGACCCATTTGCGACCAAGCTTTAACTTTCTGACTGATGTCTTGAGATGTTGCTTCAATATATCCACATAATTTTCCTTCCTCATGATGCCATCTATTTTGTGAAGTGCACCAGCAAAGCACACCCACAGCATGATGCTGCCACCCCCGTGCTTCACGGTTGGGATGGTGTTATTTGGCTTGCAAGCCTTCCCCTTTTTCCTTCAAACATAACAATGGTCATATGGCCAAACGGTTCTATTTTTGTTCATCAGCCCAGAAGACATTTCTCAAAAAGTACGATCTTTGTCCCCATGTGCAGTTGCAAACCGTAGTCTGGCTATACTTGCGTACTATTGTTTGTACAGATGAACGTGGTACCTTCAGGCGTTTGGAAATTGCTCCCAAGTATGAACCAGACTTGTGGAGGTCTACAATATTTTTTCTGAGGTCTTGGCTGATTTATTTTGATTTTCCCATGATGTCAAGCAAAGAGGCACTGAGTTTGAAGGTAGGCCTTGAAATACATCCACAGGTACACCTCCAATTGACTCAAATTATGTCAATTAGCCTATCAGAAGCTTCTAAAGCCATGACGTCATTTTCTGGAATTTTCCAAGCTGTTTAAAGGCACAGTCAACTTAGTGTATGTAAACGTCTGACCCACTGGAATTGTGATACAGTGAATTATTAGTGAAATAATCTGTCTGTAAACAATTGTTGGAAAACTTACTTGTGTTATGCACAAAGTAGATGTCCTAACCGACTTGCCAAAACTATAGTTTGTTAACAATACATTTGTGGAGTGGTTGAAAAACAAGTTTTAATGACTCCAACCTAAGTGTATGTAAACTTCCGACTTCAACTGTACATACATACAGTGGGGAGAACAATAAGCTTGGCTAGATGTGCCAAGCTTATAGAGACATACCCCAAGAGACTTGCAGCTGTAATTGCTGCAAAAGGTGGCTCTACAAAGTATTGACTTTGGGGGGGTGAATAGCTACAGTGGGGAGAACAAGTATTTGATACACTGACGATTTTGCAGGTTTTCCTACTTACAAAGCATGTAGAGGTCTGTAATTTTTATCATAGGTACACTTCAACTGTGAGAGACAGAATGTAAAACAGAAATCCAGAAAATCACATTGTATGATTTTTAAGTAATTAATTTGCGTTTTATTGCATGACATAAGTATTTGATCACCTACCAACCAGTAAGAATTCCGGCTCTCACAGACCTGTTAGTTTTTCTTTAAGAAGCCCTCCTGTTCTCCACTCATTACCTGTATTAACTGCACCTGTTTGAACTCGTTACCTGTATAAAAGACACCTGTCCACACACTCAATCAAACAGACTCCAACCTCTCCACAATGGCCAAGACCAGAGAGCTGTGTAAGGACATCAGGGATAAAATTGTAGACCTGCACAAGGCTGGGATGGGCTACAGGACAATAGGCAAGCAGCTTGGTGAGAAGGCAACAACTGTTGGCGCAATTATTAGAAAATGGAAGAAGTTCAAGATGACGGTCAATCACCCTCGGTCTGGCGTTCCATGCAAGATCTCACCTCGTGGGGCATCAATGATCATGAGGAAGGTGAGGGATCAGCCCAGAACTACACGGCAGGACCTGGTCAATGACCTGAAGAGAGCTGGGACCACAGTCTCAAAGAAAACCATTAGTAACACACTACGCCGTCATGGATTAAAATCCTGCAGCACACGCAAGGTCCCCCTGCTCAAGCCAGCGCATGTCCAGGCCCGTCTGAAGTTTGCCAATGACCATCTGGATGATCCAGAGGAGGAATGGGAGAAGGTCATGTGGTCTGATGAGACAAAAATAGAGCTTTTTGGTCTAAACTCCACTCGCCGTGTTTGGAGGAAGAAGAAGGATGAGTACAACCCCAAGAACACCATCCCAACCGTGAAGCATGGAGGTGGAAACATCATTCTTTGGGGATGCTTTTCTGCAAAGGGGACAGGACGACTGCACCGTATTGAGGGGAGGATGGATGGGGCCATGTATCGCGAGATCTTGGCCAACAACCTTCCCTCAGTAAGAGCATTGAAGATGGGTCGTGGCTGGGTCTTCCAGCATGACAACAACCCGAAACACACAGCCAGGGCAACTAAGGAGTGGCTCCGTAAGAAGCATCTCAAGGTCCTGGAGTGGCCTAGCCAGTCTCCAGACCTGAACCCAATAGAAAATCTTTGGAGGGAGCTGAAAGTCCGTATTGCCCAGCGACAGCCCCGAAACCTGAAAGATCTGGAGAAGGTCTGTATGCAGTGTGGCCAAACCTGGTCAAGACCTACAGGAAACATATGATCTCTGTAATTGCAAAGAAAGGTTTCTGTACCAAATATTAAGTTCTGCTTTTCTGATGTATCAAATACTTATGTCATGCAATAAAATGCAAATTAATTACTTAAAAATCATACAATGTGATTTTCTGGATTTGTTGTTTTAGATTCCGTCTCTCACAGTTGAAGTGTACCTATGATAAAAATTACAGACCTCTACATGCTTTGTAAGTAGGAAAACCTGCAAAATCGGCAGTGTATCAAATATTTGTTCTCCCCACTGTACATACAAACCCTATGCAACGTTATGTTATGACTTATCGCTACTGACATGTACTCTAGGGATGTCTGACTTAGCTGCACTGTGTGGTCATACTTACATTAGGGTGAAATTCCAAAACACGCAAACAGGCGTGACTCGCTGCGAATACTCCACCTAGAACAAAAAACAGATGTTTCTCACCCTCTTTCTCTCTCATTCTCTCTCCTCGCACCCTTTGACAGGACGCGCCAAAAGCAACACGGGATCGGGCCAGGGAACTTACTAGAAAGACCTGGGCCAACTCTTGACTTTGTGAATAGATGTAAAATCAATGACACGTACTGTATTGTAGAGTTTCTATAACAACGTTATGTTTCCCTCAATCATTACTTCACCCTATTCCCAACCACATCCAACCACTGTAAAAATGACCATGATTGGTTTGAATTGCACCATTTGTTAGTGAAACCCAACGATTCTGAGGCTCTTGAGAATCTGGCAACCCCGCCTAAGAAAAAGTCTGGGAGGAGAGCCACCAACTCATATATCACACACTAGACACAATACATACACATCAACGTTACACCACACACCCATACATGTATACACTTTTCACACTACTGAGCAGAGCCGAGCCAAGCCAAGCCAAACCAAGCTGCACTGGCTGGCCTGGATACTCATCACCATAGTTGCTGGAGCAGAGCTGGAAAGGACAATGTGAAATGAAAATATCCAAGCCAGTACTCTATGGTTCAGGTTGGCCCTATAGTGTGAATCAGCATGCAGGCAGTAGCATAGTGTGTAGCAGTGGGGTTTATCCCCTTCATATACAGTAATGGGTATGTCCGAAATGGCACCCTATTCCATATAGTGCAGTAATTTTGACCAGGGCCCATAGGACTATAAAGGGAATAGGGTGCACTATAAAAGGAATAGGGTGCCATTTGGGATGCACACATTGATCTTACCATGTGTGAGGAGGACAAAGTATAGTGGATGGCCACTGGGATGTTCTGGGCCTTGGAGGGGTCTCGAACGGTGGCTGAGATGACTGCAGTGGCCAGGCAACCAGGGAGGATACTGCGGGGAGCAATCATCCAGTAGATGTAACCTTTAGGCCTTTCTGTTCATGTGAGCTAGTTAGCAACCAAAATCAGATCTTATCCGATTAAGATCAGACTACTTGAAGTGTAAAGTGTAGAAAACATTGGTCATTTTTCTTGTAGATAAAGATTGTTTTCAGATATAATCCAATAATGTATTCCCTATGTATTCTCCACATGTAGGAGTAGCATTTTAATTCCCCAAAAGATCTGGAGGTTCTGAAGAGTTGACTATAATTATGTCAAAGCATTGTCCTTCATTGTATTGGATGACATTCTCTACTAATATGTCAAATTGGAGGTGTAAGGAAACCAGACCTTGTGTTTTCATTCTGGTCTTCTGGAGAAGTGTTCAGCTCCATCCTAGACTGGATCTCCATGAGATGGCTGTAGTACGTATGGATGAACATTACTTCCTTGTGACCTGCCAAACAAAATGGGTGATAAAAGAAATGTCATCATAAAATACATCACTGACGCGAGTGTTAGTTAAATTAGTTTCCCGCTATTCCCGTTCAAACCGGAAGTGCTATTTAAAAGCATATAATACCAGTGGGGGAAAAAATGATTATACCACTGTGAAAAAAATAATAAAAATATTATTGGGTTAATACAGTCTAGTGAAAATTACATTCGTTGTAGCCTAGCTTTGACTGAACGATGCAGCTTGGTCTTTTTCTCTCCCCTTGTTAATGGCTATCGGGAGAATTTGGGAAGGTTGTGGCTGTTTTTACTTTGCTTATTGTGGTGATTTTGTTAGAGAGAACATATCTGATTTTCCGCTAATCAAACAGATAAACTGTAATGGAGATTCAGCACCATGGATAGCACTACGGTTGATCAATTGGCCGCACATCTAAACCCGCCGCGAATCATGTGGCATTCTAAGGTATGCTATATTTTACATAAAAGCTAACATTTATTTGTTGCATTCATTATCATTCGTTAGCCTAAAAATCAACGATAGGCCAATTTCTAGCAATAAAGTATATGATCATCTCTGAAGGTTTTAAAATGTTTATTTAGTCACAGCATAAAATTAATGAAATGTGAGCTCTTGGCTACACAAAAGTAGACTATATAATAAAATTCAATAAACAAGTGAAGACCCAGCCATTATTCTTTTACATTATTACTTTTATTCAGGACAGAAAAACAAACATTTTCATAAAACTTGCTTCTTCAATTTGAGTTCATTAAAAGACCCCCGGTTTTCGCATTATTTTTCAACATGGAAAACAGACTTGGTCAGAAACAGAGTAGGCCTAACTATAATTGTAAGTAGGCCTAACTGTAATTGTAGCGGACTGATTCTCAAGACCCAGCCAAACAAATGTAGAATAACATTCTACACACAAACTTAGGCTATAGGCTATGTAAAATAACCTGGTAACCCTACCCTGTAGCAAACAAAAAAATAATTTGCATAGGCTATAGGCCGTACCTGTTTAACTTAAAAAAATTCTGCTGAAGTGGGCTCTCAAAAAGCACAGTGCATCAATACTTCCCAGACTCAGGCGGTATCTGATCTTCGTCACAAATTGGCCACAGACTGAGAAAGCACTCTTGGCCGCCACGGAGGTGGCCTAGATCGTGGCTATCGTGACCGGTTGTTTGTTGCTTCAAACAGGCTGAATTCCTTTACAGGATTTTCAGCGGCTTTTGCATTCGGCCTTGTTGGCATTCATTTTTGTAAAGCTTTGCCACACAGACAAAACAAATTGAATTAATAAAAGCAGGTAGGCCTATGAGAAGGCTGTAATTGTGGCGTTCCTGCTTGTGGGCATTCCTGCATCTGCAGGAACCCCTCTTTATACTTCTATTGGTCCATTTTTAAGCTAGGCCTCCGGTAGGCAGAGGGAGGCGGGTGCGCTCCTGTACAGTAGGTGGCGGTAATGCACCGTAACGTTGGATGCCAACCGTCAATAAACCCCACAGAAGATGAGTCGGGAGTGACACCGGTAGACAGTGTCCTTCGCCCCCCAGAAAACTCAGATAATAATTTTATTCCCTTTGGACCCACATTTTAATTGTATAGACAATCAGGGGAAATCCAAAATATCAAAAGTGTCACACAAGCATGAAGATGGCGTGCTCGAGGGGGGGCGTTCATGCAGGAACCAATCGGATGCTTGAGGGGGGGGTCGTTCATGCAGGAACCAATGGGATGCTCGGGCTACAATCACACACTATTGAGGCTTACCGGTAGCTCAAAAGTTGGAGCCAATTTTGTTACCGTACTAACTGCATTTCAAGGTCGGGTGAACAGTTTCAGCATAAACAATGCGTGAGCTTTGAATTTATGGTGACTTTGTGTAAGTAAATACGGTAGTCTACAACAACACACACACACCCTGAGCATTGATTATTAATCATGCAGATAGAAGAGCAGAGAAGGCTGTATGAAGACAGATTTAGACATTGCATATAATTTAACAGTTCCATTTCACGTCATGCTGCTCATAGAAATTACTTATTATAATTTACCGGTTTCTCACAATTATTTATCCTGGGAAAAGGGAGTGCGTTTGGGTTAGGAAATCCCAGTAAATTGGTTCTCGCCATTAACATTAGAACCACCCTAGGCCAACGGCCACTGACATTTGATTTTGTAAATAAAATAAAAACGCCCCCAAAAAATCCCATGTCCTGCTCCTTACCTGAATTTTCCTAAATGTTTGTATTTTACACTGCACATTTGTCAGAATTTTGAAATCACAAACAAAAAAGTATTTAGAGCCTTTTTACACTCAACAAAAATATAAATGCAACATGCAACAATTTCTAAGTGTAGCTCAGTTGGTAGAGCATGGCGTTTGCAATGCCAGGGTTGTCGGTTCTTTTCCCACGGGGGACCAATATGAAAAAATAAATAAAATGTACGCACTCATTAACTGTAAGTCGCTCTGGATAAGAGCTTCTGCTAAATGACTAAAATTTAAATTAAAATGTTACTGAGTTACAGTTCATATAAGGAAATCAGTTAATTGAAATAAATAAATTAGACCCTAATCACAACCGCAGACCACGTGTAGTCACGCCAGCCCAGGACCTCCACATCCGGCTTCTTCACCTGCGGGATTGTCACGCCCTGACATAGAGTTCGCTAGTTGGTTTGGTCAGGGTGTGAATATCTATGTATGTGTATTTCTATGTGGACATTCTATGTTTGGTATTTCTATGTTGGCAGGGTGTGGTTCCCAATCAGAGGCAGCTGTCGATCGTTGTCTCTGATTGGGGATCATACTTAGGTAGCCATTTTGCCTACCTATGTTGTGGGATCTTGACTCTTGTTTGTGTGTAGCCATTGTGAGCTTCACGTTACGTTGCTTTTGTTGTTTTGTCGTGTGTTATATTAGTGAATAAACATGTATGAATTCCACGCTGCGCCTTGGTCCAATCCTGTATTCAACGAACGTGACAGAAGATCCCACCACCAACGGACCAAGCAGCGTGGCCAGGAAAAGGAGGAAACCTGGACATGGGAGGAGATCCAGGATGGTATGGATCGCCTTCCTTGGGAGCAAACAAGGCAGCGAGGGAGAAAAGACGGCGACTCCAAAATGTGAAACGACGAAGGAGACCCGAGAGGCAACCCCAAGAAAAAAAAATTGGGGGCACACGGGGTGGTCGACGAAGCAGCAGGAGGCCATGAAAGGGCTGACTGTAGAGGAGGCCGCTATTTTAGAGGTCCTCCAAGACCTGCGGATCAGTAGTTTGAGAGAGGAGGCCACCACATTACGGGGGCTGATAGCGAGGATAGAGCAGGAGAGCTCCCTTCAAAAGGAGGCGCTGCAGGAGGCCCTTAGGGAGAAGGAATTAGTGGATGCACGGAGAGAGGAGCTGCACCGGTGTCCAGTCCAGCTCCGGTCAGCTGCTCCACTCCAGTGCCAGAGCAGTCCGCTCCACCGGTGCCCAGTCCTGCTCCGGTCAGCTGCTCCACTCCAGTGCCAGAGCAGTCCGCTCCACCGGTGCCCAGTCCAGCTCCGGTCAGCTGCTCCACTCCAGTGCCAGAGCAGTCCACTCCACCGGTGCACAGGCCAGCTCTGGTCAGTGGCTCCACTCCAGTGCCAGAGCAGTCCGCTCTACCGGTGCCTAGTCCAGCCCCGGTCAGCTGCTCCAGTCCAGAGCCAGAGCAGTCCGCTCCACCGGGGTCCAGTTCAGCTCCGGTCAGCGGCTACACTCCAGAACAAGACAGCAACCCCTCTCCAGGGTCGGGGCCTCCCACACCAGGGTCCAGACAGGGCTTGGTGCATCGCGGGGGGATTTCCGGTCCAGGCCCAGACGTCAGCCCCTCTCCAGGGTTGGGGTCTCCCACACCAGGGCCCAGACAGGGCTTGGTGCTTCGTGGGAGGACTGAGAGGGGAAGCATCGCGCCGAGATCCAGACCGGACCAGCGGTGCAACGGGGAGGCAGTAAGGGAGAGGACGTCATGCCCGGAGCCGGAGCCGCCACCAAGGCTAGATGCCCACCCGGACCCTCCCCTGTTAAGTTAGGTTTTGCGGCCGGAGTCCGCACCTTTGGGGGGGTACTGTCACACCCTGACATAGAGTTCGCTAGTTGGTTTGGTCAGAGTGTGAATATCTATGTATGTGTATTTCTATGTGGACATTCTATGTTTGGTATTTCTATGTTGGCCGGGTGTGGTTCTCAATCAGAGGCAGCTGTCGATCGTTGTCTCTGATTGGGGATCTTGACTCTTGTTGGTAGCCATTGTGAGCGTCACGTTACGTTGCTTTTGTTGTTTTGTCGTGTGTTATCTTAGTGAATAAACATGTATGCATTCCACGCTGCGCCTTGGTCCAATCCTGTATTCAACGAACGTGACAGGGATCGTCTGAGGGAACCCCTCTTTTGTCTGAATTTTTGTCACATGACTGCCCCTGCGCAGGTGAAGAAGCCGGATGTGGAGGTCCTGGGCTGGCGTGGCTACACGTGGTCTGCGGTTGTGAGGCAGGTTGGACGTACTGCCAAATTCCCTAAAACAACTTATGGTAAAGAAATTAACATTTAATTATCTGGCAACAGCTCTGGTGGACATTCCTGCACTCAGCATGGCAATTGCACGCTCCCTCAAAACTTGAGACATCTGTGGCATTGTGTTGTGTGACTTAATGGCACATTTTAGAGTGGCCTTATATTGTCCCCAGCACAAGGTGCACCTGCGTAATGATCATGCTATTTAATCAGCTTCTTGATATGCCACACCTGTCAGGTGGATGGATTAACTTGGCAAAGGAGAAATGCTCACTAACAGGGATGTTAACAAATTTGTGCACAAAATCTGAGCAAAATAAGCTTTTTGTGTGTACGGAACATTTCTGGGATCTTCATGATACATGGGACCAACACTTTACATGTTGTGTTTATATTTTTGTTCAGTATATCTGTTTTTTTTCACACCTATTCCCAACTTAACCCGCCAAGACAATGTGCTAACGCGTCTCTCACTCTTCACTGAATGAATGACAAATGGATGATTTGGCGATGCTTCATAATTGAATTTAAATTAGGCCTAACTGAAAGATAAGGATGGTGAAGAGGTTGGTTTAATTTAGAAAGACAATAGTGTAATGATGAGTTTGTGTTATGCCTATTTATCAGCAGCAAATCATTTGATAGTGCGCCTTGGGGGTTGTTACCATTCTCTTTTACATTTTACTTTGTAAAAATACGCTGTTATGGGACCGTTTTATTTACTATAACTCTATTACTAATCAAATGTATTGTAAGGGAAACGAAAACATGCTATGTGTTGCAGTAGGCCTTTAGAATAATGCAAAACATATCCTTGACTCCAGCCAAGTTGATGAGCGGGAAACAAACGATGCCAGTCAGCCTGAACAGCCGGCCCATCAAATCTACAACTAAACTATACCGAAACTAATTTCACACATCATATGAGTTAGCCTATAGACAAGATCAAATTCACAATAATCTGATGAGTGACAATATTAGGCCTATCAGTTGTCAAAGTTGTACAGGAAGAGATGGGCGCATCTTGTAATTTAGAGATGCAGGGAAAGGAGCATCACTTTATCAAATCGTTCTTACGAGTCACTTGCAGGTAAAACATTTTGATTTCTATATAGTATCAGAAAGAGCATATTTTGCACTTTCTATGACACTTACCTTTGTCAAATAACTCAAAATTCAAGAGGTGCAGCTCTATTTCCAAATGTAACTTTTTCCAAGAATATCCGTGCTGTCCACATTCAGCACATGACCACTCACACCGCAGCATTGATCTAGCTACTAAGCAAAAACTAGTAACATAATAAATGTAAATTTTAAATGTGCTATTCTGTCGTCAATGGATGAATGGGCGAAAGAAACCAGATAGAAAAAAATGGTGCATGTGACTTCAATGAACTGAATGATGAGGAGGGTGAAGAGGGTGATTGAATTTGATTGATCTGAATGATGAGGGTGAAGAGGATGATTGAATTTAGAACAGTGTATTGATGAAGAATTGTGGGCGGTCTAATTATTTTATTATAAAAGGCTGGAAAAGGTATATAATTTCCCCTCAGAGATTCAAATCAGACACTGAGTACAACATACAATGTGTGTAGTTCAAAACGGCAAGCCAAACCAAACGAATGGACGCACTGACAGCATTGCAAATACTGCAGAATTTAGATTTGGAGTCGGATAGAGGATCAGATATTGAGCTTGAAATTGACGTTGCTGATGAAGAGTCTTCATCTGATTCTGATGTTGACTTCGAGCCTCCGCCTCCGATGACTGAGCCTCACTGCAGAAAAACCAGAACAGAGCCAACTGAGATGGTGATCCCAACTGCCACGGTGAGACAGGAGTCTGGGAGGGATGGCACGGTTTGGGTAGAAAAGAGTGACGAGTTTGTGACATGCAGATGTCGCAGCACATCAGAGATTGTACTGTTGCTCATTTGCAAAGAAAAAGAAAGAGTATGTGGGACATGTCTATGGATGAACTCTAAGCATTTATTGCACTCTTGTATGTCCGCGGGGCGTACGGCGGAAAGAGCATGGATGTAGAGTAATTTTGGTCTGATAGGTATGGAGTGGACTTTATCCGAGAGACCATGCCACGCAACCTATACAGAGAGGTGCATACAAAACAAGGCCCATTTAAACTGTGTGCAGTGCAACCAATTTGTTTGTGGGGCTTTCTTACACAAAGCCTCGAAGCTGTGTGCTGACTGTGGACAGAAGCATAAAGAGAAGACGAGATTGATTCATGCGTAAGGGCACAATACAGTGTCCGATACAATCAACAAGTTAGTGTTTTTATATCTTGTCATGAATAAACAGTATTTCCTCAAATATGTATTTATGCAATTCATCCTTTACAATCCTCATGCACTGGTGCTTTTGTTTAGGAATACGACAAATAATTTCACCTGTGCACCTGGCTGGTTATATTTGTATTACCTTTTTCGTTTCTACTTTCTCAAAAGAAGCTGTAACTGGACTTTATTAATTACTGTAACTCTATTACTAATCAAATCTACAAATAAAGTTAATCAAATGGAATACACTATAATGTTTTTATTGTAAGGGAAACAAAAATAGGCTATATGTCACGGTTTCGGCCGAGGCTGCCTCTCTCCCTTGTTCGGGCAGGCTTCGGCGTTCGTCGTCTCCGGAATTCTAGCTGCCACCGCTAGATGTTTCATGTTCGTTTGCTTTTGTCTGTTTGTTTACACACCTGTTTCTGTTTTGACGTATTAGTGTCCTATAAGTTTCTCGTTGTGTTTGTCTAGTGTTGTGTGTGATTGTTTCCGTCAGTGTTGTGTTTTGCTCGGTTGAGCGTATTGTCTCCACTGTGCTGGAGCTTATTTTTGCACTTGTGTGTGCACCGTTACATTTTGTCGCACCTGTTAGTGCGCATTTACCTTTCGCCTTCGTGCGGGTTTTGCTGTCGGGCTTAGTTGTCCTGTTGCCTGTGTTGGGCCAGTATACAGCCTTTGGAACATTCAGTCTGCGTCCTGCGTTTGATTCCTACACTACACCTACAACACGCCCTGACAGAATCACACACCCCAACAATGGAATCAGCAGGAGCCGAAGCAGCCCAGACGAGACTGGAAGCCCAGGTTCGGGACCAGCAAGAGCAGCTCCTGCAGATGGGGACCGCCCTGCAGGAGGTGATTACCACACTCCGAGGCTGGGGTTCGCCTCCACCGCCGCCCGCCCTGCCAGCACCATCGGCCAGCCCGCCCATTCCAGCGCCGGAATCTCGAGGAGTCCGACTATCTCTCCCGAGGGCCTACGACGGGACCGCGGCTGGGTGTCAGGGATTCCTGCTCCAGGTAGAGCTATACCTGGCCACAGTGCACCCGGCACCTTCAGGGCATGAGAGCGTGTCCGCCCTGATCTCCTGCCTGGCCGGAAAAGCGTTGGAGTGGGCCAACGCGGAGTGGAGGAAGATCGACGCCACGACGATTACATACACCGAGTTCTCCCGCCGCTTCAGGGCGGTGTTTGACCATCCCCGGAGGGGAAAGCGGCGGGGAGCGTCTGGTCTTCCTCCGGCAGGGGAGGAGAAGTGCCCAGGAATTCGCCGCTCGAATTCCGTTACTCTAGCGGCAGATGCAGGGTGGAATGATCGGGCCCTCATCGATCTATACCGATGCAGCCTACGAGAGGACGTCCGTCGGGAGCTGGCTTGTAGGGACACCAGCCTCACTTTCGACCAGCTGGTTGATATGTCCATCAGGCTGGATACCTTGCTGGCTACCCGCGGACGCCCTGCGGAGGGTCCGTCCATTCCACCCTCCAGCGTCTCCGAGCCTTGTCCTATGGAGCTCTGGGGGCGCTGGCGCTAGAGAGAGGAGGAGTCGGCAGGCTAGGGGGTCCATCCACTGCACCAACTGTGGTCGGGGAGGACACACCGCGGCTAGGTGCTGGGGATGGCCTCCTAGGGGGAGATGACGACAGGTCCCGCACTGGGGATTCCCCTCCAGGTGAGTAGGCGCCCCACTCACCCAGAGCTCACTGTTGCCCATTTTTGTATGCCTGTACGTTTTCCACAGGTAGCACCTCATTCCCAGCATAAGGCGCTGGTAGATTCAGGCGCAGCTGGGAATTTTATTGATAAAAAAGTTTTGTTTAGCGTTAGGGATTCCCCTCATTCCTGTTGATGTTCCTTTTCCCGTTCACGCCCTAGATAGTCGTCCGTTGGGTACGGGCTTAATCAGGAGGTCACGGCGCCACTTAGGATGTGTGCGCAGGGGGGATCATCAGGAGATGATTCAGCTGTTCTGATTGACTCTCCTGCGTATCCGGTGGTGCTGGGCATGCCCTGGTTGAGTACCCATAACCCAGCGATTTCGTGGCAGGAGAGGGCTCTGATGGAGTGGTCTGCTCAGTGTGTGGGTAGGTGTTTGGGCGTTTCCGTGGGGGCTACCTCGGTGGAGAGTCCAAACCAGGTGCCCGCATTGCACGTTCCACCTGAGTATGGGGATTTGGCTATTGCGTTTAGTAAGGCGAGGGCGACGCGGTTGCCACCCCATAGGCAGGGGATTGTGCGATAAACCTCCAGGCAGGAGCTGCGCTCCCACGGAGCCATGTGTATCCTCTGTCTCAGGAGGAGAAGAAAGCTATGGAGATTTACATAGACGAATCGCTGAGACAAGGATACATACGGCTGTCCACTTCCCCGCGTCATCGAGTTTCTTTTTCGTGAAGAAAAAGGATGGTGGTTTGCGTCCGTGCATCGATTACCGTGGTCTCAATCAGATTACGGTGAAGTATAGTTATCCACTCCCGCTGATTGCGACCATGACTGAGTCGTTGCATGGGGCGCGTTTCTTCACGAAATTAGATCTCAGGAGCGCGTACAACTTGGTGCGCATCAGGGAGGGTGATGAATGGAAAACAGCCTTTAGTACCACCTCGGGCCATTACGAGTATCTGGTCATGCCATACGGGTTGATGAACGCTCCATCAGTTTTCCAATCATTTGTGGATGAGATCTTCAGGGACATGCAGGGGCAGGGGGTGGTGGTGTACATTGATGACATTCTCGTGTACTCACCTACCCGTGTCGAGCATGTGGCCCTGGTGCGCAGGGTGTTGCGGAGGCTGGTGGAGCACGACCTGTATGTGAAGGCAGAGAAGTGTCTGTTTTTCCAGGAGTCGGTCTCCTTTTTGGGTTATCAGTTGTCTGCGTCAGGGGTGAAGATGGAGGTAGACCGGGTGTCGGCCGTGCGTAATTGGCAAACACCAACCACTGTGAAGGAGGTGCAGCAGTTTTTGGGGTTTGCAAATTACTACAGGAGGTTTATCCGGGGTTTTGGACAGGTGGCAGCTCCCATCACGTCTCTGTTGAAGGGGGGTCCGGTGCGTCTGCAGTGGTCGGCCGAGGCGGACAGGGCGTTTGGGAGGCTGAAGGACCTGTTTACCTCGGCCCCGGTGCTGGCGCATCCGGATCCCTCTTTGCCGTTCCAAGTAGAGGTGGACGCGTCGGAGGCCGGTTTAGGAGCCGTGCTTTCACAACGGTCTGGCGCGCCACCTAAACTCCGCCCCTGTGCTTTTTATTCTAAGAAGCTCAGTCCGGCGTAGCGGAACTATGACGTAGGGGACAGGGAGCTGTTAGCCGTGGTACAGGCTCTAAAGGTGTGGAGGCACTGGCTTGAGGGGGCTCAACACCCTTTCCTCATTTTGAAGGACCACCGTAACCTGGAGTACATCCGGGCGGCGAGGAGGCTGAACCCTCGCCAGGCAAGATGGAGTATGTTCTTGACCAGGTTTACTTTTAAGATCACGTACATCCCTGGGTCACAGAATGGCAAGGCAGATGCGCTGTCTCGGCGGTATGAGCGGAGGAGAGGTCCGTGGAGCCCACTCCCATACTGCCTGAGTCGTGTCTGGTGGCACCGGTAGTGTGGGAGGTCGATGCTGAACTCGAGCGGGCGTGCGCACCGACCCTAGTCCACCACAGTGCCCGGAGGGTCGGAAGTACGTTCCGCTCGAGGTTCGGGATCGATTGATCTATTGGGCTCACACGTCACCCTCCTCTGGACATCCGGGTATCGGCCGGACAGTGCACTGTCTTAGTGCCAAGTACTGGTGGCCCACGTTGGCAAGGGATGTGAGGGTTTATGTTTCCTCCTGCTCGGTGTGCGCCCAGTGTAAGGCGCCTAGACATCTACCTAGGGGTAAGTTGCTACCCCTGCCCGTTCCACAACGGCCATGGTCCCACCTATCAGTGGACTTTATAACAGACCTTCCCCTCTCCCAAGGGAATACTACCATCCTGGTCGTTGTGGACCCGGTTCTCTAAGGCCTGTCGTTTGCTCCCCATGCCGGGTCTTCCTACGGCCCTGCAAACTGCCGAGGCACTGTTTACCCATGTGTTCCGGCACTACGGGGTACCCGAGGACATTGTGGCTGATCGGGGTCCCCAATTCACCTCCAGAGTCTGGAGAGCGTTTATGGAGCGGTTGGGGGGTCTCGGTGAGCCTCACCTCGGGTTACCACCCGGAGAGCAATGGGCAGGTGGAACGCGTAAACCAGGATGTGGGTAGGTTTCTCAGAACATACTGCCAGGACCGGCCGGAGGAGTGGTCAAGAGTGCGTTCCCTGGGCCGAGATGGCCCAGAATTCCCCTACGCCATTCCTCCACTAACCTAACTCCATTTCAATGTGTGTTAGGTTACCAGCCGGTTCTGGCACCCTGGCAGCAGAGCCAGATCGAGGCTCCTGCGGTGGATGAGTGGGCGCGGCGCTCGGAGGAGACTTGGAACGCTGCACACGTCCACCTGCAGCGGGCCCTCCGACGTCAGAAGGCGAGCGCTGATCTCCACCGCAGTGAGGCACCGGTGTACGCACCTGGTGATAGAGTCTGGCTCTCTACCAGAAACCTGCCCCTCCGCCTGCCCTGTCGGAAACTGGGTCGGCGGTTTGTAGGGCCATTTAAAGTCCTGAGAAGGTTGAACGAGGTATGTTATAGATTACAGCTACCTGTGGAGTATAAGTGTATTAACCCCTCGTTCCATGTGTCCCTTCTCAGGCCGGTGGTAGCGGGCCCACTCCAAGAAGATGAGATCTTGGAGACTCCTCCGCCCCGTTGGACATCGAGGGGCACCGGCGTACTCCGTAAGATCCATCTTGGATTCGAGACGTCGGATGGGGGTCTCCAGTATCTAGTGGAGTGGGAGGGGTACGGTCCGGAGGAGCGGTGCTGGGTGCCGAGGAGAGACGTGTTGGACCCGTCGCTCCTGACGGAGTTCCATCGGAGGCATCCGACGCGCCCTGCGCCGCGTCCCCCTGGTCGTCCCGAGGCCGGAGTCGGCGCGCACGTCTGGAGCCGCGCGTCAAGGGGGGTACTGTCACGGTTTCGGCCGAGGCTGCCTCTCTCCCTTGTTCGGGCAGGCTTCGGCGTTCGTCGTCTCCGGAATTCTAGCTGCCACCGCTAGATGTTTCATGTTCGTTTGCTTTTGTCTGTTTGTTTACACACCTGTTTCTGTTTTGACGTATTAGTGTCCTATAAGTTTCTCGTTGTGTTTGTCTAGTGTTGTGTGTGATTGTTTCCGTCAGTGTTGTGTTTTGCTCGGTTGAGCGTATTGTCTCCACTGTGCTGGAGCTTATTTTTGCACTTGTGTGTGCACCGTTACATTTTGTCGCACCTGTTAGTGCGCATTTACCTTTCGCCTTCGTGCGGGTTTTGCTGTCGGGCTTAGTTGTCCTGTTGCCTGTGTTGGGCCAGTATACAGCCTTTGGAACATTCAGTCTGCGTCCTGCGTTTGATTCCTACACTACACCTACAACACGCCCTGACACTATAGGCCTCCGTTTTTTCTAGGACTTTGTAGAATTATACAAAACATATCCTTGACTCTATCTAAACAAATAACTATTTATTTATTTATTTCCACAAATATTTCTTCATGCAATTAATCCTTTATAATAGTTTATGCTCTATTTATCAAGACTTGGTGCTTATGTTTGCTGCACCTTGCGGGTTGATATGCATCTGATGCATATGCTAAAGTGACGCCTGGCAACGTTCTCTAGTGGGTACTGATTCTAGAGTTAAACCCTAGTGTGAGTGTCTGTGTGTGTGTGTGTGTTTGTGAGCGCTTGCGTGTGTGTGTGTTCATCTGCATGAATGAGTGTTACCCAAGTCGTGTAGTCTCTGGACCTCCGTGTCCGGGATGAGCAGCTCGTCCTGGCCACTACTGCTACTGTGGCCGCCAAAAACTGACGGTTTAAACACACAGCTGCAGCTCATCTGGGACAGCTTCCGTGCCTCCACGTGCACATCTGGGAACAAAGGAAATACAGGGAAATTGGACTCCTATAAAATAATACAGGAACATTACAGAGAAATTGGACTCGTGATAACATATGGAATTGTTTTAAGATGATCATACCAAGGATCATTTATCTATTTGATTTTGAATTTTAGGAACCCTTAAGGTATCAAAAATATATATGTTATATTTTTTTGATGAAACATTGAATTTGGCCTTACTGCTAATAGACCATATAAATGCATTGAATAACAGGGGCGGCAGGTAGCTTAGTGGTTAAGAGCGTTGTGCCAGTAACCGAAAGGTCGCTGGTTCTAATCCCCGAGCCGACTAGGTGAAAAACCTGTCGATGTGCCCTTGAGCAAGGCACTTAACCCTAATTGCTCCTGTAAGTCGCTCTGGATAAGAGCGTCTGCTAAATGACCAATTCATTCATTCAACAGCTTCATACATTGATAAACAGATAGTCCCCCAACAAATCAAAAGGAAGTTTGTTCTGAAGTGTTTGTCCTATATCTGAGAGACATTTTATTATTATTAGTGTGTAGCCCAACCTGTTCGAATGCTACAGACAGAAGTTGGCAGATCGGCTGTACCAACTTCAGACGTGTTCTGTGACGCTTGTGGGGGTCGTAGAGCAAAACGAAGAACACCATTGTGAGTCTCATCTTTCCAGAGAGGGGCCATAGTTTGTAAGCAAAACCATTCCAACGCTACGGTCGTTTTTGTGAAAAGATCTCCTGGTCTGACAAACACCGCTCTAGCTATGCCACCTTTCACCGCAAATGGGGAAGGGCAACATTGGCTGATGCGGTGGATTGAGATATCTCTAGCTCAGTGTTTCCCAACTCCTCGACTACCCGCAACAGCACACATTTATGTTGTAGCCCCAGACAAACTCACCTGATTCAACTCATGGAGGGCTTGATGATTAGTTGACAAGTTGAATCAGGTGTGCTTGTCCGGGGCTACAACAAAAGTGTGTGCTGTTGGGGGTACTCGAGGAGTTGGGAATCACTGCTCTAGGTTAAACTGACGGATTTTGATGGGGATTATTTTATTATGCTACTTAGATTTCCGCGGGGGCGCAAACATTGACTCTAGGGGCTTAACACGTGTGTTTGTCCAAGCTCACTTATAATTCACATATATTTGGCCCAAAAACCCACAACTCTGTCCCTCTGTTCTATTGATGAACGTACAATCACTGGAGAACAAACTGGACAAGCTCCGTTTGAGACTATCCTATCAACGGGCCCTGAAGAACTGTAACGTCCTATGTTTCTCAGAGTCGTGGCTGAACAAGGACATGGATAATATACAGTACATCTAGCTGGTTGTTCTATGCATTGGCAGGACAGAACATCAGCTTAGGGTAAGCTCAAGGGGGGAGGTGTGTCTCTTTGTTAACAACAGCTGGTGCACAATCTCTAATATTAACCTTTTCACACTTGAGTTCCAAATATCTCTAATGGTCACCCCAGCATGAGTTGTTTTATGCCCGTGATGTCAGAATGCATTCACTGGGGAGCGGTCTAAGGCATTGCATCACAGTGCTAGAGGCATCACTACAGATCCGGGTTTGATCCCGGGCTGTGTCACAGCCAGCCGCGACCGGGAGACCCATGAGGCGGCAAGCAATTGTCCCAGCGTCGTCCGGGTTAGGGGAGGGTTTGGCCAGCTGGGATGGCCTTGTCCCATCACGCTCTAGCGACTCCTTGTGGCAGCCGGGCACATGCAGGTTTCCTCTGACATATTGGTGCGGCTGGCTTCCGGGTTAAGCGTGCAGTGTGTCATGAAGCTGTGCGGCTTGGCGGGTCGTGTTTCGGAGGACGCATGGCTCTCGACCTTCGCCTCTCCCAAGTCCGTATGGGAGTTGCAGCAATGGGACAACACTGTAACTACCAAAAGGATATCACGAAATTGGGGAGAAAAACAGGGTAAAAAGTAAAAAAAAAAAAAAAAATTGAAAATAAGAATGCATTCACTGTTCCAAAATGTGATTGTTACGCAACAGGACATTTAACACGCGCTGCCTGCTAATTATCTATAGGCTATGTTTCTAATTTCTAATTATTTTGAATTATTTTCTAAGAAGTTTTATTTTCTAACAGTTTGAATTGAGGTGTGTTCCGCCTCCTCATTAATTCACATAGAAGTAGCCCATTTCACTGTTGCGGACAATTTATGTTTGAGGCTTTACTGTGCCGGACAAACTTCTCTCTTTGAGGAGAGCCCAAGCACTTCCCCAGTGTTTCCTCAGATCCAGTATGCTGACATTTGCGCAGTCTTGCACGAACTGGCAAATTTTTTGGCTGGCGCTCGCATTGCCTTCATTGTTGTTTTCCTTAGAAATAATAACTTTGGACATGTGTGCATTCCTATCAAAGTATGTGCCTTATTTTCTGTATATCGTATGTATGTATGGAGCATAATGTATTTACAGTTTTATTCATGTTTTCAAGTACTGGTGACAAATAATGCATTCCAATTATTGAATAGATTGTAATGGACACCTATGATGTGTGTAAAATAGGTTGTACTGATTACAATGAGCTAATGCTAAGCTATCTGCCAGCTATGTGTTGCGCCATGTTTGTTGACATTATACAATGCATTCTGGGTGTCACGTAAACATCTGTTATACCAATGTTATAATGAGGTGAAGGAATGGTTCACTCATCTTTCGAGTAAACTTCCATAAGTGAATGAAGCAAAGTGAATGATCGTAGACGACACACCCCCTTCAACATGCGTACTGCAAACAGACAAAACTAATCTTGTCTCCTCTTCTTATCTTTGGTTGACGTGGGGGAAAAAAACATTGTGGCGCGCACACACTACCCATCATCGGATTACTTTCGATTTTTAGAAAGTGTTTTGCTCAATTATTTCGATCAATGGTGAGCTCACCCGTGATGTGATGAATTGTAAATAGTAATTGCTATTAGCTAATTCATATTGTGGTTTCTGTCAGCCGAGAGTTAGCTAAATATGACCGCTTGTGTTACGTCAATCTTTCCTCAGTTAGCGCTAGGACTAATGTAGCCTACATTTTCCGGTTTGGATGATTGTGAATGGCTGAACAATGCATCCAAAAATAAACTGCTCACATTCAGGACATCATTTTGTAAAGACTGTGTTTGTGCAAAATGTTTCTGTGAAAAAACAGTGTGTCTATTTACCACCACAAACCGACGCTGGCATTAAGACCACACTCAACGAGCTGTAAAGGGCCAAAGGCAAATAAGCAAATGCTCATCCAGAGGTGGCGCTCCTAGTGGCCAGTGATTTTAATGCAGGGAAACTGAAATCAATTTTACCTCATTTCTACAAGCACGTCACCTGTGCAACTAGAGGCAAAAAAACTCTAGATCACCATTACTCCACACACAGAAACACATGCAAAGCTCTCTCTCACACTCCATTTGGCAAATCTGCCAAATAACTCTAGCATCATGATTCCTGCTTACAAGCAAAAACAGGAAGTACCACTGACGCGCCCAATGTGGAAGTGGTCCGATGAAGCGGATGCTAAGCTACAGGACTGTTCCGATAGCACACACTGGAATATGTTCCGGGATTCATCCGATGGCATTGAGGAATTTACCACATCAGTCACCAGCTTCATTAATAAGTGCATCGACGACGTCGTCCACACAGTGATCGTAACTGTCATTTCCCAACGAGAAGCCATGCATTACAGGCAACATCCACACCATCATCCCAGACACCCTGGACCCACTCCAATTCGCATACCACCGAATCTCTATTGCACTCCACACTGCCCTCTCCCACCTGGACATGAGGAACACCTATGTGAGAACGCTGTTCATTGACTACAGCTCAGCATTCAACACCATAGTGCCCTCTAAGCTCATCACTAAGCTATGGACCCTGGGACTGAACACCTACCTCTGCAACTGGATCCTGGTCTTCCTGATGTGTGGTGGTGAGGGTAGGCAACAACACATCTGCCACGCTGATCCTCAACACGGCTCCCCTCAGGGGTGCGTGCTGTACCCCTGTTCACCCACGACTGCGTGGCCGCGCACGACTCCAACACCATCATTACGTTTTTTTATTTTTTTAGTCATTTAGCAGACGCTCTTATCCAGAGCGACTTACAGTTAGTGAATACATGTTTTTTTAATACTGGCCCCCCGTGGGAATCGAACCCACAACCCTGGCGTTGCAAACGCCATGCTCTATCAACTGAGCTACATCCCTGCCGGCCATTCCCTCCCCTACCCTGGACGACGCTGGGCCAATTGTGCGCCGCCCATGAGTCTCCCGGTCGCGGCCGGCGGCGACAGAGCCTGGATTCGAACCAGGATCTCTAGTGGCACAGTTAGCACTGCGATGCAGTGCCTTAGACCACTGCGCCACTCAGGAGTATACGACGACACAACAGCGGTAGGCCTGATCACCGACGACGATGAGACAGCCTATAGGGAGGAGGTCAGAGACCTGGCAGTGTGGTGCCAGGACAACAACCTCTCCCTCAACGTCAGCAAGACAAAGGAGCTCATCTTGGACTACAGGAAATGGAGGGCCATGCAAGCCCCCATTCACATCGGCGGGGCTGTAGTGGAGCGGGTCGAGAGATTCAAGTTCCTTGGTGTCTACATCACTAAGGATTTATCATGGTCCACACACACCAACACAGTCATTAAGAGGGCACGAACTGCCTCTTCCACCTACGATGGCTGAAAGGATTTGGCATAGGCCCTCAGATCCTCAAAATGTTCTACAGCTGCACCATTGAGAGCATATTGACTGGCTGCATCACCACTTGGTATGACAACTGCTTAGCATCCGCCCGCAACGCGCTAGAGGGTAGTGAGTACGACCCAGTAAATCACTGGGGCCGAGCTCCCTGCCACCTTGGACCTCTATACCAGGCGGTGCCTGGCCCAGAAAATTGTCAAAGACTCCAGCCACCCAAGTCATAGACCAGGGGCTCCCAAACTTTCTTGGCCCATGACCCCATTTCGATATCAAAAAATTATCTGAACACCAACCATGTGAAAAAAAGTACACTATATATACAAAAGTATGTGGACACCCCTTCAAATGAATGGATTCGGCTATATCAACCACACCCATTGCTGACAGGTGTATAAAATCGAGCACACAGCCATGCAATCTCCATAGACAAACATTGGCAGTAGAATGGCCTTATTGAAGAGCTCAGTGACTTTCAACGTGGCACCATCATAGGATGCCACCTTTCCAACAAGTCAGTTCGTCAAATTTCTGCCATTCTAGAGCTGCCCTGGTCAACTATACAGTGAGGGAAAAAATACTTATTTCCCTCATTAAAATGCAAATCAATTTATAAAATTTTTGACATGCATTTTTCTGGATTTCTTTGTTGTTATTCTGTCTCTCACTGTTCAAATAAACCTACCATTAAAACTATAGACTGATAATTTCTTTGTCAGTGGGCAAACGTACAAAATCAGCAGGGGATCAAATACTTTTTTCCCTCACTGTAAGTGCTGTTATTGTGAAGTGGAAACGTCTAGGCGCAACAACGGCTCAGCCACGAAGTGGTAGGCCACACAATCTCACAGAACGAGACTGCCGAAGCGCGTAAAAATCATCTGGCCTTAGGTGCAACACTCACAACCGAGTTCCAAACTGCCTCTGGAAGCAATGTCAGCACAAGAACCGTTCATGGTGTTGGGTTGTAATTTGAAAAACTTGCTATACTAGAAGTTAATGGGTACATGTACAGTGGGGAGAACAAGTATTTGATACACTGCCGATTTTGCAGGTTTTCCTACTTACAAAGCATGTAGAGGTCTGTAATTTTTATCATAGGTACACTTCAACTGTGAGAGACGGAATCTAAAACAAAAATCCAGAAAATCACATTGTATGATTTTTAAGGAATTAATTTGCATTTTATTGCATGACATAAGTATTTGATACATCAGAAAAGCAGAACTTAATATTTGGTACAGAAACCTTTGTTTGCAATTACAGAGATCATACGTTTCCTGTAGGTCTTGACCAGGTTTGCACACACTGCAGCAGGGATTTTGGCCCACTCCTCCAAACAGACCTTCTCCAGATCCTTTAGGTTTCGGGGCTGTCGCTGGGCAATACGGACTTTCAGCTCCCTCCAAAGATGTTCTATTGGGTTCAGGTCTGGAGACTGGCTAGGCCACTCCAGGACCTTGAGATGCTTCTTACGGAGCAACTCCTTAGTTGCCCTGGCTGTGTGTTTCGGGTCATTTTCATGCTGGAAGACCCAGCCACGACCCATCTTCAATGCTCTTACTGAGGGAAGGAGGTTGTTGGCCAAGATCTCGCGATACATGGCCCCATCCATCCTCCCCTCAATACGGTGCAGTCGTCCTGTCCCCTTTGCAGAAAAGCATCTCCAAAGCAATGCTTCACGGTTGGGATGGTGTTCTTGGGGTTGTACTCATCCTTCTTCCTCCAAACACGGCGAGTGGAGTTTAGACCAAAAAGCTATATTTTTGTCTCATCAGACCACATGACCTTCTCCCATTCCTCCTCTGGATCATCCAGATGGTCATTGGAAAACTTCAGACTGGCCTGGACATGCGCTGGCTTGAGCAGGGGGACCTTGCGTGCGCTGCAGGATTTTAATCCATGACGGCGTAGTGTGTTACTAATGGTTTTCTTTGAGACTGTGGTCCCAGCTCTCTTCAGGTCATTGACCAGGTCCTGTCGTGTAGTTCTGGGCTGATCCCTCACCTTCCTCATGATCATTGATGCCCCACAAGGTGAGATCTTGCATGGAGCCCCAGACCGAGGGTGATTGACCGTCATCTTGAACTTCTTCCATTTTCTAATAATTGCGCCAACAGTTGTTGCCTTCTCACCAAGCTGCTTGCCTATTGTCCTGTAGCCCATCCCAGCCTTGTGCAGGTCTACAATTTTATCCCTGATGTCCTTACACAGCTCTCTGGTCTTGGCCATTGTGGAGAGGTTGGAGTCTGTTTGATTGAGTGTGTGGACAGGTGTCTTTTATACAGGTAACGATTTCAAACAGGTGCAGTTAATACAGGTAATTAGTGGAGAACAGGAGGGCTTCTTAAAGAAAAACTAACAGGTCTGTGAGAGCCGTAATTCTTACTGGTTGGTAGGTGATCAAATACTTATGTCATGCAATAAAATGCAAATTAATTACTTAAAAATCATACAATGTGATTTTCTGGATTTTGGTTTTAGATTCCGTCTCTCACAGTTGAAGTGTACCTATGATAAAAATTACAGACCTCTACATGCTTTGTAAGTAGGAAAACCTGCAAAATCGGCAGTGTATCAAATACTTGTTCTCCCCACTGTATGAGCAATGTATATGATGGGGTCAATGGAGGTTGGATAAGAAGTATGGGTCTGGAAAGTTACTAAGTGAGGGAAACGGCAATCACTTGGTTGCGGTCACTGATAAGGTTGGATAGCTGTGGATTAGTGAGGAATGTGGGCTGAGGTCAGGTCAGATGAAGGGAGGAGGAACCGTTTTATTACACACACCACTTAACTTCCTGCCCAGCAACAAAGATGTAATGTTTAGAGATGCAAGCAGGAGACTCCGCCTAAAGGAGGGTATAAATACTTGTGCTGGTAGAAACATGTCTTTGTCTTTTCAGCTGTTTGACCCAGTGGGTGAATAAACTTGGTTTGAGCTTTGACTAACAGTCGGGAGCTTCACGAAATGGGTTTCCATGGCCGAGTAGCCGCACACAAGCCTAAGTTCACCATGTGCAATGCCAAGCGTCGGCTGGAGTGGTGTAAAGCTCGCTGCCATTGGACTCTGGAGCTGTGGAAACGCATTTTCTGGAGTGATGAATCATGCTTCACCATTTGGCAGTCCAACAGACAAATCTGGGTTTGGCGGAGAACGCTACCTGCCCCAATGCATAGTGCCAACGGTAAAGTTTGGTGGAGGAGGAATAATGTTCTGGTGCTGTTTTTCATGGTTCGGGCTAGGCCCCTTAGTTCCAGTGAAGGGATATCTTAATGCTACAGCATACAATGACATTCTAGAAGATTCTGTGCTTCCAACTTTGTGGCAACAGTTTGGGGAAGGCCCTTTCCTGTTTCAGCATGACAATGCCCCTGTGCACAAAGCGAGGTCCATACAGAAATGGTTTGTTGAGATCGGTGCGCAAGAACTTGACTGGCCTGCACAGAGCCCTGACCTCAACCCCATCGAACACCTCTGGGATGAACTGGAACACTGACTGCGAGCCAGGACTAATCTCCCAACATCCGTGCTCGACCTCACTAATGCTCTTGTGGCTGAATGGAAACAAGTCCCCGCAGCAATGTTCCAACATCTAGTGGAAAGCCTTCCCAGAAGAGTGGAGGCTGTTTATCAGCAAATGGGGGACAACTCCATATTAATACCCATGATTTTGGAATGAGATGTTCGACAAGCAGGTGTCCACACAATTTTGGTAATGTAGTGTATGTAATTAACAGCCAATGTTTACTTTTTATTTGGGGCTATGGCAATCAATTGAAAAACATTCTAACAGTATTTCTGATTGTCTTCTCAACACAACCATCACATACTTTTAATGTGGGGCTATGACAGTCAATTGCAAATTAGTCTGACATAATGTATCATACCTCACCACCGCTAAGGAGATGGGTGTGCTTGATGCATGTTGCGTCGGAGCTTCTCAAAGTCAGAGGGCAACACACACCTCATCTATTCTGTCACATCCAACCTGAATCGATATTTGGTTGTTATGCAGACGAGAGCACTGAAACCAGCTTCACAGATTAGAGCTGGCGAAGGGTACTATGAGTTTTATGGTGCTTTCAAGACAACTGGGAACTCTGAAAAATACGAGGTCAAATCATGACGTCAGTGATCTTCAGGTCGGAACTCTAGAAAGAGGCCCGAGTTCCTGAGTTTGAATTCCGAGTTGGATGACTGTTCCAAAAAAAAAAAGATCCCTGTCAGGGTTCCCAGTTTTCTTGAACACACTGAAGTCTGAGATTTCCGAGTTCCCAGTTGTTTTGATCGTGGCATTAATGCTCAGAGGGAGACGGCAGGGTATTCCCTTTGAGTCAATAACCAAAACTGACCTGTGAAGGCATTCGGTCACATGACAGCTCGATCAGCTGTTCCATTTCACTTACCGGCATGTCAACTGAGCCAGTATCACAGTCAAACGGAATGGAAAGTAGGTCCCAAAGTTCTCTTCCAAGCGTTGGAGGTGAGCAGTCATCACTCGTGTGGGGCACTTACTGATGCTGTTTTCTGTTAGAAACATGCACAGCTGAGTGATTCGCTTTTGAAATACTCTCTCAAATAAGAATTATTTCCTCTGAATCCATTGATTCGGTCACTCATCAGTATAATGTTTTTGTATTTCCCCTGCATTTCCCCTGCCTTCAGTTTGTTCAGTTTCCCAAATATGTCTGTTACATAGGCAAGGAAACACATTTTCTTTTCAACAGGCGTGCAGTGGATGTGGTTTGATGTAGTTTACAATCAAAGTTACCTGCTGCAGTATATCTGTGCTTACCTGCTGCAGAGTTCTGTGCTCAGCTCTTTTGCTGCCAGTTGCTCTCGGTATCATACAATGTGTCCATATGGCAGAGGGAGACACATTCATAACTAGAGTGCAGAGGCCTGCCCGCCATCCCGCTATAGATAGAGCCCCATCTGTGCAAAAGCCCACCATTCGACCCCATGGATTCTGTTTTTCGTCAATATAGGCACGCAGCACACTGAACATCCCCTGTGCTCTTCCATGCTCGGGAATCGTGAGACAGAACAATATGTCCTCGTGAATAGCATCCCCTGACATGTATAGCAGACAAAAGTCAACACATGGGCATCTCGGCCCTCACAGCTAACGTCCATTTGGAGAGCATAAGCTGGGGAGTTTTGAGTCGTTGAGTCAGTTTCCTCTTGATTGCTAACAATATAATACATTATTTGTTCAACAGTCTTATCTGACAAAGGTATTGATGTGAGTTTCTGTGCCTCTGCCTCCCACACATTGTTTTCAACAGTTCAATTGCGGCCAGAAATATCAAAGTCTCTGCAATAGTATGTGTTTTCACAGCGTAGCGGGCCTAGCCATTCACCGTGGGAATGATTCAAGTGCAACGGTCAAGTGCGGCCTTTTCCCATGATCTACAGTGGCTTGCGAAAGTATTCACCCCCCTTGGCATTTATCCTATTTTGTTGCCTTACAACCTGGAATTAAAATTGATTTTTGGGGGTTTGTATCATTTGATTTACACAACATGCCTACCACTTTGAAGATGTAAAATATTTTTTCTTGTGAAACAAAAAAAAATAAGACAAAAAAACGGAAAACTTGAGCGGCAAGCGGTACCGAGGAGAGCTCTTTGGTCTTGGCCATGGTGGAGAGTTTGGAATCTGATTGATTGATTGCTTCTGTGGACAGGTGTCTTTTATACAGGTAACAAGCTGAGATTAGGAGCACTCCCTTTAAGAGTGTGCTCCTAATCTCAGCTCGTTACCTGTATAAAAGACACCTGGGAGTCAGAAATCTTTCTGATTGAGAGGGGTTCAAATACTTATTTCCCTCATTAAAATGCAAATCAATTTATAACATTTTTGACATGCGTTTTTCTGGATTTTTTTGTTGTTATTCTGTTTCTCACTGTTCAAATAAACCTACCATTAAAATTATAGACTGATCATGTCTTTGTCAGTGAGAAAAACGTACAAAATCAGCAGGGGATCAAATACTTTTTTCCCTCACTGTAGCTACCCGGACTATCTGCATTTACCCTAACTTTTTTTGATTAATCACAAACACTGCTGCTACTGTTTATTACCTATCTTGTTGCCTAGTCACTTTGTTCCTAGTTATCTGTACATATCTACCTCAATTACCTCGTACCCCTGCCCATCAACTCAGTATTTGTACCCCTTGTATATAGACAAGTTATCGTTACTCATTGTGTATATATTATTACTTTTATTATTACATGTTATAACTTTCCTATTATTTCTCTATTTTCTTTCTCTCTGCATGTGACAAATAACATTTGATTTGATTCAAATACTATACTCCGACAGACTGAGTCATCTAATACCTGTCACGCCCTGGCTCTGGGGACTCTTAAATGTTGAGCCAGGGTGTGGACTTGTTATGTTTAGTTTTCTATGGGATTTGTTCTAGATCGTTTATTTCTATGTTGGCCAGGGTGGTTCCCAATCAGAGACAGCTGTAGCTCGTTGTCTCTGATTGGGGACCATACTTAGGCAGCCTTTTGGCATTTTAGTTTTGTGGGATCTTGTTCCGTATGGTTTGTTGTATTACCTAGGACTTCACGTATCGTTTTGTTGTTTTTGTTCGTGTTGTGTACACTTTAATAAAGTATGTACGCCTATCACGCTGCGCCTTGGTCCGCTTCTCATAACGATCGTGACAATACCACTGCAAAGTGAACTCCTTTTCTTTGTCATGTCTTGTCTATCACCTCTATTCTCTAGTTCGTTTGCTTCTATCTCCAGTTCTTAACCACATACATTTTATCCTTAATAAGACCTCATTTTAAAGATGTTTAGCAACACTATAAAAAGACTGATGCAAGCAATATCATTACCTATGTTTTCCATTGAGAGTGTAAAGCTTTTCCCCTCTGCAAATAGCACATCTGCTAAAGCTCCAGTCAGTTTATCAATGCTCTCCACCACAGTGAATGGTCCCACAGTAGCCTGTATGGAAGAAAAAAATACATCAACTTAGTCAATAAAGAAGCAACAGCTTCAATGTGAGCATATTGAAAACCTTCGCATTTGTGTGAAACAAAAACATATTACCAAAATGGGATTTTCAGGTTGAAAACTGGTCATGCAACCAGAATACAACGAACTGGTCTCTGTTACAACCAGGTAATGACATATTTATTCACGACAAGATCAAGAAGTCATGAAAAATACATAATGTTCCTGTTGTTATGTGGTCAGATTACAACTTCCTTATAGAACCAGTATTTCCTTATACGACCAGTATACAACCTGACCAGTTTTGTTTGCTGGTATAATACATGATATAAACGTGTGAACACTGAACACGTACAACGTCCTCCGGCCGACCTAGCCACTGGGCGGCCATCTTAGGATCCAGGATGAGACTGGCCAGTTTCAGGTAGTTGGTGGCAATGGAGACCATGGCCTCGGCAGAGTCTAGGCTCCCCTGGGCATGGTTGACCTCCTGGGTGGTGGTGGTGGTGGAGTCCAGTTTCATCATCTCCGTGAGGAAGAGGACGTCGGTGGATGTGAGGATGTCCGGACTGGCCTCCAGGACCCTGACCAGCATGGTGGTCAGTCTGCTCAGCGACGCCAGGTCTCTCTCGGATGATGCGTTCATGCTCATCCCCTCAATCACCTTGGTGAAAAAACATGGTGGTTTTAACCATATGTAATAGAATACAGTGAAGAAAAAAAGTATTTAGTCAGCCACCAATTGTGCAAGTTCTCCCACTTAAAAAGATGAGAGAGGCCTGTAATTTTCATCATAGTACATCATAGTACACGTCAACTATGACAGACAAAATGAGAAGAAAAAATCCAGAAAATCTTTTTTTAATGAATTTATTTGCAAATTATGGTGGAAAATAAGTATTTGGTCAATAACAAAAGTTTCTCAATACTTTGTTATATACCCTTTGTTGGCAATGACACAGGTCAAACGTTTTCTGTAAGTCTTCACAAGGTTTTCACACACTGTTGCTGGTATTTTGGCCCATTCCTCCATGCAGATCTCCTCTAGAGCAGTGATGTTTTGGGGCTGTCGCTGGGCAACACGGACTTTCAACTCCCTCCAAAGATTTTCTATTGGGTTGAGATCTGGAGACTGGCTAGGTCACTCCAGGACCTTGAAATGCTTCTTACGAAGCCACTCCTTCGTTGCCCGGGCGGTGTGTTTGGGATCATTGTCATGCTGAAAGACCCAGCCACGTTTCATCTTCAATGTCCTTGCTGATGGAAGGAGGTTTTCACTCAAAATCTCACGATACATGGCCCCATTCATTCTTTCCTTTACACGGATCAGTCGTCCTGGTCCCTTTACAGAAAAACAGCCCCAAAGCATGATGTTTCCACCCCCATGCTTCACAGTAGGTATGGTGTTCTTTGGATGCAACTCAGCATTCTTTGTCCTCCAAACACGACGAGCTGAGTTTTTACCAAAAAGTTCTATTTTGGTTTCATCTGACCATATGACATTCTCCCAATCCTCTTCTGGATCATCCAAATGCACTCTAGCAAACTTCAGACGGGCCTGGACATGTACTGGCTTAAGCAGGGGGACACGTCTGGCACTGCAGGGTTTGAGTCCCTGGCGGCGTAGTGTGTTACTGATGGTAGGCTTTGTTACTTTGGTCCCAGCTCTCTGCAGGTCATTCACTAGGTCCCCCCGTGTGGTTCTGGGATTTTTGCTCACCATTCTTGTGATCATTTTGACCCCACGGGGTGAGATCTTGCGTGGAGCATGTTAGGCCTACTGCTGATAGGTAGCTCTCTCTGCTCTCTCCCTCCCCTCTGTCTGTCCTTGATTGCAGGAGTGAAGTCTGGTGTGCGGGAGTCAGGGTTCCAGCTGCAGCTCATTCACCATATCACCTCAGCCTTTAAGACCCGGTCAAACTTACCACTCATCGTCAGATCATAGTCAAGACGACCATGTTAGTCTCGCTGTCGACTCAACCTGGTTATTTTTGCTCTTTGTGTTTTTGGTCTGTTCTATTTACTTTTTCTCCTGTGCCACAGATATTTGGAACCTGACTCCTGCCTCCGCTTCACTCCTGCCACCACCATCCTGCTCTCCATTACCGGACCTCTCTTTTGGACTCACCACGGACACTAGGACATTACGGTACCACACCTGCCCTGATCTGGATCTGTTACCCTCCCTGTACCTGGACTTGCTCTTCCCATATATTTGGAAACCTGGACTTTGAACATTGTAAATAAACCTGTTAAAACTTCTCTGGCTTGGTGTACTTGTCTGCATTTGGGTTCTTATCCAGTTAAATCATAACAGTATGATCTGACCAACATGAACCCAGCAGACAGTAGCTCGGATACCACCCCAGAGTGCACTCAAATTTGGACTGCCATAGCCAATCAGGGCATTTTACTTGGCCAACATGATACCCTGTTTAAAACGATTGCTGAGGACAGTCAGGTGCTGCTTAATCAGGTTCAATTACTCTCCAATCAAGTATCTGCCCTTACTACCCCTTCAGCCCAGATCAGAGAGCCTTTTGTTCCTGCTCCAGAGCGCTATGACGGGAACATGGGAACCTGTGGCGATTTTTGACTCAATGCTCGTTAGTGTTTGAACAACAGCCCCTCACCTACGCCTCAGAAAGAGCCCGTATTGCCTACCTTATCAACTCTACTAGCGGTTCCGCTCGTGCCTGGGGATCCGCGGTCTGGGAGAGTCAGTCGGACATTTGCAACGCTTACGTTGCCTTCACCACGGAGATGAGGAAGGTTTTTGACCACCCCGTACGAGGCAAGGAGGCTGCGAAACGGCTGTTTTCTCTTCGGCAGGGGGCTCGTAGTGTGGCGGAGATGGCAGTGGAGTTTCGGACTTTAGCAGCAGTGAGTGGTTGGAATGACGAGGCATTACAAGGAGTGTTCATCAATGCTTTGTCTGAGACCTTAAAAGATGAATTGGTGTCATATGATGAATCGCCTACGCTGGATAATCTTATTTCACTCACTATCAGGTTGGATAATCGGATTCGGGAGCGCCGCCGGGGAGAGGAGTGTTAGTTCCAAGCAACCTGTCTGTCATCAACAAACTCCTCCCTGCATCGTCCCTACGGAGAGAGCCGTGTCTTCCCGAGTCGATACGAGGAGCACTGAACCCGAAGCCATGGAGGTGGGTCGTGCACGGTTGTCCTCAGAGGAGCGTGCACGTCGTATTCAGGCTCGGGTCTGCCTGTATTGTGGAGAAGCTGGTCATTTCGTTCCTTCCTGCCCAGTCCGTCCGGGAAAAGGGCCGGCTCATCATTAATGGGAGAAGTTTTGGTGAGCCGAGCAGCGGATTCTTCCTCTTCTCCCCGCATTCTGCTCCAGGCATCCCTCCAGTGGCAGTCCCAGAATTTCTCTGTTAGTGCGCTGATTGACTCTGGTGCCGAGAAAGCTTTTTGGATAGAGAGTGGGCTCAACAAATGGATTTGGAGACTGTTCCTATGGACTGTCCGCTGCAGGCTAAGGGTCTAAATGGACAATTGTTGACCCGCATTACCCATCAGACTGTTCCTGTTTGTCTTAGAGTGTCGGGAAATCATCAGGAGAACATTCAATTCCATATTATCGACTGCCCACAGACTCCCTGGTCCTTGGTATCCCCTGGCTCATAAAACACAATCCACACATTGATTGGGTGACAGGTAGCATTGTTTCATGGAGCACATTTTGTCATGTGAATTGTTTGTGTTCTGCTCAGACTCCTGCCAGTACTGTGCCTCAACCTCCACTGGAGTCCATGGATCTTTCTGCTGTTCCTGACGTGTATCATGACCTGGCATCCGTTTTCTGCAAACACAGAGCTACTTCTCTTCCTCCTCACCGGCCTTACGACTGCGCCATTGACCTCCAGCCAGGAGCCCCGCTCCCCAGCAGTCGCCTGTACAATCTCTCCCGGCCGGAGACGGAGGCTATGGAGAACTACATTCGGGACTCCTTGGCGGCAGGTATTATGCGTCCTTCCTCGTCACCTGTAGGAGCGGGATTCTTTTTTGTTGCTAAGAAGGATAAGACCCTCAGACCCTGTATTGATTACCGTGGACTTAACAACATCACCATTAAGAACAAGTATTCTCTGCCTTTGATTAATTCTGCTTTTCCCTCCTTCATGGTGCTACCATCTTTACGAAACTGGATCTACGAAATGCGTATCACCTGGTGCGCATTCGTAAGGGTGATGAATGGAAGACTGCCTTCAACACACCCTTGGGACATTTTGAGTATCGGGTTATGCCTTTTGGGTTGTCTAATGCCCCTGCTGTTTTTCAGGCACTAGTCAATGATGTCCTTCGGGACATGTTGAATCGGTTTGTTTTTGTCTATCTGGATGATATCTTGATTTTCTCAGAGTCCTCCCAGGAACATGAACTGCATGTGCGCCAGGTGTTGCAAAGGTTGTTGGAGAACAAGCTGTTTGTGAAGATGGAGAAATGTGAATTTCATGTGTCTGAGACCTCTTTTTTGGGTTACATCATAGCTCAGGGGGAGCTGCGGATGGACCCAGCTAAGATCTCTGCTGTCACGGACTGGCCAGCTCCCTCTACCCGCAAAACAACTTCAACGATTCCTGGGGTTTGCGAACTTCTATAGGAGGTTCATCAAGGACTACAGCCGCATTGCGGCGCCACTCACCGCTCTCACCTCCATCTCACGACCGTTCGCTTGGAATGAAGGGGCCGAATCAGCGTTCGAAGAACTGAAACATCGCTTCGCCTCGGCTCCCATTCTGATGCAGCCGGACCCCGACCGCCAGTTTGTCGTGGAGGTGGATGCATCCGACACTGGGGTAGGTGCAGTGTTGTCACAACGTTCTCCTGAAGATAACAAACTGCATCCCTGTGCTTTTCTCTCAAGGAAACTTTCTCAGGCAGAGAGGAATTATGATGTTGGAAATCGTGAACTGCTCGCCGTTAAGCTGGCTCTCGAGGAGTGGCGACATTGGTTGGAGGGGGCGGAACAACCCTTCATCGTTTGGACGGATCATAAGAATCTGGCTTACCTCCAGTCAGCGAAGCAGCTCAACCCCCGTCAAGCCAGGTGGGCACTATTTTTTGGGAGATTCAATTTTTCTCTGTCTTACCGTCCTGGGTCACGCAACGTCAAGCCTGACGCCCTGTCTCGTGTTCATTCGGCTGTTGATACTGGTAGTAACCCTGAACCCATTTTGCCTCCTACCTGCAGTATTGCAGTCATCACATGTGACATCGAGGGGATTGTTAGACAGGCTCAACATCATCAAGCTGACCCTGGGAGGGGTCCTCCTAACCGGATGTTTGTCCCTGAGTCTGCTCGCTCCCAGGTACTTCAGTGGGCTCACTCGTCTCCCCTTACCTGTCACCCTGGAGTTTCGCGGACCCTTGACATTGTGCGACGGAAGTTCTGGTGGGCCACGATGGAGGCGGACACTCGAGCCTTCATTGCTGCTTGTACGGTATGTGCACGAAGTAAAAACTCCACCCAGGCCAGCGCTGGTCATCTACGACCTCTACCTATACCCAGCCGGCCCTGGTCGCATATCGCTATGGATTTTGTCACTGGACTTCCCCCTCATCTGGTAAGACTGTCATTCTTACGGTGATTGATCGTTTTTCTAAGTTCGCTCATTTTTTGGCCCTACCTAAACTGCCCACTGCCAGAGAGACGGCTGATATTTTGGTTGAACATGTGTTCCGCTCTCATGGTCTACCCACGGATATTGTCTCGGACAGGGGTCCCCAGTTTGTCTCCCAGGTGTGGAAAGCTTTCTGTAAAGCTTTGGGCATTACATCCAGCCTGTCCTCTGGATATCACCCCCAGACCAACGGGCAAGCCGAGAGAGCGAACCAGGGAGATGGAGACCGCTCTTCGCTGTGTCACTGGGTCTAACCCTGGGTCATGGAGCTCCATGCTCCCCTGGGTGGAATATGCTCATAACACCTTGACTAACGCTTCCTCTGGTTTGTCTCCTTTTCTGTGTGCTCTGGGTTATCAACCTCCCCTGTTCCCTTCCCAAGAGAGGGAACTTGCGGTACCCTCGGTGCAGTCCCACATGCGCCGCTGCTTCAAGGTCTGGAGGAAGGCCAGGGTAGCTCTGTCCCGAGCTTCGGCGTACATGCAGAGGCAAGCCAACCGTCACCGGTCCCAGGCTCCCGGTTACTCTCCTGGTCAAGAGGTATGGCTGAAGTCACGGGACCTTCCATTGAAGGTGGAGTCTAAGAAGATGGCGCCTCGTTTTATAGGACCGTTCAAGATACTGTCTATTGTTAACCCCCTGCGCGGTTAAGCTACAGCTTCCTGCCTCCCTACGGGTTCATTCCACCTTTCATGTTTCCCAGATTAAGCCTGTGTCGGTTAGCCTTTGTGCCCGCCCTCTCGTCCCCCTCCTCCGCCCAAGATCGTGGGTGGGGGTCCGGTCTACACTGTCCGGCGACTTCTGGATGTTCGCCGCCGAGGTCGTGGTTTCCAGTACCTGGTGGATTGGGAGGGTTATGGTCCCGAGGAACGTTCCTGGGTGCCCAGGAGCTTCATTGTGGATCCTGATCTGGTCCGAGAGTTTCATAGGTTACATCCCGATAAACCCCGTCGGCCGCCAGGTGGCGTCCGTAGAGGGGGGTACTGTTAGGCCTACTGCTGATAGGTAGCTCTCTCTGCTCTCTCCCTCCCCTCTGTCTGTCCTTGATTGCAGGAGTGAAGTCTGGTGTGCGGGAGTCAGGGTTCCAGCTGCAGCTCATTCACCATATCACCTCAGCCTTTAAGACCCGGTCAAACTTACCACTCATCGTCAGATCATAGTCAAGACGACCATGTTAGTCTCGCTGTCGACTCAACCTGGTTATTTTTGCTCTTTGTGTTTTTGGTCTGTTCTATTTACTTTTTCTCCTGTGCCACAGATATTTGGAACCTGACTCCTGCCTCCGCTTCACTCCTGCCACCACCATCCTGCTCTCCATTACCGGACCTCTCTTTTGGACTCACCACGGACACTAGGACATTACGGTACCACACCTGCCCTGATCTGGATCTGTTACCCTCCCTGTACCTGGACTTGCTCTTCCCATATATTTGGAAACCTGGACTTTGAACATTGTAAATAAACCTGTTAAAACTTCTCTGGCTTGGTGTACTTGTCTGCATTTGGGTTCTTATCCAGTTAAATCATAACAGAGCACCAGATCGAGGGAGATTATCAGTGGTCTTGTATGTCTTCCATTTCCTAATAATTGCTCCCACAGTTGATTTCTTCAAACCAAGCTGCTTACCTATTGCAGATTCAGTCTTCCCAGCCTGGTGCAGGTCTACAATTTTGTTTCTGGTGTCCTTTGACAGCTCTTTGGTCTTGGCCATAGTGGAGTTTGGAGTGTGACTGTTTGAGGTTGTGGACAGGTGTCTTTTATACTGATAACAAGTTCAAACAGGTGCCATTAATACAGGTAACGAGTGGAGGACAGAGGAGCCTCTTAAAGAAGAAGTTACAGGTCTGTGAGAGCCATAAATCTTGCTTGTTTGTAGATGACCAAATACTTATTTTCCACCATAATTTGCAAATAAATTAATTAACAATCCTACAATGTGATTTTCTGGATTTTTAATTCATATAAATTACAGGCCTCTCTCATCTTTTTAAGTGGGAGAACTTGCACAATTGGTGGCTGACTAAATACTTTTTTTCCCCACTGTAACTATTAGAACATTAGAAAACTTTGACTTGAATGGGAATGTCCCATTAAAGTCAGTGCTGGGCCTATTTACAGTGCATTTGGAAAGTATTCAGACCCCTTGACTTTTTCCACATTTTGTTACGTTACAGCCTTATTCTAAAATGGATTAAATAGGTTTTTTCCCTCATCAATCTACACACAATACCCCATAATGACAAAGCAAAAACTGGTTTTTAGACAAAAACTGAAATATCACATTTACACAAGTATTCAGACCCTTTACTCAGTATTTTGTTGAAGCACCTTCGGCAGCGATTACAGCCTCAAGTCTTCTTGGGTATGACGCTACTAGCTTGGCACACCTGTATTTGGGGAGTTTCTCCCATTCTTCTCTGCAGATCCTCTCAAGCTCTGTCAGGTTGGATGGGGAGCGTCGCTGCACAGCTATTTTCAGGTCTCTCCAGAGATGTTCGATCGGGTTCAAGGCCGGGCTCTGGCTGGGCCACTCAAGGACATTCAGAGACGTGTCCCGAAGCCACTCCTGCGTTGTCTTGGCTGTGTGCTTAGGGTCATTGTCCTGTTGGAAGGTGAACCTTCACCACAGTCTGAGGTGTTGAGCGCACTGGAGCAGGTTTTCATCAAGGATCTCTCTGTACTTTGCTCCGTTCATCTTGACTAGCCGCTGAAAAACATCCCCACAGCGTAATGCTGCCACCACAATGCTTCACCGTAGGGATGGTGCCATGTTTCCTCCAGACGTGACGCTTGGCATTCAAACCAAAGAGTATAATCTTGGTTTCATCAGACCAGATAATCTTGTTTCTCATGGTCTGAGAGTCCTTTAGGTGCCTTTTGGCAAACTCCAAACTTCCGTCTGGCCACTCTACCATAAAGGCCTGATTGGTGGAGTGCTGTAGAGATGGTTGTCCTTCTGGAAGGTTCTCCCATCTCCACAAACTTCTTCCATTTAAGAATGACGGAGGCCACTGTGTTCTTGGGGACCTTCAATGCTGCAGAAACGTTTTGGTACCCTCGACACAATCCTGTCTCGGAGCTCTACGAACAATTCCTTCGCCCTCATGGCTTTGTTTTTGCTCTGACATGCACTGTCAACTGTGGGACCTTATATAGGCAGGTGTGTGCTTTTCCAAATCATGTCCAATCAATTGAATTTACCACAGATGGACTCCAATCGAGTTGTAAAAACATCTCAAGGATGATCAATGGAAACAGGATGCACCTGAGCTCAATTTCGAGTCTCATAGCAAAGTGTCTGAATACTTATGTAAATAAGGTATTTTGTTTTATATTTTTAACAAATAAGTAAAAATAAATTTTGCTAAAAAATCTAAAAACCTGTTTTCACTTCGTCATTATGGGGTATTGTGTGTAGATTGATTTTTTACATCCATTTTAGAGTGTGTAAAAAGTCAAGGGGTCTGAATACTTCCCGAATGCATAGGTTTACCGCGTAAATCCTGAGCTAAGACCCACAGGTAGCTCAAATTTGCCTTTGATATCAATGCTTGATAGGCAGAAATATCTGCCAAATATGACATTGCCCTCATGCCCTGTGGTGACTTTATAACTAGCACGAGTACCAGTTAGTTTTTTATCAACAGGCCAACTCTTTTGTCATGTTTGGCATGACAGCGACAAAGTGAGGTGTCTTAAACAACAAAAACAGACTACATTTCTAACTATACTGTACCTGTTTGTCATTTAGCTAACACTCTGCAGACTAATAGTGAGAGCATATGACCAGAGGACCAAGCAACCTCAATACCTTCAAAAGTAGGAACATTCATGGTACTGCGATAGAATCTACCCATTAGCTCACAGCAGATTGATTCACATGCAGTGTAATTTTTCTAATTCCTTACAATGTAACTCACACAGTCAGAGGTTACAGAGGGAAATGTCACGACAACAGGATGAAAGTATTTACCACTCTGCCTTAATATACACTCTGAGAAGTCTAAATCAATCTGAATGCAATTTACAGTGCCTTCAGAAAGTATTCATACCCCTTGACACATTCCACATTTTGTTGTGTTACAGCCTGAATTTATAGATTCAGGCTGTAACACAACAGATTTTTTTCCGCCTCACCCATCTACACACAATACACCATAATGAAAAAGTGAAAACATGTTTTTAGAAATGTTAGCAAATTTATTGAAATACATAAATATCTTATTTACATACGTATTAACGCCACTTTGCTATGTCACTCCAAGTTGAGCTCAGGTGCATCCAATTTCCTTTGATCATCCTTGATATGTGACTACAACTTGATTGGAGTCCACCTGTGACCAATTCAATTGTTTGGACATGATTTAGAAAGAAACACTGCTGTCTATATAAGGTCCCACAGTTGACAGTGCATGTCAGAGCAGAAAATCCAAGGAACTGTCCATAGATCTCTGAGATAGAATTGTAATGAGGCATTTATTTGAGGAAGGTTAAAAAACAATTTCTAGAGTGTTGAACGTTTTCAAGAGCACAGTGGTCTCCAGCATTTGAAAATTGAAAAAATATGGAACTACCCACACTCTGCCTAGAGCTGGCCGTCTGACCAAACTGAACAACCGGGCAAGAAGGACCTTGGTCAGGGAGGTGACCAAGAAACCAATGACCACTCTGACAGAACTACAGAGTTCCTTGGCTGATATGGGAGAACCTGCCAGAAGGACAACAGTCTCTACAACACTTCACCAATCTGGGCTTTATTGGAGTGGCCAGACTGAAGCCTGGAGTTTGCAAAAATGCACATGAAAGACTCAGAGCATAAGGCAAACGATTCTGTGGTCTGATGAGACCAAAATGTTACTCTTTGGCCTGAAGCATTGTGGTGGCAGCATCATGCTATGGGGATACTTTTCAGCTGAAGGGACTGGATGAGACTTGTAAGGATAGAGGGAACAATAAATGGAGCCAAATACTAGTAAATATTTGATGAGAACCTGCTTCAGAGTGCAAACAACCTTAGACTGGGGCGAAGAACAAGAATGTGTCATTGAGTGGCCCAGCCAAAGCCCAGACTTGAATCCCATTGAAAATCTGTGGATAGATTTGAAGATTGCTGTTCACCGCCGCTCCCAATCTAACTTAACCCACTAGAATCGATGTCCGTGCCCCAGTGGAAATCTAATTAGCAAAATAATACAAAAAATCCATCTGTTTAAGCTAAATATACTGTGGTGAAAGGTGATAGAGCTAGAGCGGTGTTTGTCAGACCATGAGACATCCTGAAAATCGGTCTTCTCACTAAATTGTCTGTAGCGTCCGAATGTTTTGGTCTACGACCCCCACAAGCGTCTTGGGACTCGTCTGAAGTCGGTACAGACAATCTGCCAACTTCTGTCTGTAGCGTTCCAACAGTTTGGGCTACACTAATATGACCCATCTGTGGAAAGGTGATACTCTCACAAGCACGTACATGTCAGTTGTTTTGCTATAGGATGCCCACAGGCTTCACAAGACTTGTCTAAAGGTCCCCCGGGACCAATTGAAAAAATGTATGGAAGTATATATGGAGACTGTTTAGTTAAAAAAATAAGTGGTTAAACACACATAAAAATAAATAAAACAAATAATAATAATAACAAACGTTTCCTGATCTTTCTTACAGTGGGGAAAAAAAGTATTTAGTCAGCCACCAATTGTGCAAGTTCTCCCACTTAAAAAGATGAGAGAGGCCTTTAATTTTCATCATAGGTATACGTCAACTATGACAGACAAAATGAGAAAAAAAATCCAGAAAATCACATTGTAGGATTTTTTATGATTTTATTTGCAAATTATGGTGGAAAATAAGTATTTGGTCAATAACAAAAGTTTCTCAATACTTTGTTATATACCCTTTGTTGGCAATGACACAGGTCAAACGTTTTCTGTAAGTCTTCACAAGGTTTTCACACACTATTTTGGCCCATTCCTCCATGCAGATCTCCTCTAGAGCAGTGATGTTTTGGGGCTGTCGCTGGGCAACACGGACTTTCAACTCCCTCAAAGATTTTCTATGGGGTTGAGATCTGGAGACTGGCTAGGCCACTCCAGGACCTTGAAATGCTTCTTACGAAGCCACTCCTTCGTTGCCCGGGCAGTGTGTTTGGGATCATTGTCATGCTGAAAGACCCAGCCACGTTTCATCTTCAATGCCCTTGCTGATGGAAGGAGGTTTTCACTCAAAATCTCACGATACATGGCCCCATTCATTCTTTCCTTTACACGGATCAGTCGTCCTGGTCCCTTTGCAGAAAAACAGCCCCAAAGCATGATGTTTACACCCCCATGCTTCACAGTAGGTATGGTGTTCTTTGGATGCAACTCAGCATTCTTTGTCCTCCAAACACGACGAGTTGAGTTTTTACCAAAAAAGTTCTATTTTGGTTTCATCTGACCATATGACATTCTCCCAATCCTCTTCTGGATCATCCAAATGCACTCTAGCAAACTTCAGACGGGCCTGGACATGTACTGGCTTAAGCAGGGGGACACGTCTGGAACTGCAGGATTTGAGTCCCTGGCGGCGTAGTGTGTTACTGATGGTAGGCTTTGTTACTTTGGTCCCAGCTCTCTGCAGGTCATTCACTAGGTCCCCCTGTGTGGTTCTGGGATTTTTGCTCACCGTTCTTGTGATCATTTTGACCCCCACGGGGTGAGATCTTGCGTGGAGCCCCAGATCGAGGGAGATTATCAGTGGACTTGTATGTCTTCCATTTCCTAATAATTGCTCCCACAGTTGATTTCTTCAAACCAAGCTGCTCACCTATTGCAGATTCAGTCTTCCCAGCCTGGTGCAGGTCTACAATTTTGTTTCTGGTGTCCTTTGACAGCTCTTTGGTCTTGGCCATAGTGGAGTTTGGAGTGTGACTGTTTGAGGTTGTGGACAGGTGTCTTTTATACTGATAACAAGTTCAAACAGGTGCTATTAATACAGGTAACGAGTGGAGGACAGAGGAGC
The DNA here is from genome assembly GCF_020615455.1 of Coregonus clupeaformis. NCBI lineage: Eukaryota > Metazoa > Chordata > Actinopteri > Salmoniformes > Salmonidae > Coregonus > Coregonus clupeaformis. The sequence goes on from NC_059211.1 coordinate 7,507,731, forward strand.
CTCTTAAAGAAGAAGTTACAGGTCTGTGAGAGCCAGAAATCTTGCTTGTTTGTAGGTGACCAAATACTTATTTTCCACCATAATCTGCAAATAAATTCATTAAAAATCCTACAGTGTGATTTTCTGGAATTTTTTTTCTTAATTTGTCTGTCATAGTTGACGTGTACCTATGATGAAAATTACAGGCCTCTCTCATCTTTTTAAGTGGGAGAACTTGCACAATTGGTGGCTGACTAAATACTTTTTTTCCCCACTGTATATCTCTCAGATATAGGACAGACACTTCAGAACAAACTTCCTTTTGTTTTTTTGGGGGGGACTATCTGTTGTTCCATGTAGTGAATTTGCTATTCAATGCGTTTGTATGGGCTAATAGCAGGAACGCCAAATAAACATTTTCATCAAATAATTTGTTTATATATTTTTTGATTCTTCAAGGGGTCATAAAATTCCAAATCAAATAGCAAAATGATCCTTGGTATGACCTTCTTAAAACAATTCCATATAGCTTAGTAGAACCCTCCCCGTCTTAGACAGGGATTACACTGTAATGGGTTAACGGAGCTTGAGAAAATCTGCAAGGAAGAATGGGAGAAAATCCCCAAATCCAGGTGTGCAAAGCTGATACAGACACACCCAAGACAACTCAAAGCTGTAATCGTCGCCAAAGGTGCTTCTACAAAGTATTGACTCAGTGGTGTGAATACTTACAGTACCAGTTAGAAGTTTGGACACACCTACTCATTCAAGGGTTTTTCTTTATTTGTACTATTTTCTACATTGTAGAATAATAGTGAAGACAGCAAAACTATGAAATAACACATATGGAATCATGTAGTAACCAAAAAAGTGTTAAACAAATCAAAATATATTTTAGATTTTAGATTCTTCAAAGTAGCCACCCTTTGCCTTGATGACAGCTTTGCACACTCTTGGCATTCTCTCAACCAGCTTCACCTGGAATGTTTTTCCAACAGTCTTGAAGGAGTTCCCACATATGCTGAGCACTTGTTGGCTGCTTTTCCTTCACTCTGCGGTCCAACTCATCCCAAACCATCTCAATTGGGTTGAGGTCGGGTGATTGTAGAGGCCAGGATATCTGATGCGCACTCCATCACTCTCCTTCTTGGTCAAATAGCCCTTACACAGCCTGGAGGTGTGTTTTGGGTCATTGTCCTGTTGAAAAACATATGATAGTCCCACTAAGCACAAACCAGATGGGATGGCGTATCACTGCAGAATGCTGTGGTAGTGTCACGACTTCCTCCGAAGCTGCCTCCCCTCCTTGTTCGGGAAGGCTTCGGCGTTCGTCGTCACCGGCCTTCTAGCCACTGCCGCTCCATATCTCATCATTCCATTTGTCTTGTCAATTACACACACCTGGTTCATATTCCCCTCATTGATACACGTATAAGTGTTCCCTCTGCCCCCTTGCCCTTGTGGGTGATTGTTTCATGTGAGATGAGTGTAGCTCGATGGAGCTACCTGTACTTTGTATTGCTGGGGTATATTTTCCCTGTTTTCCTGTATTTGTTCCAGTGCGCCTGTTTTGCGCACTGGACTGTTGACGCTATCCAGCGTAACTGTGTACTACGGAATAAACTCTGTATTCTGTGATTTACCCTTCTGCGCCTGACTCCTTCAAATCACACTCTCACAGGTAGCCATGCTGGTCAAGTGTGCCTTGAATTCTAAATAAATCACAGACAGTGTCACCAGCAAAGCACCCCCACACCATCACACCTCCTCCTCCATGCTTCACAGTGGGAACCACACATGCGGAGATCATCCGTTCACCTACTATGCGTCTCACAAAGACACGGCGGTTGGAACCATAAATCTCAAAGTTGGACTCATCAGACCAAAGGACAGATTTCCACCGGTCTAATGTCCATTGCTCGTTTTTCTTGGCCCAAGCAAGTCGCTTCTTCTTATTGGTGTCCTTTAGTAGTGGTTTCTTTGCAGCAATTCGACCATGAAGGCCTGATTCACGCAGTCTCCTCTGAACAGTTGATGTTGAGATGTGTCTGTTACTTGAACTCTGTGAAGCATTTATTTGGGCTGCAATTTCTGAGGCTGGTAACTCTCTAATGAACTTATCCTCTGCAGCAGAGGTAACTCTGGGTCTTCCTTTCCTGTGGCGGTCCTCATGAGAGCCAGTTTCATCATATCGCTTGACTGGCCTTCATGTCTTAAAGTAACGATGGACTGTTGTTTCTCTTTGCTTGTTTGAGCTGTTCTTGCCATAATATGGACTTGGTCTTTTACCAAATAGGGCTATCTTCTGTATACCAACCCTACCTTGTCACAACACAACTGATTGGCTCAAGCGCATTAAGAAGGAAATCAATTCCACAAATTAACAAGGCACACCTGTTAATTGAAATGCATTCCAGGTGACTACCTCATGAAGCTGGTTGAGAGAATGCCAAGAGTGTGCAAAGCTGTCATCAAGGCAAAGGGTGGCTACTTTGAAGAATCTCAAATATAAAATATATTTAGATTTGTTTAACACTTTTATGGTTACTACATGATTCAATATGTGTTATTTCATAGTTTTGATGTCTTCACTATTATTCTACAATGTAGAAGTGTCCAAACTTTTGACTGGTACTGTATGTAAAATAGATATTTCTGTACTTCATTTTCAATAAATTCGCAAACATTTCTCAAAACATGTTTTCACTTTGTCATTATGGGATATTGTGTGCAGATCTATGACACTTTTTTAAAAATATTTAATCAATTTTGAATTCAGGCTGTAACACAAAAAAATGTGGAATAAGTCAAGGGGTATGAATACTTTCTGAAGGCACTGTTTGTTGCTTCCAACAAAGTTGGATCTGGGTTGCTCAGTGTGTCACCATTGTGTAATGTATAATTCATTACAAGATTTTAAACTGCGATTTTGCCACGATTTGAGATCCACGACAAATTTCTGGGATCGCAGGTAAATCCTAATGTCATATGCTCCGACAAGACGTCGTAGGTCGCATAATGAAAGGGGGTGAATGACATGCGACTATGCATCTTTCACTCTCCCAATATGCATCTTAGGTCCTGGTTATTTTTCTGACATGACAGAAAATGTCTGGTGAAGTGATGGGGGTGCTACGATGCGACTTGCAATTAGAATTTGCCCACGATGTGGAAATTTTGTCTGGGACAGCAAAATCGTGGCATAAGACGGCTAAAATAGTACCTGTCCTGAAAATCGCAGGACAGGGAGGGGTCTAGACAGGTCACAATGTCAGCAAACTCATCTAATGTGAGCACACCGGTTGCAGACTTCAGGACGACAACATTATGTAGAGTGCTCCAACTACGTAAAGATTTTTAGCGTCATCTATGTCTAGTTGCATTGCAATTGACTGTATGCAATGTCCAACCAGTGAGCAGAAAATGGTTTACATGACTCGTCATATTGTTCTGTTCGGAACTCTGACCCAGTTGTCATGTCAACACAGCTGTCAGTGCTGCTGCAAACTACAACAAAAGAGACATGCCAAATAGGAAATGTATAAACAATTCTAGACACCATGGCTTGTCATGATTTATGTACATGGTCTGGTGAACCCAGACCTTTCTCTCTCCAGTTTCAACTGAAATTGTCCAACATGAACTGCTTGTTTAGCTAGCTAGCTAGCTTGGTAAAACATAGTTGGCAAATAGGCAACATTTTGGTTAGCTGGCTAAATTGTGCAGCCGGTATTTTGTCTATATCGATGATGTTACAATTACCAAGCATTTGGATAAACAAATCATTTATAAGACCGTGATGTATGACAGGATTGGATATTGCATGCAATTGCATTTGAATTGCTTCATGTATCAGCAAAGTTGCTAGAGAAGATGTCACTTGCAGCTGAAACAGAAATTGTATCCAAATAGCTTAATGTGACCAGAGAGGAAGCGGCGAAGCAAGAGGGATAACTCCGTCCAAAATCTGTCTACGTCAATAAGACCACGAAGTAAGGATTTTTTTAAATGGAGGTCAATGGGTGTCGAATTTGTTCAACAACCATTTTTTATTGCTAATTTGGTACGTGAGGCCTATTTGATCGAATATAAGTTTCGGAATGGTTGGATTATGAATGCACTGATATTAGTGGATGCACATTACATTTCGGCAGCTTTGAAAAAAACAACTATATCGGAGTTGTGCCTGTTGTTCACACGCGTATCTGCCCTCTCATTAGCAAGAATGGTCACACACCTGATCTCGCCTCCTTGGGCCCTGGTCAAAAGTAGTGCACTACATTTAGCCTGCGTGCCATTTGGGACGCAGGCTAAATGGCCCAGAGGAGATGGATATTACTTCTGTCATTGGCTTGCGGTGGTTGGAGGCAGAATCAGGACCGATGAAGCTGCATTTGAATGGTGGTGATGGCGTGAAACTAATAGGCTACAGCTGGGTGAACCTTCCAACTTACAGGCTTGGCGAGAGGATCCTTGCTCACCTTACTGAAAAACGCTGTCTTGGGAAAGCCAAAGATGTCCAACCCCTCTGGAATGAAAAAAAGAGAGGATAAAACAATCAAATCAAATTTTATTTGTCACATGCGCCAAATACAACATGTGTAGACCTTACAGTGAAATGCTTACTTACAAGCCCTTAACCAAAAATTTGGTTTTAAGAAAAATAGGTGTTAAGTAAACAACAGATAAGTAAAAAATAAAAGCAGTAAAATAACAGTAAAAATAACAGTAGCGAGGCTTTATACAGGGGGTACCGGTACAGAGTCAATGTGCAGGGGCACCCTTTAGTCGAGGTAATTGAGGTAATACAGTGGCTTGCGAAAGTATTCACCCCCCTTGGCATTTATCATATTTTGTTGCCTTACAACCTGGAATTAAAATTGATTTTTGGGGGGTTTGTATCATTTGATTTACACAACATGCCTACCACTTTGAAGATGCAAAATATAGCCACCTTTTGCAGCAATTACAGCTGCAAGTCTCTTGGGATATGTCTCTATAAGCTTGGCACATCTAGCCACTGGGATTTTTGCCCATTCTTCAAGGCAAAACTGCTCCAGCTCCTTCAAGTTGGATGGGTTCCGCTGGTGTACAGCAATCTTTAAGTCATACAACAGATTCTCAATTGGATTGAGGTCTGGGCTTTGACTAGGCTATTCCAAGACATTTAAATGTTTCCCCTTAAACCACTCAAGTGCTCCTTTAGCAGTATGCTTAGGGTCATTGTCCTGCTGGAAGGTGAACCTCCGTCCCAGTCTCAAATCTCTGGAAGACTGAAACAGGTTTCCCTCAAGAATTTCCCTGTATTTAGCGCCATCCATCATTCCTTCAATTCTGACCAGTTTCCCAGTCCCTGCCGATGAAAAACATCCCCACAGCATGATGCTACCACCACCATGCTTCACTGTGGGGATGGTGTTCTCGGGGTGATGAGAGATGTTGGGTTTCAGCCAGACATAGCGTTTTCCTTGATGGCCAAAAAGCTCAATGTTAGTCTCATCTGACCAGAGTACCTTCTTCCATATGTTTGGGGAGTCTCCCACATGCCTTTTGGCGAACACAAAACGTGTTTGCTTATTTTTTTCTTTAAGCAATGGCTTTTTTCTGGCCATTCTTCCGTAAAGCCCAGTTCTGTGGAGTGTACGGCTTAAAGTGGTCCTATGGACAGATACAAAAATCTCAGTTGTGGAGCTTTGCAGCTCCTTCAGGGTTATCTTTGGTCTCTTTGTTGCCTCTCTTGGCAGGTTTGTTGAGGTGCCATATTATTTCCATATTTTTATAATGGATTTAAATGGTGCTCAGTGGGATTTTCAAAGTTTCTGATATTTTTTTATAACCCAACCCTGATCTGTACTTCTCCACAACTTTGTCCCTGACCTGTTTGGAGAGCTCCTTGGTCTTCATGGTACCGCTTGCTTGGGGGTGCCCCTTGCTTAGTGGTGTTGCAGACTCTGGGGCCTTTCAGAACAGGTGTATACAGTGAGGGAAAAAAGTATTTGATCCCCTGCTGATTTTGTACGTTTGCCCACTGACAACGACATGATCAGTCTATAATTGTAATGGTAGGTTTATTTGAACAGTGAGAGACAGAATAACAACAAAAAAATCCAGAAAAACACATGTCAAAAATGTTATCAATTGATTTGCATTTTAATGAGGGAAATAAGTATTTGACCCCTCTGCAAAACATGTCTTAGTACTTGGTGGCAAAACCCTTGTTGGCAATCACAGAGGTCAGACGTTTCTTGTAGTTGGCCACCAGGTTTGCAGACATCTCAGGAGGGATTTTGTTCCACTCCTCTTTGCAGATCTTCTCCAAGTCATTAAGGTTTCGAGGTTGATGTTTGGCAACTCGAACCTTCAGCTCCCTCCACAGATTTTCTATGGGATTAAGGTCTGGAGACTGGCTAAGCCACTCCAGGACCTTAATGTGCTTCTTCTTGAGCCACTCCTTTGTTGCCTTGGCCGTGTGTTTTGGGTCATTGTCATGCTGGAATACCCATCCACGACCCATTTTCAATGCCCTGGCTGAGGGAAGGAGGTTCTCACCCAAGATTTGACGGTACATGGCCCCGTCCATCGTCCCTTTGATGCGGTGAAGTTGTCCTGTCCCCTTAGCAGAAAAACACCCCCAAAGCATAATGTTTCCACCTCCATGTTTGACGGTGTGGATGGTGTTCTTGGGGTCATAGGCAGCCTTCCTCCTCCTCCAAACACGGCGAGTTGAGTTGATGCCAAAGAGCTCGATTTTGGTCTCATCTGACCACCACTTTCACCCAGTTCTCCTCTGAATCATTCAGATGTTAATTGGCAAACTTCAGATGGGCCTGTATATGTGCTTTCTTGAGCAGGGGGACCTTGCGGGCGCTGCAGGATTTCAGTCCTTCACGGCGTAGTGTGTTACCAATTGTTTTCTTGTTGACTATGGTCCCAGCTGCCTTGAGATCATTGACAAGATCCTCCCGTGTAGTTCTGGGCTGATTCCTCACCGTTCTCATGATCATTGCAACTCCAGGAGGTGAGATCTTGCATGGAGCTCCAGGCCGAGGGATATTGACAGTTATTTTGTGTTTCTTCCATTTGCAAATAATCACACCAACTGTTGTCACCTTCTCACCAAGCTGCTTGGCGATGGTCTTGTAGCCCATTCCAGCCTTGTGTAGGTCTACAATCTTGTCCCTGACATCCTTGGAGAGCTCTTTGGTCTTGGCCATGGTGGAGTTTGGAATCTGATTGATTGATTGCTTCTGTGGACAGGTGTCTTTTATACAGGTAACAAGCTGAGATTAGGAGCACTCCCTTTAAGAGTGTGCTCCTAATCTCAGCTTGTTACCTGTATAAAAGACACCTGGGAGCCAGAAATCTTTCTGATTGAGAGGGGGTCAAATACTTATTTCCCTCATTAAAATGCAAATCAATTGATAACATTTTTGACATGCGTTTTTCTGGTCTCTCACTGTTCAATTTCTTTTTTTTGAAACAAGTAATTTTTTTCATTTCACCAATTTGGACAATTTTGTGTATGTCCATTACATGAAATCCAAATAAAAATCTATTTAAATTACAGGTTGTAATGCAACAAAATAGGAAAAACGCCAAGGGGGATGAATACTTTTGCAAGGCACTGTATGTACATGTAGGTATAGTTAAAGTGACTATGCATAGATAATAAACAGAGAGTAGCAGCAGCATAAAAGAGGTGTGTGGGGGGGGGGGGCAATGCAAATAGTCTGGGTAGCCATTTCATTAGCTTTTCAGGAGTCTTATGGCTTGGGGGTATAAGCTGTTAAGAAGCCTTTTGGACCCAGACTTGGCGCTCCGGTACTGCTTGCCGTGCGGTAGCAGAGAGAACAGTCCATGACTAGGGTGGCTGGAGTCTTTGACAATTTTTAGGGCCTTCCTCTGACATAGAGGCCCTGGATGGCAGGAAGCTTGGCCCCAGTGATGTACTCGGCCATACGCACTACCCTTTGTAGTGCCTTGCGGTCGGAGGCTGAGCAGTTGCCATAACAGGCAGTGATGCAACCAGTCAGGATGCACTCGATGGTGCAGCTGTATCCCTTTTTGAGGATCTGAGGACCCCTGCCAAATCTTTTCAGTCTCCTGAGGGGGAATAGGCCTCGTCATGCCCTCTTCACGACTGTCTTGGTGTGTTTGGACCATGATAGTTTGGTAGTACTAAACAATGTTAGTATGAGATATCTCGGGATATACTGAATAAAACATTAACAACCCCCTAGAGTCGATGTCCACGCCCCAGTGGAAATCAAATTAGCATAGTAACAAAATCCCCATCAAAATCCTTTTGTTTAAGATAGAGATATCGTTTAATCCCATTTATATAACGTTCTAAACATATCACCTTTCTGAACACATCCCAGGTTTCATTTTGAAAGTACCCAAGCAGGGCCCTTGAGTTTTTCATTACATTGGCACCATAACAAAACAAGAGTCTATTTGAGACAGGTGGCACTTCACTTTTTAAAAGTTGTATCATATTTTACCTAGGATGTTGTTGTTTCATCCAAAGAAAAACATGTACTCCCCCTTTGAATGATTTGTGTGTGCTTAGAAATAATTAGATAATGTTTTGATGACATTTAACTGTTCAGTGATCACCTTTCTCAAACTGGCAGACGGCACCTCTCTGACTGTCACAAACGTCTAAGCCCCAGCTTCCACTCAGGGGGTCAAAGGTGACACACTCCCCAGCCTGAGGTGCATCCACCACCTCGGAGGAGAAATTGTGATATGGCACCACATCTGCATCCAACAGGGAGTACAGGAACTCGTTGGCAAAGTCACTGCTGTTTGCTGGTAAGAAAGAAATAACAGAAAAAACAGGGCACCAAAAAGATAAGGAATATCCATTGTACATCAATCAATCAAATGCATTTTTTAAAGCCCTTTTCAAATCAGCATATGTCACAAGTGCTTTACATTAAACTGTCGAGGGTTGCAAAATTACAGTAACTAGCTAAATAATTATCAGGTTTTCCAGAAATCCAGGTTGGAGGATTCCAAGAATCAGGAGGGATTGACCAAGGACGAAATCCTCCAACCGGGAATTCTGGAATACATCCCTAAAACCTGTCCTAAACGCAAAAGCGCAAGCAAAAGCAGAAGTACATTGTCCAGGAAAAACTCCCTAGAAGGAAGACAAGTGTCAAACGCACGTCAGTTTGCAATTTCGTCATGTAAAAACTGCCATTTTCCAGCCCTAACTCCAGGTTCGGCAATTTATCTGTCTAAAATCAACTTGCTTGCGTTGAGATGGGAGGGGTGGAAATATTTGAGGTGTGTCCTTAAAAACAAGCGCAAAAGTGACCATTTTATGCAGCGCTAATGGGAAGATAAGACTCACAAAAAGAAGGTCTTAATGGTAACGCAGCTGATAATGGCATGCATTTTGAGAGCGGAAACGCAGCCTATCCAGCCATGACAAACAGTGCCCATGGAAGAGAGATGTGCCTTTTGTGCCGGTGAATCTAGTATTTAGAAAGATAAAAAGCGATTGGTTCCCCTCCATTTTGTTAATTTGATTAAAAACCAAGCATAACCTACCCTCCCCTTAATCAAGGCTGGTTTAGCAGCATCGCACAGGTGAGTGTTTTTAGGCCTACGTGTGCACACAGTGCCATGGAACGAGAGAAGCGATTTATGATATCATGCTTCTGACCCCATCCTGTGTAGAAATATGGTTGTTGTTTTAAAAAACAGATTTCTTGTTTTCTGTTTCATATCAAGCCCTCCGCTAGGCCTAGGTTACTAAGGCTGGTTCATTCAACAGCAATGTGTTGTTTCTTTTTTATCCTTGCATTGCAAAGTAGCATATCCATAAAGGTGTTTAGTCAAAGTGCTTTGAATAGAAAATATACTGCACATCCTAAAACATACACACATACAGTGGATTTGGAAAGTATTTAGACCACTTGACATTTATTTCTGACACACCTCTGGACTTATAGCTCTACCGCCAGCGCTTAGATTTACCATTGAGTTAGTAAGTAAGTAGCTTTGCATGAGCCTTGGCTTGTTTGAGCCGAAACGACTCATAGGGCCGGAGCCTATCTCCTGTTTCTGTAGCATGAGGCAGCTTGATGTACAAGTACACCCCGTGGGACAGGACACTAGTCTATCGCAGGGCCTTACCCCCAATCTATCTCCTAAATGCTGAGTGCCAAACAGAGAGGCATCAGGTCCCATTTGTACAGTCTTTGGTATGACTCGGCCAGGGATCGAACTCACAACCTTCCATATTTAGGGCGGACACTAACCACAAGGCCATTGCGTTAGGTTTGTTAAAATAGAGCCCCTAGAGAGGAACCAGGCTCAGAGGGGAGGTACCATCCTCTTCTGAATGCAATGCTTTTAGGAAGTCAAAAAGCTGATAGAAAGAGAAAGTGAGCGCACTCCTAATGTGCTGGGTTTAACATGATGTCAGAATGAGTCAACATTCTTAAATGGTCCGATAAGGAACGGAAGGAGGCTGTATTGTCTGAGTCTGATATATATGGAGAAAGAACATCTGCCTGTGTGTTCTCCTTTGTTGCGTGCCAAATGGCACCCTATTCCCTATATAGTGCTCTACTTTTGACTAGCTCTGGTCAAAAGTAGTGCACTACGTAGGGAATAGGGTGCTATTTGGGACCCCGTTCCCTACGTTCTCTGTAACAAGAGCCCAGGCAGCGATACTCCATTACTCACGGGGGACGGCAATGTCAGAAAGGAGAGTTTGTTTTGAAGGGTGGGATTCAGAATGACCACGCACATTAAATATTTACAACCATTACTGGGCTGAGTTTGCCAATTACAACTTGGCAATCTGCTCCCCTATTCATGAAGGTAGAGGGAGCTGCCCGAGAGACAAAGACAGGGAACCTCCAAATGCAGGCTCTTGAACTCATAATGGGTAAGGCAGAAAGAGAGAGAGAGAGAGAGAGAGAGAGGGGAAGAGAGAGGAGAGAGAGAAAAGAGAGAGGGATCGATAAAGAGAGATACAGGGAGAGAGAGCTATAAAGATAGACAGACAGAGAGAGAGAGAGAAAGAATGCTGGGACAGCCCAGCCTAGCTCCAGGGGTAGTCCGCTTTAAATCAAGCATGTCCGCCCACGCGCTCCTTACCTTGGCACGGCGAGTCTCCCCAGAGTCTCTTCAGGGAGGACTCCACTTCCAGGACTGTGGCGCTCCACTTGAACGCCAGCCCGGACGAGGCGGGTGAGCACTCTTTTTCCATGGTGTGGATTTCGCTGTCGTTCAACACCCGCTCCCAAATGTGTAGCTGCGTGAGACTACCCGAGAAGGACTCTGCGCTCTTGAACGAGCCCCCGAACGAGTCCTGCTCCTGGCCCAGGATGAAGTGGCCATTGGGGCCCACGTCACCTGCGCTGTAAAGGCTGTCGCCCCGGTTGACCGGGCGGCCATTGGCAAACAGGGCCCAGCGTCCGCCATGGCACGACCAGCTCACGCACAGCGAGTGCCAGGAGCCGTCATGGCGGAAGGCCTCCTGGTAGGGCCCGTGCATGCCATGCACCAGCAGAGCCAGCTGGACGGGCTGGCCCTGGATCAGCCTGGCGCGGAGCTGGAACTCATTAATGAATGACTGGATGGAATAAGAGAAGACAGTGGAAAATCCGTAGCAGGCCGGATCGAAGCGGACACGGGTGCAAACGGTCACTTCGCACATGGTGGGGAACTTGTGCAGGAGGCGCGCGTTCTTCACGTCGGATCTTCCGTCAAACTCCAGGATAAGGGTCTCTGCGGAACCTTTCCATGGTGGACAGAGAGAGAACAGTCGCATGCAATATACAGTGCCTTGCAAAAGTATTCATCCCCCTTGGCGTTTTTCCTATTTTGTTGCATTACAACCTGTAATTTAAATGGATTTGGATTTGGATTTCATGTAATGGACATACACAAAATAGTCAAAATTGGTGAAGTGAAATGAAAAAAATTACTTATTTCAAAAAATTCTAAAAAATTAATAAAGGAAAAGTTGTGCGTGCATATGTATTCACCCCGTTTGCTATGAAGCCCCTAAATAAGATCTGGTGCAACCAATTACCTTCAGAAGTCACATAATTAGTTAAATAAAGTCCACCTGTGTGCATTTAGCCTGTTACCAACCCTTAGTAAACTATTGGAAAAAATTGGATTTGACCAGATACAATGCTATTTTACAGTAAACAAATTGACAACAAACTTTCAGCATGCTTATAGAGAAGGATATTCAACAAGCACAGCACTTACACAAATGACTGATGATTGGCTGAGAGAAATTGATGATAAAAAGATTGTGGGAGCTGTTTTGTTAGACTTCAGTGCGGCTTCTGACATTATTGATCATAGTCTGCTGCAGGAAAAACGTATGTGTTATGGCTTTACACACCCTGCTATAATGTGGATACATAGTTACTTGTCTAACAGAACATAGAGGGTGTTCTTTAATGGAAGCCTCTCAAACTTAATCCAGGTAGAATCAGGAATTCCCCAGGGCAGCTGTCTAGGCCCCTTACTTTTTTCCATCTTTACTAACGACATGCCACTGGCTTTGAGTAAAGCAAGTGTGTCTACGTATGCGGATGACTCAACACTATACACGTCAGCTGCTACAGCAACTGAAATAACTGCAACACTTAATAAAGAGTTGCTGTTAGTTTCGGAATGGGTGGCAAGGAATAAGTTAGTCCTAAATATTTCCAAAATAAAAAGCATTGTATTTGGGTCAAATCATTCACTAAACCCTAAACCTCTACTACATCTTGTAATGAATAATGTGGAAATTGAGCAAGTTGAGGTGACTAAACTGCTTGGAGTAACCCTGGATTGTAAACTGTCATGGTCAAAGCATATTGATACAACAATAGCTAAGATGGGTAGAAGTATGTCCATAATTAAGCGCTGCTCTGCCTTCTTAACAACACTATCAACAAGGCAGGTCCTACAGGCCCTAGTTTTGTTGCACCTTGACTAATGTTCAGTATTGTGGTCAGGTGCCACAAGGAGGGACTTGGGAAAATTGCAGTTGGCTCAGAACAGGACAGCACGGCTGGCCCATAAAAGTACACGGAGAGCTAACATTAATTACATGCATGTTAGTCTCTCCTGGCTTAGAGTGGAAGAGAGATTGACTTCATCACTGCTTGTTTTTTTAAGAGGTGTAGACAAGCTGAATGTACCGAGCTGTCTGTTTGGAATGCTGGCACACAGCTCGGACACCCATGCATACCCCACGAGACATGCCACCAGAGGTCTCTTCAGAGTCCCCAAGTCCAGAACAGACTACGGGAAACGCACAGTACTACATAGAGCCATGACTACATGAAACTCTATTACACATCATGTAACTCTGTCAAGCAGTAAAATCAGATTTAAAAAACAGATAAAACTACACTTTATGGAACAGCGCGGACTGTGAAGAGACACATACACACATACACACACAGGCACACACACAGCATTCGCAAACACATGCTAACACATGCACTCTACACACCACATTTTAATATTGTTATTTTGCTGTGTTATTGAATTTGTATTGTAAATATGTTATGGTAGAGTAGTGTGTAATAAGGTATTGTGTTATGTATTGTTTTATTATATGCAAATTGTGGTTGGACACCAGGAAGAGTAGCTGCTGCCTTGGCAGCCGCTAATGGGGATCTGTAATAAATACAAAAACAAATAATCAAAGTGTCACATGATCTCAACATACACTGCTCAAAAAAATAAAGGGAACACTTAAACAACACATCCTAGATCTGAATGAATGAAATAATCTTATTAAATACTTTTTTCTTTACATAGTTGAATGTGCTGACAACAAAATCACACAAAAATTATCAATGGAAATCAAATTTATCAACCCATGGAGGTCTGGATTTGGAGTCACCCTCAAAATTTAAGTGGAAAACCGCACTACAGGCTGATCCAACTTTGATGTAATGTCCTTAAAACAAGTCAAAATGAGGCTCAGTAGTGTGTGTGGCCTCCACGTGCCTGTATGACCTCCCTACAACGCCTGGGCATGCTCCTGATGAGGTGGCGGATGGTCTCCTGAGGGATCTCCTCCCAGACCTGGACTAAAGCATCCGCCAACTCCTGGACAGTCTGTGGTGCAACGTGGCGTTGGTGGATGGAGCGAGACATGATGTCCCAGATGTGCTCAATTGGATTCAGGTCTGGGGAACGGGCGGGCCAGTCCATAGCATAAATGCCTTCCTCTTGCAGGAACTGCTGACACACTCCAGCCACATGAGGTCTAGCATTGTCTTGCATTAGGAGGAACCCAGGGCCAACCGCACCAGCATATGGTCTCACAAGGGGTCTGAGGATCTCATCTCGGTACCTAATGGCAGTCAGGCTACCTCTGGCGAGCACATGGAGGGCTGTGCGGCCCCCCAAATAAATGCCACCCCCACACCATGACTGACCCACCGCCAAACTGGTCATGCTGGAGGATGTTGCAGGCAGCAGAACGTTCTCCACGGCGTCTCCAGACTCTGTCACGTCTGTCACATGTGCTCAGTGTGAACCTGCTTTCATCTGTGAAGAGCACAGGGCGCCAGTGGCGAATTTGCCAATCTTGGTGTTCTCTGGCAAATGCCAAACGTCCTGCACGGTGTTGGGCTGTAAGCACAACCCCCACCTGTGGACGTCGGGCCCTCATACCACCCTTTTGGAGTCTGTTTCTGACCGTTTGAGCAGACACATGCACATTTGTGGCCTGCTGGAGGTCATTTTGCAGTGCTCTGGCAGTGCTCCTCCTGCTCCTCCTTGCACAAAGGCGGATGTAGCGGTTCTGCTGCTGGGTTGTTGCCCTCCTACTGCCTCCTCCACGTCTCCTGATGTACTGGCCTGTCTCCTGGTAGCGCCTCCATGCTCTGGACACTACGCTGACAGACACAGCAAACCTTCTTGCCTCAGCTCGCATTGATGTGCCATCCTGGATGAGCTGCACTACCTGAGCCACTTGTGTGGGTTGTAGACTCCGTCTCATGCTACCACTAGAGTGAAAGCACCGCCAGCATTCAAAAGTGACCAAAACATCAGCCAGGAAGCATAGGAACTGAGAAGTGGTCTGTGGTCACCACCTGCAGAACCATTCCTTTATTGGGGGTGTCTTGCTAATTGCCTATAATTTCCCCCTGTTGTCTATTCCATTTGCACAACAGCATGTGAAATGTATTGTCAATCAGTGTTGCTTCCTAAGTGGACAGTTTGATTTCACAGAAGTGTGATTGACTTGGAGTTACATTGTGTTGTTTAAGTGTTCCCTTAATTTTTTTGAGCAGTGTATATACACCTGTTCTGAAAGGCCCCAGAGTGTGCAACATCACTAAGCAAGGGGCACCACCAAGCAAGCGGCACCATAAAGACCAAGGAGCTCTCCAAACAGGTCAGGGACAAAGTTGTGGAAAAGTACAGATCAGGGTTGGGTTTTTTTAAAATATCAGAAACGTTTAACATCCCACGGAGCACCATTAAATCCATTATTAAAAAATGGAAAGAATATGGCACCACAACAAACCTGCCAAGAGAGGGCCGCCCACCAAAACTCATGGAACAGGCAAGGAGGGCATTAATCAGAGAGGCAACAAAGAGACCAAAGATAACCATGAAGGAGCTGCAAAGCTCCACAGCGGAGATTGGAGTATCTGTCCATAGGACCACTTTAAGCCGTACACTCCACAGAGCTGGGCTTTATGGGAGAGTGGCCAGAAAAAAGCAATTTGGTGTTCGCCAAAAGGCATGTGGGAGACTCCACAAACATATGGAAGAAGGTACTCTGGTCAGATGAGACTAAAATTTAGCTTTTTTGCCATCAAGGAAAACGCTATGTCTGGCGCAAACCCAACACCTCTCATCACCCAGAGAACACCATCCCCACAGTGAAGCATGGTGGTGGCAGCATCATGCTGTGGGGATGTTCTTCATCGGCAAAGCCTGGGAAACTGGTCAGAATTCTTGAGGGAAACCTGTTTCAGTTCACCTTCCAGCAGGACAATGACCCTAAGCATACTGCTAAAGCAACACTCGAGTGGTTTAAGGGGAAACATGTAAATGTCTTGGAATGGCCTAGTCAAAGCCCATGACTTAAAGATTGCTGTACACCAGCGGAACCCATCCAACTTGAAGGAGATGGAGCAGTTTTGCCTTGAAGAATGGGCAAAAATCCCAGTGGCTAGATGTGCCAAGCTTATAGAGACATACCCCAAGAGACTTGCAGCTGTAATTGCTGCAAAAGGTGGCTCTACAAAGTATTGACTTTGGGGGGGTGAATAGCTATGTACGCTCAAGTTTTCCGTTTTTTTGTCTTATTTCTTGTTTGTTTCACAATTTATTTTATTTTGCATCTTCAAAGTGGTAGGCATGTTGTGTAAATCAAATGATACAAATCCATTTTAATTCCAGGTTGTAAGGCAACAAAATAGGAAAAATGCCACTTTCGCAAGCCACTGTACAACTTGGACACAGACATAAAAGGGACAGAACGATATTACGCAACTCCAATTGTGGTCATATTTAGGTTGCAAAGACTTATTCACTAGACTGCAGGATAGTAAGGCCAATGGCCATGTGGTCAGTCCAATTTAAAATGTCTGCCGTATTTTGGAGGCACCAAGACCCTACTGTGAGACAGAGAAGGTGCTGAAATCTCAAAAGTGTCAAATATGGCAATGGCATAGTGACTGAACTCACTCTTTAAGTGTGTCATGACTTTCCTGGCGATCCACACGGGGTGGGTTATGTTCAGGGACTTTAAGAAGGTGGTGAGCTCTCGGTTCTCAAAGTTGTTGGAGACCGTGGCTAAGGCCCCTGAGCGCTGGTTACAGAGGCGTCCGGCCCCATGCCACTGTAGCCTGTCGGGTACGTACTCGTAGTAGGACTCGTCGTATGTGAACAGGGTCCTGTTCTCCAACATCAAAACTGTATCTGCCCAGAGAACACAAAGAGAGGTTGATGAGAGGAGAGGGGTCATGTTCATTAGGGTACCAACGGTTTTGAAGCCTTTTGCCAAATAAATCAGAAAATAAGCTTTTCTCATTGAACAGGTCCAGGTAGTCCCTCACTGTTCCAGTCCGTTTTCACAAAATGGAAAGCTGTTGGAAATGGGGAGCCACTATCTGAACTTGTCCAAAAATTGCAATAGGTTTTCTAACATTTTGCTACAGTGTGCCCAAATGAACACAACCCTGGTTAACAACAGAGCTCACTATCGAGGAATTCGTATGCACTGCTAGGAAATACAGAGACTTATAGTGGCTGTCATTGCGCTATGGCTTTCTTGGACCGCTGGTCAACCATGTTCTTGGTCAACAATGGCCATTTTGCATGATCTCAGCATAGTGGGAGATTAATGACAGGCAACTGGTGACTGCTGGACGTACAGTATAACTGAGACCACATGCTAAATCAAATCAAATTGTATTTGTCACATGCAGCAAATTCACCAGGTGTAGACCTTACCATGAAAAACTTAATTACAAGCTCTTAACCAACAATGCAGTTCAAGAAATAGAGTTCAGAAAATATTTACTAAGTCAACTAAAGTAAAAAATATAATAAAAAGTAACACAATAAAATAACAATAACGAGGCTATTACAGGGGGTACCTGTACAGAGTCAATGTGCGGGGGTACAGGTTAGTCGAGGTAATTTGTACATGTAGGTAGGGGTAAAGTGACTATGCATAGATAATAAACAGCGAGTAGCAGCAGTGTAAAAACAAAGGTGTGTGTGGGGGGGTTGCGGTGTCAATGTAAATAGTCCGGGTGGCCATTTTATGAATTGTTCAGGAGTCTTATGGCTTGGGGGTAGAAGCTGTTAAGGAGCCTTTTGGACCTAGACTTGGCGCTCCGGTACCGCTTGCCGTGCGGTAGCAGAGAGAACAGTCTATGACTTGGGTGACTGGAGTCTTTGACAATTTTTTGGGCCTTCCTCTGACACCGCCTAGTATATAGGTCCTGGAAGGCAGGAAGCTTGGCCCCAGTGATGTACTGGGCCGTACGCACTACCCTCTGTAGCGCCTTACGGTTGGATGGCGAGCAGTTGCCATACCAGGCGGTGATGCAACCGGTCAGGATGCTCTCGATGGTGCTGCTGTAGAACTTTTTGAGGATCTGGGGACCCATGCCAAATATTTTCAGTCTCCTGAGGGGGAAAAGGTGTTGTCGTGCCCTCTTCACGGCTGTCTTGGTGTGTTTGGACCATGATAGTTTGTTGGTGATGTGGACACCAAGGAACATGAAACTCTCGACCCGCTCCACTACAGCCCCGTCGATGTGAATGGGCACGTGTTCGGCCCTCCTTTTCCTGTAGTCCACGATCAGCTCCTTTGTCTTGCTCATGTTGAGGGAAAGGTTGTTGTCCTGGCACCACACTGCCAGGTCTCAGACCTCCTCCCTATAGGCTGTCTCATCGTTGTCGGTGATCAGGCCTACCAAAGTTGTGTCGTTACCAAACTTAATGATGGTGTTGGAGTCGGGCTTGGCCACGCAGCCGTGGGTGAACAGGGAGTACAGGAGGGGACTATGCACTCACCCCTGAGGGGCCTCCATGTTGAGGATCAGCTTGGCAGGTGTATTGTTGCCTACCCTTACCGCCTGGTGGCAGCCCGTCAGGAATTCCAGGATCCAGTTGCAGAGGGAGGTGTTTAGTCCCAGGGTCCTTCGGTTAGTGATGAGCTTTGTGGGCACTATGGTTTTGAATGCTGAGCTGTAGTCAATGAACAGCATTCTTACACAGGTGTTCCTTTTGTCCAGGTGGGAAAGGGCAGTGTGGAGTGCGATTGAGATTGCTACGGGGCGGTAGTCATTTAGGCAAGTTACCTTCGCTTTCTTGTGCACAGGGACTATGGTGGTCTGCTTGAAACATGTAGGAATTACAGACTCGGTCAGGGAGAGATTTAAAATGTCAGTGAAGACATTTGCCGTTGGTCCGCGCATGCTCTGAGTACACGTCCTGGTAATCCATCTGGCCCCGGGGCCTTGTGAATGTTGACCTGTTTAAAGGTCTTGCTCACATCGGTTATGGAGAGTATGATCACACAGTCGTCCAGAACAGATGGTGCTCTCATGCATGCTTCAGTGTTGCTTGCCTCGAAGCGAACATAAAATGTATTTAGCTCGTCTGGTAGGCTCGTGTCACTGGGCAACTCGCGGCTGGGTTTCCCTTTGTAGTCCGTAATAGTTTGCAAGCCCTGCCACATCTGACGAGCGTCAGAGCCAGTGTAGTAGGATTCAATCTTAGTCCTGTATTGACACTTTGCCTGTTTGATGGTTCATCTGAGGCCATAGCGGGATTTCTTATAAGCGTCTGGATTAGTGTCCCGCTCCTTGAAAGCGGCAGCTCTAGCCTTTAGCTCGGTACAGATGTTGCCTGTAATCCATGGCTTCTGGTTGGGATATGTACGTACGGTCACTGTGTACGTACGGTCGTCGATGCACTTATTGATGAAGCCGGTGACTAAGATGGTATACTCCTCAACTCAATCCCGGAAAATTTTCCAGTCTGTGCTAGCAAAACAGTCCTGTAGCGTAGCATCCGCGTCTGTAGCGTAGCATCCGCGTCATCTAACCACTTTCATATTGAGCGAGTAACTGGTACTTCCTGCTTCAGTTTTTGCTTGTAAGCAGGAATCAGGAGGATAGAATTATGGTTCAACCCCCATTAAGTGCGGTGAAGTCATGAGTTCTTACAATTGTACGAGAACTCAAGTAATAACTATAGGTTATAACTTTGTCATTCATGCCTTGTAGGTTACAGTTCATGGTGGCTGTTATGCAATGTTACTATCAGCTTTAACTCAGTATATATCACTGACATGTCTACAGGTTAAAGACTACTTACCTGATGTACAGTGATGAAACCAAATCTATGGAATAAAACAAAACCTAGGTTATTGAATTATCATTTGATTCCTGACATTTTATGTCTTATCTAAATCGCTATCAAGTGTAACTAGTGGAATACTGGGGACCCCTACTATATATAGCTATATAAACACATGTTGTGGTAAGAATAATATTTGTGCTTTTGAACTAGCCTATGATAAAGAAAATGTGTCCATTTAGGTGTTTTAAAACAATGTATGCTGTACACTAGCGTATCCATGGTCTGAGTAGCCTGACCATGTCTATGTTCCCCCAGCCGTATGTTCCCTCAGCCGTATGTTCCCTCAGCCGTATGTTCCCTCAGCCGTATGTTCCCTCAGCCTTATGTTCCCTCAGCCTCATGTTCCCTCAGCCTCATGTTCCCTCAACCTCATGTTCCCTCAACCTCATGTTCCCTCAACCTCATGTTCCCTCAGTTCCAACAGCCCTAGGTTCCCTCAGTTCCCACAGCCCTATGTTCCCTCAGTTCCCACAGCCCTACAGTGAGGGAAAAAAGTATTTGATCCCCTGCTGATTTTGTACGTTTGCCCACTGACAAAGACATGATCAGTCTATAATTTTAATGGTAGGTTTATTTGAACAGTGAGAGACAGAATAACAACAACAAAAATCCAGAAAAACACATGTCAAAAATGTTATAAATTGATTTGCATTTTAATGAGAGAAATACGTTTTTGACCCCTGTGCAAAACATGATTTAGGACTTGGTGGCAAAACCCTTGTTGGCAATCACAGAGGTCAGACGTTTCTTGTAGTTGGCCACCAGGTTTGCACACATCTCAGGAGGGATTTTGTCCCACTCCTCTTTGCAGATCTTCTCCAAGTCATTAAGGTTTCGAGGCTGACGTTTGGCAACTCGAACCTTCAGCTCCCTCCACAGATTTTCTATGGGATTAAGGTCTGGAGACTGGCTAGGCCACTCCAGGACCTTAATGTGCTTCTTCTTGAGCCACTCCTTTGTTGCCTTGGCCGTGTGTTTTGGGTCATTGTCATGCTGGAATACCCATCCACGACCCATTTTCAATGCCCTGGCTGAGGGAAGGAGGTTCTCACCCAAGATTTGACAGTACATGGCGCCGTCCATCGTCCCTTTGATGCGGTGAAGTTGTCCTGTCCCCTTAGCAGAAAAACACCCCCAAAGCATAATGTTTCCACCTCCATGTTTGACGGTGGGGATGGTGTTCTTGGGGTCATAGGCAGCATTCCTCCTCCTCCAAACACGGCGAGTTGAGTTGATGCCAAAGAGCTCGATGAAATAGAAAGGAAGAGATATTTTTCAACTTCCAGTCACCAATGATTCAATACTAGGCAGGGCAAACCCGTTTTGGTGATTTCTGGTATATCATCAAAATAAATCAATCAGAGCACGTTTTTGGACTCATTCATTAGTATTTACCCGATTAAGTACAATACCATTGAAAATGAATTTTGAAAGTTTAATTTATATTCCTAAAACTTAAGTTCAAAATGATGCTATCACTGCTTCCTGTTGACAATATTTTGATAAATACCTCAATGTCAAAACACAGTTTTAAAGTGTCCAAATCAATAACCAATATGCAGAAACAGTTTGTGATATATTGGAAACCTAAACATAAAATGTACTATCTACACATACAGTATATACAGTGGGGACAAAGTCTCCCGAGTGGCGCAGTGGTCTAAGGCACTGCATCGCAGTGCTAGCTGTGCCACTAGAGATCCTGGTTCAAATCCAGGCTCTGTCGTAGCCGGCCACGACCGGGAGACCCATGGGGCGGCGCACAATTGGCCCAGGGTAGGGGAGGGAATGGCCGGCAGGGATGTAGAGCATGGCGTTTGCAACGCCAGGGTTGTGGGTTCGATTCCCACGGGGGGCCAGTATGAAAAATAAAAAGATAATGTAAGTCGCTCTGGATAAGAGCGTCTGCTAAATGACTAAAATGTAAATGGGGAGAACAAGTATTTGATACACTGCCGATTTTGCAGGTTTTCCTACTTACAAAGTATGTAAAGGTCTGTAATTTTTATCATAGGTACACTTCAACTGTGAGAGACGGAATCTAAAACAAAAATCCAGAAAATCACATTGTATGATTTTTAAGTAATGAATTTGCATTTTATTGCATGACATAAGTATTTGATACATCAGAAAAGCAGAACTTAATATTTGGTACAGAAACCTTTGTTTGCAGTTACAGAGATCATACGTTTCCTGTAGGTCTTGACCAGGTTTGCACACACTGCAGCAGGGATTTTGGCCCACTCCTCCATACAGACCTTCTCCAGATCCTTCAGGTTTCGGGGGTGTCGCTGGGCAATACGGACGTTCAGCTCCCTCCAAAGATTTTCTATTGGGGTCAGGTCTGGAGACTGGCTAGGCCACTCCAGGACCTTGAGATACTTCTTACGGAGCCACTCCTTAGTTGCCCTGGCTGTGTGTTTCGGGTCGTTGTCATGCTGGAAGACCCAGCCACAGCCCATCTTCAATGCTCTTACTGAGGGAAGGAGGTTGTTGGCCAAGATCTCGCGATACATGGCCCCATCCATCCTCCCCTCAATACGGTGCAGTCGTCCTGTCCCCTTTGCAGAAAAGCATCCCCAAAGAATGATGTTTCCACCTCCATGCTTCACGGTTGGGATGGTGTTCTTGGGGTTGTACTCATCCTTCTTCTTCCTCCAAACATGGCGAGTGGAGTTTAGACCAAAAACCTATATTTTTGTCTCATCAGACCACATGACGTTCTCCCATTTCTCCTCTGGATCATCCAGATGGTCATTGGCACACTTCAGACGGGCCTGGACATGCGCTGGCTTGAGCAGGGGGACCTTGCGTGCGCTGCAGGATTTTAATCCATGACGGCGTAGTGTGTTACTAATGGTTTTCTTTGAGACTGTGGTCCCAGCTCTCTTCAGGTCATTGACCAGGTCCTGCCGTGTAGTTCTGGGCTGATCCCTCACCTTCCTCATGATCATTGATGCCCCATGAGGTGAGATCTTGCATGGAGCCCCAGACCGAGGGTGATTGACCGTCATCTTGAACTTCTTCCATTTTCTAATAATTGCACCAACAGTTGTTGCCTTCTCACCAAGCTGCTTGCCTATTGTCCTGTAGCCCATCCCAACCTTGTACAGGTCTACAATTGTATCCCTGATGTCCTTACACAGCTCTCTGGTCTTGGCCATTGTGGAGAGGTTGGAGTCTGTTTGATTGAGTGTGTGGACAGGTGTCTTTTATACAGGTAACGAGTTCAAAGAGGTGCAGTTAATACAGGTAATGAGTGGAGAACAGGAGGGCTTCTTAAAGAAAAACTAACAGGTCTGTGAGAGCCGGAATTCTTACTGGTTGGTAGGTGATCAAATACTTATGTCATGCAATAAAATGCAATTGAATTACTTAAAAATCATACAATGTGATTTTCTGGATTTTTGTTTTAGATTCCGTCTCTCACAGTTGAAGTGTACGTATGATAAAAATGACAGACCTCTACATGCTTTGTAAGTAGGAAAACCTGCAAAATCGGCAGTGTATCAAATACTTGTTCTCCCCACTGTATACAACAATAGTTATCATATTACTTGTATTTTTTTTAAACGGGCACCTTATAAACTGCACACACCAAAAACTCATCAATGGGGGGGTGGGGGGGTGCGCTGTTGAAACTACCACAACTCAAAAACCACATGGAAACTGGAGATATTTTTACATCACTGGTTAGACAACAACCTGCAGAACACAGTCAGCTATTGTACATTTTGATACAGGGGTCACCAAAACAGGAAGAGAAACGCAACACTGTTTTGTCAATCACTCATATTACGTTGAAATCAATTGCACGAGAGAAGAGAGGGGAGATGACGTTGCACTTCCTGTTAAAACAGCTAAAAAACCACATGGAATCTGGGAATAATGTGTACATCACTGGTTGGAGGATAATTTGTAAATGACAGCTAGCTACATTTTGAAGTGTTGCACTTCCGCCAACGCGGGAAGTGTAACGCAACACTTTTTTTGTTAATCACTTCCTCGATATCATGCTGAAATCAATAGAACAGGAGACAAACGTTTGCAGTGTAGCGCTGTTTAAACCAACAATATTCAAAGGCCACACAGAAATTTGGAATAACCTATACATGGTTGGTTAAATGAGAACTTGTAGAAGGCTTATATCTATATTTTGGAATGTCAGATGTTGATTTCGGGAGGCTGCCATCACGGAAAAGGGAACAAACCATTTAAAGTCACAGTTTGACTGTCAAACCCATGTATTGGTGTGTGGCCAGCGACTTTTATAGAGAGACCACCCCAAATTTTCAGTGCCATTGGAGAGTTCGAAAATTAACTGTGTTCTAAGAAAATGTATGGTAGTAACACAAACTGTCCACATTAGGGAAATTAGTGGAATATACATTGAATAAAAATATAAATGTAACATGTGTGGTCCTCTGTAGCTCAGCTGGTAGAGCACGGCGCTTGTAACGCCAAGGTAGTGGGTTCGATCCCCGGGACCACCCATACACAAAAAAAATTATGCACGCACGACTGTAAGTCGCTTTGGATAAAAGCGTCTGCTAAATGGCATATTATTATTATGTAAAGTGTTGGTCCCATGTTTCATGAGCTGAAATAAAAGATCCCAGAAATGTTCCATATACACAAAAATATGATTTATCACAAATTTTGTGCAGAAATTTGTTTACATCCCTGTTAGTGAGCATTTGTCCTTTGCCAAGATAATCCATACACCTGACAGGTGTGGCATATCAAGACAGTAAACAGGCGTACTTGTGCTGGGGACAATAAAAGTCCACTCTAAAATGTGCTGTTTTGTCACACAACACAATGCCAAAGGTGTCGAGTTTTGAGGGACCGTGCAATTGGCATGCTGACTGCAGGAATGTCTACCAGAGCTGTTCCCAGAGAACTGAACGTCCATTTCTCTACCATAAGGCCCCTCCAACGTTGTTTTAGAGAATTTGGCAGTACTTCCAACCGGCCTCACAACCGCAGATCACGTGTATGGTATTGTGTGGGCGAGTGCACAACTTGTAAACAGAGTGCCCCATGGTGGCGGTGGGGTTATGGTATGGGCAGGCATAAGCTACGGACAACGAACACAATTGCATTTTATCAATGGCAATTTGAATGCACAGAGATACCGTGACGATATCCTGAGGCCCATTGTTGTGCCATTCATCTGCCGCCTTCACCTCATGTTTCAGCATGATAATGCACGGCCCCATGTCACTAGGATCTGTACACAATTCCTGGAAGCTGAAAATGTCCCAGTTCTTCCATGCCCTGCACTCACCCGACATGTCACCAATGGGCATGTTTGGGATGCTATAGATTGACGTGTACGACAGCGTGTTCCAGTTCCCGCCAATATCCAGCAACTTCACACAGCCATTGAAGAGGAGCTAGAAAATTGTATATCATACATTACAGTTGAGGAACAATGGGAAAGTAATTCTGCATTGAAAGTTGATAAACTTGTCAAATCACTTCTGAGAAAATGTCCCTTAAATGTTTTGGTACACATACTGGAGAGCTCTTATTTGTCTACACCCATTCAGCATCGTTCACGCTCTCTTAAGCTTTATCCCCACCCATCACTTTAAGGATTCACATGTGAGGCCATGTACTAAACAACCAAAGATTTCAAGACTAAAGGCTGGTTTATACTACGGGTGTGTTTGTTAATTTAATCTGGAGTGCCAGAGTGTTTTCTGGGCTTTCGTAAACTCAAAGCGTTGTCAGAATGTCGGTTCATAAATTCAGAGCGTTTCGCTCTCGGCGCGTTCAAAGCGCACACTGGACCCTCTGGCCGAGGAATAGGGTTGATTAGAGCGTTCTAACCTAGGGTGCGTTCGTAAATTCACTCTGGCTATCTACTCCGATTTCAGAGCACTCTCGTCTGAGTGTGCCAGAGCGCAGAATAATTTACGAAAGCTCAACACCCGTTGAATATGGCCGGTGTCAGTAAACGTCGGCAAAAAAGCGTAATTAAATTGTTGCCAGCAGCACAGTTACAGTCACCAACGTTCTGGATAACATGAGAACAGCCTAACCAGCTCTGCTAGGGCGAGTAAAATGGTCAGAGTTAGGTGTTCTCTCATTTGTGTCTGGAAGTAGTTAGCAAGCTACCCAAAGTTAGCCAGTTAGCTTGGGTGCTTGACAAATTACTAACAGTAGCGTACAAGTAGTAAAATAGAAATCGATTGAACATGAAATGTATTTCAATATGATTGAAATTGGCCTATAGCCTACTGTTTATATTTTAATGCAGTTCTCGGTTTTCATTTGAAGCATCTTTTTATACATCACTTGGTTGTATCAATTGCAAGGACATTGGCAACTTTGTATTTGTAGTCAACTTTGTTCTGAATTTATTGGCGGTCAGAGACAAACCATGTGATTCTATGTTTAGCACAGATATTCTGTGTATAAAGTGGCGCGGGAGGGTAAAAAATAATCTAACATGCTGACCACACCACCCACGTTGCGTGAGCGAGCGTTGCAAAATAAATTTCCTAAATCTGAATCAGGCCCTTATTCCCCAATATTGATGCCAATTATGATGGACATTTGTTCAGTGGGTACTGAGGGAACATAGGTCTTAGGGAACATAGGGTGGACCCTTTATAAAGGCAGTATGAAAGTTCAATAACACATTCTTTCGTATATAAAACATGCGCTAGAATAATGAAAACAATGCACTTACAAGTAAATTGGGGTATATTATCCCAAACCACTGCATCCTTTGAAATGGAAGTCAATGTGAAATTGTTAGTACGGTCTTGAGAATTTATCCATCGATAAAGGCAATCTAATTCAACTTAATTTAAGGTTGCACCAAAGGCACAAGCTACATGTCCAGATATAATTATTATATTCACACTAACATTTAAGTTAAATGACTAACAGTACTTCACACCTACCTGAGATTGGACACCATTCGTTCACACTCAAAAGTTTTCGTGCGTATTCTTTAGTCCACCTCCATCGACATTTCGAAGCTGTCGTGCGATTGAAATATTTGTCAATTAATCCTCCTGCAGTACATTTTCTCAACAAAAGTAATTAACAAAAACAAGTCTGTCGTTGTTTGTAACCCTAAACTACTCATTCGATTTACATTTCATGAACTTGAGGGAACCTCCTAGGTGACATCAGATTTTATGAAGTGATGCGGAGCCTGAGCGCGCGAGAGAAGGTTGGGTGTAAAAGCACAGAGACGTTTCTAGCTCCGCGAGAGAAACAGAATGAGCTTACTCACAAGCTGTTGCACAATATGCATTAAAGGATACCAAAATATGCATGTATGGAGACCAGACGAAAAAACAAACAAAACAACAAAAACACAAGTCCAGAACTATGAATTTATTATACTCACTTTTAAATTGTGACATGATTGTGAGGTATCAAATCTTTACCAAGAGATGCAAAAGTGTCATATAATGAGAGAAGACAAAAAATTACAAGGACTTTGTGCAAGGTTTTAAGTGCAAATTATAGTTGACCCAATGAATGAAACCACTCCTTAGAATAGGTTGTGATATGTGACACCTCTAACAGCATTGAGTGAGCTACATACAATACAGAATGTTGTTGCGCCTTCACCTACATTTACAATGAATGCAAGATTATGAACAGACTACATAAAAAGACAGTTTACCAAGAATGAGAAGATCTTTCCCAAATAGTTACAATCCACTGCTGTGCAATTCAATTATATATCTCAAATTGTGCACAAATGTGTTTAAATGCCTGTTAGTGAGCATGTCTTCTTTGCCAAGACAATCCATCCACCTGACAGGTGTGGCATATTAAGAAGCTGATTAAACAGAATGATCATTACACAGGTGTACTTGTGCTGGGGACAATAAAAGGCAACTCTAAAATGTGCAGTTTTGCCACACAACACCACAGATGTCTCAAGTTTTGAGGGAGCATGCAATTGGCATGCTGACTGCAGGAATATCCACCAGAGGTGTTGCCTGGGAATGTTCATTTCTCTACCATAAGCCGCCTACAACGTCATTTTAGAGAATTTGGTCGTATGTCCAACCGGCCTCACAAGCGCAGACCACGTGTAACCACGCCAGCCCAGGACCTCCACATCCGGCTTCTTCACCTGTGGGATGGTCTGAGACCAGCCACCCGGACAGCTGATGAAACTGTGGGTTTGCACAACTGAAGAATTTCTGCACTGTCAGAAACCGTCTCAGGGAAGCTCATCTCTGTGCAAATTGTCCTCACCAGGGTCTTGACCTGACTGCAGTTTGGCATCGTAACCGACTAAAGTGGGCAAATGCTTACCTTCGATAGTCACTGGCATGCTAGAGAAGTGTGCTCTTCATGGATGAATCCCGGTTTCAACTGTACCGGGTAGATGACAGACAGCGTGTACGGCGTCGTGTTGGCGAGCAGTTTGCTGACGTCAACGTTGTGAACAGAGTGGTATGGGCAGGCATAATATATAGACAACGAACACAATTGCATTTTATCGATGGCAATTTGAATGCACAGAGATACTGTGACAAGATCCTGAGGCCCATTGTCATGCCATTCACCCGCCGCCATCACCTCATGTTTCAGCATGATAATGCTTAGCCCCATGTCGCAAGGATCTATACACAATTCCTGGAAGCTGAAAATGTCCCAGTTCTTCCATGGCCTGCATACTCACCAGACATGGGACCCATTGTGCAAGTTTGGGATGCTCTGGATCAACGTGTACGACAGCGTGTTCCAGTTCCAGCCAATTTCCAGCAATGTCGCACAGCCATTGAAGAGGAGCGGAACAACATGAGCCAAATGGTGGTCACACCAGATACTGACTGGTTTTCTGATCCACACCCCTTTTTTTTTTTTAAGGTATCTGTGACCAACAGATGCATATCTGTATTCCCAGTCATGTGAAATCCATAGATTAGGTCCTAATGAATTTATTTCAATTGACTGATTTCCTTATATGAACTGTAACTCAGTAAAATCTTAGAAATTCTTGCATTTTGCGTCTACAGTATATTTTTGTTCAGTGTATACATCTGGGGTTTTAGTGCAATTGGACAGAAAGTTCATTGTTGATTCTTTCTATTAATGGCATTGAGCCTGTAACCTTTTACATCAATCATCTGGGTTATGTTCATTAGAGCACACCGTAGCAAATTTTTTTTGGCCGAAAACAAGTGTTCCTTACTGGACAAGTTCAGATTGTACAACATTCCCATTTCCTGTTTTCGGCAGTTTCATGCCTACTGAACAAGACCCTGATCAGCTAATCAACCGCCTGCGCATCAAACCCAATGTGCATCGTCATTAGATGAAGACAACTCTGAAGAGAGAGAAACAATCTTAAGGGCTCCTCTGTTCCTTCCCATGTCGGAAGCTACCAGGGGCCCCTCCTTCACCGGACCCCTTTCCCGTGTGCTCTTCTCTGAGCCAGAAGACCCCCTCTTCTCCTCAGGGCCCTGGGGGTTGAAGGCAGTACTCAGGGACTGCAGGGCAGAGTGGAGCTCGTCCCGGGCTGCCATGACTGTCTGCAGGCAGGGCAGCTGTAGGTTAGATGAGACGGTGGCCACCCCTGTGCCGCCCCTGGGGAGGCCGTTAATGACTTTGTCGATGGTCTTGGAGGAGGTGGAGATAGCCTCTCGGCAGGCACTGAGGCTGGAGTCACTGCTTTTACCTGAGAAAGAGTTAAATACATGTATTTCATTTGTCGTTTGATTTCTTTGGGTCCCTATAGTGGCCAGAATCTAGCTTTCCTGGATGATTAGACTAATGATGGGTAGATAATAGAAACACATGTTTACAGTTCCACAATATTGCTCAAATCTATCAAGCACAAAGTTGAAGTCACAAAATAAAAAGGAAATGAGAGGAAATCAAAAGGAAGCCATTTAGGTCAGTTAAATCACAGGCATTGTGTTTTTGTAGCAAGGTTTCACATAGGCCAGACGGTCAGTACCTCGGAGGGCGAGAGAGAGAGCAGCGTGAAGCTGCCTGATGGCCTGGTTGAGCTGGAACAGCTTGGCTGCGGTGTTCCTCACTCTGTGTAGCTGTGAGGGATCAGGGTCCTCAGCTCCCTTCTTGGAGCCTTCTTCCCTCTCCTGTACACACATACACGCACAGATGTTACAGTTAATGTCATTGGAAAACACATTCTCTCACACACACACGTTACAGTTGATATAATTGGAAAATGGTGCCTTTCCAAGGGGATGTACCCTTTTCCTCACATACTGTAGCTAACCCTATTAAAGCACTTCCTCCATACACTAATGATGCAGAAATACTGTTGATTCCAATCAAATACTGTCTCACTACAATGGTGCAACGACAAAACCTGTGACAATTTCAACAGTCAGGTCCATAATTATTGGCACCCTTGATAAAGATGAGCAAAAAACCGGTTTAAAATAAAAAGAAATACTGAGCTATATTGCAGGCGCAACATTTTTGAAAATAATATTATTTTATACTAATACAATTGCTCAGAGAGATTTTGTTTAACAAATAATAAAATAAAATAAATCTCTCAATTATTGGCAGCCCTGTTTTCAATACTCCAGCACCCTACCTTTGCGAGGATCCTTGATATCCTTCATCTGCGCTTATGGAATGCTGATAGATGAATTATTAATGACTAATTATTACACCCTGAAACAGTGTGTAATGTGTTAGAAATGTGTGAGTGTAGGACCAGTAAAGGCTATGGCATTGAGCCACTATTTAGCAATGTGAGTAAGAGTTAGGCCAGACAACAAAGGCAACTGATAACTGAGGAATTTAGGGAGTAGAGAAACTGTTATGAAAACATGGTGCAGAATATTGTGAGAACGGCAATAACTGAGTAATGCAGGGAGTAGGCTATGTGTGTGTGTGTGTGTGTGTGTGTATGTATGTGTGTATGCATGTGTGTATATGTGTGTGTGTGAACTGATGGTCAGTAGAGCAGTTTTAGAGTGGAAAACTACAGCCCGCCTACAGAGGGGAGGATGAAAGATGGACTCTGAAATTGTGATGGCAGAATTCTCAATGAATAAATCTCTGACTATGCAGATCGAGACTCTGTCCGTTACTTAAATCCCAAAAGACTTACAACCTTTTGGGAGACGCACAGAGACACTGAAATAGTTTGTTAAATAATTCACGTAACAAATGCTCTCTTCAGTTCAAACCACAGGTTTCAATGGGGTTCAAGTCCGGATGTGTGCTTGGGGTTAACGTCTTGCTGGAAGACCCACTTGCGGCCAAGTGTCAGCCTCCTGGCAAAGGCAACCAGGTTTTTGGCTAAAATATCCTGGTAAAGTTCATGATGAAGTTTACCTAAACAAAGGCCACAAGACCAGCGGAAGCAAAATAACCCCTAACATCAAAGATCCACCAACATATTTTACCATAGGCATGAGGTACTTTTCTGCATATGCTTCTGTTTTTCTAAACCAAACCCACCACTGGCGTGCGAGGCCAAAGAGCTACATTTTCATGTCATCTGACCATAGCACCGTGGAGTTTGATAAACGGCATTGGCACTTGGATTGGAACCGGTACTATGGTTAGATTACATGAAAATAGAGGTCTTTGGCCACGCATACCATAGGTGGGTTTGGAGTTGAAAAATAAAGCATATGCATTAGAGTACCTCATGCCTACGGTAAAATATGGTGGTGGATCTTTGATGTTATGGGGTTATTTTGCATTCACTGGTCCTGGGGCCCTTGTGAAATCCACTTTTTCGAGCTGAAAGACGATGGGCCAAAGCTTACCCATGATGTTGCACAACGATTTAAGTCAATAAGACATTGTTTTAGTCAAAGTATGATATATTTGGGCTTGAAGTGACAAATCAGTGTGAATACGGTGTCTTTTCCTATGACATCTTTTCAGCCTACGTTTTGTTTCAGTGCTAGATTTTTTATATATACATATATACATACAGAGTGCATTCGGAAAGTATTCAGACCTTGACTTTTTCCACATTTTGTTACGTTACAGCCTTATTCTAAAATATATTCAATTAATTTTCCTCAATCTACACACAATACCCCATAATTACGAAGCAAAAACAGATTTAGATTTTTTTGCACATATTTAAAAAATATATATATATACAGTGGGGGAAAAAAAGTATTTAGTCAGCCACCAATTGTGCAAGTTCTCCCACTTAAAAAGATGAGAAAGGCCTGTAATTTTCATCATAGGTACACGTCAACTATGAGACAAATTGAGAAAAAAAATGTTCTGGCTCTCACAGACCTGTAACTTCTTCTTTAAGAGGCTCCTCTGTCCTCCACTCGTTACCTGTATTAATGGCACCTGTTTGAACTTGTTATCAGTATAAAAGTCACCTGTCCACAACCTCAAACAGTCAAAAAACCAAGCCAAAAACCAAGCCATAAGGTCGAAGGAATTGTCCGTAGACTTCCGAGACAGGATTGTGTTGAGGCAAAGATCTGAGGAAGGGTACCAAAAAATGTCTGCAGCATTGAAGGTCACCAAGAACACAGTGGCCTCCGTCATTCTTAAATGGAAGAAGTTTGGAACCACCAAGACTCTTCCTAGAGCTGGCCGCCTGGAAAAACTGAGCAATCAGGGGAGAAGGGCCTTGGTCAGGGAGGTGACCAAGAACTCGATGGACAGAGCTCTAGAGATCCTCTGTGGAGATGGGAGAAAACATCCAGAAGGACAATCATCTCTGCAGCACTCCACCAATCAGGCCTTTATGGTAGAGTGGCCAGACGGAAGCCACTCCGCAGTAAAAATCACATGACAGCCCGCTTGGAGTTTGCCAAAAGGCACCTAAAGAATTCTCAGACCATGAGAAACAAGATTCTCTGGTCTGATAAAACCAAGATTGAACTGTTTGGCCAACCTGGCACCATCCCTACGGTGAAGCATGGTGGTGGCAGCATCTTGCTGTCGGGATGTTTTTCAGCGGCAGGGACTAGGAGACTAGTCCGGAACGAGGGAAAGATGAACAAAGCAAAGAACAGAGAGGTCCTTCATGAAAACCTGCTTCAGTGCGCTCAGGGCCTCAGACTGAGGTGAAGGTTTACCTTCCAACAGGACAATGACCCTAAGCACACAGCCAAGACGACGCAGGAGTGGCTTCGGAATAAGTCTCTGAATGTCGTTGAGTGGCCCAGCCAGAGCCCGGACTTGAACCCGATTTAACATCTCTGGAGAGACCTGAAAATAGCTGTGCAGCGACGCTCCCCATCCAACCTGACAGAGCTTGAGAGGATCTCCAGAGAAGAATGGGAGAAACTCACCAAATACAGGTCTGCCAAGCTTGTAGTGTCATACCCAAGAAGACACGAGGCTGTACTCGCTGCCAAAGGTGCTTCAACAAAATACTGAGGAAAGGGTCTGAATATTTATGTAAATGTGTTTTTTATTTATTTATAATAAATGTACACAAAAAAATTAATCTGTTTTTGCTTTGTCATTATGGGGTATTGTGTGTAGATTGATGAGGGAAAAAAACTATTTAATCAATTTTAGAATAAGGTAACGACAAAATGTGGAAAAAGTCAAAGGGTCTGAATACATGACGAATGCACTGTGTGTGTGTGTGTATGTATGTACAGTTGAAGTCGGAAGTTTACATACACCTTAGTCAAATACATTTAAACTCAGTTTTTCACAATTCCTGATATTTAATCCTAAAAAAAATTCCCTGTCTCAGGTCAGTTAGGATCACCACTTTATTTTAAGAATGTTAAATGTCAGAATAATAGTAGAGAGAATGATTTTTTTCAGCTTTTAATTTCTTTCATAACATTCCCAGTGGTTCAGAAGTTTACATACACTCAATTAGTATTTGGCAGCATTACCTTTAAATTGTTTAACTTGGGTCAAACGTTTCAGGTAGCCTTCCACAAGCTTCCCACAATAAGTTGGGTGAATTTTGGCCCATTCCTCCTGACAGAGCTGATGTAACTGAGTCCGGTTTGTAAGCCTCCTTGCTCACACACACATTTTCAGTTCTGCCCACAAATGTTCTATAGGATTGAGGTCAGGGCATTGTGATGGCCACTCCAATACCTTGACTTTGTTGTCCTTAAGCTATTTTGCCACAACTTCGGAAGTATGCATGGGGTCATTGTCCAATTGGAAGACCCATTTGCGACCAAGCTTTATCTTCCTGACTGATGTCTTGAGACGTTGCTTCACATAATTTTCCTTCCTCATGATGCCATCTATTTTGTGAAGTGCACCAGTCCCTCCTGCAGCAAAGCACCCCCACAGCATGATGCTGCCACCCACGTGCGTCACGGTTAGGATGGTGTTCTTGGGCTTGCAAGCACCCCCTTCTTCCTCCAAACATAACGATGGTCATTATGGCCAAACAGTTCTATTTTTGTTTCATCAGACCAGAGTACATTTCTCCAAAAAGTACAATCTTTGTTCCCATGTGCAGTTGCAAACCGTAGTCTGGCTTTTTTATGTTGGTTATGGAGCAGTGGCTTCTTCCTTGCTGGACGGGCTTTTCAGGTTATGTCGACACAGTGAGGGAAAAAAGTATTTGATCCCCTGCTGATTTTGTACGTTTGCTCACTGACAAAGACATGATCAGTCTATAATTAATTTAATGGTAGGTTTATTTGAACATTGAGAGACAGAAGAACAACAAAAAAATCCAGAAAAACGCATGTCAAAAATGTTATGAATTTATTTGCATTTTAATGAGGGAAATAAGTATTTGACCCCTCTGCAAAACATGACTTAGTACTTGGTGGCAAAATCCTTGTTACAGAGGTCAAACGTTTCTTGTAGTTGGCCATCAGGTTTGCACACATCTCAGGAGGGACTTTGTTCCACTCCTCTTTGCAGATCTTCTCCAAGTCATTAAGGTTTCGAGGCTGACGTTTGGCAACTCGAACCTTCAGCTCCCTCCACAGATTTTCTATGGGATTAAGGTCTGGAGACTGGCTAGGCCACTCCAGGACCTTAATGTGCTCCTTCTTGAGCAACTCCTTTGTTGCCTTGGCCGTGTGTTTTGGGTCATTGTCATGATAGAATACCCATCCACAACCCATTTTCAATGCCCTGGCTGAGGGAAGGAGGTTCTCACCCAAGATTTGACGGTACATGGCCCCGTCCATCGTCCCTTTGATGCGGTGAAGTTGTCCTGTCCCCTTAGCAGAAAAACACCCCCAAAGCATAATGTTTCCACCTCCATGTTTGATGGTGGGGATGGTGTTCTTGGGGTCATAGGCAGCATTCCTCCTCCTCCAAACACGGCGAGTTGAGATTATGTAAAGAGCTCCATTTTGGTCTCATCTGACCACAACACTTTCACCCAGTTCTCCTCTGAATCATTCAGATGTTCATTGGCCAACTTCAGACGGCCCTGTATATGTGCTTTCTTGAGCAGGGGGACCTTGCGGGCGCTGCAGGATTTCAGTCCTTCACGGCGTAGTGTGTTACCAAATGTTTTCTTGGTGACTATGGTCCCAGCTGCCTTGACATCATTGACAAGATCCTCCCGTGTAGTTCTGGGCTGATTCCTCACCGTTCTCATGATCATTGCAACTCCACGAGGTGAGATCTTGCATGGAGCCCCAGGCCGAGGGATATTGACAGTTATTTTGTGTTTCTTCCATTTGCGAATAATTACACCAACTGTTGTCACCTTCTCACCAAGCTGCTTGGCGATGGTCTTGTAGCCCATTCCAGCCTTGTGTAGGTCTACAATCTTGTCCCTGACATCCTTGGAGAGCTCTTTGGTCTTGGCCATGGTGGAGAGTTTGGAATCTGATTGATTGATTGCTTCTGTGGACAGGTGTCTTTTATACAGGTAACAAGCTGAGATTAGGAGCACTCCCTTTAAGAGTGTACTCCTAATCTCAGCTCGTTACCTGTATAAAAGACACCTGGGAGCCAGAAATCTTTCTGATTGAGAGGGGGTCAAATACTTATTTCCCTCATTAAAATGCAAATCAATTTATAACATTTTTGACATGCGTGTTTCTGGATTTTTTTGTTGTTATTCTGTCTCTCACTGTTCAAATAAACCTACCATTACAATTATAGACTGATCATTTCTTTGTCAGTGGGCAAACGTACAAAATCAGCAGGGGATCAAATACTTTTTTCCCTCACTGTATAAGACTCGTTTTACTGTGGATATAGATACTTTTGTACCTGCTTCCTCCAGCATCTTCACAACGACCTTTGCTGTTGTTCTGGGATTGATTTGCACTTTTTGCACCAAAGTACGTTCAACTCTAGGAGACAGAACGCGTCGCCTTCCTGAGCGGTATGACGGCTGTATGGTCCCTTGGTGTTTACACTTGCGTACTGTTGTTTGTACAGATTAACGTGGTACCTTCAGGCGTTTGGAAATTGCTCCCAAGGATGAACCAAATAAACAAAATTTTCTTCTGAGGTCTTGGCAGATTTCTTTTGATTTTCCTATGATGTCAGGCAAAGAGGCACGGAGTTTGAAGGTAGGCCTTGAAATACATCCACAGGTACACCTCCAATTAACTCATATGATGTATATTAGCCTATAAGAAGCTTCTAAAGCCATGACATAATTTTCTGGAATTTTACAAGCTGTTTAAAAGACACAGTCAAATTAGTGTATGTAAACTTCTGACCCACTGGAATTGTGATACAGTGAATTATAAGTGAAATAATCTGTCTGCAAACAATTGTTTTAAAAATTACTTGTGTCATGCACAAAGTAGATGTCCTAACCGACTTGCCAAAACTATAGTTTGTTAACAAGAAATTTGTGGAGTGGTTGATAAACAAGTTTTAATGACTCCAACCTAAGTGTATGTAAACTACCGACATCAACTGTACATGCATGCATGCATACATACATACAGTTGAAGTCAGAAGTTTACACACATAGGTTGGAGTCAATAAAACTCATTTTTTCAACCACTCCACAAATGTCTTGTTAACAAACTATAGTTTTCACAAGTCGGTTAGGACATGTACATTGTGCATGACACAAGTCATTTTTCCAACAATTGTTTACAGACAGATTATTTCACTTATAATTCACTGTATCACAATTCCAGTGGGTCAGAAGTTTACATACACTAATTTGACTGTGCCTTTAAACAGCTTGTAAAATTCCAGAAAATTATGTCATGGCTTTAGAAGCTTCTTATAGGCTAATATACATCATATGAGTTAATTGGAGGTGTACCTGTGGATGTATTTCAAGGCCTACCTTCAAACTTAGTACCTCTTTGCTTGACATCATGGGAAAATCAAAAGAAATCAGCCAAGACCACAGAAAAAAAGACCTCCACAAGTCTGGTTCATCCTTGGGAGCAATTTCTAAACACCTGAAGGTACCACGTTCATCTGTACAAACAATAGTATGCAAGTATAAAAACCACGCGACCACGCAGCCATCATGCCGCTCAGGAAGGAGAAGCGTTCTGTCTCCTAGTGATGAACGTACTTTGGTGCGAAAAGTGCAAATCAATCCCAGAACAACAGCAAAGGACCTTGTGAAGATGGAGAGAACAGGTACAAAAGTATCTACACTGCTCAAAAAAATAAAGGGAACACTAAAATAACACATCCTAGATCTGAATGAATGAAATAATCTTATTAAATACTTTTTTCTTTACATAGTTGAATGTGCTGACAACAAAATCACACAAAAATTATCAATGGAAATCAAATTTATCAACCCATGGAGGTCTGGATTTGGAGTCACCCTCAAAATTAAAGTGGAAAACCACACTACAGGCTGATCCAACTTTGATGTAATGTCCTTAAAACAAGTCAAAATGAGGCTCAGTAGTGTGTGTGGCCTCCACGTGCCTGTATGACCTCCCTACAACGCCTGGGCATGCTCCTGATGAGGTGGCGGATGGTCTCCTGAGGGATCTCCTCCCAGACCTGGACTAAAGCATCCGCCAACTCCTGGACAGTCTGTGGTGCAACGTGGCGTTGGTGGATGGAGCAAGACATGATGTCCCAGATGTGCTCAATTGGATTCAGGTCTGGGGAACGGGCGGGCCAGTCCATTGCATCAATGCCTTCCTCTTGCAGGAACTGCTGACACACTCCAGCCACATGAGGTCTAGCATTGTCTTGCATTAGGAGGAACCCAGGGCCAACCGCACCAGCATATGGTCTCAAAAGGGGTCTGAGGATCTCATCTCGGTACCTAATGGCAGTCAGGCTACCTCTGGCGAGCACATGGAGAGCTGTGCGGCCCCCCAAATAAATGCCACCCCACACCATGACTGACCCACCGCCAAACCGGTCATGCTGGAGGATGTTGCAGGCAGCAGAACGTTCTCCACGGCGTCTCCAGACTCTGTCACGTCTGTCACATGTGCTCAGTATGAACCTGCTTTCATCTGTGAAGAGCACAGGGCGCCAGTGGCAATTTGCCAATCTTGGTGTTATCTGGCAAATGCCAAACGTCCTGCACGGCGTTGGGCTGTAAGCACAACCCCCACCTGTGGAAGTCGGGCCCTCATACCACCCTCATGGAGTCTGTTTCTGACCGTTTGAGCAGACAAATGCACATTTGTGGCCTGCTGGAGGTCATTTTGCAGGGCTCTAGCAGTGCTCCTCCATCTCCTCCTTGCACAAAGGCGGAGGTAGCAGTCCTGCTGCTGGGTTGTTGCACTCCTACGGCCTCCTCCACGTCTCCTGGTAGCGCCTCCATGCTCTGGACACTACGCTGACAGACACAGCAAACCTTCTTGCCACAGCTCGCATTGATGTG
The DNA here is from genome assembly GCF_020615455.1 of Coregonus clupeaformis. Taxonomy (NCBI): domain Eukaryota; kingdom Metazoa; phylum Chordata; class Actinopteri; order Salmoniformes; family Salmonidae; genus Coregonus; species Coregonus clupeaformis. Next base: position 7,546,312 of record NC_059211.1, read on the forward strand.
CCAACCTGGATGAGCTGCACTACCTGAGCCACTTGTGTGGGTTGTAGACTCCGTCTCATGCTACCACTAGAGTGAAAGCACTGCCAGCATTCAAAAGTGACCAAAACATCAGCCAGGAAGCATAGGAACTGAGAAGTGGTCTGTGGTCACCACCTGCAGAACCACTTCTTTATTGGGGGTGTCTTGCTAATTGCCTATAATTTGCACCTGTTGTCTATTCCATTTGCACAACAGCATGTGAAATGTATTGTCAATCAGTGTTGCTTCCTAAGTGGACAGTTTGATTTCACAGAAGTGTGATTGACTAGGAGTTACATTGTGTTGTTTAAGTGTTCCCTTTATTTTTTTGAGCAGTGTATATCCACAGTGAAACGAGTCCTATATTGACATAACCTGAAAGGCCACTCGGCAAGGATGAAGCCACTGCTCCAAAACCGCCATTAAAAAGCCAGACTACGGTTTGCAACTGCACATGGGGACAAAGATCGTACTTTTTGGAGAAATGTCCTCTGGTCTGATGAAACAAAAATAGAACTGTTTGGCCATAATGACCATCGTTATGTTTGGAGGAAAAAGGGGAAGGCTTGCAAGCCGAAGAACACCATCCCAACCGTGAAGCACGGGGGTGGCAGCATCATGCTGTGGGGGTGCTTTGCTGCAGGAGGGACTGGTGCACTTCACAAAATAGATGACATCATGAGGAAGGAAATGTATGTGGATATATTGAAGCAACATCTCAAGACATCAGTCAGGAAGTTAAAGCTTGGTCGCAAATGAGTCTTCCAAATGGACAATGACCCCAAGCATACTTCCAAAGTTGTGGCAAAATGGCTTAAGGACAACAAAGTCAAGGATTTTTAGTGGCCATCACAAAGCCCTGACCTCAATCCTATAGAAAATGTGTGGGCAGAATTGAAAAAGCATGTGCGAGCAAGGAGGCCTACAAACCTGACTCAGTTACACCAGCTCTGTCAGGAGGAATGGGCCAAAATTCACCCAACTTATTGTGGGAAGCTTGTGGAAGGCTACCTGAAACGTTTGACCCAAGTTAAACAATTTAAAGGCAATGCTACCAAATACTAATTGAGTGTATGTAAACTTCTGACCCACTGGGAATGTGATGAAAGAAATAAAAGCTGAAATAAATAATTCTCTCTACTATTATTCTGACATGCCACATTCTTAAAATAAAGTGGTGATCCTAACTGACCTAAGACAGGGAATTTTTACTAGGATTAAATGTCAGGAATTGTGAAAACTGAGTTTAAATGTATTTGGCTAAGGTGTATGTAATCTTCCGACTTCAACTGTACATACATACATGCATACATACATACATATATACAGTTCCAGTCAAAAGTTTGGACACACTTACTCAAGGGTTTTTCTTTATTTTTACTATCTTCTACATTTGTAGAATAATAGAAGACATCACAACTATGAAACACATACAGAATCATGTAGTAACCAAAAAAGTGTTAAACAAATCAAAATGTATTTTATATTTGAGATTCTTCAAATAGCCACCCTTTGCCTTGATGACAGCTTTGCACACTATTGGCATTCTCTCAACCAGCTTCACCTGGAATGCCTTTTCAACAGACTTGAAGGAGTTCCCACGTATGCAGAACACTTGTTGGCTGCTTTTCCTTCACTCTGCGGTCCGACTCATCCCAAACCATCTCAATTGGGTTGAGGTTGACGAATTGTGGAGGCCAGGTCATCTGATGCAGCAATCCATCACTACCCTTCTTGGTAAAATAGTCCTTACACAGCCTGGAGGTGTGTTGGGTCATTGTCCTGTTGAAAAACAAACGATAGTCCCAATAAGCCCAAAGCAGTTGGGATGGCGTATCGCTGCAGAATGCAGTTGTAGCCATGCTGGTTAAGTGTGCCATGAATTCTAAATAAATCACAGACAGTGTCACCAGCAAAGCACCCCCAAACCATACCACCTCCTCCTCCATGCTATACGGTGGGCACTACACATGCGGAGATCATCCGTTCACCCACACCACGTCTCACAAAGACACTGGGGTTGGAACCAAAAATCTCAAATTTGAACTCCAGACCAAAGGACACATTTCCACCGGTCTAACGTCCATTGCTCGTGTTTCTTGGCCCAAGCAGGTCTCTTCTTCTTATTGGTGTCCTTTAGTAGTGGTTTCTTTGCAGCAATTCGACCATGAAGGCCTGATTCACACGGTCCCCTCTGAACAGTTGATGTTGAAATGTGTCTGTGACTTGAACTCTGTGAAGGATTTATTTGGGCTGCAATTTCTGAGGCTGGTAACTCTAATGAACTTATCCTCTGCAGCAGAGGTAACTCAGGGTCTTCTATTCCTGTGGCGGTCCTCATGAGAGCCAGTTTCATCATAGCGCCTGATGGTTTTTGCGACTGCACTTGAAATTTCCGTATTGCCTGTCCTTCATGTCTTAACGTAATGATGGACTGTCGTTTCTCTTTGCTTATTTGAGCTGTTCTTGCCATAATATAGACTTCGTCTTTTACCAAATAGGGCTATGGTCTGTATACCCCCCTACCATGTTGTACAGAGCTTTGTTTTTCCTATATTGTTGCATTAAAACCTATAATTTAAATTGATTTTTATTTGGATTTCATATAACGGACATACACAAAATAGTCAAAATTGGTCCAAAAAAATACATTAAAAAAAATAACGGAAAAGTGGTGCGTGCATATGTATTCACCCCCTTTGCTATGAAGCTCCTAAATAAGATTTGGTGCAACTAATTACCTTCAGAAGTCACATAATTAGTTAAATAAAGTCCACGTGTGCAATCTAAGTGTCACATGATCTGTCACACAATCTCAGTATATATACACCTGTTCTGAAAGGCCCCAGAGTCTGCAACACCAGTAAGCAAGGGGCACAACCAAGCAAGCGGCACCATGAAGACCAAGGAGCTCTCCAAACATGTCAGGGACAAAGTTTTGGGGAAGTACAGATCAGGGTTGGGTTATAAAAAGATATCTGAAACATTGAACATCCCACGGAGCACCATTAAATCCATTATTTTAAAAAATTGAAAGAATATGGCATCACAACAAACCTGCCAAGAGAGGGCCGCCCACCAAAACTCATGGACCGGGCAAGGAGGGCATTCATCAGAGAGGCAACAAAGAGACCAAAGATAACCCTGAAGGAGCTGCAAAGCTCCACAGCGGAGATTGGAGTATCTGTCCATAGGACCACTTTAAGCCGTACACTCCACAGAGCTGGGCTTTACGGAAGAGTGGCCAGAAAAAAGCCATTGCTTAAAGAAAAAAATAAGCAAACACAATTGGTGTTCGCCAAAAGGCATGTGGGAGACTCCCCAAACATATGGAAGAATGTACTCTGGTCAGATGAGACTAAAATTGAGCTTTTTGGCCATCAAGGAAAATGCTATGTCTGGCGTTTTTGTCTTATTTCTTGTTTGTTTCACAATAAAACATATTTTGCACCTTAAAAGTGGTAGGCATGTTGTGTAAATCAAATGACACAAACCTCCCAAAAAATCAATTTTAATTCCAGGTTGTAAGGCAACAAAAAAGGAAAAATGCCAAGGGGGTGAATACTTTCACAAGCCACTGTAACACAACTGATTGGCTCAAACGCATTAAGGAAAGAAATTCCACAAGTTTTAATAAGGCACACCTGTTAATTGAAATGCATTCCAGGTGACTACCTCATGAAGCTGATTGAGAGAATGCCAAGAGTGTGAAAACCTGTCATCAAGGCAAAGGGTGCCTATTAGAAGAATCTCAAATATAAAATATATTTTGATTTGTTTAACACTTTTTTAACAACTACATTGCCAAAAGTATGTGGACACCTGCTCGTCGAACATCTCAATCATGGGCATTAATATCGAGTTGGTCCCCCCTTTACTGCTATAACAGCCTCCACTCTTCTGGGAAGGCTTTCCACTAGATGTTGGAACATTGCTGCATGGACTTGCTTCTATTCAGCCACAAGAGCATTAGTGAGGTCGGGTGAACAGCGTTCCAATTCATCCCAAAGGTGTTGGATGGGGTTAAGGTCAGGGTTCTATGCAGGCCAGTCAAGTTCTTCCACACCAATCTCGACAAACCATTTCTGTATGGACCTCGCTTTGTGCAAGGGGGCATTGTCATGCTGAAACAGGAAAGGGCCTTTCCCAAACTGTTACCACGAAGTTGGAAGGACCGAATCATCTAGAATGTCATTGTATGCTGTAGCGTTAAGATTTCCCTTCACTGGAACTCTGGGGCCTAGCCCGAAGCATGAAAAACAGCCCATACCACTATTCCTCCTCCACCAACCTTTACAGTTGGCACTATGCATTGGGGCAGGTAGCGTTCTCCTGGCGTCCGCCAAACCCAGAGTCGTCCATCGGCCTGCCAGATGGTGAAGCTTGATTCATCACTCCAGAGAACGTGTTTCCACTGCTACACAGTCCAATGGCGGCAAGCTTTACAGCACTCCAGCCGACGCTTGGCATTGCGCATGGGGATCTTAGGCTTGTGTGCGGCTGCTCGGCCATGGAAACCCATTGCGTGAAGCTGCCGACGAACAGTTCTTGTGCGGACAATGCTTCCAGAGGCAGTTTGGAACTCGGTAGTGAGTGTTGCAACCGAGGACAGACGATTTGTACGCGCTACGCGCTTCAGCACTCGTCTGTCCCGTTCTGTGAGCTTGTGTGGCCAACCACTTCGCGGCTGAGCCGTTGTTGCGCTTAGACGTTTCCACTTCACAATAACAGCACTTACTATTGAACGGGGCAGCTCTAGCGGGGCAGAAATTTGTCGAACTGACTTGTTGCAAAGGTGGCATCCTATGACGGTGCCACGTTGAAAGTCACTGAGCTCTTCAGTAAGGCCATTCTAGAAAGTACTTAAACTGGATTAAACTATGGGAACCCCACACATAACATTTGCTTATGCAAGACCTACTAGCATAGTAGGGCTCAAAATTAAAACCTGCATTTTGGGAGAGTTTCAGCAAGCTTAGAGAACTGCGTTCTTTGGTGAAAGAAGGCGAGATTACTATATATGAGCACATGTTAAAAAGTGGTATAAGGCAACATTATTTAAGTGACAGAGTGTGTTAAACATGAGGAGCCATGTTGAGAAGGCATCATTTACACTATAGATTATAGCCCATGCTGACTGTCTAGCTACTATACTAGGGGCCATCACCACTCATAGAAAGTGTCTTCAAAGTGAAACAACGTAAAACAGAAAAAGGTATTTTAATGAGGTGTTCATTTTGTGTCATTTCCCAATGCCAACAAATGATACTGTTGGTAAAGAATGTCATCCTAGTGCCAGCATGACCTAGTGACACACACAGACATGCACACAGACACACTAGTGCTTTTTGACATAGTTTCGGTTCTAATATATAAAAAAATAATCACAATTTCCGATTGAAAAAATAAAAAAATAAAATAAAAATAATGCACTATGCGGGTTGAATGCTGTAACACAGAATAAAACAATAAAAGTCCCATGATGGTAGTGACTGCCCATGACTGCTTATCACTTATTAACCATCAGTTATTCACATTACTTTAATTAAATATTTCAGTTGTTGTGAATATTACATTTGTTTTATTTTATGACTATTTCATTCAAAGTCATCCTCTCTACAGAGCTGCTGCCTATGCTGTCTGACAAAATCACTCTTTTAGTAGTTCAAAGTAAATAAAAGCATACTTTTTTTTATGACACCTGAATACCAACTATCAATCACTTAGAACATGTAGACACACCTCGAAGAAACTGCTCTCTATGTATCCCCTCTTGATCGCGCATTCTTCTGCCTCTTTCGTAGCAGGACATGTAGCCGCACAATGGATTATGGTCATTGTAGTCAATTATCACGTTTTCTGCGCTAAACTATGTAGAACATGTTGGAAACTATAACTCCCTACTACATCGCACAGTTCAGGCATGATCCGATTTATCTCTAGAGAAACTGCAGCACAATGTGCGCATTGAGTTCACAGAAAAAAACTGAATGAAATGGATTTCAAGATGTCTGTCAATTAGTTGTTAAGAAAACGGAAAATAACCAACATTTCAGTTAATCGCTCAGCACAGATAGAGAGACTGAAGACTATATAGTCTAGTTTAGGAAGGGAATGTCTATGGAATGGCTTATGGAAACAAGGTGTTCCTCAAGTACTGCAAGATGTACTGGCAGAAGTGGTTTAACTTAACAAAAGATGCCCATGTAGGTGTCTGTGGCGATGCCTGCCCACTTGCCCTTCAGCACAGGACTCATGACCCCCAGCATAGCCTGTAAATTTCCCCCTCCCCTTTTGTTGTTGTCCTCCAATCACAAGTCATCAAACTGTGATAGAGCTAGAGTTATTAGGCAATATCTACAGTGCCTTCAGAAATTATTCACACCCCTTGACTTTTTCCACATTTATTGTGTTACAAAGTGGTATTAAAATGGATTTAATTGTCATTTTTTGTCAATAAACTACACAAAATAATCTGAAATTGGAAGAAAAATTCTTACATTTGTAAAGAATAAAAAATAAGTCATATATCAACCCCTGAGTCAATACCTTATAGAAGCACCTTTGGCAGTGATTATAGCTGTGAGTCTTTCTGGGTAAGTCTCTAAGAGCTTTCCACACCTGGATTGTGCAATATTTGCCCATTACTCTTTTCAAAACGCTTCAAGCTCTGTCAAATTGGTTGTTGATCATTGCTAGACAACCATTTTCAGGTCTTGCCATACATTTTCAAGTAGATTTAAGTCAAAAATGTAACTCGGCCACTCAGTAACACTCACTGTCTTCTGAGTAAGCAACTCCAGTGTAGATTTGACCTTGTATTTTCAATTAATGTCCTGCTGAAGGGTTTTTGCCTGTGCTTAGCTCCATTCCGTTTATTTTTTATCCTGAAAAACTCCCCCAGCCCATAACGATTACAAGCATATCCATAACATCCATCCCTTAAAAATATGGAGTGGTACTCAGTAATGTGTTTTATTGGATTTGCCCCAAACATAACACTTTGTATTCAGGACTAAAAGTGAATTGCGTTGCCACATTTTTTGCAGTGTTACTTTAGTTCCTTGTTGCAAGTCTTGGAATATTATATTCTGTACAGGCTTCCTTTTCACTCTGTCAATTAGGTTAGCATTGTGGAGTAACTACAATGTTGTTGATCCAACCTCAGTTTTCTCCTATCACAGCCATTAAACTCTAACTGTTTTAAAGTCACCATTGGCCTCATGGTGAAGTCCTTGAGCGGTTTCCTTCCTCTCCGGCATCTGTTAGGAAGGATGCCTGTATATTTGTAGTGACTGGGTGTATTGATACACCATCCAAAGTGTAATTAATAACTTCACCATGCTCAAAGCGATATTCAATGTCTGCTTTTTTTTTACCCATCTACCAATAGGTGCCCTTCTTTGCAAGGCATTGGAAAACCTCCCTGGTCTTTGTCATTGAATCTGTGTTTGAAATTCACTTCTTGACTGAGAGACCTTACAGATAATTGTATGTGTGGCGTACAGAGATGAGGTAGTCATTAAAAAATAATGTTAAACACTATTATTGCACACAGAGTGAGTCCATGCAACTTAGTATGTGACTTGTTAAGCACATTTTTTACTTACTCCTGAAATTATTTAGGCTTGCCATAACAAAGCGGTTGAATACTTATTGACTCAAGACATTTCAGCTTTGCATTTTTAATTAAATGAGTAAACATTTCAAATAACAATTCCACTTTGACATTAGGCCAGTGACAAAAAAAATCTACATTTAATCAATTTTAAATTCAGGTTGTAACACAACAAAATGTGGAAAAAGGTCAAGGGGTGTGAATACTTTCTGAGGCACTGTATGCTAATCAATGGGAGATGGAAAATAAAATGACAGAACTAAAAGTTAAATGAGAAGGACAGGCTACAACACCAGGTAGGCTGCTACTTAATAATATGAATGGAGTTGTTGTTACTGTAGGATTCAGAAGGGGAGAAAGTGTACAGTTGAAGTTATGTAGTCTAAATTAGCCTAGCTAACGTTAGCTAGCTGGCCATCTTAACTAGCTTCTCTCGGTTTGATGCAGTCAAGTCAGGTACTATGTAGTCAGATGAGATGATAAATAACTAGCAATAAATTTGTCTACCAGCGCGAGTCGATTTAGTTGCCATCCCCGCTCCCATCGTCACTCACATTTGAGCTGCTGCTCTGCTAATAAAGTAGCTCCTCCTACTAACGTTACAGCATTGTTGTGTTAGGTAGTTGTTTAAAAAAAAGTTTTTCAGTTAGGGATTTTTTCTTAATGTTCTAACGTTTAAACGTTCACACCCCTACTCTCAAGGCTGGAGACTTTGAGAGCTGGTGTCAGCCAGACAAGGTTGCCTCTGCCAGGGGGCTGAAACTTGGCCGCAAGATGATCTTCCAGCAAGACAATAACCCTAAGCACTAATCAAAATCCACAGAAATTGTTAATTGACCACAAAAATCTAAAATGTTCAGTCTCCGGACTTAAACTCCATTGAAAACCTGCAGTTTGAATTTAAGAAGGAAGTCCATAAAAGCAGGCAAAGGATATCAAGGATCTGGAAAGATTATGTATGGAGGACTGGTCTAAGATCCCTCCCAACGTGTTCTCCAATCTCATAAAACATTTAAGAAAACGTCTCAGTGTCGTTATCCTCGCAAGGGGAAGGTGCTAGAGTATTGAAAACGGGTGCCAATCATTTTGACCCTTATCTTTTTTAGATTGTTTTATTAGTTGTTAAACAAAATCTCTTTCTTTGCACAATTGTATTAGTATAAAATCATTTTTTTGGAGCATACACAGTATTTGTATAAATAAATGTGTATCAAGGGTGCCAATAATTATGGACCTGACTATCTGCATTTCACAGTCATGAAAATACAGTAGCAACAAATTAAACCATGGCTCTCCCAGAGGCCCACAGAGATTCAACATGTGTCTGGTTGTCCGTCCAACCCCTTTTGTTTGACGACAATGGGGGTGGAGGTCCGGGGGAAAGATGTCCCCTCCTTTGTCCCAATCGCCTAGCGCAGCCGATGATTGACGCTAACAAAGGTGCTTGTTTGTGCGCGGCAGATAATGGCAAACAAGCGCGTTAACGTGACTAATGGCACTTCATTCAACACATCCATTACCTGAACGATGGTCCCAACATGAGACTGTGGCGATAAGGCCAACAGGGGTGGCAAGGTCTTTACAAGAGCCATAAAAGCTGATTCGCACCTTTTAACAGGCTGGCTGTGGGAGGGGCTATTAATCTGGAGAGTTTAACCCTGTGTCAAGAAAGATAGATGGGCTGTTTGGGTTTGTTATGGTTCGCTCAGTGCTCACCGTCATGTGGCAGTGGATGTAGCTCTGGAGAGCACAGGACAGGTCCAGCATCTTCGACTTGAGGCTCTGCAAAACCTGCCAGAAACATAGACCATATGGTATCTTGTTTGGAGACTAATGCTTGATAAGAGACAAAATAGAGGCATTCTAAAGAAACAATCCAGAATATCATTGCAATATTGTTAATCCTATGCAAATCATCGATGCCATTCATGGCTTTAAATGTTGTTATTTTTTACCTTACTTTTTAATATAACATTTCTCTGATGACAGAACCTCAAGGATCCCTCTCAAGGTATATCAAAACAATTCATATAGAGAAGTCACAGACCGTGAATACAGAGGAAGACTAAATGGTGGCTATGTACCGGAGTCCTGGGATTGGCCAGCTGCGCATCTCTCAGCATCTCGTTGGAGATAGTCAGACCCTCTTCCAGGAGAGAGTGCACCCCTTTACAGGTCCCCTCCAACAGAGACAGGGCCACAGACCGCTGGGGAAAGAGAGACGACAACCACAACTTTTGAGAGACCGCTTTCTTGGTGGGTGGGGGTGGGGGGGGTGGAGATGAAGCATCCAGGCAGGATGCATCATGGCTTCGTTATCCACCATGCCCAGTATCTTATCCATTCTCAATCAATATGAAAGGCAGTACATGGTGAGAGTTTGAGTGAGTGAGTGAGAAACAGACAGACAGGTGTGGTAACATTTACCTTGCCTGTGGCCTCAGAGCCCAGCTCGGTCACGTGGAGCTGGGTGGCGGTAAGCGCAGCCAGGTGGCTGATGACCAGCAGTGCCGTGTCCAGACACTGACCACTCTTCCTGTGGGCCTCGGTCACCATGGACGAAATCTCAGAGTCACAGCCCTGGGGACCACACGGGAATTGGATGTTAAATAAATAATTGGTTAATTAAATTGTATTTTATTTGAATAAAATAAACAAAAAAACACCAACACTCGCAACTACTTTATTAATGAAAAATGTACTTAATATGATTGAAATGTAGTTGTCTCACCTAGCCAAATTGAAATTAATGCACTAACTGCAAGTCGCTCTGGATAAGAGAGTTTGCTAAATTACTAAAATGTCAAATTATATTGTATTTGAATGAATACATAAATGAACTAGGGAAAAATGCAAATGTTAAAAAATAAAATAATAATAATAATTAAGAAATACGGTAGTGTGAAAGGAGGGTGAGAAGGGTGGGGAATGTTTAAAAATGTTTATTGCTGGCACTGGTTAGGTATGTTAGATTGTGCCGTACATGCAGTGCCTTCAGAAAGTATTCATACCCCTCGACCTTTTCCACATTGTTGTGATACAGCCTGAATTTAAAATGTATTAAAGAGAGTTTTTGGTCACTGGCCGATGACACACAATACCCCACAATGTCAAAGTGGAACGTCTTGAGTCAATAAGTATTCAACCCCTGTTATGGCAAGCCTAAATAAGTTCAGGAGTACAAATGTGCTTAACAAGTCACATAACAACATTGATGTTACTCCACAATACTAACCTAATTGACAGAGGGAAAAGAAGGAAGCCTGTACAGAATACAAATATTCCAAAACATGCATCTTGTTTGCACAAGGCAAATACTACACATTTTCCATATTTTCAAGTATAGTGGTGGCTGCCAGTAATCGTTAAGGACTGGGGAGTTTATCAAACCTGGTCCAGTCTGCTTTCCACTAGACATTGGGGGGATGAATTCACCTTTCAGCAGGACAATAACTTAAAACACAAGGCCAAATTTACACTGGAGTTGCTTACCACCAAGAAGACAGTGAATTTTCCGGAGTGGCCAAGATACAGTTTTGACTTAAATCTACTTGAAAATCTATGGCAAGACCTGAAAATGGTTGTTTAGCAATGATCAACAACCAAATTGATAGAGCTTAAAGCATTTTGAAAATAATAATGGGTAAAAATGTCACAATCCAGGTGTGGAAAGCTCTTAAGAGACTTACCCAGAAAGACTCACAGCTGTAATTCCTGCAAAGGTGCTTCTACAAAGTATTGACTCAGGGGTGTGAATACTTATGTAAATGAGATACTGTATTTCATTTTCAATACATTAGCAAAATCTTCAAAAAACATGTTTTCACTTTGTCATTATGGGGTAGATAGGGGAGAAAGAAAACAAATATTAAATAAATTTTGAATTCAGGCTCTAACAACAACAAAGTCAAGGAGTATATTGTGGGTTCGATAAAATAATGTATGTGCTAACTGTAAGTCGCTCTGGATAAGAGCGTCTGCTAAATGACTAAAATGTAAATGTAAATTAGTATGAATACTTTTTGAAGGCACTGTATACAGTCACTAGTGACTAGTGTGGGCTGGGTGGTAGCCAAGCGGTTAAGAGATTGGGCCAGTAACCGAAAGGTTGCTAGTTCAAATCCCCTAGCTGACTAGGTGAAATCTGTTGATGTGCCCTAAAGCAAGGCACTTAACCCTAATTGCTCCTGTAAGTTGCTCTGGATAAGAGTGTCTGCTAAATTACTAAAATGTAAAAAATGTAGTGAAGGTCTACACACCCCTTGCATAGTCTTCACATTTTGCTGCCTTAAAATGTAATCTCAAAAGGGAATACATATTATTGTTTTCCTACCGATCTACACAAGCTACTCCACATTTTCAAAGGTGGAGATGATTTGGAGTGGATTTAACACAGGTTTCATTTTTTAAACTGTCATAGAGGCCAATAATGTGGAGTGAATGCAATGTTGTTGATCCTCTGTCTTGTCAAGTATTGTGGTGGCAGCATAAAGTTATGAGTATGCTCGTCACGGGCAGAGACTGGGGAGTTTGTCAGGATCTAAATAAATATGAAAGGAGCAAAGCCCAGATAAAAAGTAAGAGGAAACCCTGCCTCAGCCTTCTGAATACCTAACCCTGGGATAGTTTTATTTTTCAGCAGGACAATTACACACATTTCTATGTAGAAAACACACCAGAATGGCTTTCCAAGATGTGTTGAGTGTTCCTGAAAGGTCCAGTCTCAGTCCTGACTTAAACCTGCTTGAAAATCAGAGACACGGTTTGAATATTACTGTCCATCATTGACTCCCAACCAAATTTACTGAGCTTGAGAGATTTTGACAAAAACTATGGATATTATATGCTGCCCTAAGAGTTGTGCAAAGTTGGTAGAATCATATTCAAAATGTTTCACAGATGTAATGGCTGCCAAAGGTGCTTCCACCAAGTATTAACTCTGGGGTGTGAAGACATGCGCAATCAAAACATCTTTGTTTAGTTTTTTTTATTCATTTGGAAAACTTTCTACAATTTTTCTTTCACATGTGGAGTAGGTTGTGTACGTCAGTAGGATTCTTTAAACCATAATTTTAAGGCAGCAAAATGTGAAGACTGCGCAAGGGGTGTGTAGAATTTATATATATATATATTCATATTCATGTTGGACTTGAGGCTCAAGGTTGAGAATTCCCCTACGCTCTGCCATTTCCATACGAGCACTCAAAACAGCTCAAAGCTAAAACCTGTCAATCACTGAGGTGAATTTTGATGAGCCAGTGAGGTGTCAACCCGACTCGATTGAAAAGGATTTTCCTTTTGCAGCGTTTTAGTTTTTTCAGTTTAACTGGGATAAAAACGGATATTTCTAGAATATCTTTACTGTAATTCACTATGACATTACTTGCACTTAACTAGTCAACAATGCATATGTAGTACTGTACATATAGTGCCTTTGGAAAGTATTCAGACCCCTTTCCCTTATCAATCTACACACAATAACCCATAGTGACAAAGCGAAAACATGTTTTTAGAAATTTTAGCAAATGTATTAAATACAAAGAAACAGAAATACCTTATTTACCTAAGTATTCAGACACTTTGCTATGGGGTAAAACAACTTAATCCATTTTAGAATAAGTCTGTTACGTAACAAAATGTGGAAAATGTCAAGGGGTCTGAGTACTTTCCGAATGCACAGTAGGTGCGTATGAATGTTGTTGGTGCATAGCTCTATCTGTATGTTGTACATTCACATACAGCTGCTACTGTTTTGAATATACTGTGTTCAATAGTTTCAATGCTCTGATGTGTCCTTTGTGTACCTTTTGGAATGTAATACCTTATCCAACATATTTATCCAGGTCAGTTTCATAAAGATAACATCTCTTTTTCAAGACAGTCCGATACATTGATCATTCTGTCTGGTGTATTTACATTTTAAAAAGTGCTGACAAAGATGTCTACCTGGATGAGAAGCTGAAAGTAACCACCCATTCTCTTTACTTGGGTCTTGAGCTCCTCTGCGTTGGTGTAGAGGGGACCGGCTCTGGGCTTGACGCTGGCCACCCACTGCATGGTGATGAACACGGCTCTCTCGATGGCCGAGGTGGCCTTCACCAGCTGTGTCGGAGCCTCAGCTTCAAACACAAACACTGGGACATAGAGACAGAATAAAGAACAACAGGTCGATTTAGTATTTTGAAAATGTTATGTGGTGCACACCTTAACAAAACTGTTTGCAACGAAAACAAGAGTTTCTTATTGGACAAATTCAGATGTGTTCTTCCGGTTTGGTTCCTACTGAATACGCGCTGGAAATATGTTTAAAGTTAATTCATTAATTATTTTCAAGTTTTCAGGATATCAGTATCACAATACTACCAAGATACTCTGCGATATTCCATGGCAAAAAAGAAAAACACAGAGACTAAACTATATAGTCCTTTACTATGAACATGCAGGAATGTATATCTGCTGTTTAGAATGTTCTCATCAACAGCACAGTATCATGTCACTCGTCCTCCTTTACTATCAATTAGCCATGTGCGGAATGTCAGTCACCTATTACCCTATGGCCAATCAGCACAGCTGAATAATGCAACTTTATCACACTTGCTAAATAACCTATAGGCATAGTTTCTATGCTGCAATAGTCTATGTGCTGGGGGACTAGGGTCAGTCTGTTATATCTGGTGTAATTCTCCCGTCTTATCTGGTGTCCTCTGTGACTTTAAATATGTGTGCCCTCTCCCTCTCCCCCACTGGGAGGACCTGAGCCCTAGGACCATGCATCAGGACCACTGTTCTGCCTGACGCTATGGAACCCTGATCTGTTCACTGGACGTGCTACATTGTCCCGGACCAGCTGTTTTTTCGACTCTCCATCTCTATCACTACCTCACCTGCTGTCTCGACCTCTGAATGATTGACTATGAAAAGCCAACTGACATTTACTCCCTCTACAACCACTGATTATTATTTGACCATGCTGGTCATCTATGAACGTTTGATCATCTTGAAGAACGATCTGGCCTTAATGGCCATGTACTTTTATAATCTCCACCCGGCACAGCCAGAAGAGGACTGGTCACCCCTCGGAGCCTGGTTCCTCTCTAGGTTTCTTCCTAGGTTCCGGCCTTTCTAGGGAGTTTTTCCCTAGTCAACATGCTTCTACATCTGCATTGCTTGCCGTTTGGGGTTTTAGGCTGGGTTTCCGTATAAGCACTTTGTGACATCTGCTGATGTAAAAAGGGATTTTAAATACATTTTATATGACATTTGATTTGCATACCAGTGCAATCATCAACATGCTCTCTTCTCTAGTGGCCAGGGACTTTAATGCAGGGAAACTTAAATCCGTCCTACCTAATTTCTACCAGCATGTTAAATGTGCAACCAGAGGAAAAAAAAAAAACTCTAGACAACCTTTACTCCACATACAGAGACGTATACAAAGCTCTCCCTCGCCCTCCATTTGGCAAATCTGACCATAACTCTATCCTCCTGATTCCTGCTTATAAGCAAAAACTAAAGCAGGAAGCACCAGTGACTCGGTTAATAAAAAAGTGGTCAGATGACGCAGATGCTAAGCTACAGGACTGTTTTGCTAGCACAGACTGGAATATGTTCCGGGATTCTTCAGATAGCATAGAGGAGTACACCGCATCAGTCAACGGCTTCATCAATAAGTGCATCGATGACGTCGTCCCCACAGTGACCGTACGTACATACCCCAACAATAAGCCATGGATTACAGGCAACATCCGCAACAAAGCTAAAGGGTAGAGCTGCCGCTTTCAAGGAGAGGGACTCTAACCCGGACGCTTATAAGAAATCCCGCTATGCCCTCCGACGAACCATCAAACAGACAAAGAGTCAATACCGGAATAAGATTGAATCGTACTACACCGGCTCTGACACTCGTCGGATGTGGCAGGGCTTGAAAACTATTACAGACTACAAAGGGAAGCACAGCTGCGAGCTGCCCAGTGACACAAGCCTACCAGACGAGCTAAATCACTTCTATCCTCGCTTCGAGGCAAGCAACACATGAGCATGCATGAGTGCACCAGCTGTTCCGGATGACAATGTGATCACGCTCTCCGTAGCCGATGTGAGTAAGACTTTTAAGCAGGTCAACATTCACAAGGCCGCAGGGCAAGACGGATTACCAGGACGTGTAATGTGCTGACCAACTGGCAAGTGTCTTCACTGACATTTTCAACATGTCCCTGACTGAGTCTGTAAAACCAGCATGGTTCAAGCAGACCACCATAGTCCCTGTGCCCAAGGACACTAAGATAACCTTCCTAAATGACTACCGACCCGCAGCACTCACGTCTGTAGCCATGAAGTGCTTTGAAAGGCTGGTCATGGCTCACATCAACACCATTATCCCAGAAACCCTAGACCCACTTCAATTTGCATACCGCCCCAACAGATCCACAGATGATGCAATCCCTATTGCACTCCACACTGCCCTTTCCCACCTGGACAAGAGGAACACCTATGTGAGAATGCTGTTCATTGACTACAGCTCAGCGTTCAACACCATAGTGCCCTCAAAGCTCATCACTAAGCTAAGGATCCTGGGACTAAACACCTTCCTCTGCAACTGGATCCTGGATTTCCTGATGGGCTGCCCCCAGGTGGTAAGGGTAGGTAACAACACATCTGCCACGTTGATCCTCAACACGGGGGCCACTCAGGGGTGCGTGCTTAGTCCCCTCCTGTACTCCCTGTTCACCCATGACAGCATGGCCAGGCACGACTCCAACACCATCATTAAGTTTGCTGACGACACAACAGTGGTAGGCCTCATCACCGACAACGATGAGACAGCCTATAGGGAGGAGGTCCGAGACCTGGCCGTGTGGTGCCAGGATAACAACCTCTCCCTCAACGTGATCAAGACAAAGGAGATGATTGTGGACTACAGGGAAAAAAGAGGACTGAGCACGCCCCCATTCTCATCGACGGGGCTGTATTGGAACAGGTTGAGAGCTTCAAGTTCCTTGGTGTCCATATCACCAACAAACTATCATGGTCCAAACACACCAAGATAGTCATGAAGAGGGCATGACAAAGTATATTCCCCCTCAGGAGACTAAACAGATTTGGCATGGGTCCTCAGATCCTCAAAAAGTTTTACAGCTGCACCATCGAGAGCATCCTGACTGGTTGCATCACCGCCTGGTATGGCAACTGCGCAGGCATGCGACTGCAAGGCACTACAGAGGGTAGTGCGTACGGCCCAGTACATCACTGGGGCCAAACTTCCTGCCATCCAGGACCTCTATCCCAGGCGGTGTCAGAAGAAGGACCGCAAAATTGTCAAAGACTCCAGCCACCCTAGTTATAGACTGTTCTCTCTGCTACCGCACGGCAAGCGGTACTGGAGCGCCAAGTCTAGGTCCAAAAGGCTTCTCAACAGCTTCTACCCGCAAACCATAAGACTCCTGAACAGCTAATCATGGCTACCCGGACTATTTGCACTATTTCCCCCTCTTTTACACTGCTGCTACTCTGTTTATTATTTATGCATAGTCACTAACTCTACCCACATGTACATATTACCTTGACTAGCCGGTGCCCCCGCACATCGACTCTGCACCGGTACCCCCATGTAAATAGCCTCCCTACTGTTATTTTATTTTACTGCTGCTCTTTAGTTATTAGCCTATTTTGTTTTACTTAAGACTTTTTTTATCTTTAAAAATGCATTGTTGGTTAAGGGCTTGTAAGTAAGCGTTTCACTGTAATGTCTACACCGGTTGTATTCGGCAAATAAAATTTGATTTGATTTCTCACCAATGGGAATACATATTTTGATGTATTTAAATGACAGCTTAGTGTTGTTCCCTCACTTACGTCTTACAGCAAAAGTTTCACCACCGACCCTCCACCTCCAGCAGCTGAAGGCTCATCATCGGAACCTTTTTCTCCCAGCAGGGTGGCTTTGATGCCAGCTGCCCCGCATAGGGCTACCTGTATACCAGTATCTGGCTCCGAGGATCAATGACGAAGGCATTCCCCAAACTATTTTAATAAAATGTTTATACTTGCATCTTGTCTCTGTTGTTCATTCAGTTAAGCCTGCCCTCGATTGAACTGAGTATAGTGACTAGGGTTGGGAAATATTACGATAGTATCGTCTATCGACAATGTTTGACAGCCATCGTCGATGGTGAGGACATTGTGATGTTACAGACGATGGTTTAGCCTTTTGAACTTGACTGGCGCCGCAGCAGTTCCTCTGTGGAGATGGGACAACCTTCCCGAAGGACGACCATCTCATTAGCACTCCACCAATCAGGCCTTTATGTTAGAGCAGCCAGACGGAAGCCACTCCTCAGTAAAAGGCACATGACAGCCCGCTTGGCACCTAAAGGACTCAGACCATGAGAAACAAGATTCTCTGGTCTGATGAAACCAAGATTGAACTCTTTGGCCTGAATGACAAGCGTCACATCTGGAGGAAAGCTGGCACCATCCCTACGGTGAAGCATGGTGGTGGCAGCATCATGCTGTGGGGATGTTTTTCAGCGGCAGGGACTGGGAGACAAGTCAGGATTGAGGGAAAGATGAACGGAGCAATTTACAAAAGAGATCCTTGATGAAAACCTGCTCCAGGGCGCTCAGGACATCAGACCGGGGCGAAGGTTCACCTTCCAACAGGACAATGACCCTAAGCACACAGCCATGACAACGCAGGAGTGGCTTCGGGACAAGTCTCTGAATGTCCTTCTGTGGCCCAGCCAGAGCCCGGCCTTGAACCCGATCGACCATCTCTGGAGAGACCTGAAAATAGCTGTGCAGCGATGCTCCCCATTCAACCTGACAGAGCTTGAGAGGATCTGCAGAGAAGAATAGGAGAAACTCCCCAAATACAGCTGTGACAAGCTTGTAGCATCAAAGGTGCTTCAACAAAGTACTGAGTAAAGGGTCTGAATACTTATGTAAATGTGATATCACGCTTTTATTTTAAATACATTTACAAACATTTCTAAAAACCAGTTTTTGCTTTGTTATTATGGGGTAATTGTGCGTAGATTGATGAGGGGAAAAAACAATGTAATCCAGTTTAGAATGAGCTGTAACCAGTGGCGATTTTAGCATGTAAATCTTGGTGGGGCAATCCCCCCCCCCCAAAAAAATTATGCATACCAGCAAAGCAAATACACAACACAACACTAAACAATACATTAATTGCACTATAATGATGACAAACGGTGCCCAAAACTGTTAGGGCCAACAAAGTTCCAACAGCAGTCCCAACACCTTACTACTGCTACGTAGACCTGGCTATAAGCAGAGCCTTGTCTGGCAGCGAAATAGTTCATTCAGCCTAATTTCCTGCCTTTAAAAAAAACATAGCTGATAAGGCTGACTTGCTTAAACAAATGTGGTTTCTACTGACAATTGAGATGTACAAACTATGGCATAAGGGGACGACGACCGGATAAGAGGCAATCTGTAATTTCGATTAAGACATTCATGAGCGAGGACGGACGTAGTCAATATAACTATTTGTTCAGCACTTTTGAAATGTACGGCAACAGAATTCAGAACAAGGGCCGTTGTTACAGTATTCTTCGCTGTACACCAAGTCAGAACCGTAGGATAAATAAAGGGGGCATATAAGCAGACAATGAAAGCTCTTACAATATTCGATGATTACAATTCTATAAAACAGGCTATAGGCTAAATGTGCACAACCAAGTCAGAACAGTAGGCTAAGTTATTAGGGGAAAAGGGAGGGTGAGGCACATGGGCTACTAACAGCTAACTAAACAACATACACTTAATATTGCTTTCTTAGCTACAGTATACATATCTCCCTGGTATATTACATAATGTATGCAGCAGCATACACTACATTTTTGGACTCACCTTGTTGTGCTGTGCTCACTTGAACAGGAAGGTGGCGCGACGGTCCTTCTTGTGGACAGATTTTGTCATCAAAGTCTGGCATTCTCTGGATTTATGGTGTTTTCAAGACAACTGGGAACTCAGAAAAAAACTAGGTTGAATCATGACGTCAGTGATCTTTAGGTCGGAGCTCTAGAAAGAGGCCCGAGTTCCCGACTTGGAATTCCGAGTTGGATGACTGTTCAAAACGTATTTTCCCAGTCGGAGCAGTTCCCAGTTGTCTTGAATTCACTGAAGTCTGAGATTTCCCAGTTGTTTCGATTGCGGCAGAAGTCATGTTGAATGTTTATCCTTTTAAGCTTGGAAAAGAGACCCTTAAACACAGACTTGGTCCACATACCCACTCAACTGAATAGCAGGCTAGAGATTGCTTTGCAATACTTGCAGTTAGCCACTGATTCCTTCCAAACCACTCATTGCTGAATTTGCAATTTCCAACTTGTTGTGTAATGTTTATGTCCAATGGCCGATGAGCACCCATACGTTTTATCTATAATTTCTCTTCATTATTTCTCTTCATATGACAAGGATTGAAAAGGATTTGCCAGTAGATTGTCGACTTGGTTCATGATGATGACTGCTAGCTAAGATTTTGAAAGTATGATGAAAGACATGATCAGTCCAATCAAAGCTACGGTACATATAACGTTATTTGACGTCATTTTATCTGTGGCAAATGACCTTGAGCCTTCTTGGATGGGCACTTCTAATGTAACTCTATGGCAGCACCCAAGGGGCTTGAATTTTCGAGCTCTCCCCGTAGATTTTGCAGTGACGTAGTGTCCCCTTGAGTGACCGAACACTGAGCCAACTTTCTGAATGCACTGTATTTAGGCCATTCACAATCACAGCTTTATAAGAGATTAGAAAAAAAACAATTGCCCAGGGTTCTCCCCAAAGAATGTAAAAGGGACGCTGCGGCACCTTTTGGATTGGCTGCGCCACTATGTAAAAAACAAAAACGTATACTGTATAAATATTTTTTTACTTTATTTGTTACCATTTAAGAAAATGTTTTGCTCTAGATTGCAGGAAATGGCAGTTACAGGTGTAAAAAAAAAAATATCTCAGTCCATGATTCGTATAGCTGTAGCATGCAATTTAACGCAATAGCCCAACGGTTGTTTTAGCGGAGTAAAAACAACAATAGGGGACGATACCATTGTAGATCAATGTTTTATTAGTACATAATCACAATAGGACAACGGTTGACATCGCCAAACCCTATTAGTGACACAACACTACAACAGGGCTTCCTTCACCCACATAGTAGTTGTGGAAAACATTGTCTGTCCGCAGTAGAATTTTTTCAAGACTGAGTTTTTCAAGAAAATATCCACAGCATACTGTTGTCTATTGTCTGAAGTGACAGGTGGATAACATATACAGTGCCTTCTGAAAGTATTTACACCCCTTGACTTTTTCCACATTGTTGTGTTACTGCCTGAATTTAAAATAGATTAAATTGAGATGTTGCATCACTGGCCTACATACAAAACCCCATAATGTCAAAGTGGAATTATGTTTTTTAGTTTTACAAGTTAAATAAAAATGAAAAGCTGAAATGTATTGAGTCAATAAGTATTCTGTTAAACCCTGTTATGGCAAGCCTGAATAAGTTCAGGGGTAAAAATATGCCTAACAAGTCACATAATAAGTTGCATGAACTCACTGTGTGCAATAATAGTGTTTAACATGATTTTTCAATCACTATCATCTCTGTACCCCACATATACAATTATTTGTACGTCTCTCAGTCGAGCAGTGAATTTCAAACACAGATTCAACCACAAAGACCAGGGACATTTCCAATGCCTCGCCAAGAAGGGCACCTATTGGTAGATGGCAAAATAATTATATATACTTATACATACACACAGCTGCGGAAAAAATTAAGAGACCACTGCAAAATTATCAGTTTCTCTGGTTTTACTATTTATACAGTGGGGAGAACAAGTATTTGATACACTGACAATTTTGCAGGTTTTTCTACTTACAAAGCATGGAGAGGTCTGTAATTTATCATAGGTACACTTCAACTGTGAGAGACGGAATCTAAAACAAAAATCCCGAAAATCACATTATGATTTTTAAGTGATTAATTTGCATTTTATTGCATGACATACAGTGGGGAAAAAAAGTATTTAGTCAGCCACCAATTGTGCAAGTTCTCCCACTTAAAAAAGATGAGAGAGGCCTGTAATTTTCATCATAGGTACACGTCAACTATGACAGACAAAATGAGATTTTCTTTTCCAGAAAATCACATTGTAGGATTTTTTATGAATTTATTTGCAAATTATGGTGGAAAATAAGTATTTGGTCAATAACAAAAGTTTCTCAATACTTTGTTATATACCCTTTGTTGGCAATGACACAGGTCAAACGTTTTATGTAAGTCTTCACAAGGTTTTCACACACTGTTGCTGGTATTTTGGCCCATTCCTCCATGCAGATCTCCTCTAGAGCAGTGATGTTTTGGGGCTGTCGCTGGGCAACACGGACTTTCAACTCCCTCCAAAGATTTTCTATGGGGGTTGAGATCTGGAGACTGGCTAGGCCACTCCAGGACCTTGAAATGCTTCTTACGAAGCCACTCCTTCGTTGCCCGGGCGGTGTGTTTGGGATCATTGTCATGCTGAAAGACCCAGCCACGTTTCATCTTCAATGCCCTTGCTGATGGAAGGAGGTTTTCACTCAAAATCTCACGATACATGGCCCCATTCATTCTTTCCTTTACACGGATCAGTCGTCCTGGTCCCTTTGCAGAAAAACAGCCCAAAAGCATGATGTTTCCACCCCCTGCTTCACAGTAGGTATGGTGTTCTTTGGATGCAACTCAGCATTCTTTGTCCTCCAAACACAACGAGTTGAGTTTTTACCAAAAAGTTCTATTTTGGTTTCATCTGACCATATGACATTCTCCCAATCCTCTTCTGGATCATCCAAATGCACTCTAGCAAACTTCAGACGGGCCTGGACATGTACTGGCTTAAGCAGGGGGACACGTCTTGCACTGCAGGATTTGAGTCCCTGGCGGCGTAGTGTGTTACTGATGGTAGGCTTTGTTACTTTGGTCCCAGCTCTCTGCAGGTCATTCACTAGGTCCCCCGTGTGGTTCTGGGATTTTTGCTCACCGTTCTTGTGATCATTTTGACCCCACGGGGTGAGATCTTGCGTGGAGCCCCAGATCGAGGGAGATTATCAGTGGTCTTGTATGTCTTCCATTTCCTAATAATTGCTCCCACAGTTGATTTCTTCAAACCAAGCTGCTTACCTATTGCAGATTCAGTCTTCCCAGCCTGGTGCAGGTCTACAATTTTGTTTCTGGTGTCCTTTGACAGCTCTTTGGTCTTGGCCATAGTGGAGTTTGGAGTGTGACTGTTTGAGGTTGTGAACAGGTGTCTTTTATACTGATAACAAGTTCAAACAGGTGCCATTAATACAGGTAACGAGTGGAGGACAGAGGAGCCTCTTAAAGAAGTTGTTACAGGTCTATGAGAGCCAGAAATCTTGCTTGTTTGTAGGTCACCAAATACTTATTTTCCACCATAATCTGCAAATAAATTCATTAAAAATCCTACAATGTGATTTTCTGGATTTTTTTCCCTCAATTTGTCTGTCATAGTTGACGTGTACCTATGATGAAAATGACAGGCCTCTCTCATCTTTTTAAGTGGGAGAACTTGCACAATTGGTGGCTGACTAAATACTTTTTTCCCCCCACTGTAAGTAGTTGATCACCTACCAACCAGTAAGAATTCCGGCTCTCACAAACCTGTTAGTTTTTCTTTAAGAAGCCCTCCTGTTCTCCACTCATTACCTGTATTAACTGCACCTGTTTGAACTCTTTACCTGTATAAAATACATCTGTCCACACACTCAATCAAACAGACTCCAACCTCTCCACAATGGCCAAGACCAGAGAGCTGTGTAAGGACATCAGGGATAAAATTGTAGACCTGCACAAGGCTGGGATGGGCTACAGGACAATAGTCAAGCAGCTTGGTGAGAAGGCAACAACTGTTGGCGCAATTATTAGAAAATGGAAGAAGTTCAAGATGACGGTCAATCACCCTCGGTCTGGGGCTCCATGCATGATCTCACCTCGTGGGGCATCAATGATCATGAGGAAGGTGAGGGATCAGCCCAGAACTACACGGCAGGACCTGGTCAATGACCTGAAGAGAGCTGGGACCACAGTCTCAAAGAAAACCATTAGTAACACACTACGCCGTCATGGATTAAAATCCTGCAGCGCACGCAAGGTCCCCCTGCTCAAGCCAGCGCATGTCCAGGCCGTCTGAAGTTTGCCAATGACCATCTGGGTGATCCAGAGGAGGAATGGGAGGTCATGTGGTCTGATGAGACAAAAATTGAGCTTTTTGGTCTAAACACCACTCGCCGTGTTTGGAGGAAGAAGAAGGATGAGTACAACCCGAAGAACACCATCCCAACCGTGAAGCATGGAGGTGGAAACATCATTCTTTGGGGATGCTTTTCTGCAAAGGGGACAGGACGACTGCACCGTATTGAGGGGAGGATGGATGGGGCCATGTATCGCGAGATCTTGGCCAACAACCTCCTTCCCTCAGTAAGAGCATTGAAGATGGGTCGTAGCTGGGTCTTCCAGCATGACAACGACCCGAAACACACAGCCAGGGCAACTAAGGAGTGGCTCCGTAAGAAGAATCTCAAGGTCCTGGAGTGGCCTAGCCAGTCTCCAGACCTGAACCCAATAGAAAATCTTTGGAGGGAGCTGAAAGTCCATATTTCCCAGCGACAGCCCTGAAACCTGAAGTATCTGGAGAAGGTCTGTATGGAGGAGTGGGCCAAAATCCCTGCTGCAGTGTGTGCAAACCTGGTCAAGACCTACAGGAAACGTATAAATAAATAATAAATAATATGCCATATGATCTCTGTAATTACAAACAAAGGTTTCTGTACCAAATATTAAGTTCTGCTTTTCTGATGTATCAAATACTTCTGTCATGCAATAACATTTACATTTACGTCATTTAGCAGACGCTCTTATCCAGAGCGACTTACAGTTAGTGCATACATTATTCTTTTTTATTTTCATACTGGCCCCCGGTGGGAAACGAACCCACAACCCTGGCGTTGCAAACGCCATGCTCTACCAACTGAGCTACCTCCCTGCCTGGCCATTCTCTCCCCTACCCTGGACGACGCTGGGACAATTGTGCGCCGCCCCATTGGTCTCCCGGTTGCGGCCGGCTACAGCAGAGCCTGGATAAAATGCAAATGAATTACTTAATCATACAATGTGATTTTCTGGATATTTGTTTTAGATTCCGTCTCTCACAGTTGAAGTGTACCTATGATAAAAATTACAGACCTCTACATGCTTTGTAAGTAGGAAAACCTGCAAAATCAGCAGTGTATCAAATACTTGTTCTCCCCACTGTAGGTGTAGTGAGGGAAAAAAGTATTTGATCCCCTGCTGATTTTGTACGTTTGCCCACTGACAAAGAAAGGAACAGTCTATCATTTTAATGGTAGGTTTATTTGAACAGTGAGAGACAGAATAACAACAAAAAAATCCAGAAAAACGCATGTCAAAAATGTTATAAATTGATTTGCATTTTAATGAGGGAAATAAGTATTTGACCCTCTCTCAATCAGAAAGATTTCTGGCTCCCAGGTGTCTTTTTATACAGGTAAGGAGCTGAGATTAGGAGCACACTCTTAAAGGGATTGCTCCTAATCTCAGCTTGTTACCTGTATAAAAGACACCTGTCCACAGAACCAATCAATCAATCAGATTCCAAACTCTCCACCATGGCCAAGACCAAAGAGCTCTCCAATGATGTCATGGACAAGATTGCAGACCTACACAAGGCTGGAATGGGCTACAAGACCATCGCCAAGCAGCTTGGTGAGAAGGTGACAACAGTTGGTGTGATTATTCGCAAATGGAAGAAACACAAAATACACTGCTCAAAAAAATTAAGGGAACACTAAAATAACACATCCTAGATCTGAATGAATGAAATAATCTTATTAAATACTTTTTTCTTTACATAGTTGAATGTGCTGACAACAAAATCACACAAAAATTATCAATGGAAATCAAATTTATCAACCCCTGGAGGTCTGGATTTGGAGTCACCCTCAAAATTAAAGTGGAAAACCACACTACAGGCTGATCCAACTTTGATGTAATGTCCTTAAAACAAGTCAAAATTAGGCTCAGTAGTGTGTGTGGCCTCCACGTGCCTGTATGACCTCCCTACAACGCCTGGGCATGCTCCTGATGAGGTGGCGGATGGTCTCCTGAGGGATCTCCTCCCAGACCTGGACTAAAGCATCCGCCAACTCCTGGACAGTCTGTGGTGCAACGTGGCGTTGGTGGATTGAGCGAGACATGATGTCCCAGATGTGCTCAATTGGATTCAGGTCTGGGGAACGGGTGGGCCAGTCCATTGCATAAATGCCTTCCTCTTGCAGGAACTGCTGACACACTCCAGCCACATGAGGTCTAGCATTGTCTTGCATTAGGAGGAACCCAGGGCCAACCGCACCAGCATATGGTCTCACAAGGGGTCTGAGGATCTCATCTCGGTACCTAATGGCAGTCAGGCTACCTCTGGCGAGCACATGGAGGGCTGTGCGGCCCCCCAAAGAAATGCCACCCCACACCATGACTGACCCACCGCCAAACCGGTCATGCTGGAGGATGTTGCAGGCAGCAGAACGTTCTCCACGGCGTCTCCAGACTCTGTCACATGTGCTCAGTGTGAACCTGCTTTCATCTGTGAAGAGCACAGGGCGCCAGTGGCGAATTTGCCAATCTTGGTGTTCTCTGGCAAATGCCAAACGTCCTGCACGGTGTTGGGCTGTAAGCACAACCCCCACCTGTGGACGTCGGGCCCTCATACCACCCTCATGGAGTCTGTTTCTGACCGTTTGAGCAGACACATGCACATTTGAGGCCTGCTGGAGGTCATTTTGCAGGGCTCTGGCAGTGCTCCTCCTGCTCCTCCTTGCACAAAGGCGGAGGTAGCAGTCCTGCTGCTGGGTTGTTGCCCTCCTACGGCCTCCTCCACATCTCCTGATGTACTGGCCTGTCTCCTGGTAGCGCCTCCATGCTCTGGACACTACGCTGACAGACACAGCAAACCTTCTTGCCACAGCTCGCATTGATGTGCCATCCTGGATGAGCTGCACTACCTGAGCCACTTGTGTGGGTTGTAGACTCTGTCTCATGCTACCACTAGAGTGAAAGCACCGCCAGCATTCAAAAGTGACCAAAACATCAGCCAGGAAGCATTGGAACTGAGAAGTGGTCTGTGGTCACCACCTGCAAAACCAGTCCTTTATTGGGGGTGTCTTGCTAATTGCCTATAATTTCCACCTGTTGTCTATTCCATTTGCACAACAGCATGTGAAATGTATTGTCAATCAGTGTTGCTTCCTAAGTGGACAGTTTGATTTCACAGAAGTGTGATTGACTTGGAGTTACATTGTGTTGTTTAAGTGTTCCCTTTTTTGAGCAGTGTAACTGTCAATCTCCCTCGGCCTGGGGCTCCATGCAAGATCTCACCTCATGGAGTTGCAATGATCATGAGAACGGTGAGGAATCAGCCCAGAACTACACGGGAGGATCTTGTCAATGATCTCAAGGCAGCTGGGACCATAGTCACCAAGAAAACAATTGGTAACACACTACGCCGTGAAGGACTGAAATCCTGCAGCGCCCGCAAGGTCCCCCTGCTCAAGAAAGCACATATACAGGGCCGTCTGAAGTTTGTCAATGAACATCTGAATGATTCAGAGGAGAACTGGGTGAAAGTGTTGTGGTCAGATGAGACCAAAATGGAGCTCTTTGGCATCAACTCAACTCACCGTGTTTGGAGGAGGAGGAATGCTGCCTATGACCCCAAGAACACCATCCCCACCGTCAAACATGGAGGTGGAAACATTATGCTTTGGGGGTGTTTTTCTGCTAAGGGGACAGGACAACTTCACCGCATCAAAGGGACGATGGACGGGGCCATGTACCGTCAAATCTTGGGTGAGAACCTCCTTCCCTCAGCCAGGGCATTGAAAATGGGTCTTGGATGGGTATTCCAGCATGACAATGACCCAAAATACATGGCCAAGGCAACAAAGTAGTGGCTCAAGAAGAAGCACATTAAGGTCCTGGAGTGGCCTAGCCAGTCTCCAGACCTTAATCCCATAGAAAATCTGTGGCGGGAGCTGAAGGTTCGAGTTGCCAAAAGTCAGCCTCGAAACCTTAATGATCTGCAAAGAGGAGTGGGACAAAATCCCTCCTGAGATGTGTGCAAACCTGGTGGCCAACTACAAGAAACGTCTGACCTCTGTGATTGCCAACAAGGGTTTTGCCACCAAGTACTAAGTCTTGTTTTGCAGAGGGGTCAAATACTTATTTCCCTCATTAAAATGCAAATCAATTTATAACATTTTTTACATGCATTTTTCTGGATTTTTTTGTTGTTATTCTGTCTCTCACTGTTCAAATAAACCTACCATTAAAATTATAGACTGATCATTTCTTTGTCAGTGGGCAAACGTACAAAATAATTTTTGTTTTATTCTATAAACTACTGACAATATTTCTCCCAAATTCCAAATAAGAATATTGTCATTTAGAGCATTTATTTGCAGAAAATGACAACTTGTCAAAATAACAAAAAACACGCAGTGTTGTCAGACCTCGAATAATGCAAAGAAAATAAGTTCATTTTTAAACAACACAATAGTAATGTTTTAACTTAGGAAGAGTTCAGAAATCAATATTTGGTGGAACAACACAGATTTTAAATCACAGCTTTCATGCGTCTTGGCATGCTTTCCAACAGTCTTTCACATTGATGTTGGGTGACTTTATGCCACTCCTGGCGCATAAATTCAAACAGCTCGGCTTTGTTTGATGGCTTGCGACCATCCATCTTCCTCTTGATCACATTCCCGAAGTTTTCAAAGGGGTTCAGGTCTGGAGATTGGGCTGGCCATGACAAGGTCTTGATCTGGTGGTCCTCCATCCACACCTTGATTGACCTGGCTGTGTGGCATGGCGCATTGTCCTGCTGGAAAAAACAATCCTCAGAGTTGGGGAACAATGTCAGAGCAAAAGGAAGCAAGTTTTCTTCCAGGACAACCTTGTACGTGGCTTGATTCATGCGTCCTTCACAAAGACAAATCTGCCCAATTCCAGCCTTGCTGAAGCACCCCCAGATCATCACCGATCCTCCACCAAATTTCACAGTGGGTGTGAGACACTGTGGCTTGTAGGCCTCTCCAGGTCTCCGTCTAACCATTAGACGACCAGGAGTTGGGCAAAGCTGAAAATTGGACTCAGAAGATGACTTTACTCCAGTCCTCTACGGTCCAATCCTTATGGTCTTTTGCAAACCTCAGCCTGGCTCTTCTTCGCTTTTCATTGATGAAGTGCTTTTTTCTAGCTTTGTACGACTTTAGCCCTGCCCCTAGGAGCCTGTTACGAACCGTCCTCGCCGTGCACTTCACCCCAGCTGCCGTTTGCCATTCTTTTTGTAGGTCACTTGATGTCATCCTACGGTTGTTGAGTGACATTCGAATGAGTTGGCGGTCATCAGTAGAGAGTCGTTTTCAACCTCTGCCGGTCTGTAGCTTTGTTGTCCCCAATGTCTGCTGCTTGATCTTGTTCTTATGAACCGCCATCTTTGAAATTTTAAGGATGGAAGCAACCTGACGCTCACTGTATCCCTCTGCCAGTAAAGCCAGAATTGAACCCTTCTTTTCCTCACTCAAAACGTTCCTTTTCAACTCTTTTGGCATGGTCAATAGTTATTTTTTGATTAATATTACTTTTGAGGTACTATTAGAACTGTTTTTGCCATCCAGCTGGTCCTATTGCAAGAGGATAGTGATGACAACAGCAGTGGTTTTTATACTTTTCCTCGTTAAATAAGATTTGGTTAATGTGATCACCTAATCTGTACCTAATTCAGTAGAATGAGGTGTGCCTGTGTTGGAATTCAACAGACACTGGAATGGAATGTCTGTCATACATGTAGAGATGCTGATTTAAGAAAGATTTGCAGCTTTATATACACATACATACACACCAACGTTCAAATGCTTGGGGTCACTTAGAAATGTACTTGCTTTCCATGAAAACATACATGAAATGAGTTTGAATAGGAAATATAGCAAAATGAATAGGAAATGTAGTCATTGACAAGGTTAGAAACAATGATTTTTAATTGAAATAATAATTGTGTCCTTCAAACTTTGCTTTCGTCAAAGAATCCTCCATTTGCAGCAATTATAGCCTTGCAGAACTTTGGCATACTAGTTGTCAATTTGATGAGGGAATCTGAAGAGATTTCACCCCACGCTTCATGAAGCACCTCCCACAAGTTGGACTGGCTTCATGGGCACTTCTTACGTACCATACGGTCAAGCTGCTCCCACAACAGCTCAATAAGGTTGAGATCCGGTGACTGTGCTGGCCACTCCATTATAGACAGAATACCAGCTGACTGCTTCTTCCCTAAATAGTTATTGCATAGTTTGGAGCTGTGCTTTGGGTAACTGTCCTGTTGTAGGAGGAAATTGGCTCCAATCAAGCGCCGTCCACAGAGTATGGCATGGCGTTGCAAAATGGAGTGATTGCCTTCCTTCTTCAATATCCCTTTTACCCTGTACATATCTCCCACTTTACCACCACCAAAGCACCCCCAGACCATCACATTGCCTCCACCATCCTTGACAGATTGCATCAAGCACTACTCCAGCATCTTTTCATTTGGTCTGCGTCTCACAAATGTTCTTCTTTGTGATCCGAACACCTCAAACTTTGATTCGTCTGTCCATAACACTTTTTTCCAATCTTCCTCTGTCCAGTGTCAGTGTTCTTTTGCCCATCTTAATATTTTCTTTTTATTGGCCAGTCTGAGATATGGCTTTTTCTTTGCAACTCTGCCTAGTAGGTCAGCATCCCGGAGTCGCCTCTTTTGCCGGTACTATTTAATTAAGCTGCCAGTTGAGGACCTGTGTAGACACTAATGTATTTGTCCTCTTGCTCAGTTGTGCACCGGGGCCTCCCACTCCTCTTTCTACAGTATTATGGTTAGAGCCAGTTTGCGCTGTTCTGTGAAGGGAGTAGTACACAGCGTTGTATGAGATCTTCAGTTTCTTGGCAATTTCTCGCATGGAATAGCCTTCATTTTTCAGAACAAGAATAGACTGAAGAAAGAATAGTTTCACAAGAAAGTTCTTTGTTTCTGGCCATTTTGAGCCTGTTCTCGAATCCACAATTGCTGATGCTCCAGATACTCAACAAGGCCAGTATTATTGCTTCTTTAATCAGAACAACAGTTTTCAGCTGTGCTAACATAATTGCAAAAGGGTTTTCTAATGATCAATTAGCCTTTTAAAATGATAAACTTGGATTAGCAAACACAACGTGCCATTGGAACACAGGACTGATGGTTGCTGATAATGGGCCTCTGTACGCCTATGTAGATATTCCATAAAAAAATCTGCCGTTTCCAGCTACAATGGCTATTTACAACATTAACAATGTCTACACTGTATTTCTGATCAATTTGATGTTATTTTAATGAACTTTGTATTTATTTAATTTTTTGAAAACAATGACATTTCTAAGTGATCCCAAACTTTTTAACAGTAGTGTACACACACAGTACCAGTCAAAAGTTTGGACATACCTACTCATTCCAGGGTTTCTCTTTATTTTTATTATTTTCTACATTGTAGAATAATAGTGAAAACATCAAAACTATGAAATAACACATATGGAATCATGTAGTAACCAAAAATGTGTTAAACAAATCAAAATATATTTCATATTTGAGATTCTTCAAATAGCCACCCTTTACCTTGATGACAGCTTTGCACACTATTGGCATTCTCTCAACCAGCTTCACCTTGAATGATTTTCCAACAGTCTTGAAGGAGTTCCCACATATGCTGAGCACTTGTTGGCTGCTTTTCCTTCACTCTGCAGTCCGACTCATCCCAAACCATCACAATTTGGTTGAGGTCGGGGATTGTGGAGGCCAGGTCATCTGATGCAGCACTCAATCACTCTCCTTCTTGGTAAAATAGACCTTACACAGCCTGGATGTTTGATGGGTCATTGTCCTGTTGAGAAACAAATGACAGTCCCACTAAGCCCAAACCAGATGGGATGGCGTATCGCTGCAGAATGCTGTGGTAGGCATGCTGGTTAGCTGTGCCCTGAATTCTAAATATCACAGACATTGTCACCAGCAAAGCACCCCCACACCACAACACCTCCTCCTCCATCCTTTACGGTGGGAAATACACATGCGGAGATCATCCGTTCACCCACACCGCGTTTGACAAAGACAAGGCGGTTGGAACCAAAAATCTCAAATTTGGACTCAAGACCAAAGGACAAATTTCCACCGGTCTAATGTACATTGCTTGTGTTTCTTGGCCAAAGCAAGTCTCATCTTCTTATTGGTGTCCTTTAGTAGTGGTTTCTTTGCAGCAATTTGACCATGAAGGCCTGATTCACACAGTCTCCTCTGAACAGTTGATGTTGAGATGTGTCTGTTACTTGAACTCTGAAGCGTTTATTTGGGCTGCAATTTCTGAGGCTGGTAACTCTAATGAACTCATCCTCTGCAGCAGAGGTAACTCAGGGTCTTCCATTCCGGTAGCAGTCCTCACGAGATGCAGTCATCATAGCGCTTGATGGTTTTTGCAACTGCATTTAAAGAAACGTTCAAAGTTCTTTAAATGTTCCGCATTGACTGACCTTCATGTCTTAAAGTAATGTTGGACTGTCATTTCTCTTTGCTTATCTGAACTGTTCTTGCCATAATATGGACTTAGTCTTTTACCAAATAGGGCTATCTTCTGTATACCCCCCTACCTTGTCACAACACTGATTGGCTCAAATGCATTAAGAATAAAATAAATTCCACAAATTAACTTAAGGCACACCTGTTAATTGAAATGCATTCCAGGTGACTACCTCATGAAGCTGGTTGAGAAAATGCCAAGAGTTTGCAAAGCTGTCATCAAGGCAAATGGTGGCATAGTTTTGATGTCTTCACTATTATTCTACAATGTAAAAAATTGTAAAAATAAAGAAAAAAAAACTTGAATGAGTAGGTGTATCCAAACTTTTGACTGGTACTGTGTGTAATATATATATATATATATATTACACACAATGAATATCCTTTTGAGCATGGTGAAGGTAATTAATTACACTTTGGATGGTGTATCAATACACCAGTCACTACAAAGATACAGGCGTCCTTCCAAACTCAGTTGTCTGAGAGGGGCTCCTGACCAATTGTGCTATTTTGTGCTGATCTTAACTTTTTTTGTACATAATGTTTCCGCCATCGTTTCCTATGACCGCAAATAGCTTTTCAATTTATTCCTTGTTATTATTTTAATATGTTTTCTACTCTTTTTTTTCGACTATTCATTGTTGGGTAGGGCCCATAAGTAAGCATTTCACTGTTAGTCTACACCGGTTGTTTACGAAGAATGTGACACATACAATTTGTTTTGAACCACTCAGGGATTATAAAATAGTATAAAATAGTTAGAGTGTATTGCCTGTGATAGGAGAAAACTGAGGATGGATCAACAACATTGCAGTTACTCCACAATATTAACCAAAAAAACAGACTGAAAAGGAGGACACCTGTACAGAATAAAAAATATTCCAAAACATGCATCCTGTAATAATAATAATAATAATAATGCACTAAAGTAAAACTGCAAAAAATGTGTCATAGAAATTTACTTAATGTCCTGAATACAAAGTGTTATGTTTGGGGCAAATCCCAGTCACTACAAAGATATAGGCGTCTTCCAGTTGCCCAGAGAGGAAGGAAACCACTCAGGACAATGGTTAACTTTAAAACAGTTACAGAGTTTAATGGCTGAGATAGGAGCAAACTGAGGATGGATCAACAACATTGTAGTTACTCCACAATACTAACCTAAATGACAGAGTGAAAAGAAGGAAGCTTGTACAGAACAAAAATATTTCAAAACATGCATCCTGTTTGCAGTAAGGCACTAAATTTAAACAGCAAAAAAATGTGGCAAAGAAATTAACTTTATGTTTGGGGTGAATCCAACACAACACATCACTGAGTACCACTCTTCATAATTTCCAAGCACGGTGTTGGCTGCATCATGTTATGGGTATGCTTGTAATCGGCAAGGAGTAGGGAGTTTTTAAAGATAAAAATAAATGAAATAGAGCTAAGCACAGGCAAAATCCTAGAGCAAAAGTCTAGTTTGCTCTTCTAACAGTGTTATCAGAACATTTTGCTAGAATGTTTTGCCTACGCTAGCGTAGTATAAGAGGTGATTATTTTGCTCTTCACTCACATAGTAGCCTAGGCTATAACCCTGACTAAAAGCCCTTGACTTCTCTGATAATCAATGTGATTTTTGTCTGTATATTTGGTTATTTGATCTCTGGCTGGGCAAATAAGTGGAGGTGGCAGCGCATCTATTAGTTTGCTAATATCTGATCAGACACATTAGGCATGCTATAATGTAGTATAAATCAAGTGTATTATTTTGCTATTGACTCGCGCTTAGACAACTCAAAAAGCCAGCGGAGGTTGTGAAATATAAACACGAGACTCACATCCTTTCGAAAATATAGATAGCTATTATTTTCTGTGCATATCATGATGAAGGTAGATTCTACACCGAGTAGACTACGCCTAGGCGTAGCTCGTATTAGGGCTTACGCCCAGGTGGTGCAACAGGTATCATTTTTAGGTGCAGCGTAGAGCACATTTTACATTGGACGTAAATTTACAACCCACTTACAACCAACTGGTGCAACCGGCGCCTGGTGTTGCCAGCACATAACCTACTGAGCCATGGAACATTGAGCCATGGAACATTGTGAATTTTGAGATGCAGACTTACCGCTCTCCTGACGGTCATCGTCCAGGCCGTCGTACAGGCCGGAGATGGTCGTCACGGCCGTGTACACACAGTAGAGGTCAGAGGTCAGCCTGTCTGCCATGCTCTCCTCGTAGTTGTGACACCCGTGCAGCTGGCCCACCGTCTGGCCAATAAAATCTTTGCAGATCCCCGGCAGGGTGGAGTCTGATGAGCTGGGATGCAGAGAGGGCGGTTTGGCCACACCCATCAGACCTGGAACGGAGACAGACAAGTTGGCCAAAATCATTACGTGAAATATGAAGGAAACTCCATGTGGACTACGAGAGCAATAACTGTAGGCCATTTTTTTTTACACCTAACGTTATACCATTCTTTCATATCTACAGTTGAAGTCGGAAGTTTACATACACTTAGGATGGCAAGTCGGTTAGGACATCTACTTTGTGCATGACACAAGTAAGTTTTCCAACAATTGTTTACAGACAGATTATTTAACTTATAATTCACTGTATCACAATTCCAGTGGGTCAGAAGTTTACATACACTAAGTTGACTGTGCCTTTAAACAGCTTGTTAAATTCCAGAAAATTATGTTATGGTTTTAGAAGCTTCTGATAGGCTAATTGACATCATTTTAGTCAATTGGAGGAGTACCTGTGGATGTATTTCAAGGCCTACCTTCAAACTCAGTGCATCTTTGCTTGACATCATGGGAAAATCAAAAGAAATCAGCCAAGACCTCAGAAAAAAAATTATAGATCTCCACAAGTCTGGTTTATCCTTGGGAGAAATTTCCAAACGCCTGAAGGCACCACGTTCATCTGTACAAACAATAATACGCAAGTATAAACACCATGGGACCACGCAGCATTCATACCGCTCAGGAAGGAGACGCGTTCTGTCTCCTAGAGATTAACGTACTTTGGTGCGAAAAGTGCAAATCAATCCCAGAACAGCAGCAAAGGACCTTGTGAAGATGCTGGAGGAAGCAGGTACAAAAGTATCTATATCCACAGTAAAACGAGTCCTATATCGACATAACCTGAAAGGCCGTTCAGCAAGGAAGAAGCCACTGCTCCAAAACCGCCATAAAAAAGCCAGACTACGGTTTGCAACTGCACATGGGGACAAAGATCGTACTTTTTGGAGAAATGTCCTCTGGTCTGATGAAACAAAAATTGAACCGTTTGGCCATAATGACCATCGTTACGTTTGGAGGAAAAAGGGGGATACTTGTAAGCCAAAAGAACACCATCCCAACCGTGAAGCACAGGGGTGGCAGCATCATGCTGTGGGGGTGATTTGCTGCAGCAGGGACTGGTGCACTTCACAAAATAGATGGCATCATGAGGAAGGAAAATGATGTGGATATATTGAAGCAACATCTCAAGACATCAGTCAGGAAGTTAAAGTTTGGTCGCAAATGGGTCTTCCAAATGGACAATGACCCCAAGCATACTTCCAAAGTTGTGGCAAAATGGCTTAAGGACAACAAAGTCAAGTATTGGAGTGGCCAACACAAAGCCCTGACCTCAATCCTATAGAAAATGTGTGGGCAGAATTGAAAAGGCGTGTGTGAGCAAGGAGGCCTTCAAACCTGACTCAGTTACACCAGCTCTGTCAGGAGGAATGGGCCAAAATTCATCCAACTTATTGTGGGAAGCTTGTGGAAGGCTACCCGAAACGTTTGACCCAAGTTAAACAATTTAAAAGGCAATGCTACCAAATACTAATTGAGTATATGTAAACTTCTGACCCACTGGGAATGTGCTGAAATAAATAAAAGCTGAAATAAATCACTCTAGTATTATTCTGACATTTCACATTCTTAAAATAAAGTGGTGATCCTAACTGACCTAAAACCGGGAATTTTTACTAGTATTAAAGGTCAGGAATTGTGAAAAACTGAGTTTAAATGTATTTGGCTAAGGTGTATGTAAACTTCCGACTTCAACTGTATATGCGGTAGTCTGGCAAAAGAGACTAAAAGTCCTTCACTGTCTTACACACACACACGCAGGACCGCACAACACAACACACACATACCAGAGGACTGTGAGGTGTTACTTTTATGAAGGCTTTGAATAGGGTGCACTCTGATTTCGTAGAGACGCCCTGAAATCCTCCTGCTCTTCAACAGGCTTCTGCTCCTATAATGGTGGGGAACAAACAACAAAAAGCACACATTACTAATGTGTCTTGGAATGGATCTCAACAGTCTAAAACAGCGTTGCCTCATCACCAACTTTTACTGATCTGAAAGCAAATTCATGTCTGATAGGCACCACGCACCAGCCTCATTTCATTCACCAATCCTATGTTATCAGATCAGTGCAGATGAAGGAGAGGAGACAGGACAAGAGAGGCCATTTTCAATAACTGAGATCCAAACATTGTCGGCAGAATGTGAGTGTTCTCTCGGGCAGCGTCCTGATTCCCTACACTTGTATACTCTTGTCATGGATTTTAAAAAATGGTGAACTCCCTCCAGCTAAGGCCTACAGAAAATCCAAAGCTTTTAAAATCCATGACGGGGAGTGTGCAAGTGCACACTTCGGGAAAAGCAGGGCTATGGGAGACAGACAGAGACAAAGAGAGAGACACACAGACAGACCGACCGACCGACAGAGACAGACAGAGCACTAGCTGTGGCTGCTAGTGGGTTCAGGGTAAGCTCCAGAGGATTCAGGTGAGAGTGAGTAGCGAGAGAGACCGAGACATTTGCCATGTTTCATTTGGCCTCCTCTCCTTCACCGCAGGCACCACCAAGCCCATAAACATGTCCAACAAGAAAAATAAAGTGGGGAAAAAAAGTCACTGCGAGGTTTGTGGGCAGTGGAGAGAGAACATAGGAATGCTGGCTGGCCTTTCCCAAAAAGTTTTTAAAAAACACTCGCTCTCTAGGAGGGGAAGAAATTAGGGAAATGTTTCTGTGTGGTTATTTCACACTGAGGTGAAGAAAAATGACACATTGAACTTCCAGGATGTGCCAAGTAGTAAATCAACAGAGTGGAAATATCAATAAGAGCGCTGTAGAAAAAAAAATAACCCAACACGTTCCATATGTTCAACAAATTATAGTTTTCTATGTTGGCTCTCAAGTGAGCTCAAAAACACGGTTTTCCACATTCATCATATTCAACTTACTTTGACACATTTTTGCAAGTGTTTGAGTTCAATTGAGGAGGATAGACAAATTGTAAAGAGGAGAGACTAGGTTTGTGTCCCAAAATGGCACCCTATTCTGTACATAGTGCACTACTGTTGACCAGAGCCCTATGGGGCCTGGTCAAAAGTAGTGTACTATATAGAGAATAGGGTGCCATTTGGGACGTACATTAGAAATTACCTTCTGCGTGAAAAGGAGGCGGTTGAGGAAGCCGATATATCTTGCTCCCACTCATCATTGGGGTCGTAAAACACGTCTTCATCTTTAGAGGCGCTGCTGTCACCCTGGGGAAGGAGAATAAATGACTGCTCAGTTAACCCCAGTCTCATTTATTCAGCTTAATGAGAAACTACAGGAACGGAGGATGCCCCTCATGCATAAACAATCGTTTTGTAAATTAGGTGTGCACCGGCAGAATCCACAAAGGGCGGACTTACTGTTCCACTGGTTGAGTGTGAGACAGACAGGGTGGGAGAACGCAGTCTAAATCGACCTGATAGTGGTATGATAACTACCAACTAGATTAACCAGAGAGCATCCACATTTATTTTTTTAATGCACCAAACACAGCTCTTTAAATTCAAATGGACAACATATGCATTAGTAGCAAGGAATAACTCAATGTCTGTTACTGACCTGTTCGAGTTCCCTCATGGCGGCCAGGTTGCTCTGGAACTTCTCCAGACTCCAGAAGGTGGAGATGCCCAGTTTGGTGTTCTGCACCTGGACCTGCAGCTCTCCCTTTCCCCCTCCGCCCTCCTTCTCAGACTCCTCGTGTCTAAAAACAAAATTAAGATTGAGATCAATCTAAAAAGTAGATGACAAGATAAGGGATGGCATATAATGCAGGGCTTCCTTGAAAAAATAGACCTTGGACTCAATGGGACTTCACCCTGTCTAAATAAAGGTTAAATAAATGAAATAAAATGAGTGAAATAATTTCCTGCTAGATCTATCTCAATATGCAGCAAAACAAATAACTATTTTATATAAAATGGGATCTAAAGATTTTGATTATCTCCACTCGTACCTGCTGAAAACTGTGTTCTTCATGAGTTTGCCACTGATCTTGTTGGCTTCTTCGATCATCAGAGACAACTTCATGGCGTCCCACTGTGGAGGGACTTAAACAACAGACCACACAGCATGGGTGTATTTTCTAGGAACAAAACAAAAGCAAACAGAACCAAACAGGGAGGGACCTACCTGAGTTTGTCCAATGGAAACTCTCGTTTCCTTTGCATAACATTTTTCTATGGTTTGCTATGGTGTGGACTAATGAATACACCCCAGGTCACCAGAACTGTAACTAGCTACAACACCAGAACCATGTTGTGACGTAATGGAAACAACAATTATCTTCACAACACAACGCTAGCTATTAGTTAAACCTTTCCTATTTACATTGTTGTCCGATCTAATCTCTGATTCATACACTTCCTTGCGATTTCTCGTGAATACAACACAGAAGATGAAAATTCCCAACAATGGTTTACCGTTTTTCAGAGTCTGGCTTCCTTTCTGCGCCACTTTCCTTTGCATATCCTCTAGGTCTTTGCCGATCTTCCTCTTCTCTGCCTCAAGGGCCTCCACCACCTTGGCCTGCCGGACACCGTGATCGGCCATGGCCTGCCGTGTGGCCTGGGCCTCCATGTGGAGGCGGAGACGTGTCTTGTGCGTGTCCACCTCCTGCTCCAGCTCCACCTTGGCAGACTGCAGCTCCTCCATCTTGGAGACCACCCGCTGCTGGTCCATTTCTTGACACCGCTTCCTTTCGCTCTCCTCCTCCTGCGGGAAGGAAAGCACCGTTGTGATGAGTAAAAGGTCTTAAAGGTCCAATGCAGTTGTTTTTATATCAAATAATTTCTGTGTAACAATTAAGTACCTTACTGTAATAGATTTCCATTCAAGTGGGTAAAAATACCTTTTTAGCAAAAAACTATTTCTCAAGCAAGAATTTTGCTAGGACTGTCTGGGAGTGGTCTGAGTGGGGTGGGGAAAACTTAAAACTAGCTGTTATTGGTAAAGGTTTGGAATTCTTTGATATTGGTCTATTCCGTGTCACCACGAAAGCCGAAACTCCCACCCATACAAACCTGTGCAGATTGTATTTTCAACCAGCAACTATCAGGAAATAACACTGGTCAAAACAATGTCACACTTTTACAGTGTTAGTTTCATCAGCTGTTGTACAATATGATACAAAACAAAAGCAAAACTAAATTTTGCCTGCACTGGCCCTTTAAATGAGAATGTAGCTTTTTTACAACCACATTTATTTATTTATATATATATAAATAAATGGCATGTTATAGAAGGATTCGATTTCACTTGTTTTTGAGAAACTTACGGAAAAGCTCAGTATAATGATGCAGGTCTTATGATGTTCTACACATGAAATTGTGTCATTCCGAACGTTATCCGCAACATTATACTGCATTTTGTTGTGACTCGAGCGATACCTCTTTGTACATTCTAGCAGTAGGCTACACTGAGAATGGAACAGCTGGAAAAGGGAAACAGCTCGAGTCGCACAAAATGGAATATAACGTTGCAGATAAAGTTCGGAATGACAATTTCGCTATACTGAGAGTGTTTCCGTTTCTAAAAGGACATAGTTGGGTGTTTTTGGAGCATTTGCTTTATGTATTTTCTGAGCCCACATACTGCAGAACTAGGCTGAGGAAGTGAATCGCTGGTTGGTGTAAGTTTCTCAACAAGTGAAATCAAAAAAATTAAAAGTGTCTGAACCCTTCTATAAAATTATATTTACATAAACAATAGAGATTTGGTTGTAAAAAAGCAAACTTACATACACCGTTGTATGACTATGACTACAAAATGTTACACCGTTGTAGGACTGTCTGTAACCAGGTTTCCATCAAACCTTTTAATGTCACGACAGGCCTGATGGAAACAGCAATTTTTTTGGTAAACTTTCGCTAGACAAGTTGGGATCTTTTTGGTTCTGTAAAATGTATTATGAGAAATGGTGTAATGTATGCGCAAATACTGATTTAATAACCATCATATTGAAATAAACTTAATCATGCGATTATATGTTCTGTGGTCCTCCCACTACGACTCAGGAAAGCATGCAGTTTATTAGGCTTCAGATTAACTTCACAGGGTGGTGAAAGTGCACGTGAGAAGCTTGATGCTCCTTTCAATTAAATGTTGAGGGTCTTATTCTGGTGACATGATCAATGCTTGGCTGATGCTTGGCTGCTGTTTGGCTGCTCTTATCCATAATAATCTCATCATGTAGGTAGCCTACCCGCACTGTATCTGCAAGCTGTTGGCTAGAGCGCATGTGCCAAGACCAAAGTGGGTAAATTCGCTATATAACGCATCATTTGTTGAGACAAAACCATCAGTAAAGTTGAAAATGCGATAGAAACCCATTTAACTTGTATTTTTTGTTCAGTACATGGGAATTTAACCGCAAAAGTAATTTTGATGTGTACTACGCCATCACGAACAGGCTTTTTTCTGCAACAAGTCAATTTGATGGAAACATCTCTGGTGGGAAAACATTTTTACATTCGCATTGAAATCTGTCAGCAGTTGGAGCTAATGACTTCAAAATGTTATACTGAACGACTGACTACAAAATGTTACACCGTTGCAGGGTTTTTTCTGAATCAAAACGGAGCTTAGGCGTTGGCATGGCAGTGGCCAATGGCACGGTCACCAACCGAAAAGAGGCGCTCCTCTTGAAAATTATTTACAAATTAAATTGGCCCGAGAAAACACTTAGTTTTATGACTATGACTACAAAATGTTACACCGAGTGACGGATAAGTAGCCAACACGTCAAATGCATATGAAATACTTAAAACTATTTGTGGTGCGTCTGATTTAGCTGGTCATTGGTAAATTCAGTAGCCCTGACATGACACTGTTACACCAAATGACTCACTTTATACAAGACAGTGAAGACACCATTGTACTTTACATGAGGTCTGATGTGAAGGCAGTGCCCTAAATTTGTCAGTGTTTTCATACACATTAGTCCTACATGTCCGTAAAGCCATGGTTGGCGTACCAGTTCTCTCTCCAGGGCTTTGATCCTGTTCTCATACTGAGTCTTCTGGTCAGACAGCTCCTTCTGGGCCATCTCTTTGGCCACCTGGATCCCCTGCATCATCTCCTCCTTGGCCTTCAGCCTGGCCTCCTCAATCTCCTCTTCCAGTCTAGATAGAAACAAAATGGCCGCCTAGTTGCATTAACAAGTTTCCGAACGACTGCAGTATTGATCATCAATGTGATCTAAAAATCTTTTCACAGAGTACAAATGGGACTTTCAGTTATTCACATTGACGTGTGATAGGAATCATATTGAAATAGTTTCTGAATCTTGTGGTCGACTCACTGTGCTCTTTGCGCGGAGAGCAGCTCGTTTTTGGCAAACTCAAAGTCCTTACGGCCATCGCCGTCACCCGTCCAGCACGACACGCGTTTCCCAGATTGCACCTCTGCCGGGTGGTTGAAGCGGAAGTAGTGGTCCCCGCCCAGGATCACCCTGTCGCCCTGGAAACCACAGAGAGAAAGACCCCCAAAAAATGAGTGATTCATGATTGAGCTCACAGTCAGGTTTCTAATATTGTGCTTTTTATTATTAATTGTATGTGTGTACACAATACGTACGTGATGCAGCACAGTGGTCTCAGAGACCAGGTTCCCGTTGACAAAGGTCTTGGCGTTTTCCATGGGGATGATGCTGACTTCACCATTCACATTGGAAATGACACTGGAAAGGAACATTTTAGTCAATTCTAGCCATAACAACTGAAACCATACAAGAAAGACAACAAAAGGGCACTGGAATAGGGGTGTTTCCTATTAAATAAACTGCAGAAAAAAAATCTACGGACAGACAGAAGGACAGACAGGTCAAGAATGACAACAAATTACACTATGTCAAACAAACATGAAAATATAAGCACGTGACAGACAGGACTCATTAGTAGGCTAAACGAGGCTACGGTGCTTCCCCTTATTAAAAGAGGCTATTTAAAACAAAAGAAGCGGTGGGTCAGTTCTCCTCACCAGTGGTGGTCAGCGATAAGGGCCCCAGACAGCTGGATGTCGTGGGCGGACTCTGACTTGTGCTTGCCGACCTTGGTCTGTCCCTCCTTAATCATGTATAACAGCATCTCTGACAGCTGCGGGTCCTCGTTCAGGTTTACCAGGTTGGGCAGCCGGTTGTCCACCTTAAACATGACGCCCGCTTTCTGAGAGGGAGACGGGGAGAGGGAAGCAGACAAATATAGGAGAGAATTGATTTTGAAAACATTTACAACAAATATTGCTGAAACCCTCATATTAAAACACCAATGGTATTCCCTGAGTTGGTTTATATTTAGGATAGCAGCTTTTTTATACAATTATTTTAAAAAAATCTTATTTGATTATTTTACATGTGATAAGGCCACATAGAGGGCCAGAGATAATTACAGACACCTGTGGTAATCTGAAGTACCCAAAAAGGCCACAAGATGTGATCTGATAAAATAAAAACATGAAAGTTCACAAAATTCTGGTAGTTCACTGTTAACTTAAAAAGTTTCCAGTAATATACGCTCCCTTTGCAACCCTAGTTATGAAG
This sequence comes from Coregonus clupeaformis, assembly GCF_020615455.1. Classification (NCBI taxonomy): domain Eukaryota; kingdom Metazoa; phylum Chordata; class Actinopteri; order Salmoniformes; family Salmonidae; genus Coregonus; species Coregonus clupeaformis. The sequence goes on from NC_059211.1 coordinate 7,589,560, forward strand.
CTAAAGGTCATTTTCAGTTAGCTTATAACCTAACTAAAACTGACCTGTAATGCTTTGGTTTCCTCACGTTTGCGTTTCTCCGCCTGCTCCAGCTTTTCTCTCCATGCTCTGACAAGAGGTAAAGAAATCCGATTAAAGTAACAAACCAAGACTAAAACAATTGTTCGGATCCATTTTCATAATTTCCTACCTAGATCACAGACCCTCTCTGGGACTAGTGCCTAAGATGTGTGGAGGTTTTATGGTGGTCACCTGTGGGCCTCGGCCATCTCCCTCTCCTGCTGGGTTAACTGGCTCTTCAGAGCTAAGATCTCTTGCTGGAAGAGGCGCATTTTCTCCGGCTCGATGCCCTGAGAGCTCATCTGTGCAGCCCGCAGCTTCTCCACCTCAGCTTTCAGCTCTAGTAAACAAAGACGCACAACATAGTTTGTTAAATTTCCGCTATAACAGAAAAGTGAGGTGCCATTTTGTATGAGCTTTTGTTCATAACGATCACATGTATGACTGTCAAAAGGCAACTTATACTTGCAACCTACCCTTTAATACACATAATATGGTGACAAACCACAAACGGTAGATGGTCTCAAAATCTCTGCACTGTTTCCCATTCCCTGGTCAAATAAAGCTTTTGCAAGAGCTCCCCCTAGCACCACAAACCAGGAAATGTGGCGCAGCAATCTCCTTTCAATAATACCTGCATGACAGTTGACTTAGCCCCGTGTAATGTGACAGTGTATAAATATGTCCCGTAGGCAAGGTTAGAGCCGGGCTACCTAATAGAATCTGGTGATGGATAGATAGGAAAAAGAGAGAGAGAAAGGCAGAGAGATGGATGGTGGCATGGCGAGGGAGAGTGAGGCTGACCTCTGATGAGCTTGGCGTTGGTGTCCTCGTTGACCTTGGCCACGTTGATGATCATGCGGGCCTGCTTGGCGTACCGCAGCGTGCTCAGGCTCTCCTCCACGTTGATGCCCGCCGGGCTCAGGGTGGCGATCATGGCCGTCTTGGAGTTTCCGCCCAGGCTCTCCTTCAGCAGCCTGGACACACACGGGCGACACAAACGATATTCAGTTTCCCTCTCGACAAAACTACTTACTTCGCAAACTTCTTACTTTACTTCACCAACCTCTCGCAATTTCATAAGGATATCTTGTATAGGTAGTTACTTTACCACCAACACAAACCATTATCTTTTCCCCACACAGTTTATCAATGTTAAATAGTACCAATGTATTCTATTGAGGAATGTAAATCTCAATATCTCCTCATTAGTTTCAAAAGCTTGATGAAATGTGTTTGTAGTTTACAATACTGTGGTGTGAAAATATATGCAGTATGAAAATGTATGCACTCACTAACTGTAAGTCGCTCTGGATAAGAGTGTCTGCTAAATTACTAAAATGTAAATCTGTGGCAGGGTAGGGGTCGATTCCATTTCAATTCAATCTCTCAATCGACTAGATTATAATGGAATGGAGCCCATCCCAAGTGTCTGTATAACAGGCATTCATCTCTTTAGTCTGTCAGTGAAGTTTCTCTCACTCACCATGTGAGCACAGAGTCCCTGTATGGGGTGAAGACCTTCCTCTTGGTCTGGGCCTGCTCAGACAGGGCAGAGATCACCTTCCCCAAGGTCAGCAGCGACTTGTTGATGCTGGAACCCTCCTGGGATACAGGGGAATAGGATACAGTTAGGCTGGATGGATTTGATAGAGATAACAGGTTGGCTCCAATTTCACTGGTTCTGAACTTTGCAAAAAAGGAATGACAAAAAGTGGGAAATGTCTTTCCAAGGAAATTCACTTCCTAATATATGATAGGCTATAGTTTAGGCTCCGACATTGACTTGAAATAAATATTGATAACACGTTTATTTGTTAAAATCTCTGGTATTTTAACCTATTTCTTATGCTATTATGGCACATTTTGATATTGCCTAGGGTGGCAAAATTGCTGGGACTGGTGCTGCGTCACATAGGCTACACCTAAAAGAACATTGCGGGACTGCGGTTGGGTTCGGGACCAGTTCTTGTGGGAGCGGGTGGGAGTCGGACAAGAAGTCAGCAGGAGCGGTATTAAAAGCTGCGGGAGCAGGATGAAGAAATCAGTCCCGCGCAGACCTCTATTACCAGCGCTTACCCTGAGGCGGTCTCCGCTGGTCTGGGCTGAGGAGCAACGTTCGCTGCCTGCCAAGTCCACCAGGTTGATCCTGCTGGTGATCCTGTGGTCATGTTCTTCCCCTTCCACAAACTCAGTCTACACAGACAAAGGAAGAACAGTCACACACACACACGTGAAACATACAGGTAACTGACAAAATAATGGAAACACTTGAGTAAATGAGGGATATAAAATAGGTGTTAATTAAGCAATTAACATCCCATCATGCTTAGGGTCATACAGTGGGGAAGAAAAGTATTTAGTCAGCCACCAATTGTGCAAGTTCTCCCACTTAAAAAGATGATAGAGGCCTGTCATTTTCATCATAGGTACACGTCAACTATGACAGACAAATTGAGGAAAAAAATCCAGAAAATCACATTGTAGGATATTTAATGAATTTATTTGCAAATTATGGTGGAAAATAAGTATTTGGTCACCTACAAACAAGCAAGATTTCTGGCTCTCACAGACCTGTAACTTCTTCTTTAAGAGGCTCATCTGTCCTCCACTCGTTACCTGTATTAATGGCACCTGTTTGAACTTGTTATCAGTATAAAAGACACCTGTCCACAACCTCAAACAGTCACACTCCAAACTCCACTATGGCCAAGACCAAAGAGCTGTCAAAGGACACCAGAAACAAAATTGTAGACCTGCACCAGCCTGGGAAGTCTGAATCTGCAATAGGTAAGCAGCTTGGTTTGAAGAAATCAACTGTGGGAGCAATTATTAGGAAATGGAAGACATACAAGACCACTGATAATCTCCCTCGATCTGGGGCTCCACGCAAGATCTCACCCTGTGGGGTCAAAATGATCACAAGAACGGTGAGCAAAAATCCCAGAACCACACGGGGGGACCTAGTGAATGACCTGCTGAGAGCTGGGACCAAAGTAACAAAGCCTACCATCAGTAACACACTACGCCGCCAGGGACTCAAATCCTGCAGTGCCAGACGTGTCCCCCTGCTTAAGCCAGTACATGTCCAGGCCCGTCTGAAGTTTGCTAGAGTGCATTTGGATGATCCAGAAGAGGATTGGGAGAATGTCATTTGGTCAGATGAAACCAAAATAGAAATTTTTGGTAAAAACTCAACTCGTCGTGTTTGGAGGACAAAGAATGCTGGGTTGCATCCAAAGAACACCATACCTACTGTGAAGCATGGGGGTGGAAACATCATGCTTTGGGGCTGTTTTTCTGCAAAGGGACCAGGACGACTGATCCGTGTAAAGGAAAGAATTAATGGGGCCATGTATCGTGAGATTTTGAGTGAAAACCTCCTTCCATCAGCAAGGGCATTGAAGATGAAACGTGGCTGGGTCTTTCAGCATGACAATGATCCCAAACACACCGCCCGGGCAACAAAGGAGTGGCTTCGTAAGAAGCATTTCAAGGTCCTGGAGTGGCCTAGCCAGTCTCCAGATCTCAACCCCATAGAAAATCTTTGGAGGGAGTTGAAAGTCCGTGTTGCCCAGCGACAGCCCCAAAACATCACTGCTCTAGAGGAGATCTGCATGGAGGAATGGGCCAAAATACCAGCAACAGTGTGTGAAAACCTTGTGAAGACTTACAGAAAACGTTTGACCTGTGTCATTGCCAACAAAGGGTATATAACAAAGTATTGAGAAACTTTTGTTATTGACCAAATACTTATCTTCCACCATAATTTGCAAATAAATTCATTAGAAATCCTACAATGTGATTTTCTGGATTTTTTTTTCTCATTTTGTCTGTCATAGTTGACGTGTACCTATGATGAAAATTACAGGCCTCTATCATCTTTTTAAGTGGGAGAACTTGCACAATTGGTGGCTGACTAAATACTTTTCTTCCCCACTGTATATAAAAATGCTGGGCAGGCCATTATTTTGGCTACCATTGCTAAGGTCCCATAAGATGACAATGCTCCCATCCACAGGGCAAGAGTGGTCACAATGGTTTGATGAGCATGAAAATTATGTAAACCATATTCCATGGGAGTCTCAGTCACCAGATCTCAACCCAATTGAACACTTATGGGAGATTCTGGAGCGTCGCCTGAGACAGTGTTTTCCACCACCAAACACAAAACATCCAATTATGGAATTTCTCATGGAAGAATGGTGTTGCATCCTTCCAATAGAGTTCCAGATACTTGTAGAATCTATGCCAAGGTGCATTGAAGCTGTTCTGGATTGTGGTTGCCCTATTAAGACACTTTATGTTGGTGTTTCCTTTATTTGGGCAGTTACCTGTATGTGTGTATACAAACAGACACACAAATGAAACAAGTGTGCATAAAAACAGAGGCACAAAGAACCACAAACACAAAGGACACAAGACAAACAGACCCAGATCATCATCAGAAGAAACAAATCATTGGTCATCAGTGTGTGGATAATATGCATTTAGATGCAAAGTAACTAACAGCATACACACACAAACAAAGAGACAAGGAGGGGAGGTTCACCTTGGTCTGGGTCATAACCAGAGTGAATACGGAGTGGGATCGGGAGCTCTTGTCGTTCATGCACGTGGCTGCAGTGGCTCGCTGCTTGTTCCCAAGCTCCAGCCAACCCTGGGAAGAGTGTGTATTCACAAAACATTTACTAAGCAGTGTTCAAAAGAGCTCGCTACATATCAGGGGCGGATTCAGCAGGACACGTTTTGGAACGTTCAGATAGAAATATGCCATGTAGACAGACATGCCTTTCTGTCATGTTGAGTAAGGATCACATCAGCTCTATTAATGGCATTTCTATCTGCAACGTTCAACAATGTTTGGTAACTGAACGTGGCCCAGTGTTCAGAAAGTGTCTGCAAAGCAACTTACCTGAATGTCCACATAGGAGCTCACCACGTTCCTGTGAGCAAACATACAGTCAGTGAGTGAATCCATAAGACTAGCAATCCATCATTACATTTAACAAGTTAAAAATGGAAAGAATAAGTTTGCTCACGTCGACAGCTCAGAAACGTAAGGCCCGTCGACTGGATGTTCCCTCACCCTCAACTACAAAAACAGAGCATTTGGTCATTATTAAGCTCATTGATGTAGAATGTAAAATGGCATTGAGAAACTACACAGAAAAAAATGCAGTTCATAGGACCATTCAATAGAAATGACAGGATTGCAATGTCATGTTTCAATTCATATCGGTTATCTTTAGGCAGTTTGTCCTACTCACAGGCAACCTCTTTTGGTTTTGTTCATTCCTGGCGATGAGCAAGTCATGGATTTTCTCATTGTACACCTCAAAGTAGCTCATCTCCAGATGACATGTCACCTGTAACACATCAACAGCCACATAAAAAATGCATTGAATGATAACTGAACAGCGTCAACAATATGTGCATCTTGGTAGGAATATTATCTGAATTAATAGCTAATAGGGTACCTCCTGATTTTCAACCACAGACAGCCTAGAGAAGAGCTCCTCGCAGAATTTTGGTGTTACACCTGCCTCTTCCCCAAAACCCATCATACTGCAGGAGAGTAACAGAAGAACATACAGTCAAATTGAACATATGGATGCAACCAGTTAACTAGGCTTGCTTCACAAAGGAACATTACATTAGTCCAGGGGGGCAGGACCGAGTTTGGGCAACCCTGCATTAGACCAATACATTATACGATTTGAGTGTTTCTTCTCAAGTTGTGTGTGTGTGAGTGAGAGTGAGTGAGTCTTACGTGTAAGACTTCCCAGATCCAGTTTGGCCATATGCAAACAGACAGGTGTTGAAGCCCTCAAAGGCCTTCTCCAGAAGTGGCTTAGCTAGTTTTTCATACACCGTCTGCTGGCTGGCAAAGCCGGGGTCACTTTTGTCGACGGAACAGAAGGAGAAGTCATACGCGAAGGAGTAGCTCTGCTTGGTGTCTGGATGTTGGACAAGAGTCTCCTGGTTATCCATGAAGATCACCTGCGATGCTTTCTCTTTCTTCTCCCTGAATATGAACGAAATACATATTTAATTTTCATTTATTAACATCGCTGTTTATGGATAACTGTAGAAGCAAATTAGTAGGGTGAATACAAGTGTGGACTATTGTTGTAGTTCAAAGACGGCAATATTTATGCCAAACTAGAAATGTAGTTAGAGCTGGCTGAATGCGATTTCAATTAACAATCAATCAATCACAAACAGATGCTAAATATTTGTACCTGGTGTTGAATGGCCTCACTCTGACCGCAACTGTCACTGCACTGTTTTCCATTTTCAGGGTATCCTGTTCGTGCTTTAGCATCGCACTGGGTCGGAGCAAAGGCTCGGTGGAGATGGCAGGTGTCGAGGACCTAGCCATGGTCACGTCGCCATGGATTGAGTTCTTTCTCACCTGCCCTGGCGGCAAGGTGGAGGTCACGTTTGCTCTTTGACTACTGACCAGAAAGTTGTTAGTATGGGGAGTTGCAACAGGCTTTGCAGCTTCCACAGTCACCTGTGCATGTGTCTTCGGCCTCTCTAGGCCTACCGTTTTTACTGTCACCACCTTTGGGATCTCTTTCCCAGCCAACCTCTCAAAGGCATCCTTCTTTGCCGTGATTTTCTCGAATGGAGTATTTTTCGTGGGTGTTGAAAAAGTTCTGGTATGGTCCTCTGGTTTTGTCACATCTACTTTACCCGGGGTTGCTGGCTGTTTTGGTGCAAATCGTTTGACTCCTTTAGTTGGAGTGTTTAAAAGATTAACAACTTCTCTTGATTTACTTCTAGATGAGCTGTCCCTCAGACTGAATGACCGCAATACAACTGCACTAACAGGCGTTCGAGGGTTTGATTCTGAGAGAACTTTGGAATGATGGGTGTCGGTACCGCTGACCCAGCGTTGTCTCGAGCTCTCGGTTGCTTTGCTGGTGTCATTACTTGCGCTTTTGTCAATTGAACCAGTCCTGGTTCTGCGTTGCAACGTCAGTCTTTTCTCAGGTACAGGTGTCCTATTCTGAGTGATTTCCATTGTGTTTTCACTCATCGCTTTGTCGCCGTTTGCACCCGTTTTCCTCTGTAGAGTGAGTCGACCTCGACCGGGGGTGCAATTCCTCTGACCTCCGCTTTTTGACAGCGCTGAGTTAACATAGGTAGTGTTTATCTCCTTGGTTTTATCCAATGTCAATAATTTCGTATCGTCCCCTTTGATCGTTCCTCGCGCAACTTCCTCCACGCTTATCTTTGATCCTTTTCGGTCTTTTGTGTCAGGAACCCTTGGTGTCAAGAAATTGTCATAAAAAGATGTGTGCTTTTTCACAGATATCGAGTATAAAGACATGACTGAGTAAAAAAAATATATATAAAATAAATATATTAAAATCCTAAGTCAATTCCAAAAGAAAATGTTTTTTCAAATGTTTCCAACGTTATCTGTATACAAATCAATGAATGTGCACATCTTCCCCTGCAAAAAGTTTAAAGTTAACGTTAGTTTTATTTAGAAATGGATAATTCGGACATGTTATGAAACAACAGGAGCTGGCTAGACAACAATGCATGCAATGGTATTTGGTTGTTTAACTTTAGTTAAGTTGTTTTGCGACGTTAGCTTAGCTAGCTAAGTTAGCCAGCTGACGTTAGCTAACTGTCTAGAAAACATTGCAAAGCTGAAAATGATAATCGGATCAATTTACTTCTTAAACGTGAAACATTTATATTTGCCAGCTACTTCTCAAAATAGAAGAATTGAACACATTTTTTTGTGGGTTTGTTTACCCTTTCACTGTCGTGGTTGACATCTCTTCCACTTCTGCCCCGCGTCGATTTCAAACTCCTATCAGCGGTGTGCTATTGGCTAGACACAAATTACGTCATCGTCCACAGCAGAACAAAATAAATGCAGAGCCTGTATTTGAAAAGTAGATGGCAGTATTTCCACGCTTGAGACTAGCTCCAACATCTAAACAAAATGCTTCGACGTTCCAAAATGCACAACTATATGACCAAAAGTATGTGGACACCTGCTCGTCGAACATCTCATTCCAAAAGTATGTGCATTAATATGGTTGGTCCCATTTGCTGCTATAACAGCCTCCACTCTTCTGGGAAGGCTTTCCACCAGATGTTGGAACATTGCTGCAGGGACTTGCTTCCATTCAGCCACAAGAGCATTCGCGAGGTCGGGCACTGATGTTGGGCGATTAGGCCTGGCTCGCAGTCGGCATTCCAATTCATCCCAAAGGTGTTCAATGGGGTTGAGGTCAGGGCTCTGTGCAGGCCAGTCAAGTTCTTCCACACCGATCTCGACAAACCATTTCTGTATGGACCTCGCTTTGTGCACGGGGGCATTGTCATGCTGAAACAGGAAAGGGCCTTCCTCAAACTGTTGCCACAAAGTTGGAAGCACAGAATCGTCTAGAATGCCATTGTATGATGTTGCGTTAACATTTCCCTTCACTAAGGGGCCTAGCCCGAATCATGAAAAACAGCCCCAGACCATTATTCCTCCTCCACCAAACTTTACAGTTGGCACTATGCATTGGAGCAGGTAGTGTTCTCCTGGCATCTGCCAAACCGAGATTAGTCCGTCGGCCTGCCAGATGGTGAAGTGTGATTCATCACTCCAGAGAACGCGTTTCCACTGCTCCAGAGTCCAATGGTGGCGAGCTTTACACCACTCCAGCCGGCGCTTGGCATTGCGCATGGTGATCTTAGGCTTGTGCGGCTGCTCAGCCATAGAAACCCATTTCATGAAGCTCCCGACGAACAGTTATTGTGCTGACATTGCTTCCAGAGGCAATTTGTAACTCGGTAGTGAGTGTTGCAATCGAGGACAGACAATGTTTACGCGCTTCAGCACTCGGCGGTCCCGTTCTGTGAGCTTGTGTGGCCTACCACTTCGCGGCTGAGCCGTTGTTGCTCCTAGACGTTTCCACTTCACAAAAACAGCACTTACAGTTGACTGGGGCAGCTCTAGCAGGGCAGAAATCTGATGAACTGACTGTAAGTGGATGACCACCGTGTTGAGGCCCATGACCTACGGGGGGCCAGTAAAAAAAAAATATGTATTCACTAACTGTAAGTCGCTCTGGATAAGAGCGTCTGCTAAATGACTAAAATGTAATGTAAATGTAAAATGTAGCATCCTATGACGGTGCCACGTTGAAAGTCACTGAGCTCTTCAGTAAGGCCATTCTACTGCCAATGTTTGTCCATGGAGATTGCATGGCCATGTGCTCGATTTTATACACCTGTCAGCAATGGGTGTGGCTGAAATAGCCAAATCCACTCATTTGAAGGGGTGTCCACATACTTTGTATATATATCGTGTATATCACCATATTGCATGTAAAAGAGGGTCGAATCCAAATGACAACTCAATCAAGTTCTCATATTAATTCATAAAAAAATGACAAATTACCCAGTTATAAAAACAAAGTAACAATAACAAGTGCATCTGTCGAACTGTTTCTATCTTTTTAAGCTCCTGTTGTGTTTCCGGATGATGTCGAGGAGGTTGGTCTTGGTGACCACGACATCATCCTCGCCCCTTTGCGTGGCTTTCTGCTTCTCCTTCCTCTGCTGCTCTTGGAGGTGGGGGGAGTTGAGGAGCTGGGGTGGGGGCAGCTGGGAGCCCGTGGGCTTCACCCGGTTCACCACCTCCAGGAACAGACGCTTGTTGTTGTTGTTGACCAACATGATGGCAGTGCCCCAGTGGCCCAGTCTGCCTGCTCTACCCAGCTGTGAGGAAGGAGTGACAGGATACAAAAAATGGCTTGTGTGTGTGTGTGTTGCCACCAAATGAGTGGCAATACACACACACACACACACACACACACTTGTAGACTATACTATACAGAAACTATTCTGTGCAAGATGCTCCCGCCAAGATGCGAGAAGGCATTGTCTCAAAAATGTATATGACAAAAACACATCAGATTTTCCCATGCACAACAATTGCAAATTCACCTACCTGATGAACATACTCGTCCATGTTGAGTGGCATGTCAAAGTTCACCACCAGTTTGACGTTGACCAGGTTGAGCCCTCTGCCCAGTACGCCAGTGCTGACCACCACTTCAAAGTACCCTTCAAGTAGACCCTGAGGAGAGAGTACAAAACAGCTTAAAGGGATAATACTCTTTATGGAACGCAAAAGAGAATGTTTTAAAATGTTTTGCAAAGGAAAATGAAAATTAGTGTTTCTTATTGGACCAGTCCAGGCACTCCCACCCTGTTTCAGTCAGTTTTCTTCCATTTGGTGCCTAATGAACCAAACCTGGCTGCCATTGGCCTCACCTTGAGGATGCGGTTGTGTTCCCACTGGGTCTTGTCGGAGTGGATGACCACCGTGTTGAGGCCCATGACCTACTTCACGGCCTCACATAGCAGGTCTGCCCCCAGTTTACAGTCTAAAAACACCACCACCGGAGGCTGGTACAGTTTCCCATCCTGGGCGCATACAAGATAAACACACAGGTCAGTGGTGTTATACAAAATATGATGGCCAGCTCCGTCACAAAAACATTACTTCCTACATCTAAGGAAGAGTTGATTTATTATGCTTGTTGATGTTTTATGCTGATGTTTCACCACTCTGTGTGCATTTACTATAAGTAATCATATGTAATGTAAGTGGCTTGGGATAAGACTGTCTGCTAAAACCTATAAAACTAAACCTATAAAATAACATGATAATTACATTTTATTTCAGAATTGTTGGTCAACAGACTGTGTGGGTTGCAGGTAAAATGCAGGAGTGCAAGTCAATATCCCCCTGTATGACAAAAAAAAGTCTGATTACTGTGCAGTAATGCCATTTCTCCAATGGGTCTATGAAAGAACTGCCTCTTCCAGCTCCCTGCCTTGTATAGATGGTATAAATCGTTGCTCAGTTTCCTGGAGCGGGGCCATGGCTGAGGGCCAACCCATTTCCTCTGGAGAGGGGGGCAGGGCTGCAGCGACGGCTTTCTAAATATGGTCCAGTGGGAGTAGTCTTTAAGAGCTACAGCAGGAATTTAAAAAAAATCAGACTTAATAATACTCCATTCTGAGAGCGTCTGCTTTATGACACTATACAGAAATTACTGACCAAACCCGAAACTTAAATTAACATGAAATAAAATCTACACCAGGGTTGGGTTCATGAGGGCACGCAACGGAAAACATTATAAATAATTTTGCAGACACGCCCCTCCCCATTTCAGTCTATTTTCTTCTGTTTGGTGCCAAATGAACAAGACCCAGTGCACTGAAGAAAAAACTAACAGTTTTCATATATACTGAACAAAAATATAAATGCAACATACAACAATTTCAAAGATTTGACTGAGTTACCGTTCATATAAACAGACAATTGAAATAAATTAATTAGGCACTAATCTATGAATTTCACATGACTGGGAATACAGATATTTATCTGTTGATCACAGATACCTTAAAAAAATAAGGTAGGGGCATGATCAGAAAACCAGTCAGTATCTGGTGTGACCACCATTTGCCTCATGCAGCACGACACATCTCCTTCGCATAGAGTTGATCAGGCTGTTGATTGTGGCCTGTGGAATGTTGTCCCACTCCTCTTCAATGGCTGTGTGCAGTTGCTGGATATTGGCGGGAACTGGAGCACACTGCCATACACGTCGATCCAGAGCATCCCAAACATGCTCAATGGGTGACATTTCTGGTAAATATGCAGGCCATGGAAGAACTGGGACATTTTCAGACAAACTTTGCTAGTAACAGTAATGGCAAAATTGCCATCTCTCTAAAGTAAATTTGATGACATCATAAAATGGTAAAGTCATTCTAAGTTAGTGTAATTTAGATAAAACAGTCACAGTAGCCTTCAAGGTGCAACACATGTCTAGGGCACAAATAAATATTGGATGCAGCTATTGTGGTACTAGCTAACTATAATTGAGGGATGATGAAAACCGTTCACCCTGTTTTTCTGTTAGACAAAGTGCACAGTTGGGTGCCAGACTGATCCCCTTGTCATGAACGGATGCCAGGAGCTACCAGAAGGAGCAATGGTGGGTATCATAACATGTCCAGCAATGTGATTGCAATGGTTTAGCGACCTCCAAAAATCTTTTCACAGCTTGTCAGGCAAAACCTCAGAATAAAAGTGTGTCATGCAACACAAGTACCCTTGTGACACTTCCTCCGTTGTTGCCAGTCTCCCTCGACTCCTATGAAAAGGACATGCCATCATGAGGCCTCTGATAGTAACCTAACGTAGCAGGCGTAAAATAAACGCCTGAAACTAGATCCCGTACATACTGGTCTTGATGAGAAGAAAAATAACTGTTGGGGGAGGTTATTTTCTGCACTGTTCAACCAATCCAGTAAATGTGGAGGAGGAGTTAAGATGGAGTGTCGCCTTGTTAACGTTCAAAAGCAGAAGTCGCTTCACAGGTTCTCTTTCCATTTCCCCTGAAAACCGGAACATCCGATTTTGATAGTGACTTGAGTTACTGCCCTGATGACACAGACGGCTTCAGCAACAATGACAGGTAATGTGTGTTATGTGAAATGTGAAAAGTTGTATTAAAAAATACCTGGCTTGATAAACTAATAGGTTAATTCCCCAGCCAAGCATATACAACTAGTAGAGTCGTTTTGGTTATGAAGTGCATTAGCAAAAAGCTTTTTCCTTTCTTTACCACTTGGCTGTCTATTATATCACCCTGTCACAGGCCCTCCCAGTAAACACCACCTCATAAGATTGCCTGCTGCAGTTGTTCGAGAGATGCAGCCGAACATGCAGCATAGAGAAGACCAGCAAGGGGGCCCTCATCAGCAATGCAGCATCATCAGCATCATGCAGAAACATGCCCTCGCTGTGAGCATTCCTATGAATGGAACAGTCAGCCACATGTTGGCAAGTAGCCTATCCGGCCAGCAACCTTCACCTTTCAGTGGGAACAGCTTTCACAGGCTCATCATTTGTACAAATACAGAGAAGGTAACCCACTTCATTACTTTGATACATTTGATAACCCAATTGTGAAGCATAATTTATGTAAACTGACATTATTTGTTGCTTTTCTGAAGTGAAATAGAAAGGTGAACGCAATGATCAGGTTGGTTCCACCAGGCTAATGATAACCACCATTGATAATGTAATCAGTGTTCTGTGTGTGTGTGTGTTTGAGTGACCGACCAGTATCTTTGATGAGGGGCCAGGAGCTGATCTACGCTGCTATGCCCATCAATGTAGCTATGGCAAAGCTCACCTCACCATCTCTTGCCTGCTCACCAACGGTCGTCGATGGGGAGAACATAATTAGGTAGGTTTAGTCTGACCTGTTCAAACTTCAACGTAGTACTTGTTTGTGTGTCAGATATTACCTATCCTAACTGCTATTGGTAATAGAACAGAGACTGTGTGTACAGTGAGGGAAAAAAGTATTTGATCCCCTGCTGATTTTGTACGTTTGCCCACTGACAAAGACATGATCAGTCTATAATTTTAATGGTAGGTTTATTTGAACAGTGAGAGACAGAATAACAACAAAAAAATCCAGAAAAACGCATGTCAAAAATTTTATAAATTGATTTGCATTTTAATGAGGGAAATAAGTATTTGACCCCTCTGCAAAACATGACTTAGTACTTGGTGGCAAAACCCTTGTTGGCAATCACAGAGGTCAGACGTTTCTTGTAGTTGGCCACCCGGTTTGCACACATCTCAGGAGGGATTTTGTTCCACTCCTCTTTGCAGATCTTCTCCAAGTCATTAAGGTTTCGAGGCTGACGTTTGGCAACTCGAACCTTCAGCTCCCTCCACAGATTTTCTATGGGATTAAGGTCTGGAGACTGGCTAGGCCACTCCAGGACCTTACTGTGCTTCTTCTTGAGCCACTACTTTGTTGCCTTGGCCGTGTGTTTTGGGTCATTGTCATGCTGGAATACCTATCCACGACCCATTTTCAATGCCCTGGCTGAGGGAAGGAGGTTCTCACCCAAGATTTGACGGTACATGGCCCCGTCCATCGTCCCTTTGATGCGGTGAAGTTGTCCTGTCCCCTTCGCAGAAAAACACCCCCAAAGCATAATGTTTCCACCTCCATGTTTGACGGCGGGGATGGTGTTCTTGGGGTCATAGGCAGCATTCCTCCTCCTCCAAACACGGCGAGTTGAGTTGATGCCAAAGAGCTCGATTTTGGTCTCATCTGACCACAACACTTTCACCCAGTTCTCCTCTGAATCATTCAGATGTTCATTGGCAAACTTCAGACGGGCCTGTATATGTGCTTTCTTGAGCAGGGGGACCTTGCGGGCGCTGCAGGATTTCAGTCCTTCACGGCGTAGTGTGTTACCAATTGTTTTCTTGGTGACTTATCCCAGCTGCCTTGAGATCATTGACAAGATCCTCCCGTGTAGTTCTGGGCTGATTCCTCACCGTTCTCATGATCATTGCAACTCCATGAGGTGAGATCTTGCATGGAGCCCCAGGCCGAGGGAGATTGACAGTTCTTTTGTGTTTCTTCCATTCGCGAATAATTGCACCAACTGTTGTCACCTTCTCACCAAGTTGCTTGGCGATGGTCTTGTAGCCCATTCCAGCCTTGTGTAGGTCTACAATCATGTCCCTGACATCCTTGGAGAGCTCTTTGGTCTTGGCCATGGTGGAGAGTTTGGAATCTGATTGATTGATTGCTTCTGTGGACAGGTGTCTTTTATACAGGTAACAAACTGAGATTAGGAGCACTCCCTTTAAATGTGTGCTCCTAATCTCAGCTCGTTACCTGTATAAAAGACACCTGGGAGCCAGAAATCTTTCTGATTGAGAGGGGGTCAAATACTTATTTCCCTCATTAAAATGCAAATCAATTCATAACATTTTTTACATGCGTTTTTCTGGATTCTTTTTGTGTTATTCTGTCTCTCACTGTTCAAATAAACCTACCATTAAAATTATAGACTGATCATGTCTTTGTCAGTGGGCAAACGTACAAAATCAGCAGGGGATCAAATACTTTTTTCCTTCACTGTATGTGTTCACAGAAACATGTATGGAGCCAGCACATGGAGACTTGCTAGATGATGTGATGAAGTCCAGACTGACAGATGGGCTTGATACTGATGTCTCTGAATGGAGAGAGAACTGGCACTCGGCATTAACATTTTACTAGACAACTTTTACTTGTATTGTCTTTATTGGCAGTCAATATGGGGAGGGAGAAACACTGTGTATTCTGAACCAGGATCAGGGAACTCCTGTTGTATACGGGACACCACAAAGGAAGGTATGACCACTGACATGTTTGCCAAGGTAGCCCCATTACCACCTGACAAAATGCTGATAGGCACAGTATCTGTTTCGATTGAGAATGACAATGAAAGGTGCACATTGTTATATTAGCAGAAAACTGCTTCTATGGTATTATGTAAAGGGTGGTTTAGCCTACATGGACCTGTTACTTCATTTGAAAGTGATTAAACCACTTAATTTAGAATATCTACATAAATTCAGCAATTGCATTCTTCTCATATTACTCTGTAGGCTACTGACCTATTCAAAGGTAATTTGCTGTCATTTGATTGCTGTTTTGTTTCATATTGTGTTTGATTGTTGTGATCAAGCCATCATTGTGAATGAGACTCTGGTCTCAATGGGTTTTCCCTCAATAAATAAAGAATAAATAAATAAAAGCTTCCTCCAGCATCTCACCATACATTTGTCTGTTATTGAACTCAACCTGCAGGAGGTTTGTTTGTTGTGATTGAGTGGGGGGAAACCGCTGCGGGCAAGGTTCTGTCAGATGGGTGACAGAGGTGGTGGCAAGGGCACACCCAAGAAACACCCACATCAAACCTTCTGTCATTGCCGCCAGCATTTCTTGAGGAGTAAGCCCAAAAAAACAGGCCAAATCAGCAGGTGCAGTTCCCCTTTAAATAATATTTTTTGGAGTGGCGGCAATGATTTAAATGAATATCGCGGAAACACTGTACTTTGAGGTGTGTGCAGTGAGGCTGCAAAGCAGCAAACTGTTTACATTTCTAAAGTTCTTTCTGAGAAACATTGATGTGCCTGTTTCTTGTTTCCATTTTTGTTTAAAAAAAGGGAAATGTTCTTCCTTTGCTGCTTGATATTGTGAGAAATCATTCCAGTATTTCACAACCATAAAACCAAGGCTAGAGATACACTAAAGGGCTTTTCACACTACTGAGCCAGACCGGGCTGTTCTTAGTGTTCTCCCTGTACACCAAGTCAGAACCGTAGGATAAATAAAGTGGGCATATGAGCAGACAATGAAAGCTCTTACAATATTTGATGATTACATTTCTCTACAACAGGTTATAGGCTACATGTGCACCACCAAATCAGAACAGTAGACGAAATTAAGAGGGGAAAATAGACCAAATTATTAGGGTGAGGCACATGGGCTACTAACAGCTTACTACACAACATACACTTAGTATTACTTTCTTAGCTACAGTATACATATCTCCCTGGCATATTACATCATTTAGGCAGCAGCATACAAAACATTTTTGGACTCACCTTGTTGTGCTCACTTGAACAGGAAGGTGGCGCGGCGGTCCTTTGTGGACAATTTTGTCATCAAACTTAGTAATCAAGCACTGAGCTAGGCTGAAACACCTGCATTTTGGAGCTGCCTTACTCAAGAAAGCAAAAAAGAGACCATGTTTGTATGTGGCTTTATTAACTCAATGTTTTTGTTGCTGTTTTTTTACATTGCAAACTGATATGTGACACGTATTAATGCCAAAATAACATGCAAAACAGGCAAGATGTATGACGGGTCGCCACTGGCTGGACCATCTAGCGATAGCTACCACAAAAGCAGGTTTTGGCGCTTTGCGATACTAAGACCAAATCGATAACTACCTTACATGATATTAAAACACAAGTAACCTGACAAAATAGGCTATTCATTTCTGGTGAAAAAACACGCAGATATTGAAAGAAACACCCAGACTGTAGCATAAAGTACACTATATATACAAAATCGAGCACACAGCCATGCTGTAAGTGCTGTTATTGTGAAGTGCAAACGTCTAGGAGCAAAAACAGCTCATCCGCGAAGTGGTAAGCCACACAAGCTCACAGAACAGGATCGCTGAGTGCTGAAGCATTGTCTGTCCTCGATTGCAACACTCTCACTACCACTCACTACAAACTCACTACCGAGTTCCAAACTGCCGCTGGAAGCAACGTCAGCACAATAACTGTTCGTCGGGAGCTTCATGAAATGGGTTTCCATGACCAAGCATCCGCACACAAGCCTAAGATCACCATGCGCAATACCAAGCGTCAGCTGAAGTGGTGTAAAGCTCGTCGCCGTTGGACTCTGGAGCAGTGGAAACGCGTTCTCTGGAGTGATGAATCACGCTTCACCATCTGGCAGTTCGACTGACGAATCTGGGTTTGGGGGATGCCAGGAGAATGCTACCTAACCCAATGCATAGTGCCAACTGTAAAGTTTGGTGGAGGAGGAATAATGGTCTGGGGCTGTTTTCATGGTTCGGGCTAGGCCCCTTAGTGAAGCGAAATCTTAACGTTACAGCATACAATGACACTCTAGACAATTTTGTGCTTCCAACTTTGTGGCAACAGTTTGGGGAAGGCCCTTTCCCGGTTCAGCATGACAATGCCCCCGTGCACAAAGCGAGGTCCATACAGAAATGGTTTGTGGAAATCGGTATGAAAGAACTTGACTGGCCTGCACAGAGCCCTGACCTCAACTCCATTGAACACCTTTGGGATGAATTGGAACGCCGACTGCGAGCCGAGCCTAATCGCCCAACATCAGTGCCTGACATCACTAATGCTCTTGTGGCTGAATGGAAGCAAGTCCCCGCAGCAATGTTCCAACATCTAGTGGAAAGCCTTCCCAGAAGAGTGGAGGCTGTTATAGCAGCAAATGGGGGACCAACTCCATATTAATGCCCATGATTTTGGATGATGATGTTCGAGTAGCAGGTGTCCACATACCTTTGGTCATGTAGTGTTTCTTGTCCCCCGTCCACTCACTCAGAACGCAGACTAATGTTGATGACGCCTCCATTGAAGTGCATGATGGGTAATGTAGTTCAGGCCAAATATTCTCACAACAATAAACAAGTAGGCTTCTGCATGTTGGATTTGTAGCTTTTTTAAATCTAATTTACAAACATGTCTGAAGCAAATCGACATGTTGACATAAAGCTGCACATCACATCAACATGATTTCAGTTAATCAATGTCGAATTCAACAAGTCTCTACTCAATGGTGATGAATATTAGGACTACAAATCCATATAATAAAGAAGTGATGCATTAATCATACCATGTATACTTGCAACTGACAACACAAAGCCAACCTACCACAAAATGTTAAGCAAATACATTTATTTATGAGAGCCATCTATTTATGAGAATAACTCCTGACTAAGACACTCTTAAATAATCAATCTCATTGCTGAAAGTTACATTTTGTATATATCCAGGTGTACATTCTACATATAAACAGACACAGCATTTTATCCAAACAAATCAAACTATGTATGCGTACATTCTGTTCTATTTACACTGTAGTAAAGGCATGCTGTCCTCTTTTGCATGTGGTGCATAAGTGGCTGGGTGGTATGCGCATGCGCAATAGTGCAGCTTTTTATAGCCACAGTGCGGCAGGAAAACCGTAACAAGCGAAGAAAAGCATACATTGAATAGTGGAGAAAAAAAGCTATCCAATTGGGAAAATGTAAAGGAAGATGAAAAGAACAAAGACTTTGAAGAATGGGAATGTTTTTTCCTCTCTATCTGAAGAAAAGATGCGTCTTTCTCTCTGAGATTCAGAAATAGGTTGACAGCTATTCAGCGAGCCCCATTTCAAATGGTAGCAGCAGAATGGATGGAAAATACAAGGAGAGCCACTGCTTCCACGATTCATTTTGACTCAAAGGAGTAGGACAATACCTTACCGATGGCTTGCAGTCAATTCTCCATGTCTCCTCCAACGAATTGTAAATTGACGTAGGCATTGAAGGCTGCAAATCAAGTCCAGTTTGGTGCATTAAATTCCTTTGGTGGGATGTCATCGACTTCTATTGCTACATAGTAACCATTGGGTTTCCGACGGCTGGTATTGACACTTCAGGGTGTTATGATGGGTGAAGTGACCGACGCCAAGGAATTAAAAAATACCTTTATTGTTCCCGCAATAAAGTCTTTTGATCGTTATGATTTTTCACGAGCAAAAATCTGCTGTAGTCTCACATGGCTAGTGGCCAAAGCATTTGGGACAGGTTGGTGGTTTAAATATTTATTCCCTGCAATATTATCGCTCAGCTATACAAATAACATCACACACCATTCAAGCTTGCAATATAATACTGTACAATTATATTGTATGTATATTACAATATGTATATGTATGTATATTAATAATGTATATTGTTGTACAATTGATTTATATGTAGTATTTATATAAATAAATGTTGAACCACTTTATTTAGATTCCCCAAGAGGAGAATATCCTTCCATAACAAACACACATATGTAATTCCCAAAGAGACCTATGCTAAGAAAAATAACTGTTGCATGATAATTTCCTATCTAGTTCAGTTCAGTAGCAGTGGGCTATAAACATTAAGGTGTGAAGGGATGCCACAAATGATCTCATCAATCTCAACAGATTGTGGATGTCTCCTGCTTGAGAGCTGTGACCCTGAGTATGACAGGCCCACTCCATAACATCATATCTAGATGGGCATAATGTAGTAACATTCATTGTCACATGGTTATTGTTGTACCATGGTTATCAGTAAGCTTACAGTAGGCAAATGTGACTCATATTACATAATAGTAATGAAATAGTACCTAATAGGGTTCATATTTGGGGTTAGGCCTATATCTACAGTAGACCTACTACTGAATTAGCCACAAATTTTACTTTTATGACTGTTTAACATAGTTCAAAGTATTAGAAGAGTAATAGGAGTCACATTTGGATGGCCAATAGGTTCTTCAATAAAGACAACAGTTGTTTTATTAATGTGGTGGTATGACCAAATAAGTTATTTTTTATATAAACTCAAACAGACTGATGTGAATCATCGCAGCCCAAATGTTTTCCACCTCAGTCCGTTGCTGTAAATTGCATTGAGTCTCAATGGTCACTGAAGAAAATAATAGAGAGCTTCTGACTCATCTGTGCAGCAAGGCCCAGCTCAATAAAGTGGAATGTAGGGGCTGGTTTCCCTGATACAAATTGAGAGTAGCCCTGGACTAAAATGCATGTTCAATAGTAGGAGATTCTCCACTGAAACTGCATTTTAGGCAAGGCTTAATCTGTGTCTGGGAAAATGGCCCTAGGGGGCTTTGCAATGCATTTTAGTTACTGCACCTTGAGTTTATTTTTTATTTAACTAGGCAAGTCAGTTAAGAACAAATTCTTATTTACAATGACAGCCTATACCGGCCAAACCCGGACAACACTGGGCCAATTGTGAGCCGCCCTATAGGACTCCCAATCACGGCCGGTTGTGATACAGCCTGGAATCGAACCAGGGGGTCTGTAGTGACGCCTCAAGTACTGAGATGCAGTGCCTTAGACCACTGCGCCACTCGGGAGCCCATTCCAGTGTCATTGAGTGTCATTCCAAGGCATGTGGTATTGCTATAAGCCTGGTAGTCAAGGGGACAATGCCTGACGTTTGAAAGCAGTTCTAACAGCACATGTTCTGATATAAAAGTTGTTCCTATCTTATACTTATTTGATCTGTTTTGATCCTTCGTTTTGTTTTGTTTTTGGTAATAGCCAGCAGTTTGCCAGAGGCTCAGGATTGTGCTGTACTCGGTGTACTCAAACCTACTGTTTACTAAATTGATGGGCATATAGCAGAGGCAGAGATTACTTCGCTAGAGGAACAAATATATAATTGTGTTTAATATAATAATATGCCATTTAGCAGACACTTTTATCCAAAGCGACTTACAGTCATGTGCGCATACATTTTTACGTATGGGTGGTCCCGGGGTTCGAACCCACTACCCTGGCGTTACAAGCGCATGCTCTACCAATTGAGCTACAGAGGACCACAAAGACATGCTCCGGTATGTTGGCAACAATGTTTTTTTTTTTTACCTCCTGCTTTGGGCTGGATGTGTCAATGTGTAGTTCATACATGCATAATCTATTGACAGAATTACAGTCTTACCTCAATTAGCCATGAAATCCCTAGTTTGAAAGTGACCGCTTTCTTGAAGCTGTGCATAGCACATAAACAATTGTATAATGAGAGACAGAAAATCTATGGAATCCAGACATTTTGGTGGGACTTAAGGTATTCAATTGAATGTCAAATATCTTTTTTTCTTCTTCTTTGAAATGATACATGGCAACATTTTTAAATGACAGATGGCCTTTTTATATTTATTTTATTATATTGCTAGAATAATAATGTTTGAAAATAACAACTAATTTGGGTAACACACTGTCATAACCATGTCATAATGTGTCGTAACAGCTGACATAACTTGTCATAACCTGTTATAATATTGTCATAACACTGTCATGACACATATTTAGACCTGTTGTGAGATATATTGTGTTATTTTATGGCTGGTTATGACACCTACATAAGAATGTCAAAACCCACAAAACCTACCACACAAGGCAAAACATTCCATTACACCATAGCCTACTTCTCAACAGTATGTTTATGTTATATAACATTTTCTGAAATTTACAATATTCAATTATCATTGTAATTGCTTACACATTGATGTCAGACATGCACATACCCCAATGCTCTGTTGACTGATGACTGACATAAGGGCATGTACGTGATAGGCCTATCTGGCTTATGTGATTATGATGGTCGTAATTCTTCATGATAGTGTCATAAAGTGCATTTTCTACAAGTTAGTTAAAATATGATGGAAAAAAAACATGACTGTAAAGAATTCATTACAACAACAACAACAAAGGATTTGAGAAACAAACTTTCAAATGAAAGGAAACTTCTTGGCAGGGAAAAAACACATTTGAATAAATGTGGGGTTTGATAGTATTATGTAGGTGTCATAACCAGCCATAAAATAACACAATATATGTCACAAGAGGTGTAAATATATGGGTCATGACAGTGTTATGACATATTACGACATGTTTATGACCATGTCATAACGTGTTATGACACTGGGTGTCAAGTAAAGTGTTACCCTAATTCCCATCTACATATAGGCAGAATTTCATAAATTAGCATGAAATAACTCTCTATCCAATCAGCTCTTTCTAAGGTACCACCCCAAGTGAATTTGTAACGCCCCTCACAATCTCCCATCAACTTTCACCATGGCTTTCTCCCAAAGACGTGCGACATTACTTATTCATGTTTGATGTCATCTAGAATATTAAACAAGGCGAAAATGTTTTGTACCAAAATAGTACCCACCTGTTATGAGCATAAACATATATCACTTTAGAATTAACCAATGCATATTTATTTGACAATAGGGGAAAGATAAAAAAGTTGTGCGATTGATTTAGATATGTGGATTTTTCATGTCGGCTTTCTTTTCTGAGTGGTGACTGTTAACATTGTAATCTAATTTTCTATCCCACGAAAGGGAACACTTACTAGACCGTTTTCTCTTCTTTCTTTTCATGTAGTTGCCGTGTCAGTGCATTTAATCCCCATCGATAAATCAACTTTGATAAACACGTGGGTCAAAACCTTTTAGTCCCATATCTACGATTTCCAATGATATCCCCATCCTTTTGAGACATCGTTTCACACTTTTCCCCGATAGAAAAGTCCAAGAGAAAAGGTGATTTGCACAAGTAATCGTATGAATATTGTCAGTTTCTATTTGAAAGCAATCAGAGAAGTGACAATTAGTTGACAAATGCATTATCCACTTCTCAGCCAAATGAAAGCTGAACAGAGCTGTATTCTCAGGTGGGCATGGCTTGAGCCTTGCTAGGTTGCGTGTAAAGCTAAAGTTTTAGTTTAGTTTATTAGGATCCCCATTAGCTACTGCACATGCAGCAGCTACTCTTCCTGGGGTCCACATAAAACATACAAATACAGAAAGTAATAGACAAGAACAACATAAGATATTATATTACACTCAATTGTTTTTATTTTTATAATAGTTATATATAGGAAAGACACCAAGCGACAACAAAAATTGTCACGGTTTACTAAGCCCGAACCCAGAAGCAGACCAGGACAAGGTACGTTGAGAGAAAGGTGAGTGTTTATTTAATCGATTCCGAGTGAGGCTGAATAATCCAGGGAACAGAGCGGGTGGCGTGGATGGGTTGTTGAGGGTGCAGTGGTTGGTCCGGTACTGGCTCGGCAGCCGCCGACCATCAGGCAGAGGTTGGGTGAAGGTTCCGGGTGAGAGACTGCAGACAGAACAAAAACGGAGGTCAGTACACAGCAAGTCACAAGGTGCAAAACAACAAAACTAACACTAATGGCTCAGAGGCTGATACGCTGACAAACATACTGTTCATAGCTAACGATCCGGCAGGAACTGGATGTTAGGCCAGAGCCTAAGAAGGGTGATGATCAGGACCAGGTGTGCAGATTGCTGATGGGATGCAGGTGCGGAAAACAAGAGCGCTCCCCGGAGCGTTCCCGAACCCTCGGGAAACTGGAGATTACGAACAGGAACACTAGTCACCAGCCAGGACCCGACTCAGACAGCCGGGATCGTTACAGTACCCCCTCCGGCAGACGCCACCGGGCGGACTCCCGGAGCGCCAGGATGGAGGCGGTAGAAGTCACTGATGAGGTCCGCATCTAGGACCTGTCGCCGCGGAATCCAACTCCTCTCTTCAGGGCCATACCCCTCCCAGTCCACGAGATACTGGAAACCCCGGCCCCGCCGTCTGGAATCCATGATGCGACGCACCGTGTAGGCAGGACCACCTCCGATCATCCGAGGAGGAGGAGGAGGAGGCGGAGGAGGCAACAGAGGACTGAGGAAGACAGGCTTGAGGCAGGAGACATGAAAGGTGGGATGGACTCTGAGCGTCCTCGGTAGTTTGAGTCGAACTGCCACTGGATTGATCACCTTCTCCACCACAAACGGACCAATGAACTCGGTAACAACTTCCTAGACTCAGTCCGTAACGGAAGATCCCGTGTGGCCAACCAAACCCTATCTCCGATGGTATAGGTGGGAGCGGGGATCCGGCGACGATTCGCCTGGAGCTGATACCGGTCCGAAACTCTAAGGAGTGCCCTTCTGGCCCGATGCCAGGTCCGGTGGCAACGGCGAATATGGGCCTGAACAGAAGGCACTGAGAGCTCCTTCTCCTGAGAAGGAAACAGGGGAGGTTGGTAGCCATACAGGCACTGGAAGGGAGACATCCCAGTGGCAGATGTAGGAAGAGTATTGTGGGCATACTCAACCCAAGGCAACTGAGAGACCCAGGAGGTGGGGTTGGAAGAGACCAGACAGCGTAGCGTGGATTCCATCTTCTGGTTGGCTCTCTCCGCCTGACCATTGGATTGGGGGTGAAAACCAGATGTGAGACTGACTGTAGCTCCAATGGCCAAACAGAAGGACTTCCAGACAGCAGAGGTAAACTGAGGGCCACGGTCGGAAACGATATCACTGGGCAAACCGTGGACCCTGAAAACCTCCCTAACCAGGATCTCGGACGTCTCCGAGGCAGAGGGAAGCTTGGCAATAGGCACAAAGTGGGCGAACTTGCTGAATCTGTCCACGATAGTCAGAACGACCGTGTTCCCCTCAGAAGCGGGCAACCCAGTGACGAAGTCCAGGGCCAGATGCGACCATGGTCGCGGGGAATAGGAAGGGGGTGAAGTAGTCCAGAGCTGGGCCGATTGGTACTCTTATTCTGCGCACACACTGGACAGGCAGCAACAAAACCCCGAGTATCCTCGGCCATGGCAGGCCACCAAAAAGCGTCTGCGAAGAAACGCCATTGTCCGAGCCACGCCAGGGTGACAAGCCATCTTGCTGGCGTGGGACCATTTGAGGACAGCAGGACGAACCGACTCAGGCACAAACAACCGACCGGGTGGACCGTTACCGGGACCGGGCTGAGTCCGAAGGCCCGCCAGCACCTCCTCCTCAATCCTCCACATAACTGCTCCCACGACGCAGTTCCGGGGGAGGATTGTCTCGGTCTTGGACCCACTCTCCTCCGTCTTGGAGAACATCCGGGACAAGGCGTCCGCCTTGCCGTTCTTAGATCCAGGTCGGAACGTCAGGGCAAACTTGAATCGTCCGAAAAACAACGCCCACCTGGCCTGGCCGGGAGTTGAGACGTTTAGCCGATTGCACGTAAGCAAGATTCTTGTGGTCAGTCCAGACAATAAACGGTTGCTCCGCCCCCTCCAACCAGTGGCGCCACTCCTCCAAGGCAAGTTTCACCGCGAGAAGCTCCCGGTTACCCACATCGTAATTCCTCTCCGCAGGCGAAAGGCGACGGAGTAGTAGGCGCAGGGATGGAGTTTACTGTCCGTGGAGCATCGCTGCGACAGGATGGCGCCAACTCCCACATCAGACGCGTCCACTTCAACGGCGAACTGACGGGCCGTGTCCGGTTGAGAGAGAATCGGTGCGTTGGTGAATCGCCTCTTCAAATCCAGAAACGCTCGATCCGCCTCCGGATTCCACTTGAAGGTCCTGATACTGGAAGTCAAGGCAGTTAACGGAGCGGCCACACGGCTGTAATCCCGGATGAATCTGCGGTAGAAATTCGCAAACCCCAAAAATCTCTGGAGCTGCAATCTCGTACCGGGCTGGGCCCATTCCAGAACCGCTCTAACCTTCTCCTGGTCCATCCTAATCTCTCCCCTGGAGATGATGTACCCGAGAAAGGATGTCGTGTGGGCGTGAAACTCGCACTTCTCGGCCTTCACGAACAGGCGATTCTCCAACAATCGCTGCAGAACCTGCCGGACATGCTGGACGTGGTCGGAAGGTTCCTTCGAGAAGATCAGAATGTCATCCAGGTAAACAAACACAAAGAGACCGATCATATCTCTCAGGACGTCGTTCACCATACTCTGGAATACCGCTGGAGCATTGGTCAGTCCAAACGGCATCACCTGATACTCGAAGTGACCCATCGGTGTATTGAAACCCGTCAACCACTCGTCCCCCTCTCTGATCCGGACCAGGTGATACGCATTGCGTAGGTCTAGCTTGGTGAACACCGTAGCACCCTGTAAGGAGTCGAAGGCAGAACTCATCAAGGGCAGGGGATACTTGTTCTTGACCGTGATGTCATTCAACCCCCGATAATCAATACACGGTCGAAGAGAGCCATCCTTCTTACCCACAAAGAAGAATCCTGCCCCCAGGGGTGATGACGAGGGACGAACGAGACCAGCAGCTAGGGACTCCTTGATGTAGGTCTCCAACGCCTCACGTTCAGGTCGGGAGATACTGTATAACCTTCCCTTGGGGTAGACAGCTCCAGGGACCAGGTTGATGGCACAATCATATGGTCGGTGGGGAGGGAGTGACAGAGCCTTCTGCTTACTGAAAACTTCCCCCAAATCGTGATATGTCTCGGGAACCAGGGACAAATCTGGGGGGTTTAGCCTCAATCACCTGACTGGGAACCGAATGGGGGCAGGCAGTCTTGAGACAGTTAGCATGACAATCAAGGCTCCAACTCGTTACCTTGCCCGTCACCCAATCGAACGTGGGATTGTGTTCCTTCAGCCAGGGGTATCCAAGGACCAGAGGAACATGGGAAGACGGCAGAATGAAGAATGAAATCATCTCAGAATGATTCCCCGACAACCGCATCTTAACCGGTTCAGTCCTCATCGTGATACGTGCCAGACTACTGCCGTTCAGAGTGGTCGCTTCAATGGCTTCCGGCAATTGCTCCTTGGAAAGCCCCAGCTGTTCCACCAACTTCGGCATCAAGAAAGCTTCCATCGGCACCTGAATCGATAAAGGCGTTAAGCGCTAAGCTCTGATTCCTGTTCACAAGGGTAGCCGGGAAACGGGGTCTGACAGAGGTACTGAGAGGTTGAAACTGGCTCGCTAAAAGTCCTCCCAACTTTAGCGAGCCGGGCAGTTTGACGACCGCCGGGAACAAGTGGAGATGTAATGTCCCGAGCTACCACAGTAGAGGCAGCAGTTGGTCTTACGTCTATGTTGACGCTCCTCCTTGGTTAACCCGTGCCGCCCCCACTTGCATGGGTTCAGAATCGGGAGAGAGGACCTCTCCACTAATCCATTGTGGTGGAGAATGATCGACGTGTTCTGGTCCACCACCCGACCCGACTGGGAACTGAGAAGCTGATCGATTGGACGGACCCCATTGCTTCTCCCTCCTTCGCTCTCGGACTCGATTATCCACCCGAATAGACAAGGCTACCAAGCTGTCCAGGTCACTAGGCTCCGGATAGGAGATCAACTCATCCTTGAGCTGCTCCGACAGACCCTGGTAAAAGGCCGCTTGCAGAGACTCCTCGTTCCACCCACTCTCCACAGCCAACGTCTTGAACTCGATCACGAAGTCGGCCACGCTGCGAGTTCCTTGGCGAAGCGAAAACAGGCGCCTAGCTGCGTCCCTCCCTCGGACGGAATGGTCGAAGAGCTTCCTCATCTCGGCCGTGAACCCCTGGTATGAAGCCATGCAGGGATCCTGTCGTTCCCAAACGGCTGAAGCCCACTCCAGCGCTCGACCACGCAGCAACTCAATCACAAAGGCTATCCTATCCTTGTCTGTGGCATAAGAGTAGGGCTGTAGATCGAACACTAATCCACACTGCATAAGGAAGGAACGGCATCTTCCCAGCTCCCCCTCATATTTATCCGGCGTCGGAACCTTGGGCTCACGGATGGACACAGCTTCAGAAGCGGCAGGCGAGATGGGTGAAACCGGTAGTGGATCCTCCACCGGACACTTGCGTTGGTTCTGGACCTCCGTCAGACCGGTAGAAAGGTTCCGAACTGACAATGCGATCTCCTGTAGTACCGTGCTATGATGGCCCAACATCTTCTCCTGCTGGGTAATAGCATGGCGAACAGAGTCCAGGTCCGCTGGGTTCATTACTGGCCGGATCGTTCTGTCACGGTTTACTAAGCCCGAACCCAGAAGCAGACCAGGACAAGGTACGTTGAGAGAAAGGTGAGTGTTTATTTAATCGATTCCGAGTGAGGCTGAATAATCCAGGGAACAGAGCGGGTGGCGTGGATGGGTTGTTGAGGGTGCAGTGGTTGGTCGGTACTGGCTCGGGCAGCCGCCGACCATCAGGCAGAGGTTGGGTGAAGGTTCCGGGTGAGAGACTGCAGACAGAACAAAAACGGAGGTCAGTACACAGCAAGTCACAAGGTGCAAAACAACAAAACTAACACTAATGGCTCAGAGGCTGATACGCTGACAAACATACTGTTCATAGCTAACGATCCGGCAGGAACTGGATGTTAGGCCAGAGCCTAAGAAGGGTGATGATCAGGACCAGGTGTGCAGATTGCTGATGGGATGCAGGTGCGGAAAACAAGAGCGCTCCCCGGAGCGTTCCCGAACCCTCGGGAAACTGGAGATTACGAACAGGAACACTAGTCACCAGCCAGGACCCGACTCAGACAGCCGGGATCGTTACAAAAATACTATTTACACACTATATACATATTCGTATTCTTATATATAGTACAGTTAAATTAGATCTTTAGAATGATCATGAAATCTGGACCAAATACATCCAGATGTGTGCTTTTGGGAGACTTGCATGGAGTATGAGCACTTCTATAAACCAATGTGCTTTGAAACTAGCACTGAACCTCAACAAGACATCTGTTTTGTATTCCTTTAAAGGTCCAATGCAGCCATTTTTATCTCAATATCAAATCATTTCTGGGTAACAATTAAGTACCTTACTGTGATTGTTTTCAATTAAAATGGTGAAAAATAAACTAAAATAGCTTCTTAGCAAATGTTGCTAGGACTGTCTCAGAGTGGTCTGAGTGGGGAAGGGAAAACTGAAAACCAGCTCTTATTGGCAGAGAGGTTTGGAACTCTCTTTCTTATTGGTCTGTTAACTAATTTACCGCCTGGTGATGTCACCAGGCAGGCCAAAACTCCATCCCACCAAAACAGGCTGATTTCAAACAGCTCTTACTCTAAAAGGGCATTATCATAATTTTCACAATTTCACAGTATTATTCCAACCTCAGTGTGGAAATATACACTATATATACAAAAGTGTATCCCAGAACAACAGCAAAGGACCTTGTGAAGTTGCTGGAGGAAACAGGTACAAAAGTATCTATATCCACAGTAAAACAAGTCCTATATCGACATAACCTGAAAGGCCGCTCAGCAAGGAAGAAGCCGCTGCCCCAAAACCGCCATAAAAAAGCCAGACTACGGTTTGCAACTGCACATGGGGACAAAGATCGTACTTTTTGGAGAAATGTCCTCTGGTCTGATGAAACAAAAATTGAACTGTTTGGCCATAATGACCATCGTTATGTTTGGAGGAAAAAGGGGGATGCTTGCAAGCCGAAGAACACCATCCCAACTGTGAAGCACGGGGGTGGCAGCATCATGCTTCTTTGATCAAGGTGGGCATTTTGGTGTAATCCTCTCGAAGGGCTCTAGCCCCACCTCTAAACCTAAGGCATAACGTTTTATGTTCAGATATAATTATGCTATCTAGAACAACGAAAATGCCTCTGACATCTAGAATGAAGAATCACGTTGGCTCTAATCATAGCATTTCTATCTGCAACGTTCCAAAACGTTTTCATACTGAACATGGCCCTGTCCTCACCTCTGTGGGAGTCACGCCCACCACCCCTCCTATTGGTCCTTTGTTCAGTTGCGTTCTCCTCAAGGCGTAGGTCAAAGTTGCCCCAAATGTAACCACTGATACCAGTTCAGATTTATTCTACATCCACATAATGGTTTAGGTGAGGATTATTGATAGGGTAATC
Organism: Coregonus clupeaformis; assembly: GCF_020615455.1. Taxonomy (NCBI): domain Eukaryota; kingdom Metazoa; phylum Chordata; class Actinopteri; order Salmoniformes; family Salmonidae; genus Coregonus; species Coregonus clupeaformis. The sequence continues at coordinate 7,619,537 of NC_059211.1, forward strand.
TGATCCTAGATCTGCGGTCAAGAGAAACTTCTACCTCTAGGACCCTTTGGTGACCTTGATGTTGATCAGATCGCGTGTTTCTGTTATGAGCTGCTGACTTGGCCTGTCTGATATGGTTCGCAGAGTGGTGTGAGGGTGGGATAAGGAGTGTGAAGCTGCGAAAGCCTCGGTCACTGTGGCTTTACACACCCTCATCTTCATGAACACCCATCTGCTCCTTCTGATATGGGTGTGTTGCATATCCGGAGATCGGTGTGTGTGTTTGTGTGTGCGTGTGCGTGCGTGCATGTGTCTATGTGTGCGGGAGTATTGTAAAAAGTGTTACACCATGTAGCATTACAGGGTTGGGGTCAATCTCCTTTTAACCACACTTAGTTTGTTCTAATGTGCAGCCACTTGAGTGGTGTGAAAATCTGGTTATTTTCGTAGCTGTTTGAGCAATCTCAGAGTCTCTGGTTTTATACCTTCCTCATTTTCTCAACACCCTGAATTATTGAAGTCAGGCCCACTCATATCTGTCAGCTCGTGTGTGCCCGCCTGCACACACACACACACACACACACACACACACACACACACACACTCCTGTGTTATCCATCTCTCTCTTTGATAAAGCAGACTGAGGGAAGCTCCCTGGAAGTTAGAGAGATATGGAGTGCACATGAATCGATCAGGTTCCTCTTCTACTGTAGTTTCCATGGTAACGCACCGTGCGGTCCATCCATAGTGTATCTCCTATGGAGATCACGCCCATGTCTTTGGATGAGGAAAGAATGAAGTAGACTTGCCACAGTTAAACACTGAATTACCATCAGTCATGTAGTGAAATATCAAACCTTCAAATAACCCTTTCAAACGTGCTGATCTTCTAGATTCACTAATAGATTGATTCTCATCATATTAGAAATGTGACAAAAATACACTATGAGGTAATATGAGGTGGTTTAGGCTGACCTTCCACTTTGTTTATGCCTGCATGCTCTGAAACTGAAGCTCCTTCTCTGTATAATTCCTTAATTTCTCTCTCACATACTGTTAAGTGTTAATAAATTAAAATTGACTTGGATACAAAAGTCGTATTCATATTCATCATTTTGAACCGTTCTCCCTCTCTGTCTCCTTCTTCTCTCCTATGCAGACAGTGTGCCAGCCGACCTGAAGGAGCCCTTCTACACAGACCAGTATGAGCAGGAGCACCTGAAGCCTCCAGTGGCCAACCTGCTGCTGTCTGCTGATCTCTACTGTAGAGCCGGGAGCCTCATCCTGAAGAGTGATGCCACCAAGCCCCTCATTGGCCACGATGATGTCATCCAGGCCCTGGCTCTGAAGGGCCTCTACATCACAGACCAGGAGAGGCTGGTCACAGAGCGAGACCTTCGTAAGAGGCCCATACAGATGGTAAGAAAGAGGTGTTGGGTTGAGGGTTTGGGGGTGGGGTATAGTGTGTGATAGTGGAGGATAGGGGGCCATCTTTGTTTTGGTTGTGGGTTCAGCTACTGTGGATTTCTTTCACATCAGATCAAATCAAATCAAGCTTTATTTATACAGCACATTTCAGACATGGAATGCAACACAATGTGCTTTACAGGAAAAAACAAATAAAAACAATGTAAATAAAAACTGAAATATTTATTACACAACAAACATAAGAGGATAAAAAACAAAATAATAACAATAAAAACTGAATGACTAAAAAGCACCCTAACATGCTGACCACACCGCCTGCGTCGCATGTGTGAGCATCGCAAAATAAATGTACACATACATGTTATTCAATCATTGCACCCACACTGCTCGCGTGCGTCAACGAGCATCTGCGTAGCCATGCGCTAAAATAGAACTTGGTTATATTTTTGACGCTTGACGTGCTGCAAATTACGCCTCATTGGTTTTTAGGAGCATATATCCTAAAGTGATTGAAAGATTAACTGAGGTCCACACTCCAGTCCAGTTGGTGGTGGTAATGCACCTTAAAGTTGGTTGCCAACCGCCATGTAAAGTACAAAAAAAATGAAAAACCCAGAAGGAGGAGAGATTACTAGAAACTAACTTGGTTTACCCTTTTATCTGTGGATTAATTGTCGGATAGAGGACCTTGTGCATTTCAGGTAAAATAACAACCCAATGTTTATATCCCAGGACAAATTAGCTAGCAACAGCAAGCTAGCTAGCTAAATTGCCATAAATGTTTAATGCTTTTCGACCTGTCCCCAAATTAATATAGTTGGTTCAGAGTTCATTTTGATATTTCAACCTGCGTGTCCTGATTGCGTCTGGTGTGGATGGACAAAATCAACATGCGCGCGTTGGTGCACGCGGACGCACGCACGCAGACGCACGCACGCAGTGTGGTCAGCATGTAAGGAAAATAAAAGCTTGTGTGTGTGTGTCTGTGCGTTTGTATATCTTCCTCTCTCCCTTTTCTCTCTTATCTTTGTACATCTCTATAGCCTCTATGTTTTATCAGTGTGTTGTCTCCATCTGCAGGGTTTAATTGACAGGGGTTCCCTCCCATGACGAATCAGGACACCATCATAAGCATTAGAATGGGAATCCCCCTAATCATTTCAAATCCAGCCCCACTATTTTTAGGGTCCTCCCCAGAGTTTATGTGGAATTTGAACCCTGTCTGACTGTCACTGTGTTTTTGTTTTGCTCCCTGTCCCCACTACTGTGGCTGTCTTTTTGTCCATCCACCCATATTCTCTCTACTGCTCTTTCTCTCTATTCCCCTGTTTTATCTTTCATTATCTTTCTCCCACTTTCTACCTCAGTTCTCTCTCTCTCTACCTCTCTCCATAAGGTTTTGGTCAAAAGTAGTGCACTATTTTGGGAAGGTGCCATTTGGGACTCAGATGGTATGTTGCTTCTTATTGTGATGCTTTGTTGAGGCACTACAGAAGTGACTAGGCTAGGCAGGCAGCCCTATTGAGATGGAATGAGATTATGTCTCAATTATGCTTTTAGATACAAATGTCAAATATACAAGTGTACAAAACATTATGGACACCTGCTCTTTCCATTACATGGACTGACCAGGTGAATCCAGGTGAAAGCTATGATCCCTTATTGATGTCACTTGTTAAATACACATCAATCAGTGTACATGAAGGGGAGGAGACAGGTTAAAGAAGGATGTTTAAGCCTTGAGACAATTGAGACATGGATTGGGTATGTGTGCCATTCAGAGTGTGAATGGGAAAGACAAAATATTTAAGTGCCTTTGAATGGGGTATGGTAGTAGGTGCCAGGTGCACCGGTTTATGTCAAGAACTGCAATGCTGCTGGGGTTTTCACGCTCAACAGTTTCCCGTATGTATCAAGAATGGTCCACCCACCAAAGGACATCCAGCCAACTTGACACAACTGTGGGAAGCATTGGAGTAAACATGGGCCAGCATCATGTGGAATCACTCAGAGATTTTATATTATTCCATATGGACTGTGAGATATCACTGCGATGACTATACACCTTATGGACAGACCGTACACCCTGTAGTACATTTCTGTAGTATGCTGTGTGTGTATTGCTCTATTGCTTCACATTTTCCTCAGTAGCCAGTAATAAATGTTCTTCATTTTAGTACAGGAGCTGCTGCTGTTAGTTTTCTCTCCCCTCCCCTCCCTCCCCCTTAACTCCTCTTCCCCTTAACTCCTCTAAAACAGCATTGTTGTTGATGTGACGCACAAAATAACTCTCACACGCAAACTTTTGATGCCAAGAAATTGATTTTATTCATTAAATGCATAAAGAAATTAGAAAAATGTAGAAATAAGTGAAGAGTTTCATTCCTAGATGCTATATATCCATTTTCAGAAATGCTGATAAATTAGATTTTATTGTTTAAAGAAATTATGAAAGAGATTGGTTTGTTTTTTCACTATCTAATCATGGCATGGGGTTGTTGAATGACAGACATGTATTTGATTAAAATCTATCACTTGATGGTTTCATTTAAGAGAGACAAATAATCATGTTTTTTTGCAAAATGCTATATTTTTTTATCAATACAGTAATATGAGATCTGTATGTAAAACATTTACCCCACAACCCCACACCTGAAGAAAGCATTGGATGGTTCGGTAATTGGGTTTCCCAAGGGACTCAATAGGCCAGCATAGCTGACCTAAGTTATAAATATAGAAAAAAGGATTGCTTGGTAGTGTGTATGTATCTTTCAAATCTTGGAATTTTCTCAAACCATTACTGTCCATGATATCGATAAGGGTACAGATTCCACATTTGGACCATTGGGGGGGATGCAAAAGGCCGCCCTCCGATCTGGAGGCATTATTGTGAAATATTGGAATATGGGCATGCCATTTTGATTCCCAGTTACATTGTTTTTACATTTTGCGCCAAATACAAATTGTGTGAGCAATAATAGTACCAAAGCGTAGTTTACATTGTTTAAGGGAGATATTAGTGAAGACCACTTCTTCCAGGGCAATAGGAAACACCATACAGTGCATTCGGAAAGTATTCAGACCCCTTGACTTTTCCACATTTTGTTATATTACAGCCTTATTCTAAAATTGATTAAATTGTTTTTTTCCCTCATCAATCTACACACAATACCCCATAATGACAAAGCAAAAACTGGTTTTTAGAAATGTTTGAAAATGCATTAAAAATGTAAAACTGAAATATCACATTTACACAAGTATTCAGACCCTTTACTCAGTACTTTGTTGAAGCACCTTTGGCAGTGATTACAGCCTCACGTCTTCTTGGGTATGATGCTACAAGCTTGGCACACCTGTATTTGGGATATATATCTGCAGATCCTCTCAAGCTCTGTCAGGTTGGATGGGGAGCGTCGATGCACAGCTATTTTCAGGTCTCTCCAGAGATGTTCGATCGGGTTCAAGTCCGGGCTCTGGCTGGGCAACTCAAGGATATTCAGAGACTTGTCCCGAAGCCACTCCTGCGTTGTCTTGGCTGTGTGCTTAGCATCGTTGTCCTGTTGGAAGGTGAACCTTCGACCCAGTCTGAGGTCCTGAGTGCTCTGGAACTGGTTTTAATGAAGGATCTCTCTGTAGTTTACTCCGTTCATCTTTCCTTCGATCCTGACTTGTCTCCCAGTCCCTGCTGCTGAAAAACATCCCCACAGCATGATGCTGCCACCACGCTTCACCGTAGGGAGGTGCCAGATTTCCTCCAGACGTGACGCTTGGCATTCAGAACAAAGAGTTCAATCTTTGTTTCATCAGACCAGAGAATCATGTTTCTTATGGTCTGAGTGTCCTTTAGCTGTCATGTGCCTTTTACTGAGGAGTGGCTTCCGTCTGGCCACTCTACCATAAAGGCCTGATTGGTGGAGTGCTGGAGAGATGGTTGTCCTTCTGGAAGGTTCTCCCATCTCCACCGAGGAACTCTGGAGCTCTGTCAGAGTGACCATCGGGTTCTTGGTCACCTCACTGACCAAGGCCCTTCTCCCGCGATTGCTCAGTTTGGCCGGACGGCCAGTTCTAGGAAGAGTCTTGGGGGTAACAAACTTCTTCCATTTAAGAATGATGGAGGCCACTGTGTTCTTGGGGACCTTCAATGCTGCAGAAATGTTTTGGTACCCTTCACCAGATCTGTGCCTAGACACAATCCTGTCGTGGAGCTCTACGGACGATTCCTTCGACCTCATGGCTTGGTTTTTGCTCTGACATGCACTGTCAACTGTGGAACCATATATAGACAGGTGTGTACCTTTCCAAATCATGTCCAATCAATTGAATTTACCACAGGTGGACTCCAATCAAGTTGTAGAAACATCTCAAGGATGATCAATGGAAACAGGATTCACCTGAGCTCAATTTCGAGTCTCATATCAAAGGGTCTGAATACTTATGTAAATAAGGTATTTCTGTTTTTTATTTGTAATAAATGTGAAAAAAATTCAAAAAAACTGTTTTGACTTTGTGTAGATTGATGAGGATTTTTATTTATTTAATCCATTTTAAAATAAGGCTGTAATGTAACAAAATGTGGAAAAAGTCAAGGGGTCTGAATACTTTCTGAATGCACTGTATATCACCCATTATGATATCATGTCTCCCTGCAACATCAGCCTTCTGTGTCAACACCATTGTGATGTCACAGTTTTACATCAGTAATGACACATCATGTTGTATTTGACCTTACAGCAATAATAACCATGTTAATAATAACCATTTGATTATGTCACCATGACATCATGTATTGCAACCATGAAAATCCAGAGAGGTAAACATAATTAACCCTTCGCTAAGCCCCACTCCCCCTTGGTTACTGTTGCAACCTCGGACAAAATTTTCCCGTTAAGCCCATTTCCCCTTACGAACCACTGGCTAAATCCCCTCACAATGATCTCAAACTTTAATACACAATGAAATTAAACACAGATGACCCTGCTAATCAGGAAACTCTCGGGTATGTTGTGGTGGACTGTCATTACAATTGCTTCACAGGAACCTGGTATGTTTGTAGTGTGGCTAGCCACTGAATGGCTCTGAATTAACTGTCAGCATGCAGTCAAAGCTACTAACCACATTTGGAGCTAACTAGTGCTCTCAAATCGTATCCTGATGTCAATATGAGATGGGAATCGTATTAATAACATGGCTAACTTAGCTAGCTAACATACATTTAGAGAAATCAAGTTATATTAAGTGGCTAACTAGCTAGCGTTAGCAACATTTGGTGGTCAATGAGACTGAGAGCTAGCTATCCAGCTGAACTAGCAAACAATGTAACAAAACGTATAATTTCAGATTTAAAAAATACTCCCAACAGGCTCTGCATTTCAGGAATCCCAGTAGCAAGTAGCGCTGGTGCACTCTTCAATTATTTAACCATTTAAACAATGTATTTTTTGAAGAAAACTGTTTTTCCCACTACCCTCACTGGCTTTCATGTGATTCTAACGTGAGCTTGTCCGAGGTGTCGGACTCGACGACAGTTGTTGTCCATTGGAGCGCTGCGATTGGTCACCCAAAATTCTGGGGCGGGGCTTAGCAAACAGTCCATTAACTTGGATACACCTCTAATCAATAATAACCATGGGATCTGCCGATGTCACTGCTTCCTGAGACATACAGTACATGTGACATCATGTAATGTAACCATGACAATCTGGTTTACAAGTTAAACAAAATGTACTTCAATTAATAATAGCCATATGCTGTAAATACCACTGCCATATACCACATATACAGTGGGGAGAACAAGTATTTGATACACTGCCGATTTTGCAGGTTTTCCTACTTAAAAAGCATGTAGAGGTCTGTAATTTTTATCATAGGTACACTTCAACTGTGAGAGACGGAATCTAAAACAAAAATCCAGAAAATCACATTGTACGATTTTTAAGTAATTAATTTGCATTTTATTGCATGACATAAGTATTTATGGCCAGGGAACCACCCTGGCCAACATAGATCCACACGATCTAGAACATAAACCTAGAAAACTAAACATAGAAACTAACACCCTGGCTCAACATTAAAGAGTCCCCAGAGCCAGGGCGTGACAGTACCCCCCCCGGGAACGGGCCGACGAAGGGCACCACTGGCTTGGTGCGGGGAGCAGGAACGGGCCGGACCGGGCTGACGACGCGCAACACTGGCTTGGTGCGGGGAGCAGGAACAGGCCGGACCGGGCTGGCAACGCGCACCACTGGCTTGGTGCGGCGAGCAGGAACGGGCCGGACCGGGCTGACGACGCGCACCACTGGCTTGGTGCGGAGAGCAGGAACGGGCCGGGCTGGCGACGCGCACCACAGGCTTGGTGCGGGGAGCAGGAACGGGCCGGACCGGGCTGGCGACACGCACCACAGGCTTGGTGCGAGGGGCAGGAACAGGCCGGGCCGGGCTGGTGACGCGCACCACTGGCTTGGTGCGGGGAGCAGGAACGGGCCGGACCGGGCTGGCGACGCGCACCACAGGCTTGGTGCAAGGGGCAGGAACAGGCCGGGCCGGGCTGGCGACGTGCACCACAGGCTTGGTGCGGGGAGCAGGAACAGGCCGGACCGGGCTGGCGACGCGCACCACAGGCTTGGTGCGGGGAGCAGGAACAGGCCGGACCGGGCTGGCAACGCGCACAACAGGCTTGGTGCGAGGGACAGGAACAGGCCGGACCGGCTGGCGACGCGCACCACAGGCTTGGTGCGAGGGACAGGAACAGGCCGGACCGGGCTGGCGACGCGCACCACAGGCTTGGTGCGAGGGACAGGAACAGGCCGGACCGGGCTGGCGACGCGCACCACAGGCTTGGTGCGAGGGACAGGAACAGGCCGGACCGTACTGGGAACACACACCACTGGCCTTGTGCGGGGATCAGGAACGGGCCGGACCGGACTGGTTACACACCCCAGTACCTCTCGCCGTGCCTCTACACTCTCCTTCCCCCTCATGACCAATGGCCCCCGTAACCTGGTGGCCTCCTCTTCTAGTTCAAAAACTCGCCCTGTAGCTGCCTCCAGCAGCCCCGTCGTCCATGCCGTGTGCCCCCCCCCCAACATTTTTATTGGGGTTGCCTCTCGCCTGTCCGACGACGGCACGGTTGGCGCCGTACCTCCTCTCTCGCCAGGGCTTTAACTTTTGCCCATGGCCCTTTGCCCGCAAACATGTCCTCCCAAGACCACCATTCGCCCACCTGGGACATCACCAACCTCTCCAGTTCCTTTCCCGGTGTCTGCTCCTGAACACGCTGCTTGGTCCTTCTTTGGTGGGATCTTCTGTCACGATCGTTGTAAGAACCAGACCAAGGCGCAGCGTGATAGGCGTACATCTTTTAATGAGTACTTAATACATGAACAACAAAACAACAAAACGATACGTGAAGTCTAAAGGTTCACCAACACAAACCTATTGTGATGTCACGAGAGGCTGTGTCCTGGAGGGACGTTACATCCCCCTGAGGTGGCTGCAAACCCAGACAGCTATGGCTCCATCTGCTGGTATGGTCGGGAACTCCACCCCTCTATGGCCAATCTTCCCACGCAGCTGAAACAAATGAGGAGCTGATGAGCTGAAGGTTTGTTGAAGGGAAGAGACACACTGGGGGTGAGTGTGTGGGGGTGAAGAGACACAGTCTCCAACCTGGGCTCTCTGGAGGACAAGAGTGCTGCACGTCCACTTCCATGAGGAATATAAGGATTTGGAGATACTTACCTTTGGGAAATACTCACCTTTGGATATATGCACCTGTGGAAATACGTGAGAGACATTTGGAAGGACTTTTTTGCTGGGTTGGCCACTAGCTGCAACGTGGACTACAGTAAGGCTGGGGAAAAGTTATCTGAGCGAGTGAGAATTATGATTTTGGATGTGGAAGAGACATCCCTGAACTGTTAACCCTTAAAGAGCCACAAGAGAACAGAATTTTGTTATATTTTCGTTAATTTCCCAAGACCTATAATAAAATCCTTGTTTTGTTTGAACCTTGTCTCCTTGCACTACTTGAGCAATCCCGCTGAAAGCTGTGTAGCCTCTCGTGACGTCACAGATGGTGGAGAATACGGGCACGCTCAAGCGTTAATAGTGCATGTCAGAGGAGGATACCGAAGGTTTGATCACCCAGTTTTCCAAGTTGGCCGTAGGCTCCCCGCCGACTGAAATGGAGGACATATTGAAAGCCCTTGTTGCTGGCCAGCACGCCCAGATGCAAGCAAACGTGGCTCTCTTGGAGGAGCAAAAGAAAGCCAACCTTCTGAAGGCAGAGGAATTGCAGTTGCAGAGACAGAGGGTGGTCCAAAATACCCGCCCAAGAAAGGCAAGTGACTTTATATCTAAGATGGGAGCTACCGATGACATTGAGGCATACCTGCATGCATTTGAGGCCACGGCCACTAGGGAAGCCTGGCCCAAGCAACAGTGGGTTGGTCTGTTAGCCCCCTTTCTAACCGGGGAATCGCTGAATGCTGTCCGGGACCTGGGCCCTGACCAGGTTACTGACTATGATGCCCTGAAGTCTGAGATCCTCAGCAGATATGGACTCACAAAGTTTGGTATGGCCCAGCGCTTTCACAGCTGGACCTTCCAACCAGACCAACCTCCTCGGGCGCAGATGCATGAACTTGTCCGAATCGCAAGGAAATGGCTGGATCCGCAGAGGAATACAGCAGCGGCGGTGGTGGAGGCCGTTGTGGTGGATCGTTACCTACGCGCCCTGCCTTATGAGGCAAAACGGTTCATCAGTCAACAGGCCTTGACCACGGCTGATCTGACCGTGGAAGCTGTGGAAAAGTACCAGGCCACAGCGGAGATGCTGAATGCTTCCCGAAAAGACCCCAGGAGTGCGGCCCCACCACAAATGGGAAGAACCCGTCCAAAGGACCCCAAGGTCTCGAACCCAGCCACGTCAGGACTTATCCCGGCTCCAGGGGGAGCCAGAAACCAGGCGGGTCCAAGAAGAGTACACCAGGAGGGGGAAACTCGACAGTGTTACCGGTGTGGGGAGATGGGACATATCTCCTGGCAGTGTGGGAAACCAGCCGATGAACCTATGCCCACTGCGGAGTCCTCCAGCTCAGCACCCACACACCGTTTTGCCTCGCTCTTGGGAGTCGTAGATGGCGGCCCAGATCGACCCCCCACCTGCCCGGTAACTGTGAATCACCATGATGTGGAGGCCTTACTGGATTCTGGTAGCCGGGCCACCCTAGTGCGTAAGGATTTGGTGGGCCCAACGTGTCTGACCCCCGGGAAAAGTCCTCCCAGTTTCCTGTGTCCATGGGGACACCAGAGAATACCCCATTACTGAACTTACAATGACCAGCACACGGGGAACCATACACACGACGGCGGGGGTGGTTGATTCCCTCCCCGTCCCTGTCCTAATTGGACGAGACTGCCCAGCCTTTTACCCACTCTGGAGAGAGTCTCAGGAGAGGATAACCCGAGTACCTCGGAAACGGAGAGGCAAGACTCATCCTGGGAAGGCTCCGGTGCAATCCTCCGAATTACTCACTCCCGCCCGGGCTCTGATAGGGATGGCAGGTGCCCAGACCGACACAGAGACAGAGCTACAGAATCTGGACAAAGAACTGTCTGGTCTGAAGGGGACCGCTGAGAGGTATCGTTTGTTAAAGCAACAGTTAGACATGAAGACAGAAGAGTTAGATATCCTCCAGGCTAAACTCCAACAGAGCTCCTTCCATAAGCAACAGGAGGAGCTGGAGATGCTGCGCAGGACCATCGAGGAGTGTGAGGAGACCCTGCGCAGTAGTAAGGAGGTCCAGAAGAAGGCAGAGGAGAAGTACAAGGTGTTGGAGAACAAGATGAAGAATGCGGAGGCAGAGAGAGAGAAGGAACTGAAAGCTGCTCAACAGAAGCTAAACTCTGCTAAAACCAAGGCTGATGCGTTCAGTAAGAAACTCAAGGAGAGACAACAGGAGGCTGAGTCCCTGGTCCTAGAGTTGGAGGAGTTGAAGAGAGAGCAGTCTGGCAAGCACCACGGCAATGCGGACGCCCTCTCCCGGCGTGATGCCTTCTTCGCTGCCTTTACCCCGACGAGGACGTCGGTCCCGAGGAGGGGGATGTGTGATGTCACGAGAGGCTGTGTCCTGGAGGGACGTTACATCCCCCTGAGGTGGCTGCAAACCCAGACAGCTATGGCTCCATCTGCTGGTATGGTCGGGAACTCCACCCCTCTATGGCCAATCTTCCCACGCAGCTGAAACAAATGAGGAGCTGATGAGCTGAAGGTTTGTTGAAGGGAAGAGACACACTGGGGGTGAGTGTGTGGGGGTGAAGAGACACAGTCTCCAACCTGGGCTCTCTGGAGGACAAGAGTGCTGCACGTCCACTTCCATGAGGAATATAAGGATTTGGAGATACTTACCTTTGGGAAATACTCACCTTTGGATATATGCACCTGTGGAAATACGTGAGAGACATTTGGAAGGACTTTTTGCTGGGTTGGCCACTAGCTGCAACGTGGACTACAGTAAGGCTGGGGAAAAGTTATCTGAGCGAGTGAGAATTATGATTTTGGATGTGGAAGAGACATCCCTGAACTGTTAACCCTTAAAGAGCCACAAGAGAACAGAATTTTGTTATATTTTCGTTAATTTCCCAAGACCTATAATAAAATCCTTGTTTTGTTTGAACCTTGTCTCCTTGCACTACTTGAGCAATCCCGCTGAAAGCTGTGTAGCCTCTCGTGACGTCATAGAATACAGAACAAGATCCCACAATTAACTGTGCCAAACAGGCTGCCTAAGTATGGTTCCCAATCAGAGACAACGAGAATCAGCTGCCTCTGATTGGGAACCACCCTGGCCAACATAGATCCACACGATCTAGAACATAAACCTAGAAAACTAAACATAGAAACTAACACCCTGGCTCAACATTAAAGAGTCCCCAGAGCCAGGGCGTGACATCACTTTTGAGAAAATGACCTTTGAATGTTTTGGTACCTACTGGAGAGCTCTTCTTTGTCTACACCCATTCAGCATCGTTCACACCAAATTAAGCTTTCGCTCTCGGAGCATTCAGAGCGCACACTGGATGAGTAGGGTTGATCCGAGCATTCTGACCTCACAACAGCAATCAAGCACCCAAGCTAACTGGCTAACATTGGCTAGCTTGCTAGTTACTTCCAGACACAAATGAGAGAACACCCCACTGACCATTTTACTAACCCTAGCAAAGCTGGTTAGGCTGTTTTCATGTTATCTAGAGCGTTGGTGACTGTAACTGTGCTGCTGGCAACAATTTAATTAAGCTTTTTTGCTGACGTTTACTGACACCAGCCATATTCAACGGGTGTTGAGCGTTCGTAAATTCATCAGTTATTCTGCGCTCTGGCATACTAAGACTGAATTTATGAATGCACCCGAAATGGTTACTTGCATTGTGAAGTATTTTGTTAAGACATGTAGCTAGCTAGCTAGGTAAACAATGAACCATAATCCCAGCTCATGATGTTACTACCCTGCATGAATCTGCAGGTAGCTAACCAACCAGGTTCAACGTTAGCTAGCTAACATTAGGCTATAACTAGCAAAGCAAATGGCTCTGAGATACGAATAATAAGATCATACACGTAACGTTAGCAAGCGAGCCAGCCAGCTAACGTTAGCTAGCTAGCTAACAGTACACTTTAACTTGAAATGAAACCACGTTCTGTCAAAATTAGAAACGTGTAATATCTGAAAATGTAGCTAGCTAGACTATTTTACCCGTGCTCTGAAATCGGAGTAGATAGCCAGAGCGAATTTACCAGCTACGTCTATCAACAGTTGTCGCAGTGACATTCTATTGAAATGGTTACTTGCATAGTGGAGTCTTTTGTTAAGACATGTAGCTAGCTAGCTATGTAGCTAGCTAGCTAGGTAAACAATGAACCATAATCCCAACTCATGAAGTTACAACCCTGCATGCATCTGCAGGTAGCTAACCAACCAGGTTCAATGTTAGCTAGCTAACATTAGGCTATAACTAGCAAAGCAAATGGCTCTGAGATACGATTAATAAGATTATACACGTAACGTTAGCTAGCGAGCCAGCCAGCTAACGTTAGCTGTACACTTTAACTTGAAATTAAACCACTTTCTGTCAAAATCAGAAACATATAATATCTGAAAATGTAGCTAGCTAGACTGTCTTACCCATATACATCATGGATGGACGCATCTCCCTTACGGGGTGCCATGGTTGCCCTTAGTTTGAAGATGTAATCCAGTTCAGGAGTAAATCCAGTTCAGGAGTAAACATTTGCTTAACACTAAAATCGGTGGGCCTCAAGGGACCCCGCTTCAAGCTAACGAGCAGTCATTCTGACTGCAACATTCTAACAGTGTAATTAATATATTTCATATGTGCTATTGCTAAAATAATCATTTGGTCGTGTTCATGAAGGTGGTAGGTATTACCTAGTAGGTAACATTAGAATACAATTTTTTTCTTTCATTTCAAATAACAAAATAGCCTTTTCATCAGTTTATGTTACTGTAGGCTAAATGTAAAAAAATAAAAAAACACATTAGGATTGTTTTCCCATAGAAAAACAACACTTGTTATACAGAAGATCATAACGAATTGTATAAGTTTGCGATGCGTATTTTGTAATAGTGACATACCTTTGTTTGGTTGAAGTGTGTAATAGTATCCGGTTTTCTCTTTATTGTTTCCCTGTCGATGGCAACTGTCGGATGCATGGTGCTCATGACAGAAACTTTATTTCTTGCCTTGCATTGGTATAGTGTGAGTGTTGTCATTCTTCAGCACCGTTGTGGAGTACAATGGCTGTGCAGGTGCCTTATTTTGCGCAGAGGGAGCTCTCGTCTCGCTTTGTTCATGGTGCCAACTAGGCTTGTTTTATTTGCAAGCAACTTCTTCGCCAATTTGTCCATGGTGACATTTCTCCCCTTGCCAACATAAGGTTCCACAAGCCTCATCGCCACATTCTACGACACTCTGCTGCCCGATGTGGATATTTTCCAAGATACAGTATGGAAAGCCATTCAGCATGTACTTGGTGTCGACGTCAGCGGCTAACCAAAGCTTAATTCCAAACTTGTCGGGTTTCCAATTGTTCCGCAACAAGCTTTTGTTGGGAACAATTGTTCATCAACAGTGATGTTCCCTCCTGGTTTGTAACATGCAATGCTGTTCTGTACAAACGTGTTCCAAATGTCGGACACCATGGCAAATGTGTCTGTTTCCAGGCGTCATGTTCTCGTTTCTTTGTCATCATAACGGTAACGCATGATCTCTCTGAAGTGATCCAGTGACATGGATTCTCCAAAGAAAGGTGTCCCATACATGTCTGACCAGAAGCTCGTCATATACACGCTCTTTCCACCGAATGCCTTATAAAACCTACCCTAACCAAAAACCGTGGATAGATGGCAGCATTCGCGCCAATCTGAAAGTGTAAACCACCGCATTCAACCATGGCAAGGTGACTGGGAATATGGCAGAACAGTGTAGCTACTCACTCCAAAAGGCAATTAAACTGGCAAAACATCAGTATAGAGACAAAGTGGAGTCGCAATTCAACGGCTCAGACACAAGACATATGTGGCAGGGTCTACAGACAATCACGGACTACAAAAGGAAAACCAGCCACGTCGCCGACACCGACGTCTCACTTCCAGACAAGCTAAACACCTTCTTCGCCCGCTTTGAGGATAACACAGTGCCACTGACGAGGCCCACTACCAAGGACTGTGGCCTCTCCTTCTCCGTGGCCGATGTGATTAAGACATTTAAGCATGTTAACCCCCGCAAGGCTGCCGGCCCAGACGGCATCCCTAGCCGCGTCCTCAGAGCATGCGCAGACCAGCTGGCTGGTGTGTTTATGGACATATTCAATCTCTCCCTTTCCCAGTCTGCTGTTCCCACATGCTTCAAGATGGCCACCATTGTTCCTGTACCCAAGAAAGCAAAGGTAACTCAACTAAATGACTATCACCTCTATCATAGCACTCACCTCTGTCATCATGAAGTGCTTTGAGAGACTAGTCAAGGATCATATCACCTCTACCTTACCTGTCACCCTAGACCCACTTCAATTTGCTTACCGCCCCAATAGATCCACAGACGATGCAATCGCCATCACACTGCACAGTGCCCTATCCCATCTGGACAAGAGGAATACCTATGTAAGAATGCGGTTCATTGACTATAGCTCAGCATTCAACACCATAGTACCCTCCAAGCTCATCATCAAGCTCGAGGCCCTGGGTCTGAACCCCGCCCTGTGCAACTGGGTCCTGGACTTCCTGACGGGCCGCCCCCAGGTGTTGAAGATAGGAAACAACATCTCCACTTCGCTGATCCTCAACACTGGGGCCCCTCAAGGGTGCGTGCTCAGCCCCCTCCTGTACTCCCTGTTCACTCATGACTGCGTGGCTAAGCACGCCTCCAACTCAATCATCAAGTTTGCAGACGACACAACAGTAGTAGGCTTGATTACCAACAATGACGAGACCGCCTACAGGCAGCAGGTGAGGGCTCTGGGAGTGTGGTGACAGGAAAATAACCTCTCACTCAACGTCAACAAAACAAAGGATATGATCGTGGACTTCAGGAAACAGCAGAGGGTGCACCCCCCTATCCACATAGACGGGACCGCAGTGGAGAAGGTGGAAAGCTTAAAGTTCCTTGGCGTACACATCACCGACAAACTGAAATGGTCCACCCACGTAGACAGTGTGGTGAAGAAGGCGCAACAGAGCCTATTCAACCTCAGGAGGCTCAAGAAATTCGGCATGGCACCTAAAACCCTCACAAACTTTTACAGATGCACAATTGAGAGCATCCTGTTGGGCTGTATCTCCACCTGGTACGGTAACTGCACCGCCCGCAACCGCAGGGCTCTCAAGAGGGTGGTGCGGTCTGCCGAACGCATTATCGGGGGCAAATTACTCACCCTCCAAGACACATACAGCACCCGATGTCACAGGAAGGCCAAAAAGATTATCAAGGACATCAACAACCCGAGCCACTGCCTGTTCACCCCGCTATCAATGGGTAAAAATAAATAAAGTAGACATTGAATATTCCTTTGAGCATGGTGAAGTTATTAATTGCACTTTGGATGGTACATCCAGTCACGACAAAGATATAGGCGTCTTCCAGTTGCCCAGAGAGGAAGGAAACCGCTCAGGGATTTCACCATGAGGACAATGGTTAACTTTAAAACAGTTACAGAGTTTAATGGCTGAGATAGGAGAAAACTGAGGATGGATCAACAACATTGTAGTTACTCCACAATACTGACCTAAATGACAGAGTGAAAAGAAGGACTCTTGTACAGTACAAAAATATTCCAAAACATGCATCCTGTTTGCAGTAAGGCACTAAATTAAAACAGCAAAAAATGTGGGAAAGAAATTAACTTTATGTTTGGGGCAAATCCAACACAACACATCACTGAGTACCACTCTTCATATTTCCAAGCATGGTGGTGGCTGCATCATGTTATGGGTATGCTTGTCATCGGCAAGGACTAGGAAGTTTTTTAGGATTAAAATAAATGGAATAGAGCTAAGCATAGGCAAAATCCTAGAGGATAACCTGGTTCAGTCTGCTTTCCAACAGACAGCTTTCAGCAGGACAATAACCTAAAACACAAGGCCAAAAATACACTGGAGTTGCTTACCAAGACGGCATTAAATGTTCCTGAGTGGCCTAGTTACAGTTTTGACCTAAATCGGCTTGAAAGTCTATGGCAAGACTTTAAAATGGCTGTCTAGCAATGATCAACAACCAACTTGACAGAGCTTGAAGAATTGTAAAAAGAACAATGTGCAAATATTGTACAATCCAGGTTACCCAAAGGACAGTTTCTTTATACAACAGAGGAATAAAGAAAGAGCCAAATACATTGGTAATCCAGCCTACTTGGTCACCTATGGTCATGTATTGCGTCAGCTACGTATTGCATCAAATAGGTCTTCTTTATAGGACTTGTGTTTTTTCTACTATACCCATACTTCCTCACAAAGTAGTTAGTGACATTGTGTTGTTTTTGAGAAGTGGTGTTACATTTTTAGATGCGGCTGTTGTCCTTATCTGCTATGTGATGCTGTGATCTCTTATGTAACGGGATACGTCGTGTTAAACAGATTTGACTATATGTTCTGCTGATCTGGCAAACAGAAGTTCTCCGCAATGCAGCTCTCTGTCTGTCTCTCTCTCTCTCCATCTTTCTCTCTCTCTGTTGTTCCCTCCTTTCTTTGATTCTGTGATGGACTCACACATCTGAAGACATTCGCTACAAATTGCAGCTGCCTCCCACCCACACACACCCACATACTGTATTACTCACTCACTTATGGTAGACACACACATACTCTGGTGCTCATACACACTTATGGTACACACATATTGTACATTTCCTGCCACTCACACACTTATGGTACACACACATACACACACACACACATACACACACATACACACACATACACAAACACACTCATGTCCGGTCTAAATCTAGCATGTTACTGTAATGACGTGCATTATAGCCTACATGTCATATCATATGAATTGATGACCAACAGCTGTAGATCAAGGTCATTGCTACATTTGAGCAACGTGTTCTGCTTTTGGACATCCTATAGTACATTATTTATATTGTCACAATATCTCTTTGTATGATTTCAACTCATCAATGGAACCCATTGGACTCTCCCAAAGGGTTTCTTACTTTGTGTATAAAACCAGTTCTAATCAAATCAAATGTTATTTGTCACATACACGTGTTTAGCAGATGTTATTGCGGGTGTAGCGAAATGCTTGTGCTTCTAGCTCCGACAGTGCAGTAATATCTAATAAGTAATACCTGACAATTTCACAACGGTGTCCATAGGACAGACTCAATCCTAATATGGACACGCTACAGTTAGATACACAAAAGATAAAGTAGGTCCACACTGAAAATAGTTTGAAAGAGCTTACTTTATTTGAATTGTAACTCAGCATTCCCCATGCCATGTTGAAGGAGGGTTAGCAGTGGGAAAGACAATGGGACAGAGCTTGACAATTCTGTCTACGGATGAAAGGATGGATGCTAAGCTCTAATGACATTTGAGAAGTTGCTGAGGCTGGGTCCAGAAGTTTTTCTGCTCTCTGTCAGGCCTTTTTGGTTTGCTGTGTGTGCAAAGAATACCAATTAAATAGCATCTCTACTGTAACAATTCCTACCGGTTTTGCTGACATGGGAAGGAAAGTATTTTTTGTATTTTGAAAAGGTTTGATATGTTATGAAGACCCTTCTTTTCCTAGGTGGTCTGCGATTATAGCTGTAGTTTGGTTGTTTAAAGTCACTGCGAGCAAGTTTAACTAAGGCTATGCTTTTGTAGCAGAGTAAATTCCGTCCCTCTCCCTCACTGGACACGAACCTGGGACCCTCTGCACAACAACACTTCACACTCACAAACCTGCGTTACCTATCGCTCCACAAAAACCATAGCCCTCACAGAGCAAGGGAAACAACTACTTCTTGGTCTCAGAGCGGGTGGACGTTACTAGCACATGAATACAGCTAACTAGCTAGCAATTCCACATTTACACTTTGGTCAGCCAACCCAGGCCCCTACACCTCAGTGAAGCTGTATTTACAGGGAGAAGAACTCTCCACCATCTCTAGGGCTCAAAAGTATAACTAAAAAAAAAAGAGAAATATGAGAGAAAAAAATTTGAATGTAAGCTATATACAGGGTCAGTGCCAGTACCAAATCTACAAAGTACAGGGATACTGGAGTAGTTGAGGTAGATATGTACATGTAGGCAGGGATTAGGAGAAAGTGACTGATAGCAGAGTGGTGTGTGGGTGTATTGTATTCTATAGGACTGTTATTGCCTACAGTTAAGGGGGTTTGAAGTGGTCCCTGTAGTAGAAAGTGTGGTATAGACCAGGTGGTTGGCACAAGGAGACTGTGTGTGTGTGTGTGTGTGTGTGTGTGTGTGTGTGTGTGTGTGTGTGTGTGTGTGTGTGTGTGTGTGTGTGTGTGTGTGTGTGTGTGTGTGTGTGTGTGTGTGTGTGTGCGTCAAGCCTCTTCCCAGCCAAGCACCAGATTTATCCTCCCCATCGATATATATATATATTTTTTCTGTTCATTGTGAAGATGGATATCATGATAATAAGCCGCTCTAAATCACTAATACCTTGGATATGTTTCATATTTAAAGAGGGAGTAGCACATAGGTCATTATCCTTGCCAGTATGCTCCGATTTATACTTTAGATCCCTGTCACCTCTATCACCATGGATACCGCTCTGACTACTGTAAGCATGCAGTACTGTATATAGCTATATGGTTTCTCTGTTGCTCTATCTGCTAGAAGGGGTGCTGCTAGGATATGTATGACAGGTTATGTACGGTTAGGTATAAGTAGGTCTTCTCTAGTAAGACTTGCATTTTGTCTGCTAGCCATACATCATTACAAAGTAGTTAGTGACATTGTGTTGTTTTTGAGATGGTGGTGTTACATTCTTAGATGTAGCCGTTGTCCTTATCTGCTGTGTGTATATTGAAACTGCAGGTTTATTAAATATTTGTGCATACTGGAATAATGGGGGATGCTGTATTTGTTCAGTGAATGTAATGGTTACTACTACACAGCAGTCAGGGCTGGGTAGGTTACTTTCTAAATGTAATCCATTACAGTTACTAGTTACCTGTCCAAAATTGTAATCAGTAACGTAATTTTGGATTACCCAAACTCAGTAATGTAATCGGATTACTTTCAGTTACAAAGGATCCATTGAACGCATTGGGTGTGTCATCATAGTGTTCTCTGACATGTGGTCAGACTCTTTCAGGTAGGCCTAGAACAAACTTAAACTTGCGCTGAGAAAATAGAAAGGTGCCATAATGTATTATTTCATAATAACATTCGTTCTGAATTGAAAAGTAATCCAAGAAGTAATCTAGTTTTTCACAAATGTATCTCTAATCTGATTACAATATTTTTGCTGGTAACGTAATTGATTACAGTTCCAGTTTTGTTGTAATCGGATTACATACATATCAAGTAGTAGCGTTGTGTAATGGACCAATCAGGTAATTTAGCTGTGTTTGGCATAGTTTCAAGTTTCACATTAAATTTGTCACATGCACAAGTACAGTGAAATGCTTAACTTTTAAGCCTTTCCCAACAGTGCAGTATTCAATATCAAAATAGTATAACCAAAAAATAATAATTAAGAGAGGGGGAAAAAATACTGTACAACCCTGACAGCAGTAGTTCTCAATAAATTAATAGAGGGGATTTGACCATGTCATTTGGCCTCATGGGAATGTCTAACACAACCTCAATCTTGACCGATCTTGATAACATCAGGATTATGGCTTGTGCTGTAATCAAATGATGTTACTTGTGCTGTAATCAAATGCTGTTATGACATCTTCCTGATTTCTCTTGTCAGTTTCATATGGCCCCAATGCCCTCTGGGTAGCTCAGTCCGTACTGAAAGTTAAAGGTACTCCAAAAGACCAAATGTTCTCCTATTTCAACCCAGGTGCAGTGTGCATTACTTATAGTGTAACCATTGTAACCATTGTACATTGGGTGTAAACATTGTTCCATATGTTCCGTGGGCAGGCATTCATTAATTCACTACTATTCTATAGGAGTGGGAGGATCTGTGTTTACATACTTGTTGGGTACAGTGATAATACGCAAATGACTGAGCATTTGATGTATTCAGTAAACATACCATTAGATTTAAAGATAGCTATTATTCACTGAGTGTACAAAACATTAAGAATACCTGCTCTTTCCATGACATAGACTGACCAGGTGAATCCAGGTGAAAGCTATGATCCCTTATTGATGTCAGTTGTTAAATCCACTTCAATCAGTGTAGATGAAGGGAAGGAGACAGGTTAAATAAGGATTGTTAAGCCTTTAGACAATTGAGACATGGATTGTGTATGTGTGCCATTCAAAGGGTGAATGGGCAAGACAAAATATTGAAGTGCCTTTGAACAGGGTAGGTAGTAGGTGCCAGGCACACCGGTTTGTGTCAAGAACTGCAATGCTGCTGGGTTTTTCATGCTCAAAAGTTTCCTATGTGTATCAAGAATGGTCCACCAAGCAAAGGACATTCACAACTGTGGGAAGCATTGGAGTCAACATGGGCCAGCATCCCTGTGGAACGCTTTCGACACCTTGTAGAGTCCATGCCCCGACGAATTGAGGCTGTTCTGAGGGCAAAAGGGAGGAAGGTGTTCCTAATGTGTGGTATACTCATTGTATATCCCTGCAGATTATCAAGTGGTGGTGTGCATATGGATTGTAATCAGTTTTAATAGCAAAAGTCATGAAGATTGATAATATATGAGTGTTTCTGATGCATGTTGAATGAGTCCATAAGCAGAAGAGTTTGAAGGAAGGCCTTAGCTTGGGGCTGCTAATTTGAGATTAGTGACTCATTCCATTGAACCAGAGATACAGTATATAGAAAGGTGAGTGAGAGAGGATGAGTAGTCTATAGCCGTCGCCCCCTGGTATCTCTCTCTCTCTCTCTATTCTGAAATAGGACAGTATGGACAAGTAAACACATATTATGGTCGCATTTTAATCTGTTCTGTGAGACACCAGAAGTCCTTAGTGCCTAAGAAGCGATGGACTACAGTTCTGAATGCAAGAATGCCAGACTTTCATATTTGTCAGCGTCTCATTTTAATTTCAATATGTCTATGTATGTATTCATTACTTTGACTGTTTGTGTCTTTCTGAAAGTATTCACACCCCTTTTCCACACTTTGCTGTCTTACAGCTTGAATAAAAATTTTGATTAAATTGAGATTTTGTGTCACTGGCCTACACACAATACCGCATAATGTCAAAGTGGAATTACGTTTTTAGAAATTTGTACTAATTAAAAATGAAGTCTATAAGTATTCAACCCATTTATTATGGCAAGCCTAAATAAGTTCAGGAATAAAGATTTGCTTATCAAGTCCAGTGGTGACTCGTCATTTCAGAGCCCCACCTGTTTTGAGCCTCACCTGTTTAGCAAAAATCAAAAAAATATATATACAGTGCATTCGGAAAGTATTCATACCCCTTCCCTTTTTCCACATTTTGTTACGTTACAGCCTTATTCTAAAATTGATTAAATTATTTATTTTTTCATCAATCTACACACAATACCCCATAATGACA
Source organism: Coregonus clupeaformis (assembly GCF_020615455.1). Lineage (NCBI taxonomy): Eukaryota > Metazoa > Chordata > Actinopteri > Salmoniformes > Salmonidae > Coregonus > Coregonus clupeaformis. The sequence goes on from NC_059211.1 coordinate 7,642,145, forward strand.
GGGAGGTGACCAAGAACCTGATGGTCACTCTGACAGAGCTCCAGAGTTCCTGGAGTCACGTTTGGAGGAAACCTGACACCATCCCTACGGTGATCATGCTGTGGGGATGTTTTTCAGCGGCAGGGACTGGGAGACTAGTCAGGATTGAGGGAAAGATGAACGGAGCAAAGTACAGAGAGATCCTTGATGAAAACCTGCTCCACAGTGCTCAGGACCTCAGACTGGGGTGAAGGTTCACCTTCCAACAGGACAACGACCCTAAGCACTCAGCCAAAGCAATGCAGCAGTGGCTTAGGGACAAGTCTCTGAATGTTCTTGAGTGCCCAGCCAGAGCCTGGACTTGAACCCGATCAAACATCTCTGGAGAGACCTGAAAATGTGACCGACCGACTTGATTCGGTTTTTTACATTGGATAAAAGCAGAGACACAGAGCTACAAAATGGTATATCATACACTGCATTTGAGGAACAATGGGAAAGTAATTCTGCTTTGAAAGTTGATCAATTTGTAACCTCACTTTTGAGAAAATGGCCTTTGAATGTTTTGGTACCTACTGGAGAGCTCTTCTTTGTCTACACCCATTCAGCATTGTTCACACCCTCTTAAGCTTTAGCCCCACCCATCTCTTAAGGGTTGATCTGAGCGTTCTGTCCTAACAACAGCAGTCAAGCATCCAAGCTAACTGGCTAACGTTGGCTAGCTTGCTAGCTACTTCCAGACACAAATGAGAGAACAGCTCACTGACCATTTTACTCGCCCTAGCAGAGCTGGTTAGGCTGTTTTATGTTATCCAGAGCATTGGTGACTGCAACTGTGCTGCTGGCAACAATTTACACTTTTTTGCCAACGTTTACTGACACCGGCCATATTCATCGTGTGTTGAGTGTTCGTAAATTCATCAGTTATTCTGCGCTCTGGCACACTCAGACGAGAGTGCTCTGAAATCGGAGTAGATAGCCAGAGCAAATTTACCAGCTACTTCTATTAACAATTGAGACATTCTATTGAAATGGTTACTTGCATAGTGGAATCTTTTGTTAAGACATGTAGCTAGCTAGCTAGGTAAACAATGAACCATAATCCCAACTCATGACGTTACTACCCTGCATGAATTTGCAGGTAGCTAACCAACCAGGTTCAATGTTAGCTAGCTACCATTAGGCTATAACTAGCAAAGCAAATGGCTCTGAGATACGAATAATAAGATCATACACGTAATGTTAGTTAGCGAGCCAGCCAGCTAATGTTAGCTAGCTAACAGTACCCTTTAACTTGAAATGAAAACGACTTTCTATCAAAATTAGAAAAGTGTAATATCTATAAATGTAGCTAGCTAGACTATCTTACCCGTATACATTTTACATTTTTGTCATTTAGCAGACGCTCTTATCCAGAGCGACTTACAGTTAGTGAGTGCATACATTTTTCATACTGTCTGTGGCTAAACCAACTAGGCTTGTAATTTAGCAATCGTATTCGTATTTACTGATGGCATACAAGTTTGTTATTAAGGCACATTAAAGTTCACATGTTCCAGAAGGTATTTCTGCCAAAAAACGCATTTTGATTTAAAAAAAAAGTTTATGTTCAAATGGCTCTCCTGTGAAGTAGTGACCCGCGACATATGCCTAGTTTCCTGAAACGAGTCACAAATGTGGAAAAAGTCAAGGGGTCTGAATACTTCCTGAATGCACTGTATATATACAGTACCAGTCAAAAGTTTGGACACTCAAGGGTTTTTCTTTATTTTTACCATTTTCTACATTGTAGAATAATAGTGAAGACATCAAAACTATGAAATAACACATATGGAATTATGTACTAACCAAAGAAGTGTTAAACAAATCCAAATATATTTTATATTTGAGATTCTTCAAAGAAGCCACCCTTTGCCTTTATTACAGCTTTGCACACTCTTGGCATTCTCTCAACCAGCTTCATGAGGTAGTCACCTGGAATGCATTTAACAGGTGTGCCTTGTTAAAAGTTAATTTGTGGAATTTCTTTCCTTCTTAATCCGTTTGAGCCAATCAGTTGTGTTGTGACAAGGTAGGTGTGGTATACAGAACATAGCCCTATTTGGTAAAAGACCAAGTCCATATTATGGCAAGAACAGCTCAAATAAGCAAAGACAAACGACAGTCCATCATTACTTTAAGACATGAAGGTCAGTCAATACGGAAAATGTCAAGAACTTTGAAAGTTTCTTCAAGTGCAGTCGCAAAAACCATTAAGTGCTATGATGAAACTGGCTCTCATGAGGACCACCACAGGAAAGGAAGACCCAGAGTTACCTCTGCTGCAGAGGATAAGTTCATTAGAGTTACCAGCCTCAGAAATTGCAGCCCAAATAAATGCTTCACAGAGTTCAAGGAACAGACACATCTCAACATCAACTGTTCAGAGGAGACTGCGTGAATCAGGCCTTCATGGTCGATTGCTGCAAAGAAACCACTACAAAAGGACACCAATAATGGGAAGAGACTTGCTTGGGCGAAGAAACACAAGCAATGTTCGTTAGACCGGTGGAAATCTGTCCTTTGGTCTGATGAGTCCAAATTTGAGATTTTTGGTTCCAACCGCTGTGTCTTTGTGAGACGCAGAGTAGGTGAATGGATGATCTCCGCGTGTGTGGTTCCCACCGTGAAGCATGGAGGAGGAGGTGTGATGGTGTGGGGTGTGCTTTGCTGGTGACACTGTCTGTGATTTATTTAGAATTCAAGGCACACTTAACCAGCATGGCTACCACAGCATTCTGCAGCGATCCTCCATCCCATCTGGTTTGCGCTTAGTGGGACTATCATTTGTTTTTCAACAGGACAATGATCCAACAAACCTCCAGGCTGTGTAAGGGCTATTTGACCAAGAAGGAGAGTGATGGAGTGCTGCATCAGATGACCTGGCCTCTACAATCACCCGACCTCAACCCAATTGAGATGGTTTGGGATGAGTTGGACAGCAGAGTGAAGAAAAAGCAGCCAACAAGTGTTCAGCATATGTGGGAACTCCTTCAAGACTGTTGGAAAAGCATTCCAGGTGATGCTGGTTGAGATAATGCCAAGAGTGTGCAATTCTGTCATCAAGGCAAAGGGTGGCTGCTTTGATTTGTTTAACACTTATTTTCTTACTACATGATTCCATATGTGTTATTTCATAGTTTTGATGTCTTCACTATTATTCTACAATGTAGAAAATTGTAAAAAATAAAGTAAAACCTTTGAAAGAGTATGTGTGTCCAAACTTTTGACTGGTACTGTATATACAGTGGGGAGAACAAGTATTTGATACCCTGCCGATTTTGCAGGTTTTCCTACTTACAAAACATGTAGAGGTCTGTAATTTTTATCATAGGTACACTTCAACTGTGAGAGACGGAATCTAAAACAAAAATCCAGATAATCACATTGTATGATTTTTAAGTAATTAATTTGCATTTTATTGCATGACATAAGTATTTGATACATCAGAAAAGCAGAACTTAATATTTGGTACAGAAACATTTGTTTGCAATTACAGAGATCATACGTTTCCTGTAGGTCTTGACCAGGTTTGCACACACTGCAGCAGGGATTTTGGCCCACTCCTCCATACAGACCTTCTCCATATCCTTCAGGTTTCGGGGCTGTCGCTGGGCAATACGGACTTTCAGCTCCCTCCAAAGATGTTCTATTGGGGTCAGGTCTGGAGACTGGCTAGGCCATTCCAGGACCTTGAGATGCCTCTTACGGAGCCACTCCTTAGTTGCCCTGGCTGTGTGTTTCGGGTCGTTGTCATGCTGGAAGACCCATCTTCAATGCTCTTACTGAGGGAAGGAGGTTGTTGGCCAAGATCTCGCGATACATGGCCCCATCCATCCTCCCCTCAATACGGTGCAGTCGTCCTGTCCCCTTTGCAGAAAAGCATCCCCAAAAATGATGTTTCCACCTCCATGCTTCACGGTTGGGATGGTGTTTTTGGGGTTGTACTCATCCTTCTTCTTCCTCCAAACACGGCGAGTGGAGTTTAGACCAAAAAGCTATATTTTTGTCTCATCAGACCACATGACCTTCTCCCATTCCTCCTCTGGATCATCCAGATGGCCATTGGCAAACTTCAGACGGGCCTGGACATGCGCTGGCTTGAGCAGGGGGACCTTGCGTGCGCTGCAGGATTTTAATCCATGACGGCGTAGTGTGTTACTAATGGTTTTCTTTGAGACTGTGGTCCCAGCTCTCTTCAGGTCATTGACCAGGTCCTGCCGTGTAGTTCTGGGCTGATCCCTCACCTTCCTCATGATCATTGATGCCCCACGAGGTGAGATCATGCATGGAGCCCCAGACCGAGGGTGATTGACCGTCATCTTGAACTTCTTCCATTTTCTAATAATTGCGCCAACAGTTGTTGCCTTCTCACCAAGCTGCTTGCCTATTGTCCTGTAGCCCATCCCAGCCTTGTGCAGGTCTACAATTTTATCCCTGATGTCCTTACACAGCTCTCTGGTCTTGGCCATTGTGGAGAGGTTGGAGTCTGTTTGATTGAGTGTGTGGACAGGTGTCTTTTATACAGGTAACGAGTTCAAACAGGTGCAGTTAATACAGGTAATGAGTGGAGAACTGGAGAGCTTCTTAAAGAAAAACTAACAGGTCTGTGAGAGCCGGAATTCTTACTGGTTGGTAGGTGATCAAATACTTATGTCATGCAGTAAATATGTATACTGTAGCTAAGAAAGTAATACTAAGTGTATGTTGTTTAGTAAGCTGTTAGTAGCCCATGTGCCTCACCCTAATAATTTGGTCCCTTTCCCCCTCATAACTTAGCATAGTGTTCTGACTTGGTGGTGCACATGTAGCCTATAGCCTGTTTTAGAGAAATGTAATCATCGAATATTGTAAGAGCTTTCATTGTCTGCTCATATGCCCCCTTTATTTATCCTACGGTTCTGACTTGGTGTACAGGGAGAATACTGTAAAAACGGCCCATGTTCTGAATTATGTCGCTGTACATTTCAAAAGTGCTGAACATATAGTTATATTGACTACGTCCGTCCTAGCTCGCTCATGAATGTCTTAATCGAAATTACGGATTGCCTCTTATCCGGTCGTCGTTATCCGCTCGTCATTGTGCCAGAGTTTGTACATCTCAATTGTCAGTAGAAACCACATCTGTTTAAGCAAGTCATCCATATCAGCTATGTTTTTTTTTAAAGGCAATAAATGAGGCTGAATGAACTGTTTCACTGCCAGACAAGTGTAGCGGTGGTAAGGATTCACTCCATGGTGCTGAAAAGAAAGCTCTGCTGTTGGGACAGCTTTATGTAGGTGCTAACAGTTTGTGGGTACCGTTTGTCACCGTTATAGTGCAATTAATGTATTGTTTAGTGTTGTGTTGTGTAGTGGCTTTGCTGGCTTTGTTTGCCCCACCAAGATTTACATGCTAAAATCGCCACTGAACAAGTCACATAATAAGTTGCATGGACTCTGTGTGCAGAAATAGTGTTTAACATGATTCTTTAATGACTACTCTCTAGGCATGGTTTTGAAATCTTACAATAACTTGCTCTACAGGCAGTATCAACTTTGCTGTAGGCTTGTGGAAGTTGCTTTAGACACGGTGATCTAGCTATCATATTGACCAGCGGTATGCTTACAGGTGCACCTGATTTAGCTCTCTGGGCCCGCCGGGTAGGCGTAGTTTGTATCTTCAGACAAATAAAATGGTTCAAAATGGGAACACTTCGCCTACCTGGCATGCAGGGCAGCTGAACCAAGTGCACTTATTGGCAAATAAACTACTATAGCTGATTGGCTGGGCCTGGATTAAAACTGGCCCCTGCCAGGCCCTGCCGTGGCTTCGCCCCTGAGTGAAAGGAGTCTTTTTTTGTCCAAGTAAACACCAAATGGAAGGAAACGTTTTCAAGCGGGAAGCATGGATACCTGAACTTGTTCAATAGAACCTATCTTTTTCACGATTTCCATTTATGGCTAATGAACAAGGCCCAGGTTTCAGAGCCAGCTAGCATAAAGTGTATGGCACTGGAGCTGAAGGTTTGGTTGTAGTGTGGCACCAAGACTGGAATAGAACTTGACTAGTACTGTCATAATGGAAAATCCTGATAGTAGCTGTTTGATAAACCTAACTGTCTCTCTCTCAACACCCTCATACTGAAGAAGGAAGTGGTAAGATACATAACATGATCTGTTGTTACCTGGAATTTCGAATAAAAAATTCCAACTGCTAACATCACTGTAATGTATTATCTGACAACTTCTTCCTTCATGATCTGTTGGTACCTAGAGAGAACTATAGTATTGCATTCTTAAAGCTTTTATCTGATCCATAGTAATACCGCAGTAGGCTAAGCTGGTTGTAGTACCTGTCATTTTCCCATCACTCTATTGAAATCAGATTAGAGGATTTTTGCTAGATCAGGGAAGATTTCCTCTAATTGATCTTATTACAAAGGAAGGACATGAAAAGGTTGGGACTGGTTGAACAGCATACTTTTAGATAACACACTGTTCTCCTTTCTCTTCACTTTGGCACTGTGGACCTTCCAACTGTAATTTATGATGTTTGGTCAACTATTCTTACGTGATGTTGCTTCCCAAAGCTGATAGGCTTTAGCTCAGTAGGCAAATGTGTTCTTGAGATGCGCGGATGAACCATGTTACCCAATTTGTTATAAAACCCTCACTGAAGGCCTTGTCTACTCATATACACTATAAAGGAACAATCCTGCACACTGGTCTTCACCTGTCTCTCACAGTGGGCCTATTTCCTGCAGTGTGTGTGTGTGTGTGTGTGTGTGTGTGTGTGTGTGTGTGTGTGTGTGTGTGTGTGTGTGTGTGTGTGTGTGTGTGTGTGTGTGTGTATCCAAAGGATCCATCCCATCACTCTATTTCAATGGGAAAAAGAGAGATAAAGATATCTATATATTACAAAGAGTTTTGATGCCCAGTGGTGGAATTCTTCCAAAATGAAATGTATGTTCATTACTCTTTATAATCTCATCTATGGGAAGTGTATTACCACCTGTGAGACTCTTGATTCTCGCAGTTAGCAGTTAATTAGTGGGATGCTGTATTGAATAATATTGTCTTTCTCTATATTGTCTTTATTAAAATGTTGTATTGAGCAGTTCAAACCTCTTCAACTCTCAAACTAGCAGTTTCAAGCCTTCCAATAGACAGGTTAGTTGACAACGTCACGAAACCGATGTGCGCGCTTCAATGGGGCAGAAGGCTGATTGTTGTTGTGATTCTGGATGGCCAGATAGCTAGCAACAATGACAAGAAGCTGATGTGGGGAATCGTAGGTGGCTTGTTTCAGCTAGTTTTATCTTGTTCTTGATACCATGTCTCATTTTGAGGTGTTTTTACTGATGTCACGTCTATGCTAATTTGGCTCAAATTCACTAGCTAGCTAACCAACAACTGTAACAATGTATTTGAGAGACAACAAGTGCTCATTGTGCAAATGTATTTATGTTTTCAATAAACATTGGAGACAAAATATAGTTTACATGTTGTCAACAATCTAAGCCAACCCTGTTTAGTTGCTAAACAACCAACCCGTCTATAGCACAGCTTTTTCCTACCATACTGATGACTTGCAGACGTCCAACGTTGAGTGCTTTTCTGTGTCGAGTCGAGATGGCGTGAAGCTATTGCCATGGTTACGTGGAATAAGACGGATTCCATTTTTAGAAACCCGTCGGGCAGAGAGAGAGCCTTTGGACATGGACAAGTCATTTATTGACTGCTCTTTACCCAAGAAAAGCTTTAGTGCTAAAACCAGTCCATATTTCAATATTATATCAGTTTTGGTTGCTAGTATTGAATCCCCACACTGCATTATAGATCTGTTTTAGTGTGTGCCTGTGTCAGTGGCAGCTTTCTGCACGCATTGCATAGGATGCCCAAACTTTTTTGCCTCGTGAATCACCTAACCTTTTACATTTCCTGGTTAGTCCCCAAATAGACTGAAACATGTTTCTAGTAAGCAACCACTCAGTGTTCAGTGTTTAGGAGCGGCCCAAGGGGGACTGGCTGCTACCCGCTGTTTGGAAAGTACTGGCACAATGTGGGTTCCAATGGCTCAATTGGTTGAAGCCAATATATATTTGGCTCTGGTTGGAGCATGGTGCTTGCAACACCGCAAGAGTTTCCTGCATGATATGACTTCACTGCAAGTCGCTTTAGATAAAGCATCTGCTAAATGACCATATTATATACAGTACATACTGTGATACTGTTTCCTCATCCTGGCACAGTGTGCTTCGAGAGCCAGCCAGTCCTTGATGTGTAAGGCCCTATCTTAATCTTCCACAAGCAGGTTACAGCTCTCCGAATGGAGGTTACAATCAGGTCAGGCCTCTTACGCAACAAATAGTTGATCAAGCACTTAAACATTGTTGTGTATCACCCAGATTACATGGGAGACTGAGACTGTACATATTTGTCCCTCATTTGTGCTCAATTTAAGCTGATTTCAATAGAGGGTTGTCTACTTTGCTTCTATACCTTCCTAAGGTACTAAGCTAACATCTGGATTTTTTTAAAGATGGTCATACCATGGATCATTTAGCTATTTGATGTAGAATTTTAGGACCCCTTTGGGTATCAATTTTGAATTTGGCCTTTACTACTATAGCTCAGAAAAAACGCATTGAATAACACATTCATAAATGGAAGAATAAAAAAGACAGTCAAAAAACTGTCATAAGGAATACGGTTTTAAAGTGTCTGTCTAGGAGATATAAGAAAGCTCCGGAAATATTTTTTGTTTTTTGGACACATATTTAACCCCTTATTTTTGTTGGCACAAAACTACCTCCATACTTCCATCAGTTTGTATGGGTTAATTTCAGACGAGTCCCGTGACACGTAGAGCAAAACGGAGATTCGGACGCTACAGACAGAAGTTGGCACATCAGCATTACTGACTTCAGATCAGTCCCGTGATACTTGTGGGGGTCGTAGAGCAAAACAGAGAACACCATCGTGTTCTCCCCTTTCCATAGAGTGTAATATTTTGTAGGCCAAACCGTTCGGACGCTACAGACGTTTCTGTGAGTAGACTGATTTTCGGGATGTCTCATGGTCTGACAAACACCACTGTAGGTCGGCCACCTTCCACCCCAGATGCAGAAGGCTGACATAGGTGGATGCGGTGGATTGAGACACAAAATAGTTTGACAACCCTGTTTGTAAGCTTTTAAATTATATTAAACTCAACCTTTTTTATTTTCTAGTGATGAAGACATGAATGTCTCATGGAAGGGTGGGGTATGCGAAACGGGTCAACTTTGAGCACTTCTATCTCCTAAATGTTATGGCATTCAGGTCCAAAAAGTCCCTTTCTGACCACTTCTACCATTGGCAAATATGTATTGAAAGTTTCATTTAAATCAAAAGGGGTGCGGTCAAAAAGAGATTGAAATCAAATGGAACGGCCCGATATGATTTCCATTATGTTTGTTTAATACGAAAGATAGGTCTATTTAGCCTACTATCAGATAAATACCGGATATACAGTACCAGTCAAAAGTTTGGACACACCTGCTCATTCAAGGGTTTTCTTTTTTGCTATTTTCAACATTGTAGAATAATATTGAAGACATCAAAACTATGAAATAACAAATATGGAATCATGCAGTAACCAAAAAAGTGTTAAACAAATCCAAATATATTTTATATTTGAGATTCTTCAAATAGCCACCCTTTGCCTTGATGACAGCTTTGCACACTCTTGACATTCTCTCAACCAGCTTCACCTGGAATGCTTTTCCAACAGTCTTGAAGGAGTTCCCACATATGCTGAGCACTTGTTGGCTGCTTTTCCTTCACTCTGCGGTCAGACTCATCCCAAACCATCTCAATTTGGTTGAGGTCGGGGGATTGTGGAGGCCAGGTCATCTGATGCAACACTCCATCACTCTCCTTCTTGGTAAAATAGCCCTGACACAGCCTGGAGGTGTGTTGGGTCATTGTCCTGTTGAAAAACAAATGATAGTCCCACTAAGCCCAAACCAGATGGGATGGCGTATCGCTGCAGAATGCTGTGGTAGCCATGCTGGTTAAGTGTGCCTTGAATTCTAAATAAATCACAGACAGTGTCACCAGCAAAGCACACCCCACACCATCACACCTCCTCCTCCACGCTTCATGGTGGGAACCACACACGTAGAGATCATCCATTCACCTACTCTGCGTCTCACAAAGACACAGCGGTTGGAACCAAAAATCTCAAATTTGGACTCATAAGACCAAAGGACAGATTTCCACCGGTCTAATGTCCATTGCTCATGTTTCTTGGCCCAAGCAAGTCTCTTCTTATTATTGGTGTCCTTTAGTAGTGGTTTCTTTGCAGCAATTCGACCATGAAGGCTTGATTCACATAGCCTCTTCTGAACAGTTGATGTTGAGATGTGTCTGTTATTTGAACTCTGTGAAGCATTTATTTGGGCTGCAATTTCTGAGGCTGGTAACTCTAATGAACTTATCCTCTGCAGCAGAGGTAACTCTGGGTCTTCCATTCCTGTGGCGGTCCTCATGAGAGCCATTTTCATCATAGCACTTGATGGTTTTTGCGACTGCAAGTTCTTGAAATGTTCCGTATTGACTGACCTTCATGTCTTAAAGTAATGATGGACTGTCGTTTCTCTTTGCTTATTTGAGCTGTTCTTGCCATAATCTGGACTTAAATAGGGCTATCTTCTGCAAAGCTGTCATCAAGGCAAAGGGTGGCTATTTGAAGAATCTCAAATATAAAATATATTTGGATTTGTTTAACACTTTTTTGGTTACTACATGATTCCATATGTGTTATTTCATAGTTTTGATGTCTTCACTATTATTCTATAATGTAAAAAATAGTAAAAATAAAGAAAACCCTATAGTGAGTAGGTGTATCCAAACTTTTGACTGGTAGTGTATGTCAGTTTTCATAGCTGCTGTGATCAAGGAGACTTGTGGGTCACGGGTCCACATAACAGTAACGTTAGTAGTGACGTGTCAGGATTACCAAGTAAACACTTAAAAGCATAGGTAAACAACACATTGGCTGTCACTCAAATAACCTTGCCCTTGATATCAATGGGCAAGAGTCATAGATTGTGTCTGAAATAGCACCCTTTCCTACATTGCACTACTTTTAAGTGGAAAGGAGTGCACTATAGGGAATAGGGTCCCATTTTGGATGCACACATAGTAATACCACCCTTGTTAGTACTGCAGATGTTTTTATGAACCTATTCATATTGGATAGCAATATTCCCCCAAGCGATCCCAGACACTCTCTGCAACATAACAAGATCAGTCTTTATTGTTGTCATTTTGTCTCAGCAGCAGGGGACAAAGCAGATCAAAATCAATATCCTTCCACTGGCTGCACAAAAGGGAAAAAGCCCTTTGAAAAATGACATTTCTCTTTTGGCCTTTCCAGATGAGGCCGGTCTAGGCTGTTAATTTGTTTTGAGATGCCAGGTTCATTTCTCACTGCGCTGTGCTCTCTTCGGTAATGAGGGATGTGTGTGAAGAGTAGTGTGTTGTTGCCCTTCTGTTTAGATGGCTAAATTGAGGGCATTACAAAGTGTCTTCATGGTATGTTATTAAATGCTGTTGGGGTTAAATTCCTTCAATGGGGGCGTTTCGGTTGCTAGGTTGGAGTGGTGTGTAATTATATAGCTAGCTAGTACACTAACTGGGTGTCACGGTCAGTAACAAACTGCTACAGATGCGAGCGCAGGCTAGGCTACTGCAAGGCTACTAGCGTTAGCATGTGCTGATTGCATATAGAAGTAGTGTTAGTGTTAGCAAATAGAAATGCTAGCTTTAGCAGGAATTGTCCTTAACCATAGATATGGGATCAGATTACCCTACCCCCAAAACTCACCTTCACCATTAGGGGGATGTGTTTCATATGGCCGCTGAGAAATGGGATTACTTAGCTAACAGTTTCCATTAAATCGTAATCTATATGGCCCAGACTAATCCTAACCCACTATTCCAAACCCTATCCCAAGGCCTTATATGGAAATTCACCGGTATACATTATATACATTATACAGATAATTTTCCAACATGAAATGAAGCCGAATTGAGTATTCCACAACATCTCATTTAGGGCACACAATGGAAAATGTTTTGCAATGAGAAACGAAAATGAGTGTTTCTTATTGGACAAATCCAGGTAGCCCCTCCCTATTTCAGTCTGTTTTCTTCCGTTTGGTGCCTAATGAACATGATCCTAACCCATGACTCAGGTCTCTTTGTCCCTGAGTGGTTTCATTTGGCTTCCCCTTGGTGTATTGCATCATCCCAGATAGTATTTTACTTCTTTTTTTTTTTGTCATTTAGCAGACGCTCTTATCCAAAGCGACTTACAGTTAGTGAGTGCATACATTTTCATACTGTATACAGAGGGGTCCAAAATTATTGACACTCTTGATAAAGATGAGAAATAATGACTGTATAATTTAAATAATTCAAATACTGAGCTAAAAAAAGTGGGAAATTTGCTCAGAGAAAGCAAGTAATAGAAAATATTCTCAAAAAGGTAGGGGTCAAAATTATTGACACCCCTAAAGATTCTTATAAATAAAGTTGTCAAAAGTGGTATTTGGTCCCATATTCCTAGCACGCTACCATGATTACATATAATCCTGAATGAATCGTGAATAATGATGAGTGAGAAAGTTACCGAAGGTCAAAGATCATACCCCCAAGACACCTCTCACCATGACCAATAACAGGGGAGGCTAGCATGTCTTGGGGGTATGATCTTTGACCCTCTAACTTTCTCACTTATCATTATTCACGATTCATTCAGGATTATCCGTAGCCTGGTCCCAGATCTATTTGTGATGTATAGCCAGCTCCTGGTCATTGTCATGTCAAACATACTACAGATCTGGGACCTGGCTACAGTGCAGAGGGACTTCAAATAACATAATTACAGTGTAGCCAGTGTCTTTGTCATTATAGGGCTTTCAGGATACTGCTCTTGTATGACAGAGTCCGAACATAGGAGACCCTCCTGTACACATGGACACCAGGATGACGAGTGATCTTTGTAAAATCCCACTCAACACCCCATTCTATTATCCAGCTCTTCTGGCTCCCTCTTCAACTGTGTGTGTGTGTGTGTGGGTGGAGGGGGGGTATGTATGTGTGTGTGTGTCAAGCATATTGCCTCTGTGTATTCATTGGGAATTCTATCGTTGGCGTGGGCGGCTTCTGCTTTTAGCGTGTGTGTGTGTGTGTTTCTGTGTGTGTGTACTCCACTGAATGCACCTGCACATGGCTATAATAAGAGCCAGTCAAGCCCTTGAGCTGAACGGACATGTGGAGTGCCTGTAGGGACATTGTACTATACGCCACATTCTCCTGGTATAGCCATTGCCCTGAAACATGGCAGTATATGGCTTCTAATGAGTCTACACAGCCATGTCTCAGGGCAAGGATTGCCTCTTTTGATTTGTGTTTATGATAGTAATTCTTCAACAGCTTTATTATGCACTCTAAACGTGTCGCCAGCATCCTATATTTCATAGAAGCAATATGAATAGGAATGATGATATTAATATTATTTAGTGGGATGTTAAGACCATAGAGATACATTATATTACTGTTCTGTTTCAGTCTGTGGTTGAGACGGAGACACACTCTCAACTCCAGACTCAGGCTGCAGGCTTGGTGTAGGCCTCTCTCTCGCTCTCTCTCTTTCTCTCTCCCTGTCAGTTTGTGTGAACACAAATTTAATTGGGTCGCACAACGAGGGATGGACCCAACTGTTTCCAGGGCAACAGCCAACGGGGAGCGGCCAACTGGAGACAGAGATCTGCCAGGCAATATGTGGAGGAGGAATAGTCCCGTGTAGCTCAGTTGGTAGAGCATGGTGCTTGCAACGCCAGGGTTGTGGGTTCGATTCCCACGGGGCGCCAGTATGAACATGTATGCACTCACTAACTGTATGTTGCTCTGGGTAAGAGCATCTGCTAAATGACTCAAATGTAAAAATGAATAGCACTCCATGGTTCAATTCCATTCCAATGACTCGCTCCCTTCCCTCTATCCTTGTTTGTGCCTCCTCGTAGATTGGATAGGACTAATCAAGATGGCAATAGATGGCCACACCCTTCTGATAGGCCTGGTCTACTGTAGCTTCCACCATATTCCAAACTCTTATATGGGGTTTCACACTGGTGCTTGGGGTTTTACACTGGTGCTTTGTGTAGGTTTTACCTTGCTGCTTTGTGTTTCTGTGCCTGGCCCCAAAAAAAGTATAGGGCTATGGTACCAGTTAACCAAGTTGACAAGTGCAGAGGGAGTAAGGCAGCTACATGAGTAACCAGATTAGAATGAGGTCCATGACTCCACGGTACATAATGAGCTCATATTCTGTTTCTTGTGTCCCCTTTCAGAACGCCCACCTGGCGGTGATCGACACGCTGATGATGGCGTACACGGTGGAGACTGTGAGCTTGGAGAAGGTGGTGGCGTGCGTCCTCCAGTACTCCTCCCACCACGACGAAGACGCCGACACGGCGTACGACACAGAGAATGCCATGACCAGCTGGATCAATAAGGTAGACACCTGCATGGCATTCCAATGCACACACACACACACACACACAAGTAGGACCATTTTCAGTCTAGACCAGCTGGACACCATACATTTGTTCCCACACTACTGAGCCGAACTGAGTTTAGCTAAGCCAATCTGTACTGCACTGGTTCTTACTACTCTGCCTCTGTGCCTCTCTCTTTCCCCTCTGTAGGACAGGGAACCCACTGAAAATCAGTAGGTCTACTGAGAAGAGTTGAAGTATTATTTGTAACTGTATACTTGCCATTCTTTTTGGCATTATTTTTTCCTGTATAAACAAATTACATGAATCAAAGGAGAAGAGCTAGGGGTGAATTGGGACCGCCTGAGCGTGTTTGTCCTGTGAGGGGGCGGTCTTGCCCTGAGCCTGTCCCTATGCAGCTGGCTCTGCAGTATGACAGTAGAAGGGGGGTGTTAGTGTGTGTCCCAAATGGCAAAATAGTGCACTATATAGGGAATAGGGTGCCATTTGGGACACAACAGTGAGTGCTGCTGAACCAGTAAAGGGAGACACTCCACATCCATAAGGCCCAGTACAGGCTGTTGTTTACATTCCACTGCTGGGAACACTTGGGGGCTGCCAGCTCTGGCCTGCTGGAGACTAATACACAAAAATACACAGTCATAGATTCTATACTTTCTATTCACAGATGCACACAGACACCTCTACACACCTGTACACAGACATACAGTATATATATGACACACAAACACATGACACAACACACACACACACATGACACACTAGTGTTGTCATGGAACCTTTCGGGGGAACCATGTGGTATACACTGCAGACGTTGACAAACTGTGGGAGTCTCCAGGAAACGTTGAACTCCAATACTCAAATCAAGGAAATTGCTGGAATGCTCGAAAGGTTTTGAAGGGACTGTGTTTTTGTAAAGATTTCTTAAATCATATTGTTACTTCACAATAAGAAAATAAAAAATGGGAAATAACATAAAAAGAATCCACAAATATATTTTCAGTTGACATACATTATGTTGTAAAACTAGATTATATACAGTCTAATGTGGAAGCCCTCCAATTTACAAGATAGATGTTACGTTATGAGAACATTGAATAACTGATTAGATGTATCTTTTTCTGTTGCCGTTTGTAATGAGTTTTGTAATGAATCCTGCTCTCTCTCTTTTTTGCTCTCTCTCTCTCCCCCCTCTCTCTCACTCTCTCTCTCTCGCTCCCTCTCTCTATATCTTTCTTTCTCTCTTTCTTTCCCTCTCTCTATCTGTCCTTCGTTAACCAGGTAAATGAGTATCTGAAAGATATCATCTCTCAGGAGCTGAGGAGAGAGATGCAGAGTACTGAGCCTGTTGGCAAGCCAGGGGTGAGTGCCTCCCTCTCCTCTTTTCTCTTCTCTTCTTATGTCTTCTTCCTTCCCCCTACCCACTCCACTCTCTCTTTTAATTCTAGTTTTAGGAGCGTCTTCTACATTTGAATGACCTGGTCTTACAATTAAATAAGCACTTGTTTCAAATTCAATGTATGCAGTGCCGTGCACAGAACATTTGTTTTTTTCAAACATAGGCCTTTATTTTCTGCACAAAAAAACGTTTAAACAAGCTAGAACCACAGATGAAAGGGAGTTAGAAAGAACCACTCCTGGGGCCTCATTTATAAATGGTGCGTACTCACAAAATATGCCCCAAAACATGCATGCGCCAGTTTTCATGGAAAAGTTGGCATTTATAAAAACTGAACTTGACTGAATGGCACACTTGCACAATGTCTCAATTGTCTCAAGGCTTAAAAATCCTTCTTTAACCTGTCTCCTCCCCTTCATCTACACTAATTGAAGTGGTTTTAACAGGTGACATCAATAAGGGATCATAGCGTTCACCTGGATTCACCTGGTCAGTCTATGTCATGGAAAGAACAGGTGGTCTTAATGTTTTGTACACTCAGTGTATAATGACACTCTTATTCATAACAAGAAAAGCGAAAATCGATTTGATCTTTTAGGCATCTGTTTCCTATTATTTATTTCCATGATCATTGCAGAATAAATTCCTCACCTTTTCTGGCCATGATGAGTTCATATTCCCGAAGTAGCCATAAAACAAATTACCATGCGCATCTTTCGTTTAATTGGGCCTATTAGATCTAGGCTATTATAATTTCAAGTTTTTGCTCTATGCATCCGAAAGAGAGTGTGGTTTATAACATACAGTGCATTCGGAAAGTATTCAGACCCCTTGACTTTTTCCACATTTTGTTACGTTACAGCCTTATTCTAAAATGGATTAAATAAATAAAAATCCTCATCAATCTACACACAATACCCCAACACCTCCTTTGGCCACCATTCCTTCCAGTTCTCTGCTGCAAATGACTGGAACGAACTGCAAAAATCTCTGAAGCTGGAGACACTTATCTCCCTCACTAACTTTAAGCATCAGTTGTCAGAGCAGCTTACCGATCACTGCACCTGTACACAGTCCATCTGTAATTAGCCCACCCAACTACCTCATCCCCATATTGTTATTTACATTGTTATTTATTTTGCTCATTTGCACCCCAGTATCTCTATTTGCACATCATCTTCTGCACATCTATCACTCCAGTGCAGTGGCGGCTCCTGAAAAAATTCTCAGGGGGGGCAATTTTTCTGATGATTTAGGTGACCTACACACATTTTAAAAAAGATATGTCCAGCAACAACATGAAGACAGGGGCAGCATATAAGTCAATGCCAGAAGCATTTATTGACTGATCTCAAAAGTGTTGGCTTACAAAAGCAAAATAAGTTATCACAGTAAAAATAATCAAGGGTGTTCTTTCACATTCCTCAACACTGCATAAACAATATGCATTTCCATAAACAAATGAAATATCAGCTGAAAATACAGCATCTTGGTATTTGTTCAGATTGCAGGATCAACAAGAGCTTTTACCACATTTTTTGCCTCATGGTTGAATTGGAAATATGTGCACCTGAGCATAATTCACAACAAGCAAGCAGGAGCTTTTGATAGAGGCTACTGAAAACATTGATGCAAGTTATTGGTAATAAGAAAATTTTTATAGACTTCCATATTCTGCCCTCTTGTATAGATTTGTGAAAATGAACAGTGATAGACATTTTGCCTGAAAACAGAATTTGAAAATAATTTATAGAAAAGGTAAACACAGCTATCTGTATGGCTTTGTAAAAATGAACAACCATATTCTGGCCAATTGTATAGATTTGTAAATATGAACAACCATATTCTGGCCAATTGTATAGATTTGTAAAAATGAACATGAACAGATTATTTTTTTTTTTTACTTTTTTTTAATGAAAAATAACTATTTTAAACAACATCAACTGTGAACTGATTTGGGCGTGTGTGTGTTAAAGAGACAGACAGGGAGGGACAAAGAGAGAGAGAGGCTACATTACTTGTACTGAAACTGTTCTCTTCTCTCTTTCAATGCAGCAAAGCGGTCAATGACTTTCTCATTGAAATCAGGCATGCTGAGGACTAGTTCCCTCTCCATGGAAAGCATGGCCAGTGCATTCAGACGTTCCTGGCCCATTGAATTTGCAGGAATGTCTTAACTCGTGTCAAAGTTGAGAAACATCTCTCAGCTTCAGCTGTTGTCATGGGAGTAGTTATGAGGATGTTCAACAGAGTCACAGTCTCAGAGAACGTCTCCCTGGAGGTTGTAGCTCATGAGAACCTGGTACAGTGCCAGTGCACCACAGTTTGACTTTCTCGTCGTCGGCAAAAAGACCGTTCAGTCTCTCCAAAAGCACACTGGCGATTGAGACTGAGGTTGATTCCGAGATGGGAAGGAACTCAAAAAGCGCTCCTGCACTTTGTGGTTGCTATCTATGTACCTCAGCACAAGCACCAGCTGTGTCTGTGTAGAAACGTCCGTGGTCTCGTCAGCTTGGATAGCTACGAAGTTCGCCGACTTCACCTCCTCCACAATATGTTCCCTCATGACCGCTAGCATACACTCCAGTAGCTCGTTTTGAATGGTCTTTGATGTGAACTTCTTTCAAAGAGACAATCGAGTTGCACTGAACGCTAGCCATCTTGATAGTAGTACGTGAATTGATTGACGCTGCTACCCGCTCTTTTCTTAGTTACGTTCATGGTTATGTTACGTATGACGAAAGCGCGTAAGTGCAAGCCCTCAGAAACCCATAGAGATTGTATTGAAAGCTCTGATATTTCAAAAAAAAAGATTTTACATGAGAGGCTATGAGACACTTCTGGGCGATTTTCAACCTGACTGAAATCGCCCCAAAAGGGGCGGGGCCATTTGAAGCATGACTTTAGCCTGATTGGACATTTAGTGGCAGATCAGACGTCTAGATTAGAACACTGATAACTACTGTTGCCGTGATATAATTGATTAGAAAAAAAATCCCTTCCTTTTCCCGTTTGGCAGTGCGTCGCCCATATCGCCCTAATGAACACACCGCCCCTGCTCCAGTGTTAATACTAAATTGTAATTATGTTGCACTATGGCCTATTTATTACCTCCATAACTTACTACAAATCAATAGATGTTCTATTGTGTTATTTGTTTATTTCATATGTAACTCTGTGTTGTTGTTGTTTTTATCGCACTGTTTTGCTTTATCTTGGCCAGGTCGCAGTTGTAAATCAGAACTTGTTCTCAACTGGCTTACCTGGTTAAATAAAGGTGAAATAAAAAAATAAAAAAATAAAAATAATGACAATGTGAAAAACAGGTTTTTAGACATTTTTGAACATTTATAAAGTATTTACATAAGTATTTAGACCCTTTGCTATGAGACTCAAAATTGTGCATCCTGTTTCCATTGATCATCCTTGAGATGTTTCTACAACTTGATTGGAGTGCACCTGTGGTAAATTCAATTGATTGGACATGATTTGGAAAGGCACACACCTGTCTATATAAGGTCCCACAGTTGACAGTGCATGTCAGAGCAAAAACCAAGGCATGAGGTCGAAGGAATTGTCCATAGAGCTCCGAGACAGGATTGTGTCGAGGCACAGATCTGGGGAAGGGTACCAAAAAAATTCTGCAGAATTTAAGGCCCCCAAGAACACAGTGGCCTCCATCATTCTTAAATGGAAGAAGTTTGGAACCACCAAGACTCTTCCTAGAGCTGGCCGCCCGGCCAAACTGAGCAATTGGGGGAGAAGGGCCTTGGTCAGGGAGGTGACCAGGAACCCGATGGTCACTCTGACAGAGTTCCAGAGTTCCTCTGTGGAGATGGGATAACTTTCCAGAAGGACCACCATCTCTGCAGCACTCCACCAATCAGGCCTTTATGGTAGAGTGGCAAGATGGAAGCCACTCCTCAGTAAAAGGCACATGACAGCCCGCTTGGAGTTTGCAAAAAGGCACCTAAAGGACTCTCAGACCATGAGAAACAAGATTCTCTGCTCTGATGAAACCAAGATTGAACACTTTGGCCTGAATGCCAAGCGTCACGTCTGGAGAAAACCTGGCACCATCCCTACGGTGAAGCATGGGGGTGGCAGCATCATGCTGTGGGGATGTTTTTCAGTGGCAGGGACTGGGAGACTAGTCAGGATCGAGGGAAAGATGAACAGAGCAAAGTACAGAGAGGTCCTTGATGAAAACCTGCTCCAGAGCGCTCAGGACCTCAGACAGGGGCGAAAGTTCACCTTCCAAAAGGACAACAACCCTAAGTACACAGCCAAGACAACGCAGGAGTGGCTTCGGGACAAGTCTCTGAATGTCCTTGAGTGACTTTCTATGCCCACTGTATATGTAATTTTTCAGTTTATTTTTAATACATTTAAAAAAAACTGTTTTTGCTTTGTCATTATGGGGTACTGTGTGTAGATTGATGAGGGGAAAAAACTATTTAATACATTTTAGAATAAGGCTGTAATGTAACAATGTGGAAAAAGTCAAAGGGTCTGAATACTTTCCGAATGCACTGTAGGCTACAGTAGAATTTAACAGGTAAAATAACAGTTGATCTTTTGCATTGAAGTGTGTAGGCTACCACTGTAAGTAGGCACACTGTAGTTTAAAAAAAAGATCAGAGTAGACAATGTTTCAGAATTTGCAGGCAGTGCAGCATATTTAGGTTCAGGAATAAGTACATGCGAAACATTATTGAATTCAAACTATCTGTATACAGGTCGACAACAATTTGCAACTGTTTTTGTCTTTCAGAAACGGTCAGATACAGCAAATGTCACTGCAAAAGAAAACATTCTGCAAACACCTCCAGACATTTGATCAAGTTCGCCATTGCTACCATACCCCGTTCAAAGGCACTTCAATATTTTGTCTTGCCCATTCACCCTCTGAATGGCACACATACACAATCTCAATTGTCTCAAGGCATAAAAATCATTCTTTAACTAGTCTCCTCCCCTTCACCCACACTGATTGAAGTGGATTTAACAAGTGACATCAATAAGGGATCATAGCTTTCACCTGAATTCACCTGGTCAGTCAATGTCATGGAAAGAGTTCTTAATGTTTTGTATACTCAGTGTATGTCACACCATATTTATGCCTCAATGTTTATACTGTATGTTACATAGCAGCATTTGGCAAACTCAGTGTCAACATGAACAGCATAATATTTCTGTGCAATGCCCTTTCTCAGCCTGATCCCAGATCTGTTTGTGCTGTCCTGCTAAGTCCTATGTTTGAGTTTGAGTTTATTTTTATTTTTACAGGGACAGTGCACATTAATCAACGTTCCTGTAATTTTCAACTGCAGTCCCTGGGCAGGTTATTAAAAACAATTACAATAACAATACAGACAAATAATGAGCAGTAAGCACATGCAGAGCAACATAGGACAAGCAACATTTAGCACGCAGACAGAGCAATAGCACAAAAAGCAACAAAACAAAACACATAAAAGCAACAAAGTGTTTCCACACCTCACAAGCTACAGACAACATGGAAAGCGACAATACACAGCTAGGGATTATGTTTGGCCTTTAGCCATGTCTTAATGTTTTTTGTGAAGGTGCGATAGGTGGTGCAGTTGTGTGTGTCTGATGGCAGTGTGTTCGAGACATGGGAAGCTCTCACAGAGAAAGCAGATTGACTGAAGGTGCTTTTCCTTAAGGGAACTATACAGTCACCTCTCATGGCAGACCTTGGGGATCTGCTGCCATGGGTTTGGGTTTTTTGTTTAACAAAAGTACTAAGTGGAGTGGGAGCCAGGCCATTTAGGATCTTGAATACAAGACATGCGTTGGTGTATTGCACAAGATTTTCCTAACTCAGGAGCTCATGCTTTCTGAGGATGTAACAGTGATGATGGCTATTGGGCTTTCTATCAAGCACTTTGAGAGCATGTTTGTAGACAGACTGAATGGGTTTTGATGTTGTACAGCAAGCTTGGGCCCAACTAGTCAAGCAGTATGTTAAGTGGGGGAGTATCATAGCAGTGAAGTACAGTTTTGCTACCTCTGTAGTCAAACAATTTCGTATGAATCGGAAATTAGCTAGGTTGAACTTGGTGATTTTAGTTACTTTTTTCACCTGCTTTTTAAAAGAGAGGTTGGAATCAAGTATGATGCCAAGGTACTTAAAATCAGATACCAATTGGAGCTTCTCCCCTGACACAAAGACATCTGGCTCAGTAGCATCAGTTGCCCTCTTTGTGAAGAACATGCAGACCGTTTTTTTCACATTGAGATGCAAACATGAGTCACTGAGCCACTTTGTAACCTGGACCATTTATAGTAGTGAGTTATTGTGCAGCTTGTTGTTTGCTCTTTGCATGCACATATATCACTGTATCATCTGCATACATTTGAACTTCAGACCCAGTACAGACAGATGTTAATTGTCATGCCATTGGCACAAACAGATACTATACTTTCTCTCGCCTACTTTCTTCACACCCCACACAGCAATTATTTTTTCAGTCAAGTCCTTTTTACAAGACAACTGTTATTTAGTCTGGGGTCACACCGGTCAGAAACTAAACTGGCTACCTATCTAGGAGTTGTCGCGTCTCGCTACATGCAGACTCTAATGCCTTATGACAGGTTGTTGTTTGTGTGTCTGTTGTGCCAGCTGAATCATACTCTGTCATCACAAGCAGGCTGGTTCAGTATTATGGTCTGCCGAGCAGCAGGGTTGACGTAGAAACATGGCCTCTGACACAGCAGAACTGGTGAGAGAGAGAGATGATGTCATTCTCTCCACTCTATTGCCCTCCTCTCTTCTCTTCTGCTCTTTTCTTGATCACTTCTCTCCTGTCCTCTACTCCTTTTCTCCTCTCCTTATTTCCCTCCTCTCCCCTTCTCTTCTCTCCCCCTCCTCTCATCTCCCCCATCCCCTCCTCTCTCTTCTTTGCTTGCCCATCTAAACACGCCATCATTTTACCGTGGCTGGTCCTTAAGAAAGCCTGAAGAAGGCACAGTGTGCCGAAATGTTGGCTTACCCATTAAATCGTTGTGAACATAACTTTCTTTCTTTTCATACTGTGGCTGGGCCTCCCATCCAGAGGAGGGCACAGTTTGTGTCACTAGTGGTAGTTATGACACAAGACCTTTGGTGAACCTGGAGAGAAGTTACATCTATAAAGGAGCCTTGAGAAAAATCTCAGATAGTTCCCAGGAGGCAATGCCAATGCGGCAAAGCAGATGTCCCATCCCAGAAGGAACGTGTATGTGCCTGCAGAGACCTGGCATGAAGTGCTGCCTGACAGGCTGTCGGGCTGGGACACACAGCTGTGTGTGTGTGTGTGTGTGTTTGGCAGGGCAATATACAACAAAACATAAGTCTCAGAGTATGAGAAGTGATGCGTTGCACCAAATTTAGCTGACAGCTAATTTACATTGCCAATGTGTGTGCTTGTGCTTGTGTGTCTGCGTGTTTGCATGCATATGCGCGGGAGTGTGCATGAATATGAGCGTATGCGTGTGTTCCCCTCTCCACCCTGTCCCGAGGCTGAGCTAACTGCACGCTGCTGTGTTGCTGTTTGATGCTGATGTGAGCCGTCAGTGTACAGAGGCTGTCTCCTGCTCCCCCAAATGCCTGAACTGAACAACACAACAACAGGGAGAGGGACAGGGATTACCAGTGGCAGGGATAGGGAGTAGGACAGTGATTTAAGTTAGGTCTCCTAAAGTTCGGAACCAAGAGTTTGATATCAGACCATTTCTTACATGATTATGTTACGTTGATTTGTCTTGCCATCCAGGTCTCCACTTGGTCATTTTGTACATACATTGCTGTGAAAAAGTATTTGTCCCCTTTCAACTGTTCTTTACTTTTGCATATTTTTGATACTTAATGTTATCAGATCTTCAACCAAAACCTAATATTAGATAAAGGGAACCTGAGTGAACAAATAACACAATTACATACTTATTTCATTTATTTTACAAACAAAGTTATGCAACACCCCTTGCCCCTGTGTGAAAAAGTAATTGCCCCCTTACACTCAATAACTGGTTGTGCCACCTTTAGCTGCAATGACTCCAACCAAACGCTTCTGTAGTTGTTGATCAGTCTCTCACATCGCTGTGGAGAAATTCTGTCCCACTCTTCCATGTAGAACTGCTTTAACTCAGCGACATTTGTGGGTTTTCCATCATGAACTGCTCGTTTCAAGTCCTGCCACAACATCTCAGTTGGGATTAGGTCTGGACTTTGACTAGGCCATTCCAAAACTTCAAATGTGTTGCTTTTTAGCCTTTTTCATGTAGACTTGATTATGTGTTTTGGATCATTGTCTTGCTGCATGACCAAGCTGCGTTTCAGCTTCAGCTCACAGACAGATGGCCTGAAATTCTCCTGTAGAATTATCTGATACAGAGCAGAATTCATGGTTCCTATTAAGGCAAGTCATCCAGGTCCTGAGGCAGCAAAGCATCCCCAAACCATCACACCACCACCATCATGTTTGACCGTTGGTATAAGGTTTTTACTGTGAAATGCAGTGTTTGGTTTTCGCCAGGCATAATGGGAACCTTGTCGTCCATAAAGTTATATGTTTGACTCATATGTCCATAGCACATTCTTCCAAGAGTCTTGATGATCATCCAGGTGCTTCCAGGTGCTTTTTGGCAAACTTGAGTCAACCTTTTGGACGAGATGGGTCGCAATATGTCTGGTGAAAACCAAACACTGCATTCCACAGTAAGAACCTCATACCAATGGTCAAGAATGGTGGTGGTAGTGTGATGTTTGGGAATGCTTTGCTGCCTCAGGATCTGGACAACTTGCCTTAATAGAAGGACATTGCTGCGGGGACTTTTGGACGAGATGGCTTCCATTCAGCCACAAGAGAATTAGTGAGGTCGGGCACTGATGTTGGGCGATTAGGCCTGGCTCGCAGTCGGCGTTCCAATTCATCCCAAAGGTGTTCGATGGGGTTGAGGTCAGGGCTCTGTGCAGGCCAGTCAAGTTCTTCCACACTGATCTCGACAAACCATTTCTGTATGGACCTCGCTTTGTGCACAGGGGCATTGTCATTCTGAAACAGGAAAGGGCCTTCCCCAAACTGTTGCCACAAAGTTGGAAGCACAGAATCGTCTAGAATGTCATGGTATGCTGTAGCGTTAAGATTTCCCTTCACTGGAACTAAGGGGCCTAGCCCGAACCATGAAAAACAGCCCCAGACCATTATTCCTCCTCCACCAAACTTTACATTTGGCACTATGCATTGGGACAGGTAGCGTTCTCCTGGCATCCGCCAAACCCAGATTCGTCTGTCGGACTGCCAGATGGTGAAGTGTGATTCAACGCGTTTTCACTGATCCAGAGTCCAATGGCGGCGAGCTTTACACCACTCCAGCCGACGCTTGGCATTGCGCATGGTGATCTTAGGCCTGTGTGCGGCAGCTCGGCTATGGAAACCCATTTCATGAAGCTCCCGACTAACAGTTCTTGTGCTGACGTTGCTTCCAGAGGCAATTTGGAACTCGGTAGTGAGTGTTGCAACCGAGGACAGACAATTTGTACGCACTACGCGGTTCAGCACTCGGCGGTCCCGTTCTGTGAGCTTGTGTGGCCTACCACTTCGCGGCTGAGCCGTTGTTGCTCCAAGACGTTTCCACTTCACAATAACAGCACTTACAGTTGACCAGGGCAGCTCTAGCAGGGCAGAAATATGAGGAACTGACTTGTTGGAAAGGTGGCATCCTATGATGGTGCCACGTTGAAAGTCACTGAGCTCTTCAGTAAGGCCATTCTACTGCCAATGTTTGTCTATGGCGATTGCATGGCTGTGTCCTCGATTTTATACACCTGTCAGCAACGGGTGTGGCTGAAATAGCCAAATCCACTAATTTGAAGCAGTGTCCACAAACGTTTGTATATATATTGTATGTGACATGATGTTAGGATATTCTATTGAACATGACTGCAGCACTGTAGATGACTCACTTTAACCCCTCTGTCTTCATGAAAAGCACCTCTGAGTCTTGTTATAGCCCTGTTATAGCCCTGTATATTAACCATGTTAATGTAACATCGTACTTGTACATTATGTAAGTTTAAGCCTAGATGACTAATAGAGTAAGCAGAGTTTATTAAGCAGCTACTGTATATGAGGCATCACAGGCTAGCCATGGCACACAAGGGCACAATTGGCTGTGCTGGACCTGTAATGTCTGCTACATTTTTGGTATTTTTATTTAACCTTTATTTAAGCAGGGAGTCATGCTGAGACCACGGTCTCTTTCGCAGATGAGCCCTGCATGAAAACATCGAAAAACAACAATTACACAATACATATTGTATCTATATACACATCAATTACACAATACATATTGTATCTATATACACATCAATTACACAATACATGAAAAGCAAATACAAAACACGAAAAGCAAAACAGTCATATGAAGCAAACACATTCTTCAGTTAAAAAGCCCACATTCAGTAAAAATACACACATTCTCCGACCTCCCCCCAGCACTGTGACCTGGATGCTAGCTCCAGACACTCCCAAAATATGTCACGCTCTTTGAATCGCTGATTTCGTTGAGGGACGTGTACCCTCCACGGACAGATGTGCTGCAGTCATCGGAACAAAGAAGAGCTGAGTGGGGCGACCCAGGTTTTATTTTAAGCTGCAGCACAGTATGCTGCGAAACACAACAAACACTTGTGGTCAATGTGGAGTCAAAGGCAATGGCAGGGCAGAGAAGTAAAAAAAACAAAAGAAACTAAGAGAAGTAATCCCTTTTAAGTTGCAAATCTGTGCAGGGATGAATTGAACATGTCTGGTTGGACAGGATGTGATTTGTCATAGAGGGAGAACACTGTCAGGACAGCGAGTTGGAAGTTTGGGATTGGGGCTAAGCCTAAATGCTCTTTAGGGGGATTTAGTGGTGGTCTTGGCTGCCCTGTCTTTTAGCTGTGCTTTAGCCCTGACATAGCCCTGCCATAGCCCTGCCCTATAGCCTTCCCTGCCGTAGTCCCACAACCTGGGACATTGCTGGGACATGCCTACTGGCACTCCATAACCACCACCAACCCCCCTTCCCACACACACTCCCCAGACTCCCCCTGCAAATGTTCAGCTTGTGTTTATTCTGCTGTGTCATGTAAGGGTAGCAGTATGTTATGGGCCATTTGTGCCTGGAGAGGTGAAGTAAGGCCTGCTAGCCAATTATGATTTCAATAGCTCAGTTGGTTCCAGCATGGTGCTTGCAATACCAGAGTTGTGGGTTTGATACATTTTAACTGTATCTCTTTGGATAAAGGTGTACTAAGTTATCGCTAGTCCTTATGCTCTGCCACTATGTGTCGCTGCAATCCTACTCTCACTGTCTTGACTCACTCAGACACCAGGTATCTTAGTGGGTAAGAGCATTGTGCCAGTAACCGAAAGGTCGCTGGTTCTAATCCCCGAGCCGACTAGGTGAAAAATCTGTTGATGTGCCCTTAAGCAAGGCACTTAACCCTAATTGCTCATGTAAGTCGCTCTGGATAAGAGCGTCTGCTAAATAATAAAAAAAAATTTTTTTTTTTTTTTTTATTTAAGTTGTTCTTACTAAACCTTAAGGATCTCTGTATACTTTGTTCAAAAAACAGAAAATGTAGCTAAATTGTTTGAAATCATAAATACTGATTAGTGTTTGACAAGTAACACTGCCAAACCAAAAGGCTTTTCAAGACCTTGGCTTGGATGTAGTGTAGTTGAATAAATTCTCCAGCAAATACTATGAAAGATCAGCGTGATCAACAGATTGCCCATCAATGAGATTATACCTTCTAAACTTCTACATCACGAAGTGAGGCACATACAGTGGGGAAAAAAAGTATTTAGTCAGCCACCAATTGTGCAAGTTCTCCCACTTAAAAAGATGAGAGAGGCCTGTAATTTTCATCATAGGTACACGTCAACTATGACAGACAAATTGAGAAAAAAAATCCAGAAAATCACATTGTAGGATTTTTAATGAAGTTTATTTGCAAATTATGGTGGAAAATAAGTATTTGGTCAATAACAAAAGTTTCTCAATACTTTGTTATATACCCTTTGTTGGCAATGACACAGGTCAAACGTTTTCTGTAAGTCTTCACAAGGTTTTCACACACTGTTGCTGGTATTTTGGCCCATTCCTCCATGCAGATCTCCTCTAGAGCAGTGATGTTTTGGGGCTGTCGCTGGGCAACACGGACTTTCAACTCCCTCCAAAGATTTTCTATGGGGTTGAGATCTGGAGACTGGCTAGGCCACTCCAGGACCTTGAAATGCTTCTTACGAAGCCACTCCTTCGTTGCCAGGCGGTGTGTTTGGGATCATTGTCATGCTGAAAGACCCAGCCACATTTCATCTTCAATGCCCTTGCTGATGGAAGGAGGTTTTCACTCAAAATCTCACGATACATGGCCCCATTCATTCTTTCCTTTACACGGATCAGTCGTCCTGGTCCCTTTGCAGAAAAACAGCCCCAAAGCATGATGTTTCCACCCCCATGCTTCACAGTAGGTATGGTGTTCTTTGGATGCAACTCAGCATTCTCTGTCCTCCAAACACGATCGAGTTGAGTTTTTACCAAAAAGTTCTATTTTGGTTTCATCTGACCATATGACATTCTCCCAATCCTCTTCTGGATCATCCAAATGCACTCTAGCAAACTTCAGACGGGCCTGGACATGTACTGGCTTAAGCAGGGGGACACGTCTGGCACTGCAGGATTTGAGTCCCTGGCGGCGTAGTGTGTTACTGATGGTAGGCTTTGTTACTTTGGTCCCAGCTCTCTGCAGGTCATTCACTAGGTCCCCCGTGTGGTTCTGGGATTTTTGCTCACCGTTCTTGTGATCATTTTGACCCCACGGGGTGAGATCTTGCGTGGAGCCCCAGATCGAGGGAGATTATCAGTGGTCTTGTATGTCTTCCATTTCCTAATAATTGCTCCCACAGTTGATTTCTTCAAACCAAGCTGCTTACCTATTGCAGATTCAGTCTTCCCAGCCTGGTGCAGGTCTACAATGTTGGTTCTGGTGTCCTTTGACAGCTCTTTGGTCTTGGCCATAGTGGAGTTTGGAGTGTGACTGTTTGAGGTTGTGGACAGGTGTCTTTTATACTGATAACAAGTTCAAACAGGTGCCATTAATACAGGTAACGAGTGGAGGACAGAGGAGCCTCTTAAAGAAGAAGTTACAGGTCTGTGAGAGCCAGAAATCTTGCTTGTTTGTAGGTGACCAAATACTTATTTTCCACCATAATTTGCAAATAAATTCATTAAAAATCCTACAATGTGATTTTCTGGATTTTTTTTTCTCAATTTGTCTGTCATAGTTGACGTGTACCTATGATGAAAATTACAGGCCTCTCTCATCTTTTTAAGTGGGAGAACTTGCACAATTGGTGGCTGACTAAATACTTTTCTTCCCCACTGTATCTCTTATTGTGAGCCTTTGAGGACAGTCTATGAATGACTCACATTAGCATTCAAAGAACAGTGCTATTCAATCAGCCAGGACTGCAAAAATCTGACCTTTTCATCAACCTGGAACTGCGACATTGAAAATGTACTGTAGCTTAGTTGTTTTGCTACCATTGACGGTTGGTGTTTGAAGAAAGCAGTTGCCACCCAATAGGAATGGTGCTTACAAACGTGTCTTTAAAGGAAACTCAGTCAGCGCTTATTGCCAATGTACTGTAATACTGGGTTTAACTTAGCTTACTTGTCTCTTAGAAACAGACACAAAAAGGGCCAATGTCAATGAAGGCAGCACAAAGCAATTTCAACACCAATTCAGGCAAACAAACAAAGTACAAATACACAAACATGTTGTTGTTTTTTCAACTGGGAGAACAGTCACGTTTTAGGCTTCACAACAAATCCCCCTGGTTGCGGCTGTGGGTGTACTCTACTAGCTGTCTCAAGGAAAGATGTCAGTTTGACATGAGAGAATCCTCTCTTTGACATCTTAGACCCAAAGTCCAATGCTGACTGGATTGTTCCTCTCTACTTGTCTTTGTTTGTTTCTCTTTCTCTCTCTTTCTCTCTCTATGCCCCTCCTCTGTCCATGTATCTCTCTCTATCTCCTCTCTCTCCTATGTGTCTCTGTCTTTTCTTCTCTCTCTCTCTCTCTCTCTCTCTCTTCCTGTCTTGGCTCCTGAAGTCTCCGACCAAATGGTACATGAAACTGGTGCCTGTAAGTCAGCTGACCAGCGCTACACTTATATATCCCTCTTTCATCTGTCCATTTCCATAGTGAATGTCTCTCACCGCCATCTCCATAATGTCTCCATGGTGACTGTCCCCATGGTAAATGTTATCATTCTACAAGTGAACGTCAACATGTGATTGCAGTTATTGGTGTCGCTTTTTTGTGCGGTTAACTCAGTTTCCCTCAGTTTCCCTGAATTTGATTTAATAAAGATTATTTGAGTTACTTGGAGGTTACTGAACATCTGATTGATGCATGGTGATGTTCTCTATTATAAACTTGATATTACATTGTAATGTTTTGATGTCCGATTAAGTATTCCCATGGTCTGTGTGTCGTTAGTCCCTGCATGATGCAATATCATCATTGTTCATCTCCAATGAGAGATGCACTCCATCGATATGGTAATCTGCATTCCCACGTGTCTGCCTCTGTCAGTGTATTTTTTTGTCTGTCCGTGTGTGTATGAATCTCCCTTGTCCCATCTCTCTACCTGCCAAGACCCATTGTCTGTCTGTCTTTCCTGTGGTGCTCCAGGCTCGCTACAGGAAGGAGCATGCGGTGGCCCAGCAGGTGCCCTGGATCCCCCCTGTGGACAACCTGCTGAAGGACACCACTGACGGCTGCGCCCTGGCCACTCTGCTGCACTTCTACTGCCCACAGCTAGTCAGACTGGAAGGTACACTAACTAGACAGTACTAAACTGTATTCTGACCGTGGGGATGGGGGGGGGGTGTGTGTGGTGTGTGTGTCTGTGGTTCCCTATCAACACATTACCCTATCGAGAGTGGGTGGCAGGTAGCTTAGTGGTTAAGAGCGTTGTGCCAGTAACCGAAAGGTCACTGGTTCTAATCCCCGAGCCGACTAGGTGAAAAATCTGTCGATGTGCCCTTGAGCAAGGCACTTAACCCTAATTGCTCCTGTAAGTCGCTCTGGATAAGAGCGTCTGCTAAATGACCAATGTATGTATGTATGAGAGGCCTATAGCTGTCTGAGTTATTCCATCACTTAGTCTGGAGGTGTTAAGGGCTCTCCCCTGGCTAGCCTTTCATGTCCCAGGAGGAGTGAGTGAGCCATCAGCCATCCATTAGTGATGAACATCAAACCTCATAATCAACTCACCTTTAATCTCATCAACCCACTGATGAAGTGGATGGGATCTGATATGGACACACACACGGCTCAGTACCCCAAACTCAGAGTAATGATTGATTTAAAGGCACTCCATAAGATTCTGTTTTCGCATCAAAATGTCTTGAGTACCTTCTGGAAAACATACAGTATCCTGATCCCTGATTGGTCAATCCCAGATAAAAAGGGACAAATACCTTACAAATACCTCCAGCCGCCTTACTCCTAATGGACATTCACTTCCTGATTCACTTCCAAGGGATTTGTGCAGCACTTGTCTCTCAGACCCCCTTTAACCACCTTAGCCAATGATGTGTCCTTGTGGCCTGTCCCTGTCAGATATCTGCCTTAAGGAGAGCATGTCGCTGGTGGACAGCCTGTACAACCTTCAGCTGGTGCAGGAGTTCTGTCAGGAGCACCTCAACCGCTGCTGCCACTTCAGTCTGGAGGACATGGTCTACGCCTCCTCTTCAGTCAAAGTAAGTCCACAAGGCAAAGTTACGGCTTTTAAGTGTGTTTTGAAAGAATCTCTGAGGTACACATTTTTATATTTTTCACACTATTGTGTCTATACCATACAGTGTTGGCTGGGATATTTCCTTTTCACGTGGTCCTTTCCCGCACCGTTCCAGCAACTAGGTTGCATGTGTAACCACGCCAGCGCAGTACAGCGCAGCATGGCTTGGCTCAGCTCAGTAGTGTGAAAAGGGTATTACTGCACTGGCGTGGTTACAGCCAACTCGGTTTGAATTGTTGATTTTTAAAGGGCAGCAAAAGTTCTAAGACATTTTGCAAAGAAAATAATCAATTTGGAAGGAAGATAGTCCAAAGAGCTAAGGACAATGGGTAAAACTAGGCAGAAGTATTGGCAGCTACAGTGTGTGCAGCATTGCCAGAGTTGGTGAGTCGTGTATATTCATATTATGTAATACAGCTGGAGAAAGCCTGGTGGAAAATGGGATCTGTCTTAAATAGGTCCTATAAACTCTCTGTCCTCACAAACCACAGTATCTGGTTTGTTTGAGCTAGATGTGTGTCTGTTTTGTCTGTCCCTCTCTTTTGTCTGTATTGCCTTCCCTACTTCTCTCTATTTCCTCTCTCCTCTCTCCTTCTTTCCTCTCATTATATACCTTTCTCTCATCTCTCTCTTCTGCGCTCTTCTCTCTCTCTCTTTATTTCTTTCTCTCCTCTCTTTTTCAATTTTTCACTGGAAGCTATTATATAGGTATGTATTGTATTCATGTACAGTATGGATGAACACATAACACTTGGCTTGTGTCTTTGTGTTGGCTCCCAGGCTGTGAATAGTGGGTGTTGGTCACGTGTGTTGTTGCCAATGTATTGGGACAGTCATAGAAACTGGTGGGAAACAAACAGCTCTGCATTCCCCATTTTCTCTATTCTTGTACAGTATGGTCTCACAAGTACTGTACTGAAAAATGGTATGTGTTGCTTTTTGTGGCAGAGAAGTGTCATAATGGAGGAAAGGTGAGTTGGGGGTGAGTTCAAATGTGGTTGTGAGTGTGTGTGTGTGTGTGTGTTGTGTGTGTGTGTGCCTTGAGTGCTGCAAACAACAGTGTACCACTGGCCCTGTCTGGGTGTTGAGTATTGGAGTCTACCCAGCTGTCAGTTGTGCTGGTCCTTTCGGTGGAGAAGTGTTGCTAGTAGCTGTTAAAGCACACAGTTCACAAGGTGGGTGAATAGTAGTGAGCTGGAATCAGCTGTGTCTGACACGTCCCTTTAAGCAACCCCAGACACAATGGCAGATCCTGAATAAGTCACTTCACAGAAGGCTTGGAAAGGAGTTGGTTCAGGCTGCGGGCCAGGTAAAACAGAGCCCTTGGGCTGAAGAGGCAAAAAAGTCCTACTGCATCTATCATGACACTAACATTGGGCTAATGCTAGCCACAATAGAAATATAATTACTAGAACTACATTCCCATTGAAGTCAATGTTCTGTGATAGGTGGACCAGCGGCCATATTGAGTGTACCCATGAGTGTTCCAGTCAAATTGCTGTAGTCTGAGAGGCTTGTCCCTTCTAGTAATTCTATTTCTATGGCCACAACAACCTGTATACTAGCCACTGACAAAAGCCATAGATATGCACTTCATTTGAACCTCTTCTTGGGAGTTTGAGCTTCTAGTTGCTATTTCTGTGCAGCTTGTGTGACCCCAAAATCTCACACTCACCCAGCCCAAACCTCTTACTTTTATGAGCAGAGAGAGAGAGAGAGAGAGAGAGAGAGAGAGAGAGAGAGAGAGAGAGAGAGAGAGAGAGATCATATCATTTATGGACATGGGGGACCTGAGACTATGAATACGGCCTCAGACACACAGGTCTCTGGTCTAATCAGCCCCTTGGCTAATGTGAAGTGATTAATGACATCATAGCCCATGGTAGCCAAGGCACCCACTGAGGACTGAGGGGGGCGGGGTTGCCAGTGTGGTCCCTACTAAACAGATTATCAATTTCCCCGCTTTAGCGTCAGCTTTGTTTGCAGTCAGCACCAATGAGCTCTCATCTCAGACATGGAGTGACACGCTGCAATCTCCAAACTTGGCAACCCGCCAGAGAACAGTAAGTGACAGTAAAATCGGACAATCTGGCAACTGGGCAAGGTAATATCAGGCGACAGGGTTGCAGTGTTGTGAGTAGGAGAAAATCGGGGGCAGAACAGAATGGATGTTTGACTGGCGGGGGTGTTAGGAGAGATAACGCTCCCAATCTAATGTGAGAGGAAGCAGGTAGACAGACAGATGGAGGGAGAGGACAGGCTTTTGCCATCTGGGCTATGCGAGACCATTTCTCTTTCTCTTTTATTTATCGTTTCTCTATCGGACTGGGACTGGGAGGACCCCACTCATGCTGCAGCTGAACAGACCTAGGGGTAGGCTACTGTAGCTCACTGCAATAGAAATTGTAGCCTGGTACCAGATCTGTTTGTGCTGTCTTGCAATCTGGTGTTGGTGAGACAGGAGTTGGCAAAACAACATTACCAGATTTGTAACCAGGCTATAAAAATGGTTGTTGTGATTGTTTGCTATACTGTATGTTATAGTGTTGGAGTGATAGGATTAAAGATTGCTATAGTTATTTTGATAATTTACTGTAGTTCAGTTGCTACAGAGTTTGACATTGGATAATTGTGTGTTTGTCAGTGTTCTGGCTGGATGGTCGTTTGTCAGTGTTTTGGCAACTGTATAGTCTGTCATGACAGAAGAAAACATTAAAATGTCTGTTATGACATAACACCCTGGAATATGAGCAAAGATGATTCCTGTGCGCTGGTTTTGCGTCACTGTATATTTGGATTGCAGAGATTATTGGCTTTGTAACAATAGAATAGGCTGTGCTCTGATATGGACACATGCTATCTCAGGGAGCTATACTCTGCATGACCAAAAACTGCTCACGGTACCAATCATTTAAAATGCAGCGTAGTCACTTTGGGGAGTCACCTCTAGTTAGCTGCTTCTGCTGTCTTGACATACTGTTAAATGGCTGAGGGTAAATATTGCTGAAGGGGTGAATCTCTCACACACACACTCGCACACATGCACTCACACACACACAAACGCACACACATGCGCACACACACATACATGCGCACGCACACACACTGCTTTTGCACTGAGTAAGGGAATGTTCCTTTTGTCTGAAATTGTGTTGCTGACCTGATGAACACCGCAGATACTCAAGGTCATATCGGAACACGTGTGTGTGCAAGCCTCCTTGGGGAACCCTGGGTCATGTTCATTAGGGCAAACCGTCGCAAAACGTTTAGCAACTGAAAATGGAAATAAGCGTTTATTATTGGACAAGTCAAGGTAGTCCCTGTTGCAGTGTGTTTTCTTCTATTTGGTGGCTATGAACATGACTTTGGGCTAAGTGTCAGTGGGTGAGGATGGTAACAAAGGAATAACAATAACACACCATGACTGGTCATGAGGATGTGGCCATCGTTTATTTTCCAATCTATCTATGTCAAGGGTTCTGATGCGAATGTGGTGTGGAATCAAGTGCAGGACACAGGAGCTCAGTCAAACTTGACTTTACTGGAAAGGCACAAAATGAACGGGTCAAACTAACCCGGAGGCGAACAATACGCAACAGTGCGTAAAATACAAAAACCGACTACGCACGAACAAAAGTGCGACGGTAATAACTAGCGTCTTTCCAAACAACAGTAGAACACCAACAGACAGGAAAAACAATTACACACAACACATGACAGAAACAACGAGAACTTATAGGACACATAATCAACACTAAACATGAACAGGTGTACTAAACAGACCAAACCAATCAAACATCGAAAACAAAGAACGGTGGCAGCTAGTACTCCGGAGACGACGACCACCGAAGCCTGCCCGAACAAGGAGGAGGAGCAGCCTCACCCCCCCTTGACGCGCGCGTGCGCTGACCCCGGCCTCGAGGATGACCAGGAGGACGCGGAGCAGGGCGCGTGGGATGACCACGATGGAACTCAGTCAGAAGAGACGGGTCTAAGATGTCCCTCCTCGGCACCCAGCACCGCTCCTCCGGACCGTACCCCTCCCACTCCACGAGATATTGGAGACCCGCCATCCGACGTCTCGAATCCAAGATGGACCGCACGGTGTACGCCGGTGCCCCCTCGATGTCTAATGGGGGCGGAGGAGTCTCTCTGATCTCATCTTCCTGGAGTGGACCAGCTACCACCGGCCTGAGAAGAGACACATGGAACGAGGGGTTAATATTCTTATACTCAATAGGCAGTTGTAATCTGTAACACACCTCGTTCAATCTTCTCAGGACTTTAAACGGGCAGGTTTCTGGTAGAGAGCCAGACTCGATCACCAGGTGCGTACACCGGCCCCTCACTGCGGTGGAGATCGGCGCTCGCCTTTTGACGACGGATGGCCCGCTGCAGATGGACGTGTGCAGCGTTCCACGTCTCCTCCGAGCGCCGCACCCACTCATCCACCGCAGGAGCCTCGATCTGGCTCTGCTGCCATGGTGCCAGAACCGGCTGGTAACCTAACACACATTGGAAAGGGGTTAGGTTAGTTGAGGAGTGGCGTAGGGAATTCTGGGCCATTTCTGCCCAAGGAACATACCGTGCCCACTCCTCCGGCCGGCCCTGGCAGTATGATCTAAGAAACCTACCCACATCCTGGTTCACGCGTTCCACCTGCCCATTACTCTCAGGATGGTAACCCGAGGTAAGGCTCACCGAGACCCCCAAACGCTCCATAAATGCTCTCCAGACTCTGGAGGTGAACTGGGGACCTCGATCAGACACAATATCCTCGGGTACCCCGTAGTGCCAGAAAACGTGGGTGAATAGCGCTTCGGTGGTCTGTAGGGCAGTAGGAAGGCCCGGCATAGGGAGCAAACGACAGGCCTTAGAGAACCGGTCCACAACGACCAGTATAGTGGTATTCCCCTGCAAGGGGGGAAGGTCAGTGATGAAGTCCACCGAGAGGTGAGACCATGGTCGTTGTGGAACGGGCAGGGGTTGTAACTTACCCCTAGGCAGATGTCTAGGCGCCTTACACTGGGCGCACACCGAGCAGGAGGAGACATAAACCCTCACATCCCTGGCTAACGTGGGCCACCAGTACTTAGCACTAAGACAGTGCCCTGTCCGGCCAATACCAGGATGTCCAGAGGAGGGTGACGTGTGAGCCCAATAAATGAGTCGATCCCGAACCTCGAGCGGAACGTACGTCCGACCCACAGGACACTGTGGAGGGCTAGGGTCGGTACGCAATGCCCGCTCGAGTTCAGCATCGACCTCCCACACAACCGGTGCCACTAGACAAGACTCCGGTAGTATGGAAGTGGGCTCAACGGACCTCTCCTCTGTATCATACCGCCGGGACAGGGCGTCTGCCTTACCGTTCTGGGACCCAGGGATGTACGTGATTTTAAATACGAACCTGGCTAGAAACATGTTCCACCAAGCCTGGCGAGGGTTCAGTCTCATAGCTGCCCGGATGTACTCCAGGTTCCGATGGTCAGTCAAAATGAGGAAAGGGTGTTGAGCCCCCTCAAGCCAATGCCTCCACACCTTTAGGGCCTGTACCACGGCTAACAGCTCCCTGTCCCCTACGTCATAATTTCGCTCCGCCGGGCTGAGCTTTTTAGAGTAAAAAGCACAGGGGCGGAGTTTAGGTGGCGTGCCGGACCGTTGAGATAGAACAGCCCCTATACCGGCCTCAGACGCGTCCACCTCTACCTGAAATGGTAAGGCGGGATCCGGATGCGCCAGCACCGGGGCCGAAGTAAACAGGCCCTTCAGTTTCCCAAAAGCCCTGTCCGCCTCAGCTGACCACTGCAAGCGCACCGGACCCCCTTTCAGAAGAGACGTGATGGGAGCTGCCACCTGTCCAAAACCCCGGATAAACCTCCGGTAGTAATTTGCAAAGCCCAAGAACTGCTGCACCTCTTTAACAGTGGTTGGGGTTTGCCAATTACGCACGGCTGACACACGGTCCACCTCCATCTTCACCCCTGACGCGGACAACCGATAACCCAAAAAGGAGACCGACTCCTGGAAAAACAGACATTTCTCTGCCTTGACATACAGGTCGTGCTCCAACAGCCTCCTCAACACTCGACGCACCAGGGCTACATGCTCGGCTCGGGTAGGAGAGTACACCAGAATGTCATCAATGTACACGACCACACCTTGCCCCTGCATGTCCCGGAAGATCTCATCCACGAAGGATTGGAAGACCGAAGGAGCGTTCATCAACCCGTATGGCATGACGAGATACTCGTAATGACCCGAGGTGGTACTAAAGGCTGTTTTCCATTCATCGCCCTCCCTAATGCGCACCAAGTTATATGCGCTCCTGAGATCCAGTTTTGTGAAGAAACGCGTGGATAACTGTATTTCACAGTAATCTGATTGAGACCACGGTAATCAATGCACGGGCGCAACCCTCCATCCTTTTTCTTCACAAAAAAGAAGCTTGAGGACGCAGGGGAAGTGGAGGGCCGTATGTATCCTTGTCTCAAAGATTCGGCTATGTAAGTCTCCATAGCCCTTTTCTCCTCTTGAGACAACGGATACACGTGGCTCCGCGGGAGCGCCGCTCCTGCCTGGAGGTCTATCGCACAATCCCCCTGTCTGTGAGGAGGCAACTGCGTCGCTCTCGATTTACTGAACACAAGTGCCAAATCCCCATATTCAGGGGGAATGTGCATTGCGGGCACTTGGTTTGGACTTTCCACCGAGGTCGCCCCCACGGAAACACCCAGACATCGCCCCTCACACTGAGCAGACCACTCCTTGAGAGCCCTCTGTTGCCACGAAATGGAAGGGTTATGGGTACTTAACCAGGGAATTCCCAGCACCACCGGGTGCGCAGGAGAGTCGATCAGATATAGCTGAATATTCTCCTCATGACCCCCCTGCGTACACATCTTAAGTGGTGCTGTGACCTCCCTAATCAACCCCAAACCCAACGGGCGGCTATCTAATGCATGAACGGGAAATGAAGCGTCAACCGGAAGGAGGGGAATCCCTAAATCTAAACAAGATTTCCGATCAACAAAATTCCCAGCTGCGCCTGAATCTACTAGCGCCTTATGCTGGGAATGAGGTGCAACCTGTGGAAAACTTACAGGTATACAAAAATGTACAACAGAAAGCTCTGGGTAAGTGGGGCGTCTACTCACCTGGGATGGCTCCCCAGTGCGTGGCCTGTTGTCCCCTCCCCCTGGAGACCCTCCCCAGCACCTGGCCGCAGTGTGCCCTCCACGGCCACAAGTGGTACAGGGGACAGCCTCCCTCGGGCTCCTTCTCCTCCTTTCTCTAGCGCCAGCACTTCCGAGCTCCATAGGGCTCGGCTCGGAGGTGCTGGAGGATGGAATGGACGGACCCCACTCGGAACGTCCACGGGTGGCCAGCAGGGTGTCCAGACGGATGGACATGTCGACCAACTGGTCGAACGTAAGGGTGGTGTCCCTGCAAGCCAACTCACGTTGGACGTCCTCCCGTAGGCTACATCGAAAGTGATCGATGAGGGCCCGTTCATTCCACCCTGCATCTACCGCTAGAGTCCGGAACTCCAGTGCGAACTCCTGGGCGCTCCTCCTCCCCTGTCGGAGGTAGAATAGACGCTCCCCCGCCGCTTTCCCCTCAGGTGGATGGTCGATCACGGCCCTGAAGCGACGGGAGAACTCCGCATAGGAGATGGTGGTGGCGTCTATCCTCCTTCATTCGGCGTTGGCCCATTCCAACGCCTTGCCGGTGAGACAGGAGATGAGGGCGGAAACGGTCTCGTGTCCCGAGGGCACCAGGTGTACAGTGGCCAGGTAGAGCTCCACCTGCAGGAGGAACCCCTGACACCCGGCAGCTGTGCCGTCATACGCCCTCGGGAGCGAGAGCCGAATCCCACTGGGTTCCGGAACTTGGGCGGCCGGACTGACCGATGGTGGTGGTGAGGTAGGTGGAGGTGTGGGTAACCCTCTGGACTCCCATCGGTGCAAGGTGTTGATGACGTCCTGCAGAGCGGTCCCCATTCGCTGGATCTGATCATCCTGGCTGCGGACGCGCTCCTCCAACGACTCAGGCGCTGCTGTCGCTCCTGCTGATTCCATAGATGGTGTGTAATTCTGTCAAGGGTTCTGATGTGAATGTGGTGTGGAATCAAGTGCAGGACACATGAGCTCAGTCAAACTTGACTTTACTGGAAAGGCACAAAATGAACGGGTCAAACTAACCCGGAGGCGAACAATACGCAACAGTGCGTAAAATACAAAAACCGACTACGCACGAACAAAAGTGCGACGGTAATAACTAGCGTCTGTCCAAACAACAGTAGAACACCAACAGACAGGAAAAACAATTACACACAACACATGACAGAAACAACGAGAACTTATAGGACACATAATCAACACTAAACATGAACAGGTGTACTAAACAGACCAAACCAATCAAACATCGAAAACAAAGAACGGTGGCAGCTAGTACTCCGGAGACGACGACCGCCGAAGCCTGCCTGAACAAGGAGGAGGAGCAGCCTCGGCCGAAACCGTGACAATCTAAGTGTGTACTAGGCCTATATCATATGCCATTTCTGGGATTCGTTGATTTTCAATTTCAACATGTATGATGAAGAAAATTGTGTTTTATCATAATTCGAAAGTGTCATGAGTAAATATTTTTGACAGCAGCTCTTTGAATATATTTAGGTCTCTGTGGATTTTTCTCTGCCACTGTTCTTTCTGACCTGGTTTCTGACCAGGGCATGAGTTCTAATGGTGTAACAATCCGATATAAGGATAGCAAGGGAAAGGAAAAAAAGCTTTCCGCTCTTTGTGTACAGGTGATCTGGCCAAACAGGTCCTTGTGGGTCAAACGTATTAATTGGTTCCCTAGCCCATCTCGAGAGGAGCAGAAACTAGGCTAATGGTTATTTTTTCATGCACAGGCACATTCTAGTACCAACAGTACCACATACCATTATGTAAATGACGTATTAACTAAAGGGATCTGGCTGTGTACTGTAAAATAATGTGACCCCTTGAGAAATGTGAAACAGCACCTCTGTTTTGATGGTGATTAAAGTGATGGGGGAAACACTGTATAAACAAGGTAAGCGAAGTGACTAAATTAGCTCACTCTTTACTCTAACCAGTTGGATTATTTTTGGTCTATGAAGGTTTTTGTTAAGAAAATGTAAATGTACTAACTGACTGATCTCAAAGTATTTGTGATGTGCACTGACAGATAAAAAAAATAACTACCTTTCTGCAAGGGTTTGTCTTTTTGAAGTTAACAGAGACATCTTGTGGAAGCTCAGGTATACTGCATTTGACAGTTTTGAACTGTCATGCTTTTCTCCAAGAGTTTATGTTGCAGTAGTCTTTTGCCTGGTGTGAAATGTTGATGTTGCAGTACTGTTTCTATTAACCTCAGCCTTACCACCATATCCTGTCTGTTTTTGTATTTTCCAGAATAACTACCTTGTGTTCATGGCCGAGCTGTTCTGGTGGTTTGAAGTGGTGAAGCCCTCCTTTGTACAACCAAGAGTTCTGGACACTGAAGGTAAGTCAGGCGAAGCAATTTTTTGTACTTCAGAACTGTTTTGTATTTTTGCAAACCTTCAGACAGCTCGGTTAAATAATTCCTGTTCTATTTATTGGTTTAAAAGGCCCAGTACAGTCTTTTCCTGTATTTTATATCATATTGTACAACAGCTGATGAAACTAACACTGTAAAACTGTGAAACAATTTTATCAGTGTTATTTCCTGGTAGTTGCTGGTTGAAAATACAATCTACACAGGACCTTCTAATCTAAATTAGTTAATAGACCAATAACAAAGACATTTCCAAACCTCTCTGCCAATAACAGCTAGTTTT
This sequence comes from Coregonus clupeaformis, assembly GCF_020615455.1. NCBI lineage: Eukaryota > Metazoa > Chordata > Actinopteri > Salmoniformes > Salmonidae > Coregonus > Coregonus clupeaformis. The sequence continues at coordinate 7,683,833 of NC_059211.1, forward strand.
CAGTTTTCCCCTCCCCGCTCAGACCACTCCCAGACAGTCCTAGCAAAATTCTTTTTTTGTTGTTGCTAAAAAAACTATTTTTGCCCATTTTAATGGAAATCTACTACAGTAAGGTACTTAACTGTTATCCAGAAATTATTTGATAATGATATAAAAACAGCTGTATTGGGCCTTTAATGAGAGTAAAGTGTTTGTGTTTGGTTTTCAGAGCCAGCCCTTACGTCGTTAAGGAACATGCCCTCTGTTCCCATCTCCAATGTCACCAAGAAGAGCTTCATGGAGAGACCGCCCAGCCAAGAACAACCCAGGTAATATTTGTTATTAATTTATGGTCCCGTTTGGCTCAGTTGGTACGTCATGTTCGATTCCCATTGGGGGCACCCATACGAAAATGTATACACACATATATATTTTAGGGTAGCAAAAGTATTGGGACAAATTCACTTATTAAGTATTTGGTCCAATTTCATAGCACGCAATGACTACATTATATTGTGACTCTACAAATTTGTTGGATGCATTTGCTGTTGGTTTTGATTGTGTTTCAGAATATTTTGTGCCCAATAAAAATTAATGGAAAATAATGTATTTTGTCATTTTGGAGTCACTTTTATTTTAAATAAGAATATAATTGTGTTTCTAAACACTTCTACAGGAATGTGGATGCTATCATAATTACGGGTAATCCTGAATGAATCGTGAATAATGATGAGTGAGAAAGTTACAGATGCACAAATATCATACCCCCCCAAAAATGCTAATCTCCCCTGTTATTGTAAGAATGGCCCCTGCTAGAGCGTCACATCTCTCTACCTCCTCTCCCTCGCGCTTTATCAGCTCCAGTTAATAAAGTAGCTTAAAAATGGACTTTTCTGCTGCTTCCCTCACTCAGATTGGACCGGGTCTGGATCCGACAAGGTCTTTACGGAACAAGTCTAGTTGGAACGGGTCTCTATATTTAACAAATGTATTTATGCATATCGGGTCTGGGTGGGAAAGCCCCAGGTCCATTTCGGAACAGATCCAACTTTTTGGACCTGTGAATGACTCTATAGTACAGTACAGAACGCCCAATCTCTTCTGACCATCAGGATTATTTTGATGTGGTTATCTTGGCTGTCAAAGCCATCTGCAGGGGATACTGATCAGAGGTTTAGCAAACCCATCTGGAATGTATTAAGTAGTCTGGGGTGGGCGCATACTGTACATACAGCGCTCAAGCTATGGTGCCAAGCTTAAAAAAGACCCCATTCCGATCTCTCAACAGAGGTGATAATGTCTTGGTCATTTCGAAACCAGTATGTTTTCACCTTTGTATGTGTTCATGATTGTCAATTATATTTTATATATTTTTCCTCCCTCTAGCCTGCCTCTCCGACCCCAACCTAGGAACTCAGGTAACTAGATCACTAGATGTTTTGGCTTCTACCAATTGATCATTAAATAGATTAAAATATCATACAAATTGATGGATCTGATATGAGATGCTTATTCTCATCCAGGTGAAATAAAGAGATCAACCTCAATGTCCTTTGTGGATGGCTGTGTAGGAACTTGGCCCAAGGAGAAAAGGTTAGTGTCATGTAGCAAGTCAATTAATGATTTTTAACAGACAAAATACTTTTAAATAGGCAATTATTGTTTGGTACATGATTGTCATAACGTATTGGTAAAAAAAGTGCAATACCAATAGCATTTGACTGATTGACTGACTGTTTGTTTTTGCCAGGTCTGGGCCTTACGGGGTATCCTTCGACATCCCTTTTGACAAAGACAACGCCCAGACGTCCACTCCCCCCGGCCGTGGCATGACTCGCTCTACCAGCACAGATGTCTTCAAGGTTCAACAGATGCCCCGGGGCATGAAGAGGAACCTGTCCTTCCAGCCCATCAACGGGCAGGGTGTGGGCATCGGGGAGGAGGGCCTCCCGGACAGCCTGGCAGGGCCCGATCTGCCCAGACAGCCTGGCAGGCCTCAACCCCCTGGAGGCCCACTGAGGTTCCCCAACGGCGGCGCAACCCTGGACAGGCACGGAAATAGCACCGCCACCCCCAGCATGGAGGAAGCCCTTCAGATCATCCACAACACCGGTAGGCAGCTCCCACAGTGCTCCCTGGCAGAGGACATCAAAAACGGGTTCTTCCTGCACAGTCCAAACCAGGGCAGAGGAGGTGGCGTAGTCGGCCTGGACCCTAATGCTCGACCGGAGAACAGCGACCTGGATTCATTGAGCATCATGGACACCACGGAGGTGGACACGGGCATCCACGTGAGGACCGAGGACATCGCCGAGACCCTGGACGAGGACTCATCGCTGAGGGAAGCTCTGAGCATGGAACTGGACATGGACACGCCCAGCCCCTGCCCGAGCAGCTCCGGCTACACCAAATCTCCCTCCACCAGCTCCGGCACCAAGATGACCAGCTTCGCCGAGCAGAAGTTCCGGAAGCTCAGTGTCCCCGAATCAGGGGAGAGAAGCAGCAGCAGCGGGGGCGGCAGCTCCCTCAAGACCACCCCCGAGGGCTCAGAACTGGGCCTCCCGCTGTCTGTCTCCTGGGCACCCACTCTGGAACACAGCCCCGTCCATCAACAGAGCGCGCCCCTCACCCAAGACCCTCCAACTGGGCCAGCCCAGGGCCCTCCCCCTAGTGACCCGGCCCAGGCCATGGCGACGGAGATGGTGGAGCTGCGCATGCGCCTAGAGGAGAAGCGAAAAGCCATTGAGGCGCAGAAGAAGAAGGTGGAGGCCGCATTCACTCGCCACCGCCAGAGGATGGGCCGCTCCGCCTTCCTGGACGTGGTCAAGAGGAAGGGTGATGGCGCCTCGGGGGTAGGAGGACAGGAGGAAGGGGGGAAGACGACAACGGAGGATGAAAGGAAAATAGGGAGGAGCAAAGCGGACACACCCGACGGGGCTGAGCAGGGGCATGGACCCTCCGGAGCCCGCTGGCTGAAATCCTCCTCCGGAGGAGGAGGAGGAAGAGGAGGAGGAGGAGGAGGAGGAGGAGAAGAGGGAGGTCAAGGTCCCGTCGGAGGTCAAGGACCCGGTGAGGTGGATCTAGCTGAATACACACGCTCCATTGAGAAGCTGAACCACTCACTGGGCTTCCTGCAGATGGAGATGCAGCGCCTGGCCCAACAACAGGAGGTCATCATGGCCATGAGAGAACAAAAGCAACAAAAGGCCTGGGTCATCCCCCCTCCCCAGACCTCGCCCCAGAAATACACCCGCACCTCCGCCCGCTCCTCCGACTCACCCTCCCCGGCCGACTCACCCCACTCCGCCCACCGCTCGCCCACCAGCATCAAGAGGAAGTCGGCCTCCTTTCACTCACGGAACCCCCGCACGCCACGCCCCAGCGAGCTCAAGCTGGCCCCCTATAACCGCTGCCTGACAGCGCCCCAGTCCGTGGACAGCCTCCCCCGCCTGCGCCGGTTCTCCCCATTCCAGCCCATGGCCTTTGCCTACATGGGGGAGAAACCCACCGGTCAAACCACAGAGACCGAGGACAAGGATAGGGACATGGACACTGAACCCCTGCTATCCCCAGAGGGAGAGGCTGGTAGTGCCTCCCCAGCCAAAGACAACCAGAAAAGACAAGAAGGGACCCGAGAGATTGCCAAGAAGGATGAAGCGGAGGAACATGAGGAGATGGAAGTAGAGGAGAAGAAGCAGGTGAAAATGGATGAGATCAAACCCATAATAGTGTCGACTGTATCTGAAGTGCTGGCCCAGCCAGTGAAAGAGACCTTTACGGTCACCCCCACCGAGACCCCCCTTATCTCAGACCTCTTTGGCGGTGCCAGAAGCAACCTGATTGAGGTGCCTCTGTACGTGCTCAAGCCACTTGAGGGAGAAGGCATGGAGGAGAGTGGAGACATGGAGGGGACCTATGGCGATGACAAAAAAAATTCCTGTGGCTTTTTCTTTAAGGTAGGAAGTTAAAGATACACGATAGAAGTTTAGTTGCTAATAGTTGTGAGTTAATCTCTACACAATATTTATGTCCATTTAGGGGAACCCTTTTGGCTCAAGAGTACTCCAAGGCAAAAGTTCTTTACAGCCTCTTAAACAGTCATTCTGATTTCTATGTAAAATAGCCTTTTGAGTGACTAAAACATCACCCATAATATTTCTTCCCGATATAAATGCTCAACATTTTAGAAAAAGTAATTTTTCTCTCATGTCAAACTATCAGGAAGTCTGAAAAGACAGAGTGAGTGAGCGGGGAGTTGGTAGGCTGAGTGGGCAGGGAGCTCACCTTGAATGATGGTTCTTTGAAAACACCTATTCAAGCAACATGCAGTGAGCATTTTTGCACTGAGATTATCTCAAGCAAATTTGCTAATACACAAAGCAACTCAAACAACAGTTTCTGTCATACATAAATTCATGATTTCACAAATGATTTGTTTATCCAACTGTTTGGTTATTGTAACAGTATCAATATAGACAAAATGTTGGCCGTATAATTTAGCTAGCTAGCCCAAATGGAATTGTCAGCACTGTTTATCAAGCTAGCTAGCTAGCTAGTTCATCTTGAACAATTTCAGTTGAAACTTTACAGGGTAAGGTCTGGGTACATTTCAATAAATATATATATATTGACTGCCAAACAATGTTCATATACTGTATCATGACTATCAATGATGTCAAGAAGTATGAATCTCCCGTTTGGCATGTCTCTTGATGTAATGACATGACAACTGCATCTGAGTTTTGGGCAACCCTTCCCCCGCTTTTGTTCCATGCTGGCTGATAGGGCCGGTTCCAGGCACAAGCGACATAAGAGGCCACTAAAGCCTCGTTCACACTGCAGGCCTTAATGCTCAAATCACTTTTGTTTTTCAAATCCGTTTTGGAATACTGACTGTCCAAACAGCAAGTGACCAAATCGGATTTGTGTGTGTTCAGACATTTGCTGAAATGGCTGCGCTAGTTGTCATAGTGATGACGGGTGTGTGCACAGTGGTGTGGGCTGATTGGTGGTGGTGCTCGTGCTTCCTAACACGAGCACCACCACAAGCTAAGGTGACAACATTGCCTGCCATGGATGTTTCCCTGTTGCTTTGAATGTTCAAAATCATAGTGTAAGAACACTTTTAAAGCTTCTCAGGATAAGATGATCCAACTTTCAAAACTATTCATTTTTGGCTAGCCAGAGCACTCTAACTAGCTAGCTAGGTTTGTGTTTAGCTTTCTAGCACATTCACTAATTTATTTATAAGCTAGTTAGCTACCACGTCATGTTCTTGTCAAACTGTCAACAGAGTAGCTAGCAAGCAACAGATTTGACCATTCATACACAAGTCGCATGGCCAGGAATCAGATTTGTATCTGACTTCAAACCACCTACGAAGATGGTTTGAAATGTGGCTTGTAATATCCGATTCTGTCAGTCACTGACAGTCACTGAATTAGCCATGTCAGCTAACAATTGTTTGATTGGTAGTTAGTCTAGCCAGCTTTCTAAACTTGTATTAATCATGGCTGAATACCGACCGGGCACGCAGGGCACGTGCCCAGGGGCCCTGACCTCCAGGGGGCCCCCATTGATTTTGTTAGTCATTCTCACTCAGATATCATATTAACATGGTATAAGTAATTGCAAAATGTGTAGAATTGCAGGAAATTAACTTTAAATCAAAACAAATTATCCACCTTCAAGAGGGGTGCCACTAAAATGTTTTACTGTGAGGTGGGGGGCCCCCCAACCAAATCTATCTTAGGGCCCCTGGCAGAAGACCTAGCTAGCCAGTTACTAGCTAACACCAAACACAGATTAAAGCATATTTTTGCCTTAGATGAATAGGGGAAACCTCTTATTATATTTGCTGACACGCTGCAGTAACATTTTGGCACCAGTAGACTAGCTAACTAGCTATGTAAACAACGCCCCTCTGCAAACACACCTTCTGTGATGTTGGTTACAAGGTGGTACTTATTTAAATGAGGTAAGAGGTTAAGACATTACCATTTGTGTTTTAAAATGAGAGGCTTATTGTGATGTCACAAAAAGCCCTTCATAATCATGCCTCCTGAATTGAAGTGTTTGACATGGGGGATGGGACCAGTAACTTTATGATCAAACTTTATCAATGTAGAAGCAACAGTCATTTTTCATACTTTGGTCATCCTACTTTGATCTGGTTTCATCCAAATATCATCCAATTTCAAATCAAATTAAAGTTTATTGGTAACGTACACAGATTTGCAGGTGTTCTAGCAGGTGCAGTGAAATACTTTATATAAATACGTGGTGTGTAAGGGAGAGTGGTGTAAATTGAGCCAAAGTGGTAAGTTGAGCCACCCTTGTTTCTATGAAACCATACACAAAATGAATCATTTGACCAAATATTTTGGAAGAGGTCATCATTTCATGGAGTCTGTGAAGAAAAAAAAACACATGGAAAAATTGGTAAGACAAAAAACTGATTTTTTTATGATGCTTGTATCTAATCAAAGTAGATAATTTTAAGATTGTTCTATACATCAGTTGGGCTTTCTATAAGCTACAAATGAGGTCCTAAACCTATCATGAAAGTCATCCTTGTAGCTGTGTCGGCTAATATAGTCAAAATGTTTGCCTTGGGGTAAGTTGAGCCAATGGCAAGTTGAACAAATTGAAAGACATTATCGCTGGGATATGAGGTAACAATAGGGCCTGGCATGTGTTAAAAGTGTAAAAAAAAAAAAGTACAACATTTTTGTTAGGTGTTAAGCCTGTGTTAAAAGTTGCTTAAAATTATTAAAAGACAAAAAAGCTATTGTGATTATGTTGAATTGTGTTTGGGAAATAAAAATAGACATGGTTTTAAAAACGTATTGGTAATATTTCATTCAGTACAGAAAAAGCAGCTTTACTTACCCTTTCCCGCACTCAATTTACCCCGTACCCGGGGTAAGTTGTGCCAAGAGACCACTTTTTTGTTCGGGACCTTTTTATGTTTGGGAATAATCTCCAAAATAATAGCTATTACATTAGTGTGTTATTTTAGCCATTTCATTAGTGTGTAAATGGCAGATTCTGGACATTTGACTGCCAAGAATGACTATTGTCTTACAGTGAGGGAAAAAAGTATTTGATCCCCTGCTGATTTTGTACGTTTGCCCACTGACAAAGAAATGAACAGTCTATAATTGTAATGGTAGGTTTATTTTAACAGTGAGAGACAGAATAACAACAACAAAAATCCAGAAAAACGCATGTAGAAAATTTTATAAATAGATTTGCATTTTAATGAGGGAAATAAGTATTTGACCCCCTCTCAATCAGAAAGATTTCTGGCTCCCAGGTGTCTTTTATACAGGTAACGAGCTGAGATTAGGAGCACACTCTTAAAGGGAGTGCTCCTAAACTCAGCTTGTTACCTGTATAAAAGACACCTGTCCACAGAAGCAATCAATCAATCAGATTCCAAACTCTCCACCATGGCCAAGACCAAAGAGCTCTCCAAGGATGTCAAGGACAAGATTGTAGACCTACACAAGGCTGGAATGGGCTACAAGACCATCGCCAAGCAGCTTGGTGAGAAGGTGACAACAGTTGGTGCAATTATTCGCAAATGAAAGAAACACAAAAGACCTGTCAATCTCCCTCTGCCTGGGGCTCCATGCAAGATCTCACCTCATGGAGTTGCAATGATTATGAGAACGGTGAGGAATCAGCCCAGAACTACACGGGAGGATTTTGTCAATGATCTCAAGGCAGCTGGGACCATAGTCACCAAGAAAACAATTGGTAACACACTACGCCGTGAAGGACTGAAATCCTGCAGCGCCCGCAAGGTCCCCCTGCTCAAGAAAGCACATATACAGGGCCGTCTGAAGTTTGCCAACGAACATCTGAATGATTCAGAGGAGAACTGGGTGAAAGTGTTGTGGTCAGATGAGACCAAAATGGAGCTCTTTGGCATCAACTCATTTCGCCGTATTTGGAGGAGGAGGAATGCTGCATATGATCCCAAGAACACCATCCCCACCATCAAACATAGAGGTGGAAACATTATGCTTTGGGGGTGTTTTTCTGCTAAGGGGACAGGACAACTTCACCGCATCAAAGGGACGATGGGAGGTCCATGTACCGTCAAATCTTGGGTGAGAACCGCCTTCCCTCAGCCAGGGCATTGAAAATGGGTCGTGGATGGGTATTCCAGCATGACAATGACCCAAAACACACGGCCCTGGCCAAAGTGTGGATTTGTTGTTATTCTGTCTCTCACTGTTCAAATAAACCTACCATTAAAATTATAGACTGATCATGTCTTTGTCAGTGGGCAAACGTACAAAATCAGCAGGGGATCAAATACTTTTTTCCCTCACTGTAAACAAAAGCAAATTTGCTTTGGTTCTGTTGGCGGCCATCTTTGTTTTTTGGAAGGAAATACTCTGTTTTTAATATGAGATGATTCATGATTTTTTAAATAGGTCAAGCCGAGGACAACATGGTCTTTCCTGTTGTGGGGAGGGTATCTAGCTAGCTACAGTCGTCTGTGCCTTTATCTAGGTCAGGAAACTGGAGCTTGTAAATAATTCAAATGCAGCTGCTGAGAAGTGGGTTCGTAGAGATGTTGAGCTAGTTGTAGGATAGTTCTGATGAGGTTCACATGCAATTTTCAGCATTCAGATCAAATTATCAGATTTTGCACATGGTATTGGATCTTGTGTGCCATAGTAAGAAATAGTCGTCAGTAGAGGGGTGTTGCTATTAGAGAGAGCACCGCTCCCAGTTTAGTTGTAAAGTTACTTAGGAAATACACAGAGCAAGTGGCTTTTGGTCAGACTCAGATTAAACCTAGGGCAGCCTACTCTTAGACTAAAAACCATGTTCAATTAATAGTCTCCATTGAAAGTGCTAGCATGTTCAAAGAAAAGTCTCCACTAAAAGTGCTTTCAAGTCCAGAGTAGTAGGTATAATCTTGGTCTGTGCAGATGCCCCTTTAAATGTACCAGAAGAAACAACATCTCACATTAACCAGGGAAGTCCTGAGGGATCCTGTAACTGTACATCATTGGTTATGAAAGAATACCACTGACTGTTTGTGTGTACCTGTCCCCAGGATGACGGTAAGGGGGAGGACAACATGGCTCAGAAAAGGGCTGCTCTCGTGGAGAAGAGGCTGAGGAGGGAGAAGGAGACGCAGCAGAAGAAGCTGCAGCAGGAGGCGGAGCTAGAGCAGAAGAAGGAGGAGGCACGGTATGTATTCATACTCACACCCACGTACAGACACTCCCACTTGAGCTATTTTAAAAGCCCCTCACATAGTATCGTGTTGTTTTACGTTAGTCAATCAAATTGTATTTGTCAAAGTATATCAAATGCTAATGCAATTAGCAAAAGTACATTACTACTGATTGTCTGGTAATGTGCATCAATCAGTATTCACATACTTTGATCAATTGCATACCATCTGATTGCTCCCGGTCATAGTTTGAGATGTTCTTGATTCTTGGTCATCATCTACTATGTCTCCTTTGCCCTCTCCACTTCCTCTCAGAGTAAAAGCAGAGGAGGAGCGCGTGAGGAAGGAGGAGGAGAAGGCCCGCCGGGAGTTCATCAAGCAGGAGTACATGAGGAGGAAGCAGCTCAAGCTCATGGAGGACATGGACACAGTGATCAAACCGCGACTGGCCTGCGCCAAACAGAGGAGAGCCCGGCCCAAGTCCATCCACCGGGACAGCATGGACTCCCCCAGAACCCTGGCCAGGGCGGCAGGTAACCATGGAAACCTCTCTCAGGGATCACTGTTGGTGTCGTGTTGGTGTGGTGTGTCTGCCCATGTGCCGCCCATGTGCCGCCGTCTGGCGCCACAGCTAGCTTTGTGCCACTTGCGATAAAACACTGTTTCTCTGCAGCTCAGCGTGGGTTCTTATGGTAGACTACAGAGTGTACTAGTTCTGGTTGAGATCTGCATGCCAACTAGTACTATTAAGAAATTGCTTCATTATGAAAGCAACTTATTTTCAATTCAGTAGCTAACCCTGCCTGATTTCTTAACTGCTTTGCCAAACCAATTCAACCAATTTGATCTTGTAATGCAATGTGTAGCTTGAATCGATCTCTGATAGCTTGGCAAGGACATCTCATTATGCTATGTGGGACTTTGGATGGTTTCCATGACAACCATCATCAGTCTTTGACTATGAAAAGGAACTCAAAATCAAAATACAGAGGTGTGTGTGTTTGCACACATCAAATGATGCTGCAGATAGCTGTGACAAGGTGGGCACAAAGTACTGTGGACGGACTCGTGTTGTTGTTGTGGTCGTGGTGTAACGGTGTTGTCCCATCTTGTGCAAAACTTGTGTTTCACATCCAGGTTCACGACCTCGTGTTTTTTCAGTCTCCAGCTTGTCTCTGGCCTCGCTCAACCTGGGAGACAGTGACAGTGTGCACTCTGAGAAGAGAACACCAAGGTAAGATTCCTTTCTATTAACAGTATATGAAACACACTTCTGCATACGCCTACATGAATTTCATCTTAACATTTATTCTACTTTAAGGGGTGAATCGTAACTTCGACTTAAGTTTCATTTTCACTTAGTCATGCATTGATGTCAATGGGTGACCATTTTACTTAAGTTAAAAAAAAATCCCAAAATGTTTATTTATAATCTGTTTCATTGAACTTGAGTATCACTTCTGACCTGATTTTTAACCCTCTCTCTAGCCAATGGCTTTTAACCTAACATTTTCTGTATTCTCTACACAATTTTTTCCTACCTACTATCTCACTCTCTCCTAATGTTTTGGAACTGTCAGAAGTGCTAGCTTACACTCTGGCAGTCTGTGCTTCTTTCTGAGCTCTCATAAACTGAGAAGGAGAAGGTTAGTTCCTGTGTAGTAGTTTAACCCTGAATCCACCTCACTGTCCCAGCTTCTGTAGCATAAGAACGAGAGTTCTTATGGGAAGTCTTAAGACACTGGGGCAACACCAAGTCCAGGGTCCTGTTCATTAGGACACGCAAAGGAAAACCTTTTGCAACAGAAAACAAAAAAAGGTGTTTCTTATTGGACAAGTCCAGGTAGTCCCCTCCCTGTTTTAGTCCGTTTTCGTTCCATTTGGTGTCTAATGAACACGACCCATGTGATGCTTCATGGTCCCACCACCCCCCTTCAATGTGACAGAGATCTCACCATCAACCCCTGCGTAAATGCATTTTCCCCAATGCACTACACAGAACAATTGTTCTGTTTTCCCTATGTCACATTGTCACTGCCTATATTCCTGCTGCTTCGTAACCTCTTCCCTATGTTAAGTGTATCTAGATAAGATGCTTCGAGATATAGGTGCTTGTAGTATCTATCCCTCAAGAACACTTGATTGCGTCACATTGCTTCACTGCTACCCATGCTTGTATGAGAGTAAAGATATACCCTTTTCACGCTATCGTTCCGACCCAAACCAAATTGTGCTGGCTCAGATATTTCGTTTACACATTTTCCCTTTCAGTATGGTTCCAGCAACTATGGTGGATGCGTAATCAGGCCAGCTCAGTATAGCTTGGTTTGGTTCAGTTGTTTGAAAAGCCCTTTAGAGAGCTTGAACTTAAGGTTTTGATAAGCAAAGAACCGTAGTATCCAAAGCCAATCCCTGTTAGCGATGTTCAAATTTACTTGGGTACACACTGTTTGTACTGTGCACACAAATAGCTTGTACAGTTTTCCCATGGAAAGCGGGAAGTCCTTGCACATCATTCTATATGTGGTAACAAAACTGTAGTACCCATGGAAAGAGGTGACCTAAGTGCCTGTGTCTCTCTCTCTCTCTCTCTGTGTGTGTGTGTGTGTGTGTGTGTGTGTGTGTGTGTGTGTCTGTGTGTCAGGCCTGATTCTGCAGATGGTTTTCTGTCCCCTTGTCGATCTGGGAGCCGGAATGGGGAGGACGATTGGGAGAACGGTTCCACCACCTCGTCTGTTAAATCCAACACAGAGTACACAGGTGGGTGATCAACTCATTACACACACCAGTGACACATTATTGTATTATTTTTATTAGCTGTATTATAATTCTTTGTGATTGGCTTTGCTAACTGAGTGTACTTCATGCTTTTAAGATATCTGATTTGGGTCCAATTCATCAATCTAAGCTGCTATTATATGGGATAGGATATAGGATTAACTTTAATGTCCCTGAGGGGGTAATTGTCTTAGAGACACAGTACTGCTGTATACAAAATAGACACTGTACATTCCACACTCACCATAATACATAAATTGCACGATACCCAATGGGGGGTTTAAATGGGTTTCCATCTCATTTTCAACTCTTCTGATTGTTTTGTCACCAAAACAATTGTGTTATATAGCAAATGTGCCCACTCTGTTATTGCCTTAGCCAACAGCTCGCAGTTACAGTGCAGGTATAGCCTACATGATGAGATTATTATGGACAAAAGAGCGAGATTATTTTTATTTGTCAAACGGCAGCCAAGCATCGATCATCATGTCACCAGAATCAAGCTCATCACCTTTCACCTTCATCACCCTATGAAATTCATCATAATTTCTCAAGCCGTAGTGGGAGGACACACAACATGTCATCGCATTACTCCAAGATTATTTCGTTATTATATCAATATTTGCACATACAGTTGAAGTCGGAAGTTTACATACACTTAGGTTGGATTCATTAAAACTCGTTTTTCAACCACTCCACAAATTTCTTGTTAACAAACTATCGTTTTGGCAAGTCGGTTAGGACATCTACTTTGTGCATGACACAAGTAATTTTTCCAACAATTGTTTACAGACAGATTATTTCACTTATAATTCACTGTATCACAATTCCAGTGGGTCAGAACTTTACATACCCTAAGTTGACTGTGCCTTTAAACAGCTTGGAAAATTCCAGAAAATGATGTCATGGCTTTAGAAGCTTCTGATAGGCTAATTGACATCCTTTGAGTCAATTGGAGGTGTTCCTGTGGATGTATTTCCAGGCCTACCTTCAAACTCAGTGACTCTTTGCTCGACATCATGGGAAAATCAAAAGAAATCAGCCAAGACTTCAGAAAAAAAATTGTAGACCTCCACAAGTCTGGTTCATCCTTGGGAGCAATTTCCAAACGCCTGAAGGTACCACGTTCATCTGTACAAACAATAGCACGCAGGTATAAACACCATGGGACTACGCAGCCGTCATACCACTCAGGAAGGAGACGTGTTCTGTCTCCTAGAGATGAACGTACTTTGGTGCGAAAAGTGCAAATCAATCCCAGAACAACAGCAAAGTACCTTGTGAAGATGCTGGAGGAAACAGGTACAAAAGTATCTATATCCACAGTAAAACGAGTCCTATATCGACATAACCTGAAAGGCCGCTCAGCAAGGAAGAAGCCACTGCTCCAAAACCGCCATAAAATAGCCAGACTACGGTTTGGGGACAAAGATCGTACTTTTTGGAGAAATGTCCTCTGGTCTGATGAAACAAAAATAGAACTGTTTGGCCATAATGACCATCATTATGTTTGGAGGAAAAAGGGGGTTGCTTGCAAGCCGAAGAACACCATCCCAACCGTGAAGCATGGGGGTGGCAGCATCATGCTGTGGGGGTGCTTTGCTGCAGGAGGGACTGGTGCATTTCACAAAATAGATGGCATCATGAGGAAGGAAAATTATGTGGATATATTGAAGCAACATCAGTCAGGAAGTTAAAGCTTGGTCGCAAATGGGTCTTCCAAATGGACAATGACCCCCAGCATACTTCCAAAGTTGTGGCACAATGGCTTAAGGACAACAAAGTCAAGGTATTGGAGTGGCCATCACAAAGCCCTGACCTCAATCCTATAGAAAAGTTGTGGGCAGAACTGAAAAGGCGTGTGCGAGCAAGGAGGCCTATAAACCTGACTCAATTACACCAGCTCTGTCAGGAGGAATGGGCCAAAATTCACCCAACTTATTGTGGGAAGCTTGTGGAAGGCTACCTGAAACGTTTGACCCAAGTTAAACAATTTAAAGGCAATGCTACCAAATACTAATTGAGTGTATGTAAACTTCTGACCCACTGGGAATGTGATGAAAGATATAAAAGCTGAAATAAAGAATTCTCTCTACAATTATTCTGACATTTCACATTCTTAAAATAGTGGTGATCCTAACTGACCTAAGACAGGGATTTTTTTACTAGGATTAAATGTCAGGAATTGTGAAAAACTGAGTTTAAATGCATTTGGCTAAGGTGTATGTAAACTTCTGACTTCAATTGTAAAAGCGTTTCCACCGCCATTTCTTGCATAATTAATTTTACCAACACAAAAAAATCCCACCTTGTCTAGCATATTTTGTTTTGTCGACATTTGGAAAGTTTACCGATAAATTCTATCAGGCCTGTCGTGAAATGTTTATCAGACTTCACTCGCATAAAAAGGTTGGATGGAAAAGAGGTAGCCTAGCGGTTACAGCGTTGAGCCAGTAACCAAAACGTTGCTGGTTCGATTCCCCGAACCGACAAGGTGAATAATCTATCGATGTGCCCTTGAGCAAGGCACTTAACCCTAATTCCCCCTGTAAGTCGCTCTGGGTAAGAGTGTCTACTAAACTTAACCAAATTTCAACATAGAAAAATCTTGTATTAAATATGTTGAATTTGTACCTTTTAAAACAATGTCATATCTTTAACGTTATATCCACTATCAGAAAAAAAAACAATAGGCTGGGCATCACCTCCTACTGGAGAATTGATCTATCTACAGCTACCCTTTGGTATCCCATCCAGGGTTTTAACCAAGCCTTACTTTGCTATGAAATTTGTCACTGACTATTACCAATGTGCTATGGTAAGAATGATTGTTGAGAGATCTCCACTTATAAACTAAATAGATTCACTGTTGCTATCAAAGTCATTCCAAAGTGTAGGTTTTACAGAGCAAATTAAATGTGACCATACTTTATCACTCATATATCATCAATGATGCTATTTAGGCCTATATAGCATTTACAATGTCATCAACAACTATTGTTTAATTAAACCTAGGATTAAACTAAAAATAGACAATACATAGGCCTAGGGTTTCAAGCTGTGGTTGATTTCAAGTTTAAAGATATTTAGTGACATTGAAATGTGTTTGGTCAAATAGTAACATTTGAAGGAGATGTATTTTCTGCTTGAATAGTTCCATCTGTGCCACAAACTTACTCTGGCTTTAATTCCAGTTTGTCTACATTTAGTCCTATTCTTTGTTGATATTTGGTTGCGTTCAGAGGCATCATGTACATAGGGGGCACAAGGGCACGTTCCCCCCTCAGATTTGTCATTTTGTTTTGGCATAATGATTATGGCTCTAGATTGCGGGAAAAAGCTGTTTCAGTTGTTTGAAAAATGCTATATTCTCCAACATCAGCCCCCCTCCGGACCCCCCCCCCCATCCACATGTACTTCATGTTCCCTATAATTGGTGCATGACGCTCCTGGTTGCATTGACAACCAAACACAATTCAATATCTCTTTTGAAATACAATAAATGGTAAAAGGTAGGCATCAAAATTATTGACACCCCTAAAGATTCTTATAAATAAAGTAGTCAAAAGTTTAGTATTTGGTCCCATATTCCTATCACGCAATGACTACATCAAGCTTTTGACTCTCCAAACTTGTTGGATGCATTTGCAGTTAGTTTTGGTTGTGTTTCAGATTATTTTGTGCCCAATAGAAATGTATGGTAAATCATGTATTGTGTCATTTTGGAGTCACATATTGTAAATAAGATTAGAATATGTTTCTAAACACTTCTACATTAATGTGGATGCTACCATGATTACGGATAATCCTGAATGAATTGTGAATAATGTCAAAGATCATACCCCTAAGACCTCCCCTGTTATTTGTAATGGTGAGAGGTTCGCATTTCTTGGACATATGATATTTGACCCTCTTTGATTATCAGAACGTGACATTGGACTTCTGTTAAGGACGCTTTCATGAACAAGTGTTCAATCATGGCCAGCTGGTCAGGTTAGCATAGGGCTAAATGTGCCAGGTTATCCAATGGGAACAGCTAACATGTAGCGTTTTATCACATGCAACTACGTCGGCGATTTTAATCAGCAGATGCGCATTTTAAACTGAAACCTTTTCTGATGTTCGCAAGTATGGACCCCCTGAAATTGCCCTACCATTACCTGGTTGCTAAAATTCTATAATGTTCGCCTAATTTCAGTTTATGTGAGGAAAAACAAGCAATGTATAGTGCAGAGAATCATTGTATCATCTAAACCGATGTGAAATATATTTTCAATAAGCAAAAATATTGTATTGTCAGCTGTTTGAAACTGGTGTGCAGAAATTGCTCTTCCATTTCCTGGTTGATAAAATTCTAATAGTTAGTCTAATTTCAGTTTATGTGACAAAACAAGCAAGTATAGTGTAGACCAAAACCAAAAATATTGTATTTTCAGCTGTTTGAAGCTGGTGTACAAAACTGAAAGTAAAAGATGCAAAAACTCAACTTACAGTGGGGAAAAAAGTATTTAGTCAGCCACCAATTGTGCAAGTTCTCCCACTTAAAAAGATGAGAGAGGCCTGTAATTTTCATCATAGGTACACGTCAACTATGACAGACAAAATGAGAATTTTTTCCAGAAAATCACATTGTAGGATTTTTTATGAATTTATTTGCAAATTACAGTGAGGGAAACAAGTATTTTATCCCCTGCTGATTTTGTACGTTTGCCCACTGACAAAGAAATGATCAGTCTATAATTTTAATGGTAGGTTTATTTGAACAGTGAGAGACAGAATAACAACAAAAAAATCCAGAAAAACACATGTAAAAGTTTTTATTAATTGATTTACATTTTAATGAGGGAAATAAATATTTGACCCCCTCTCAATCAGAAAGATTTTCTGGCTCCCAGGTGTCTTTTATACAGGTAATGAGCTGAAATTAGGAGCACACTCTTAAAGGGAGTGCTCCTAATCTCAGTTTGTTATCTGTACAAAAGACATCTGTCCACAGAAGCAATCAATCAATCAGATTCCAAACTCTCCACCATGGCCAAGACCAAAGAGCTCTCCAAGGATGTCAGGGACAAGATTGTAGACCTACACAAGGCTGGAATGGGCTACAAGACCATCGCCAAGCAGCTTGGTGAGAAGGTGATAACAGTTGGTGTGATTATTCGCAAATGGAAGAAACACAAAATAACTGTCAATCTCCCTCGGCCTGGGGCTCCATGCAAGATCTCACCTAGTGGAGTTGCAATGATCATGAGAACGGTGAGGAATCAGCCCAGAACTACACGGGAGGATCTTGTCAATGATCTCAAGGCAGCTGGGACCATAGTCACCAAGAAAACAATTGGTAACACACTACGCCGTGAAGGACTGAAATCCTGTAGCACCCGCAAGGTCCCCCTGCTCAAGAAAGCACATATACAGGCCTGTCTGAAGTTTGCCAATGAACATCTGAATGATTTAGAGGAGAACTGGGTGAAAGTGTTGTGGTCAGATGAGACCAAAATGGAGCTCTTTGGCATCAACTCAACTTGCACTGTTTGGAGGAGGAGGAATGCTGCCTATGACCCCAAGAACACCATCCCCACCGTCAAACATGGAGGTGGAAACATTATGCTTTGGAGGTGTTTTTCTGCTAAGGGGACAGGACAACTTCACCGCATCAAAGGGACGATGGACGGGGCCATGTACCGTCAAATCTTGGGTGAGAACCTCCTTCCCTCAGCCAGGTTTTTGAAAATGGGTCGTGGATGGGTATTCCAGCATGACAATGACCCAAAACACACGGCCAAGGCAACAAAGGAGTGGCTCAAGAAGAAGCACATTAAGGTCCTGGAGTGGCCTAGCCAGTCTCCAGACCTTAATCCCATAGACAAGTGGAGGGAGCTGAAGGTTTGAGTTGCCAAATGTCAGGCTCGAAACCTTAATGATTTGGAGAAGATCTGCAAAGAGGAGTGGGACAAAATCCCTCCTGAGATGTGTGCAAACCTGGTGGCCACTTACAAGAAATGTCTGACCTCTGTGATTGCCAACAAGGGTTTTGCCACCAAGTACTAAGTCATGTTTTGCAGAGGGGTCAAATACTTATTTCCCTCATTAAAATGCAAATCAATTTATAACATTTTTTACATGTGTTTTTCTGGATTTTTTTGTTGTTATTCTGTCTCTCACTTTTCAAATAAACCTACCATTAAAATTATAGACTGATCATGTCTTTGTCAGTGGGCAAACGTACAAAATCAGCAGGGGATCAAATACTTTTTTCCCCTCACTGTATGGTGGAAAATAATTATTTGGTCAATAACAAAAGTTTCTCAATACTTTGTTATATACCCTTTGTTGGCAATGACACAGGTCAAACGTTTTCTGTAAATCTTCACAAGGTTTTCACACACTGTTGCTGGTATTTTGGCCCATTCCTCCATGCAGATCTCCTCTAGAGCAGTGATGTTTTGGGGCTGTCGCTGGGCAACACGGACTTTCAACTCCCTCCAAAGATTTTCAATGGGGTTGAGATCTGGAGACTGGCTAGGCCACTCCAGGACCTTGAAATGGTTCTTACGAAGCCACTCCTTCGTTGCCCGGGCGGTGTGTTTGGGATCATTGTCATGCTGAAAGACCCAGCCACGTTTCATCTTCAATGCCCTTGCTGATGGAAGGAGGTTTTCACTCAAAATCTCACGATACATGGCCCCATTCATTCTTTCCTTTACACGGATCAGTCGTCCTGGTCCCTTTGCAGAAAAACAGCCCCAAACCATGCTTCACAGTAGGTATGGTGTTCTTTGGATGCAACTCATCATTCTTTGTCCTCCAAACACGACGAGTTGAGTTTTTACCAAAAAGTTCTATTTTGGTTTCATCTGACCATATTACATTCTCCCAATCCTCTTCTGGATCATCCAAATGCACTCTAGCAAACTTCAGACGGGCCTGGACATGTACTGGCTTAAGCAGGGGGACACGTCTGGCACTGCAGGATTTGAGTCCCTGGCGGCGTAGTGTGTTACTGATGGTAGGCTTTGTTACTTTGGTCCCAGCTCTCTGCAGGTCATTCACTAGGTCCCCCCGTGTGGTTCTGGGATTTTTGCGTGGAGCCCCAGATCGAGGGAGATTATCAGTGGTCTTGTATGTCTTCCATTTCCTAATAATTGCTCCCACAGTTGATTTCTTCAAACCAAGCTGCTTACCTATTGCAGATTCAGTCTTCCCAGCCTGGTGCAGGTCTACAATTTTGTTTCTGGTGTCCTTTGACAGCTCTTTGGTCTTGGCCATAGTGGAGTTTGGAGTGTGACTGTTTGAGGTTGTGAACAGGTGTCTTTTATACTGATAACAACTTCAAACAGGTGCCATTAATACAGGTAACGAGTGGAGGACAGAGGAGCCTCTTAAAGAAGAAGTTACAGGTCTGTGAGAGCCAGACATCTTGCTTGTTTGTAGGTGACCAAATACTTATTTTCCACCATAATTTGCAAATAAATTCATTAAAAATCCTACAATGTGATTTTCTGGATTTTTTTCTTCTCTATTTGTCTTTCATAGTTGACGTGTACCTATGATGAAAATTACAGGCCTCTCTCATATTTTTAAGTGGGAGAACTTGCACAATTGGTGGCTGACTAAATTATTTTTTTCCCCACTGTGAGAACAGAAAGCATAGAACTAGCACACATTGCACAGATCTACCGCTTCCTAGACTTGCTTTCAATGACAATTACAGATCTATAACTCACATTTCTATGTGAATTTGGTCTGGTCGCCCAAAAAGTTACATATTGCAGCTTCAAGGCAGGGGAGAGTTGTTTCAGTTCAGGCTGTGTTGTTGCAATTCGCCTAGTTTCCACAAGGGGGTTGCATTTTACCAAGAGACCCTTTAAAGTTGGAAGTACCACTCTTAACAGGTTCAGTTTTTGTCACTCTGCACATTGGTTGGGTAACATGTTGAATCTAATGCCATGATTGCTCAGCATTAATGATTATGTTTTTGACTTGAGACAATCAAAACAGAGGAGCGAAATGAACTCTTAGCGAAATTTCAGTCAGAAATTATCAGATGATGATTGCGTAGTGGGCCCTTAGTCTAAAGATTCCATGATGAGTAATGTTAAGATAATACCTATAAATGATTTACTCACAGACTGCTGGGACAAGTCAGAGGCCCCAGATAGAATGGTTGCTATGACGACTGATCATCTTCCCTATGTTTGCACAGGGCCCAAATTGTACAAGGAGCCGAGTGCCAAATCGAATAAGCATATCATCCAGAACGCACTGGCCCACTGCTGCCTGGCAGGCAAGGTCAACGAAGGCCAGAAGAGCAAGATTCTAGAGGTAATGTGTTCTCTACAATCTGGTCATTCTATTTCTACGGTGTTGGTAGTACTTCAATACAATGAAATAACATCTCAGATGAATGTTTTCTTAACATTATATTAATTTGATTATGGTGATGTTTACTAGGAATATGTTCATAGGGGATCTATTTTTTATGCAGCAACTGCTGGTCACCAAGCTATTATCATTAAATTGTTTACATTTTAGTCATTTAGCAGACGCTCTGAACAAGAGCGACTTACAGGAGCAATTAGGGTTTAGTGCCTTGCTCAAGGGCACATCGACAGATTTTTCACCTAGTGGGCTCGGGGATTCGAACCAGTGACCTTTCGTTTACTAGTCCAAC
Source organism: Coregonus clupeaformis (assembly GCF_020615455.1). Taxonomy (NCBI): domain Eukaryota; kingdom Metazoa; phylum Chordata; class Actinopteri; order Salmoniformes; family Salmonidae; genus Coregonus; species Coregonus clupeaformis. Next base: position 7,704,469 of record NC_059211.1, read on the forward strand.
CCTCTTAACCGCTAGACACGTCTGTTGTCTTCTATTATGCTGTATGAGGACAATGATAATTTATTTGCTCCCTTTTTGCAGGAAATGGAGAAATCCGAGGCCAACAACTTCCTGGTGTTGTTCCGGGACGGGGGTTGCCAATTCCGCTCTCTGTACACGTACTGCCCCGAGACGGACGAGGCCACCAAGCTGACCGGCATCGGGCCCAATCGCATCATGCGCAAGATGATCGAGGGCCTCTACAAGTACAACTCAGACAGGAAGCAGTTCAGCCAGATCCCCGCCAAGACCATGTCGGCAAGCGTGGACGCCATCACGATCTACGGCCACCTGTGGCAAACCAAGAAACCAGCCACCCCGAAGAAAGTGGTACCTGCCAAGTCCTAATGGAACTTACCGTACACTCCCAGCCACCCCCGCCATTTCCCTTCAAATGGAACAGTCCACATTCAATGTGCACTTCACTTTACATATCCATGAGGATTCAGCACCTGCAATGCCAGTTAGATTAATGCATACTTCTGTTTTGTTGTTTTGTTATCTCTTTTCATTCCTGTTAATTTTCCTTTAAAATTCCAAACTGGACATGGGGACTCAGTTAAAGATATGCACAACTGGAATGTAAAACACTATTTAATTAAGAGTTGTAAATAGATATCACTGATGTGTTTAGTACAAGAGATTGTCTTATTTTAGTCATTTTATTACAGCAAGTGTGTGTATGTGGTTTTGTATATGCCAAAAGAGGGACAAAAAAGAAAAGGTATGAATGCCATATGTTTTATTTGGCACACTGAAGCACTGAATGTTACTCATCTGTATAGACGGAATTTTGCTTATAAGTTAACATGTGTGGCCTTACGCTTGTTTTGTTTTTGTATGTCAGTGCAATGAGCTGATTGTAAAGCTATACTTTAGAGAGACTTTTGTATGCTGAGGTGAGAACGCTTTTTCCATGTTTTCGGTTCAAATGCAACCTAATAAGTCTGCGTAAGCTATACACAACATTGAGGGCCAAAAAAGAAGAGCAAACTACCAACAAGCATACAGCTAGTGTTGTCCACGTCTGTCTGTAATGATTTGGGCCATTTGAAAATGCTAAGTATCATAATTATGGATATAAACCCATGATATAGAAAAATAAATTGTTATTAAGGATTGTGATTTAGATTTTGGACTATGAAAATGGACTACAACCCTAGTTAGGTACCATTATTATTTATTATAACATAAACAGTAATTATTGTTGATTCTGTTTTAGTTAAGTTGATCTAAAATGTTTTCAGAATTACATAATGTCAAATTCCTTGTCAAAAGTTTTTTATAGGATACTGCTTGACAGTGAGACTTGACACAGCTTTGTATTATTTTGCATACTTATCAGGTATAGAAAAATACAGATATTTATTTAATTTGCATTTAAGTATTTAAAGACAATTATGTATCACATTTTGTGGTAGGTGCCATACTCATTTGGTAAGATAAAGTACTTTGGTATGAGTAAATTTTTAGAGACCCCACATCTACTGCACACATGGAAACCAGACTGATGATCTGTAAGGCAAAGATTCAGGTTTTTTTCCTGTAATAGCTTACTGAAGGCAGAATGTGGCAAAGTTTGTCACTCCATACGGGTAGAGGCTTCTTACTGTCTCCCACCAGCGTCAACACTTTCCTCCTCGAGCAACAACTTGTGTAGGTTGGGGTTAAGGGATGAAGATAACACAAACATACAGTACTCCACACACACCCTATACGGTTCAAACATACAAACATTGGTGTTTGGTTTTCATTGGGGTATATTTCTAGAATTACCAAAAGAGAAGTTCTATGTGTCTCTGGAAATGTAAACATTAATATGACGAAGTTCCAGGAATTTTGTAGAAAATGATATTGCTATGGGACTGCTGTTACAGTTGTCTTATTTGGCTGTTTAAGGCCAAGATTAATGGCTATTTATTTATAAATGAGTGGACATTGTACAGTGTTGCCGTAAGTTCATCTGTCCATCCTCCTGATGAAGCATTGCTTCCATTTTGTTTATTAGACTGTGTGCTGTCATTCAACATATTGCTGAACATTGTAGGTTTGTTTGTTTCTCTTTAGCATTGAATAAAATGAAGCATGGCCTCAAGTGTGTTGTGTGTCTCAATTGTCATATCAATTGTTTCACTAGATAATCAGTCGACAGAAACCAAGGTCATTGATTATCTTCTGCTGCCTCAGTATTGATACTCCTGAGGATTGCTTTAGTTATATGATTATGGTTTGTGATAAAAGGTCAGAAACAATTATATTTTGCTTGCTATGGCGATATACTCCAATAACTAAAATCAACCCTTATTTTACCCTTAGGGCCTTTAAAAATGGTCTGTGCACTGTCTATGCCTTTGGGGCCGATTCCAACTTAGGAAATTAGGCCTTTCTTACGCACACCTATCCTACGCACTTCTCAGTAGTTGGTATTCAGACTTACCTTATGAAGGTGCGTTATGGGCTTTGCAGGCATGGTTCCCTTGCGCACGCTGAATAAATGTAATTCAACAGCCTAAAACTCTCCCACTTGCTGGCCAACTGATTTTCTCGTGGAGTTTTCATTCAATAGGGTTTTCAGTACATTTATCTTAAACCATCCCTTTAAATACAATGTACCTTTAATTTAAAAAATTGTCGACAGACTAGAACACATCGAGAGAACGGCTTCAGAAAATTAGGATCAAGGAAAGAATGCCATCTCTGCATCTTCATCTCCATTTCAGCACCAACTGGAGATTTAAAAATACTCTGATCTTCTAGATTATTTAGGCACATTTTAGGGTTAGTAAAGTATGTATGAATCATAAAAAAATTGATATATTTAGAGAGCCTTCATGCACTAAATATATTGATGAATGAAATAATACAGTGGTTTGATTCTACCTGAAAGTTGTCATATTCAAGTTCAATCCATTAAATATTGGAAGGTGAGAAAAGTTTACAATAGTGGTTGAACAATAGCCCTATAAATCTACCCTAATTCTCAATAATCATGGACTGTACAGTGAGGGAAAAAGTATTTGATCCCCTGCTGATTTTGTACGTTTGCCCACTGACAAAGAAATGATCAGTCTATAATTTTAATGGTAGGTTTATTTGAACAGTGAGAGACAGAATAACAACAACAAAATCCAGAAAAAAGCATTTCAAAAATCTTACAAATTGATTTGCATTTTAATGAGGGAAATAAGTATTTGACCCCTCTGCAAAACATGACTAAGTACTTGGTGGCAAAACCCTTGTTGGCAATCACAGAGGTCAGACTTTCTTGTAGTTGGCCACCAGGTTTGCACACATCTCAGGAGGGATTTTGTCCCACTCCTCTTTGCAGATCTTCTCCAAGTCATTAAGGTTTCGAGGCTGACTCGAACCTTCAGCTCCCTCCACAGATTGTCTATGGGATTAAGGTCTGGAGACTGGCTAGGCCACTCCAGAACCTTAATGTGCTTCTTCTTGAGCCACTCCTTTGTTGCCTTGGCCGTGTGTTTTGGGTCATTGTCATGCTGGAATACCCATCCACGACCCATTTTCAATGCCCTGGCTGAGGGAAGGAGGTTCTCACTCAAGATTTGACGGTACATGGCCCCGTCCATTGTCCCTTTGATGCGGTGAAGTTGTCCTGTCCCCTTAGCAGAAAAACACCCCCAAAGCATGTTTCCACCTCCATGTTTAATGGTGGGGATGGTGTTCTTGGGGTCATAGGCAGCATTCCTCCTCCTCCAAACACGGCGAGTTGAGTTGATGCCAAAGAGCTCGATTTTGGTCTCATCTGACCACAACACTTTCACCCAGTTCTCCTCTGAATCATTCAAATGTTCATTGGCAAACTTCAGACGGGCATGTATATGTGCTTTCTTGAGCAGGGGGACCTTGCGGGCACTGCAGGATTTCAGTCCTTCACGGCATAGTGTGTTACCAATTGTTTTCTTGGTGACTATGGTCCCAGCTGCCTTGAGATCATTGACAAGATCCTCCCGTGTAGTTCTGGGCTGATTCCTCACCGTTCTCATGATCATTGCAACTCCATGAGGTGAGATCTTGCATGGAGCCCCAGGCCGAGGGAGATTGACAGTTCTTTTGTGTTTCTTCCATTCGCGAATAATTGCACCAACTGTTGTCACCTTCTCACCAAGTTGCTTGGCGATGGTCTTGTAGCCCATTCCAGCCTTGTGTAGGTCTACAATCATGTCCCTGACATCCTTGGAGAGCTCTTTGGTCTTGGCCATGGTGGAGAGTTTGGAATCTGATTGATTGATTGCTTCTGTGGACAGGTGTCTTTTATACAGGTAACAAGCTGAGATTAGGAGCACTCCCTTTAAGAGTGTGCTCCTAATCTCAGCTCGTTACCTGTATAAAAGACACCTGGGAGCCAGAAATCTTTCTGATTGAGAGGGGGTCAAATACTTATTTCCCTCATTAAAATGCAAATCAATTTATAACATTTTTGACATGCGTTTTTCTGGATTTTTGTTGTTGTTATTCTGTCTCTCACTGTTCAAATAAACTATGGTATATGAAGAAGTATGACTTTGCTAATGTTTAATGTAGAGGGAGCCATTTTGTAGTGACACCCCTGTTCGTTGGAGACAGGTGATTGGACAGTAGAGGGAGCCACCCATATTTTTGTATATCTTATAAGTATAGGCTAGAGACAAAGGACGTTAGAACAGACATATTATTTTGGGACACTGTTCTCCAGACACTGCAGGCGTCTGTAAACTTATGCTGAAATCTTGTGATATAAATAAAACTTATAATCAAAGTACAGTATAAGCGGACTCTTTGTTTCACAGCAATAATTAGCAGCATTGACTCGACACTACAATTGGCGACGAGGATGGGATTAATGGTACGACGGCAATAACAAATGTAGGAAGTATGACACAGACACCAACAACAACTTTTCTGAAATTAAAGGATGTAGCAAGAGTGACTCAGGAGTTTATGATACGGATGGAGAGTGCTGTCAATGGTAGTAAGGAAAGGGTTAAAATAGGAGAGCAGATGGTGGTAGAGAAGAATATAGATTCATCTGAAATAGTGCAAGATACTATCATGGAGGTACAGGATGAGTTCTTTGATTTCAACGGAACATCGGAAGATACATCTGATCAATACCGCTCGTTAGGGAAAAGAGAAACTAAATGGAAGGCATATGGATTTGATTCTTCTGTTTTGAAGATTAAAAATGAATGGGCAGGTAGGAATCTTTGGTTCCAACAGTTAACTCATTCTGTAAGATCAGTGAGGAATCTTGATGGTCCATGTCTGTTGAGAATTCCAGCACCAGGCACGTGGGGTTCCATTTTAGAGACGGTCGCTCAACCTCTATCAAGTACGTGTCAATCTTATGCTTTGTCATGGCTGTTGTATCAGCAACAATCATTAACAGATAAAATAATGTCGTTGTCAAAACATTTGTTTAAGCCTAGGTTTAGGTGTTCTTGGTTAAATGAATTACCCTATGTGAATTTGTTAGATGGGAAGGAAAATCAGTTAACAGCGAACCCTGAAGCATTGGAGGTGAAACCAGTGAGGGCTAAAAGTTGTTTTTGTTCTAATAAAACATATGATGGAAATGGTATGTTCATGGGAATATCAGATTGTGATGATTATATGATGACTTTGGGTAAGCATGAACATAAGGTTAGAGATGAGAAATATAATGTTACTTTTTATGTTCCCGTTAGTAAGAACAGCAGGACTTTGATGGTGGAAGATCAGATTTTGCCTGGCAATGTGACTATTGGGAATTTTAGAGATATTTGGTGGGTTTGTGGTGATAAAGCATATATATTCTTACCCTATGGATGGACAGGATGTTGTTACATGTCAACGTTGAAGCTTCCATATGAGGTTTTTACCATTAAAAGAGGGGTAGCACCGGACACAGATAAATCTGAATCTAGGTTTGGAAATAGGGTGAAAAGAGACATGGCAACATTTCATAGTCTTGAAGCCTACCATTGGAGGATAAGTCTAGGAGAGAAGTGGGGACTGGGACTTTTTCCATGGTATGGTGTAAAATTTTTGCCAGATCGTATTGATAATATTACCTATACTTTGCAGGGGTTTGCAAATGAAACAATAAGAGGGTTTAACCTTCTGTCAAATACTCAAAGAAGTCACAGACTGACGCTGTTGAAACATGACATGGCTCTTGACTATATTTTAGCAAAACAAGGTGGCTTATGTTTGGCTATGAATCTGACGGGGGATGATTGTTATACTTTGATCCCAGATAGTTCCGATAATATCACTAGTGTTATAGATGCATTGAAGAATATAAGGGATGCGTTTGGTAGATCTGAAGGAGCTGGATGGTCAGCGAAGACTTGGTTGCAAGATCAGTTAGGCCCAGTGGGAGCAGTGATGGTTCAGATTTTAGTTGCAGCTCTGATAGCGCTGTGTGTGATGTTTTGCTTTTGTACTTTGTTTTCTGACCTTTGCGAAAGCTATGATATTGAGATGGGTTGGAGTAGTGATGCCTGGAGACAACACTCAGATGATGTTGTTGACTGTTCCTGATCTGGATGAAGATGGACAAGTGGGACTGGATGGAGTATTGATGGATAAATATCAATTTTGATTATCTTATCATTTTTCAAATGTTTTTCAATATTAGTGTGATTTTAGTATTTTGTTATGAATCAAAGGGGGGAAATACAATGTGATTCATTTATATATCATTTTCTATATCATTTTTATATTCTTAGTTGATATTGATGTTTTAATTTGAATGTGTTGTTTTGCAAAAGATACTGTTTGGTCTTTTCTTTTCTTCCAGAAGCATATGGGGGAATATGTAGAGATTCAAATGCTCAAACAAGGACAATATGAAAGGACAATATGAAGGGACTGGAGGAGATGGAACAAGGAAGGTGTGGAAATGTTCCAATTCCATCATCGAAGATGCATTGGAAGTCGACACTGCGGAGGAGATGAAGTGTAGTGGACTACATTCCAGTGTCTGCAATGAAATATAGACATATTTGCATGTGTAATACATAATTTGTGTCATATTCTTAGGTATTAATTTTTGTAGAATGATATTTGATGTTATTGAATACATGTGGGGATCTTAGATGTTTTTGTTTATTTCGTGAATGCTTAGGGACATGGAGTCTAGGCAGGGATAGAGATCCACTGTAGGGTCCGATGGGTCGACCAGCCTGAGAGTGGACATTTTGGATAGTATTTTGTTTGCTGGGGCTTTCATGTGTATTTAATTGCATCATAGTTTCAAATGCATTGATAAAGATTTATGAATTGATCTGGAGTACCTAGGTGGTTGCCTGGGGCAGCGGGGCCGTGAGAGAATTTTACTGTCTTGATTGATGGATGGATATTTGGAAAGAAGGCTGCCAGACAGGTTTTTCGCTCTCACACTCCATAAAGATTTGTTCATATTTCATAGTAATGTATTCACACTTCATAAAGATGTGTTCATATTTCATAGAAAGGTATTTACACTCCAGAGAAAAGTGTTTTTGGTTTATTGTTAAAGATACTCAATAAGATAAATTGTTACTTGTCCTAGTCCTATTCTTTTTGTTTTCGAGACTTTTAGTTAGTCTCGAAGGGGGGAATATGGTATATGAAGAAGTATGACTTTGCTAATGTTTAAAGTAGAGGGAGCCATTTTGTAGTGACACCCCTGTTCGTTGGAGACAGGTGATTGGACAGTAGAGGGAGCCACCCATATTTTTGTATATCTTATAAGTATAGGCTAGAGACAAAGGACGTTAGAACAGACATATTATTTTGGGACACTGTTCTCCAGACACTGCAGGCGTCTGTAAACTTATGCTGAAATCTTGTGATATAAATAAAACTTATAATCAAAGTACAGTATAAGCGGACTCTTTGTTTCACAGCAATAATTAGCAGCATTGACTCGACACTACAAAACCTACCATTAAAATTATAGACTGATCATTTCTTTGTCAGTGGGCAAACGTACAAAATCAGCAGGGGATCAAATACTTTTTTCCCTCACTGTATGACAACAATCCAGTCATCGTGACCCGTGAACCGTGTGCCAGGCTCCCAGTTTAACCTGCTTAGTGTGGTCTAAGTTCCATAATGATTCAAATAGGCTACATGTCCCAAATTATTGCACAACGTTAGCCTAATATGATCCACTAATGCTAGCTATCCTCAGGAACAACTTACACGGACATGACAGAGGAAAGAAAGGTAAACGGAATGGAATGATGCAAAATGTAAGCTACAAATTGAAGGAAACTAACACTAAATTGACAGTTATGAATGTATGTGGGTATTACTGAGGGTGGCTCCCGATAGTGGCTAATATTTAACATGATACAAATTATAAAATAAAATGGAGAAAAGCCCGGGCATAGGCTATAATTAAAACATTCTACATCAACTCAGCAGGTCCAGCCCACGCAAATTATGAGGGCACACAATTAAGATTCTGAGAAACGGCACAGCTATTTATAGCCTATTTCACTGTGGAAAAGGGTCCGCAATGCACGTCATGTTGATATGATTTTCAGTTTGCTGGCTGGTTTCACATTCATCTCTAGGAATCATAAGGAAAAATTATCTAAAACAATTGCTATGTGTATTTACAATCCCCTTCTCCAAACGGATGACTCATTTACCTTGCTCTTATCAATAGCTCTTATCCATTTATAAATTACAGTGCACGGACAATGCTGTTATTATATATCCTTTTTCCACTTGGAACCGGCAGGTTCGCTCGACCTTATTCATGGTTTCCTCACGCGTAAAGGTGGTGGAATTATGAGGGAATTAAGTCAAGGTCAGAATACGGCTTATCTCTACACACCTCTGCCACACCTTCATTTCTTAGATCTCCACCCCAAACAAATAGCGGCTGAATAGCATGCTGTTCTCATGCTTAAGTTCAAGGCCAGAATACCCATAAGGAGAAAAGTGCATAAAAATTGAACTATGTTCCATTTACGCACCCTTAACTCGGGTCGGAATCGGGGCCATAGGCTATTCATTTATTATCAGAAAATGACATATTTTTCAGGTTGAGCCTTTATGATTAAGTCTTCGCATTGAAGGCAGGGTATACTTTCTTTCCTATGCAATTTGTGAATTTTGGCAATCAATGGACTTTGATATGCCCTGTTATTGTCTACTACTCCACTGACTCCAATGGCTGAAACATGCACAGTGCAAACACAATGTATGGGAAAGCAATGTCAGGGATGTGAACAGTTACATTATCATTGCAGTCATTGGGGGACATAATTACAATATCTATAAATTGCATGACCATTAATCCTCTGCAGAGGGGAGCGGGAAATTTGAGTGTTTGTTGAGAAACGAAACAGAATCAATCGTTCAATATTGTTCACATGGATGATAGTTCTGATGGTATGGGTGGGGATGAGTAGAGTCAAGGACCTGGATGGGCTGTGGTGAAAGGTAAAAGTAAAAATAATGGTCCTGCTTCAAGCGTTACTGACAGCAGTGGCGCTTCTAGTGTAGAGAGCGTGAAGAAGGTAGTGAATAACAAAAGTAATGAAGTGTCAGAGTGATAAGTTGTAAAAGTGTTTGATGCGACCATAGGGTCTCATCTACAACCTCTTAGTCTAACCAATGTCATAAAGAAAGAGATAGGTGAAGTCAAACTAGCCCGGCTCAATGGTAATGGTAGACTGTTAATATTCTGTGCTAGCCATTCAGCAAGGGAAGATTCTTCAAATGAAAACTCTCAATGGGAAGAAGAACATGTCCCTGGAGCTTCTGCTAAGTTGAGAGGGGTCATTTCTGGGGTTCAACTATCTATGTCCATAGATTATATAAAATAAAATGTAGAGGGAGGTACAGTGGTTGAGGCCAAAATGATGTTCAGTAAGAAAGAGGGGCAGAGGAGTGGAAGCTTGTCAGTACTACTGATGTTTGAGACGTTTTTGCCTAAGAAAGGACAGATGGGCTTCCTGAGTTTCACTGTCAGCAATTTTTCTGGTGACCCCACTAAATTCACATAGAAATGTGAGTTATAGATCTGTCATTCTCATTGAAAGCAACTCTAGACATGTTCTATGCGCACTATTGCTATGCTTCCCATTCTCAAGTTTCGTTTTTGTGTCTTTTACTTTTGGTTTTGTACACCAGCTTCAAATAGCTGAAAATACACGATTTTGGGTTATGGAAAATATATTTCACAGCGGTTTAGATGGTACAATGATGATCTACACTATACTTGCTTGTTTTGTCACATATACTGAAATTAGGCTAACTATTCGAATTTTAACAACCAGGAAATGGCGGAGCGATTTATGCATAGTGTAACTTTAAAGTTTAAAGAACTCAAGGCACACTTAACCAGCATGGCTACCACAGCATTCTGCAGTGATACGCCATCCCATCTGGTTTGTGCTTAGTGGGACTTTTGACAAAACACACCTCCAGGCTGTGTAATGGGCTATTTGACCAAGAAGGAGAATGATGGAGTGCTGCAGCAGACAACCTGGCCTTCGAGCTCATGGCTTGGTTTTTGCTCTGACATGCACTGTCAACCGTGGGACCTTATATAGACAGGTGTGTGCCATTCCAAATCATGTCCAATCAATTGAATTTACCACAGGTGGACTCCAATCAAGTTGTAGAAACATCTCAAGGATGGTCAATGGAAACAGGATGCACCTTGGCTCAACTTCGCGTCTCAAAATAATAATATAATATGCCATTTAGCAGACGCTTTTATCCAAAGCGACGTGCGCATACATTTTTACATATGGGTGGTCCCGGGGATCGAACCCACTACCCTGGCATTACAAGCGCCATGCTCTACCAATTGAGCTACAGAGGACCACATTCATCACAATCTTCTTTAACCAATTATGGTCTTTCATGCAGGGCCGACAGACAAGTTCCTTACTTTTTCCCCCTTCCACTTTCCTCTTCCATTTTTGCGGTAATGCTGCAATTATTTGATTGTAATTTTGGGTAGAGCAGACATTTCTATATGTTTTGTTAGCTGCATGTGCGACATAACTCCACCAGTCCTACCTATGATATCATTTACGAAGATTATACATTTTTTTTTTTTTTTTTTTATAAATGTTTTTTTAAATCTGTTAGTATATTTGAGTTTAACCACAATATTTGTTGCATTATTTGTTCTGTCGTTTCTGGAGGATTAAATTGAAATTGCAACCAACTTTCTATGGCTTGTTTTAGAAATAGTGATATTTGGGAGATGATTTCATTTTCAAATAACTGAAAGTGAGAGGTTGTAATCTGAATAAAGGGAAAAAGGCCATTCTTGAACATGGGGTGAGACAACCTTACTAATTTGCTAGAGAACCAGTTCGGATTTAAGTATAACTTTTGTATGACTGAAGCTTTTAGTGATAGGTCTAATGCTTTAATATTTAATCATTTCTGTCCATTCATATTCATATTCATATTCATTATATATGAATAATAGGCCCGTTTAATTTTGTCTGGGTTGCCATTCTAAATAAATGTGAATATTTTTTTCTCATATAATTAAAAAAACTGTTCGCTAGGCATAGGCAAGACCATAAGCAAATAGGTAAACTGGGATAATACTAAAAGAGTTAATCAGGGTGATTTTTCCACAAATAGACAGGTAGCAAGATCTTATTTATTTTTGCTAACTTTCTATTAAAGTTAATTGGAGTGAGATCATTTATTTATTTTGGGATATGTATTTCGAATATATCCACAACACCATCAGACCATTTTATTGGTAAACTACACGGTAATGTAAAAATTGTATTTTTAAATGATCCAATACATAATATAGTACATTTATCATAATTTGGTTGTAATCCAGAGAGGTTAGAAAATGTATCTAGATCCTCTATGAGGCTGTGGCCTCTAAAGGCACATTTAAAAGTGTCCCATACAATAAGGGGATTTGCTGTACCTATGTTATGTCGGCAAAATTCAGTTATAAATTCCTCTGTCCTAGTAAAAAACAAGTTATCATCCAATAGTCTTTGATAACATTTCCAATATCCTCGCCCGCGTGGAAATTCAGTAAGAGTAATGTAAATGCTAATTATATGATGGTCCGACCGCATTCTGTCCCCTATCAACACTTTTTAAACTTTTGGTGCCAACGAGAATGACATAAGAAAGAAGTCAAGACGACTAGATTGATTGAGTCTCCTTCATGTATATCTCACTAGGTCAGGATATTTAAGCCTCCATATATCCACTATTTCTAATGTATCCATGACATTCATGATTTCCTTAAGAGCATGAGGGTGATAGTTTGTAGTGTGATTCCCTTTATGGTCCATTGAGCTATTTAAAACATTATTATAATCTCCCACCATAATAATAGGGTCTTGTATTGCTTGCAGGGTTGATCATGTATTATATATATTGTCAAAGAAGCGTGGATCATCATTATTTGGTCCGTAAAGATTAATGAGCCATATCTGTTTATGGTCCAATAACATATTTAAAATCATTCATCTACCTAGCGGATCTGTTTGGACAATTTGCACATTCGGATAAAAATTACTGTTAATTAATATCATCACCCCTTTTGAGTTTAATTGCCCATGGGCAATTTTTCCACACAATTTTTCCAGAGGCCTTTTTCCACACAACTTCATCTAGAATTGTTGAATGAGTTTCCTGAAAACAATAGATATTATATTCCTTCTCTTTGATCCATGTAAATATTGTTCTTCTTTTCTTATTATCTGCTAAGCCATTACAATTATAACTGGCTATACTTATTTCACCACTTACCATAATGAGATAAGTTTCAAATCTATTTATCATAATATATGTTTGTAAATTTACCAATAAAAAGTACCATAGTGATTGAGTGTCCATATAGCCGTACCATGATATTTGCATTGCTACTAAATAAACCTCCAATTGTTCTCCACTATTCCCCCCGCTAAAGCGCCTTCCCGTCCCAAGTTGGGTTGTCATCCCAGTGATCGGCAGACCCCCCCTGTCCCCCTGGATCCCTAGGCCCCCCGAGAGGCCAGGACCCATCCTTCCAAAACAGCACACAGTGCCACCCACAAAACAGAAGCAGGTCAACCGCCAAAAGCATTTCCAATGCTCTCACCTCAATTTGCTTTACAGTGGGGAAAAAAAGTATTTAGTCAGCCACCAATTGTGCAAGTTCACCCACTTAAAAAGATGAGAGAGGCCTGTAATTTTCATCATAGGTACACGTCAACTATGACAGACAAATTGAGAAAAAGAAATCCAGAAAATCACATTGTAGGATTTTTTATGAATTTATTTGCAAATTATGGTGGAAAATAAGTATTTGGTCACCTACAAACAAGCAAGATGTCTGGCTCTCACAGACCTGTAACTTCTTCTTTAAGAGGTTCCTCTGTCCTCCACTCGTTACCTGTATTAATGTCACCTATTTGAACTTGTTATCAGTATAAAAGACACCTGTCCACAACCTCAAACAGTCACACTCCAAACTCCACTATGGCCAAGACCAAAGAGCTGTCAAAGGACACCAGAAACAAAATTGTAGACCTGCACCAGGCTGGGAAGACTGAATCTACAATAGGTAAGCAGCTTGGTTTGAAGAAATCAACTGTGGGAGCAATTATTAGGAAATGGAAGACATACAAGACCACTGATAATCTCCCTTGATCTGGGGCTCCACGCAAGATCTCACCCCATGGGGTTAAAATGATCACAAGAACGGTGAGCAAAAATCCCAGAACCACACGGGGGGACCTAGTGAATGACCTGCAGAGAGCTGGGACCAAAGTAACAAAGCCTACCATCAGTAACACACTACGCCGCCAGGGACTCAAATCCTGCAGTGCCAGACGTGTCCCCCTGCTTGAGCCAGTACATGTCCAGGCCCGTCTGAAGTTTGCTAGAGTGCATTTGGATGATCCAGAAGAGGATTGGGAGATTTTTTACATTTACATTTACGTCATTTAGCAGACGCTCTTATCCAGAGCGACTTACAAATTGGTGCATTCACCTTATAGCCAGTGGGATAACCACTTTACAATGTGTTTTTTTTTTTAATGTTTTTTTTGGGGGGGGTGGGGGGGTGGGTTGGGGTAAGGGGGTGTAGAAGGATTACTTTATCCCATCCCAGGTATTCCTTAAAGAGGTGGGGTTTCAAATGTCTCCGGAAGGTGGTGAGTGACTCCGCTGTCCTGGCATCGTGAGGGAGCTTGTTCCACCATTGGGATGCCTGAGCAGAGGTAGGGGAGCCAGCAGGCCAGAGGTGGATGAACGCAATGCCCTCGTTTGGGTGTAGGGACTGATCAGAGCCTGAAGGTACGGAGGTGCCGTTCCCCTCACAGCTCCGTAGGCAAGCACCATGGTCTTGTAGCAGATGCGAGCTTCAACTGGAAGCCAGTGGAGTGTGCGGAGGAGCGGGGTGACGTGAGAGAACTTGGGAAGGTTGAACACCAGACGGGCTGCAGCATTCTGGATGAGTTGTAGGGGTTTAATGGCACAGGCAGGGAGCCCAGCCAACAGCGAGTTGCAGTAATCCAGATGGGAGATGACAAGTGCCTGGATTAGGACCTGTGCCGCTTCCTGTGTAAGGCAGGGTCGTACTCTCCAATTGTTGTAGAGCATGAACCTACAGGATCGGGTCACCGCCTTGATGTTAGCGGAGAACGACAGGGTGTTGTCCAGGGTCACGCCAAGGCTCTTCGCACTCTGGGAGGAGGACACCACGGAGTTGTCAACCGTGATGGCGAGATCATGGAACAGGCAGTCCTTCCCCGGGAGGAAGAGCAGCTCCGTCTTGCCAAGGTTCAGCTTGAGGTGGTGATCCGTCATCCATACTGATATGTCTGCCAGACATGCAGAGATGCGATTCGCCACCTGGTTATCAGAAGGGGGAAAGGAGAAGATTAGTTGTGTGTCGTCTGCGTAGCAATGATAGGAGAGGCCATGTGAGGATATGACAGAGCCAAGTGACTTGGTGTATAGCGAGAATAGGAGAGGGCCTAGAACTGAGCCCTGGGGGACACCAGTGGTGAGAGCACGTGATGCGGAGACAGCTTCTCGCCACGCCACTTGGTAGGAGCGACGGGTCAGGTAGGACGCAATCCAAGAGTGAGCCGCGCCGGAGATGCCCAGCTCGGAGAGGGTGGAGAGGAGGATCTGATGGTTCACAGTATCAAAGGCAGCAGACAGGTCTAGAAGGACAAGAGCAGAGGAGAGAGAGTTAGCTTTAGCAGTGCGGAGAGCCTCCGTGACACAGAGAAGAGCAGTCTCAGTTGAATGACCAGTCTTGAAACCTGACTGGTTTGGATCAAGAAGGTCATTCTGAGAGAGATAGCAAGAGAGTTGGCTAAAGACGGCACGCTCAATAGTTTTGGAGAGAAAAGAAAGAAGGGATACTGGTTTGTAGTTGTTGACATCAGAGGGATCGAGTGTTGGTTTTTTGAGAAGGGGGTGCAACTCTCGCTCTCTTGAAGACGGAAGGGACATAGCCAGCGGTCAAGGATGAGTTGATCAGCGAGGTGAGGTAAGGGAGAAGGTCACCGGAGATGGTCTGGAGAAGAGAGGAGGGGGATAGGGTCAAGCGGGCAGGTTGTTGGGCGGCCTGCCGTCACAAGTCGCAAGATTTTATCTGGAGAGAGAGGGGAGAAAGAAGTCAAAGCATAGGGTAGGGCAGTGTGAGCAGGACCAGCAGTGTCATTTGACTTAACAAACGAGGATCGGATGTCGTCAACCTTCTTTTCAAAATGGTTGACGAGTCATCCACAGAGAGGGAGGAGGGGGGGAGGATTCAGCAGGGAGGAGAATGTGTCAAAGAGCTTCCTAGGGTTAGAGGCAGATGCTTGGAATTTAGAGTGGTAGAAAGTGGCCTTAGCAGCAGAAACAGATGAAGAAAATGTAGAGAGGAGGGAGTGAAAAGATGCCAGGTCCGCAGGGAGTCTAGTTTTCTTTCATTTCCGCTCAGCTGCCCGGAGCTCTGTTCTGTGAGCTCGCAATGAGTCATCAAGCCACGGAGCTGGAGGGGAGGACCGAGCCGGCTGGGAGGATAGGGGACATAGAGTCAAAGGATGCAGAAAGGGAGGAGAGGAGGGTTGAGGAGGCAGAATCAGGAGATTGGAGGGAGAAGGATTGAGCAGAGGGAAGAGATGATAGGATGGAAGAGGAGAGAGTAGCGGGAGAGAGAGAGCGAAGGTTGCGACGGCGCATTACCATCTGTGTAGGGGCAGAGTGAGTAGTGTTGGAGGAGAGCGAGAGAGAAAAGGATACAAAGTAGTGGTCGGAGACATGGAGGGGAGTTGCAGTGAGATTAGTAGAACAACAGCATCTAGTAAAGATGAGGTCAAGCGTATTGCCTGCCTTGTGAGTAGGGGGGGACGGTGAGAGGGTGACGTCAAAAGAGGAGAGGAGTGGAAAGAAGGAGGCAGAGAGAAATGAGTCAAATGTAGACGTAGGGAGGTTGAAATCCCCCAGAACTGTGAGGGGTGAGCCATCCTCAGGAAAGGAACTTATCAAGGCGTCAAGCTCATTGATGAACTCTCCAAGGGAACCTGGAGGGCGATAGATGACAAGGATATTAATCTTAAATGGGCTAGTGACTGTGACAGCATGGAATTCAAATGAGGAGATAGACAGATGGGTCAGGGGAAAAATTGAGAATGTCCACTTGGGAGAGATGAGGATTCCTGTGCCACCACCCCGCTGACCAGATGCTCTCGGGGTATGGTCAGACGAGGAGAGAGCAGTAGGAGTAGCAGTGTTTTCAGTGGTAATCCATGTTTCCGTCAGCGCCAAGAAGTCAAGGGACTGGAGGGTAGCATAGGCTGAGATGAACTCTGCCTTGCAGCAGAACGGCAGTTCCAGAGGCTGCCTGAGACCTGGAACTCCACGTGGGTGGTGCGTGCAGGGACCACCAGGTTAGAGAGGCAGCAGCCACGCGGTGTGAGGCGTTTGTATAGCCTGTGCGGAGAGGAGAGAACAGGGATAGGCAGAGGCATAGTTGACAGGCTGCAGCAAATGGCTACAATAATGCAGAGGAGATCGGAATGAAATGAACTAAACATCTGGGAAAGGAGAGAGCGGGGCCTCCCTCACCACAACTCCCAAATATAACTCTCCCAACTTCCACCTCAGAAACTATAATTGTTGTAAACTACAGCGGTTTAATGTTTTCTAGAAATAGACTAACTTAGTTTATTCAGCTAGCTAACTAGGTACAGTATTATTCCGTGAAAAACGTCCGGGCACCTAGTCATAAGACGCCACAGCCAGCTAGCATGCCGGACTCCAACAACAAGGTTTAGCGCCAATACTTTAGCGCCACAACAAACCACCAGTGTATCAACACGCAAGCAGATCGTTCGTGTCCGTGTCTAACGTTGTGGGTTAGTCCCGACAGCTTGAGCGAGTCCGTCGTCAACTTATTCAGCCAGTTAGTTAGCTAGAATAGTTAGCAAACTAGCTAGCCATTGCTTTCAGACAAAGAAGAACCCCTCCTTTCACGGCACGAACACAGAGAGAGCCAAGCTAACGTTAACTAGTCACCCATGTCCCGAATTCCTTGAACGACTCGGGCTACCACTATGTAAAAAACAAAACACAAATGTAGGTTATGACTTACCCCTAGCAGCTACTGTTAGCTAGCCAAGTGCAAAGCTAGCCACTGAATTGACTCAGCCAGTTCGCGTCTGTTCGCTAGGTCGTTCCAGCTATTGTTTACTAGTAGCTATCCAGGTAGCAACAAGCTAGCTAAATTTCAAGCACAGTAGCCACTTGCTACCTAACGTTAACGGTTCAGACAATGAGGTTAGAAAACAGCTGAATGGTAGGCAATTATTGTATGTAATTATTGTAGGCAGCCAGCAGGCGTAATTACAGGCACTCTCAGGCGTGAAACAACTATACCGTTGCTAATAGCTACTCGCCAGCTAGTCCAGGTGGTGGGTTAGCTAGCTAGCTTCGTGCTACACCGGGCACAGTCGAATACAATACTAACCTACAATAATTACATACAACAACCCACGATAACTACCTACAATACCTAACTACAATCTAAATACATAGTTTAAGCCTTACTCGACAAAGCCCAAGCTATGTATAAAGCCAAGCTTACCCGACGTCTTGCCTTTTGTGTCATATGGTCATATGGTCAGATGAAACCAAAATATAACTTTTTGGTAAAAACTCAACTCGTCGTGTTTGGAGGACAAAGAATGCTGAGTTGCATCCAAAGAACACATTTACATTTACGGCATTTAGCAGACGCTCTTATCCAGAGCGACTTACAGTTAGTGCATACATTATTTTTATTATGCTTTTTATTATATTTATTATACATACTTTTTTATTTTCATACTTGCCCCCCGTGGGAATTGAACCCACAACCCTGGCGTTGCAAACGCCATGCTCTACCAACTGAGCTACCTCCCTGCCGGCCATACCCTCCCCTACCCTGGACGACGCTGTGCCAATTGTGCGCCGCCCCATTGGTCTCCCGGTTGCGGCCGGCTACAGCAGAGCCTGGATACGAACCAGGATCTCTAGTGGCACAGCTAGCACTACGATGCAGTGCCTTAGACCACTGCGCCACTCGGGAGTCCATACCTACTGTGAAGCATGGGGGTGGAAACATCATGCTTTGGGGCTGTTTTTCTGCAAAGGGACCAGGACGACTGATCCGTGTAAAGGAAAGAATGAATGGGGCCATGTATCGTGAGATTTTGAGTGAAAACCTCTTTCCATCAGCAAGGGCATTGAAGATGAAACGTGGCTGGGTCTTTCAGCATGACAATGATCCCAAACACACCGCCCAGGCAATGAAGGAGTGGCTTCGTAAGAAGCATTTCAAGGTCCTGGAGTGGCCTAGCCAGTCTCCAGATCTCAACCCCATAGAAAATCTTTGGAGGGAGTTGAAAGTCCGTGTTGCCCAGCGACAGCCCCAAAACATCACTGCTCTAGAGGAGATCTGCATGGAGGAATGGGCCAAAATACCAGCAACAGTGTGTGAAAACCTTGTGAAGACTTACAGAAAATGTTTGACCTGTGTCATTGCCAACAAAGGGTATAGGTATATGGGGCGGCAGGTAGCTTAGTGGTTAAGAGCGTTGTGCCAGTAACCGAAAGGTCGCTGGTTCTAATCCCCAAGCCGACTAGGTGAAAAATCTGTCGATGTGCCCTTGAGCAAGGCACTTAACCCTGATTGTTCCTGTAAGTCGCTCTGGATAAGAGCGTCTGCTAAATGACTAAAATGGTATATAACAAAGTATTGAGAAATGTTTGTTATTGACCAAATACTTATTTTCCACCATCATTTGCAAATAAATTCATAAAAAATCCTACAATGTGATTTTCTGGATTTTTTTCCCTCATTTTTTCTGTCATAGTTGACGTGTACCTATGATGAAAATTACAGGCCTCTCTCATCTTTTTAAGTGGGAGAACTTGCACAATTGGTGGCTGACTAAATACTTTTTTCCCCCACTGTATATATATATATATATATATAGCTATTAAAAATATATATCTATTCAAATATCTTTCATATCTTAATTTCTATCATTATCAATTAATATGTGTAATTATGTCAGCAGTTCATGTGAAGGATTGTTACCTATAATCCGGATTGCCATTGCATTACATTACATTTTTGTCAAGCAATTATTATTTTAGCAAACAATTATTGTGGTTCATCCTATATACTCCCTAACATCCTTACCCCCTTGCAACAGATGTGGGATACACACACACACACATACACACACACTCTTACACACTCAACCCCTTTCCTCCACAATCAACCATAAGCTCAGATGCTCAACGGTTGTTTGGTCCCAGAGCCAACTCAAGAAAGGACCTCATTTACGAATGCATATACAGTTACAGCTGTTTGAGAAAGCATGCAAGATTGAGCAAAAATTGACAAAAATGTGAGATCTGATTAACCTATGTCAAGTCCTAGGTGATGGAGATCAGATCCACCCTCTTCCCCTGAAACACACACACTCTAGTCCCCCGTTGTAACCATTTTCCCAAGCATCTCCGTGTAGTCAGACCTTTGATTATTTTGTGCCACCAGGGCCACAATAATATACCCCCTCTATGATTGTCCGAATGTGTCCCCCTCCCCATGGTTTACTGCAGCCAGTGTTGCCAGCACTGCCACTACCTGTGTGGGGGTACCGCACCGGAATCCCCACCGGCTAGGTAAAAGGTCGTCAAGGTTCTCATTATTAGCTTTGAGAATGTCCTTGTATATTATGCTCTCCCATCAGGGGGCTCTGGCTTTGTAGGACCAACCCTGCCAGACAGGCTCAGAATCTTGAGGGGGTGGTGCTGCTCTAGTAGGTCTCTGACTGCATTTATCTTTCTGTTTTGGCTGCATATAGGCAATTTACAGCAGGGCCATAAAACAGATGTGGACTTCTCTTTGGTGTAAAATGTAAATGTAAATGTGTATGGGTAACTCAAATGGGTGTCTAGGATATAGGGTTGGGGACCGTTCCAAAAAATTAATAAATAGATGTACACATCTAATTGAAAGCCCTCTCTCACAAACCCTGCTCACAGACACACATTGGTTCCGGGATATGCAACCATTTCCTTTCTCACTCACATAACGCCACACTTTTTCAAACACAAAAACGCACACCACACCTTCCATCACAATACATCCAGACATACCCGTATACAGTGCATTTGTGAAATATTCAGACCTCTTGACTTTTTTCCACTTTGTTACGTTACAGCCTTATTCTAAAATTTTAGCAAATGTATTAACAAATAATTTAAAAAATATACCTCATTTACATAAGTATTCAGACCCTTTGCTATGAGACTCGAAATTGAGCTCAGGTGCATCCTGTTTCCATTGATCATCCTTGAGATGTTACTATAACTTGATTGGAGTCCATCTGTGGTAAATTCAATTGATTGGACATGATTTGGAAAGGCACACACCTGTCTATATAAGGTCCCACAGTGCATGTCAGAGCGAAAACCAAACCATGAAGTCAAAGGAATTGTCCGTAGAGCTCAGAGACAGGATTGTGTCGAGGCACAGATCTGGGGAAGGGTACCAAACATTTTCTGCAGCAATGAATGTCCCCAAGAACACAGTGGCCTCCATCATTCTTAAATGGAAGAAGATCGGAACCACCAAGACTCTTCCTAGAGCTGGCCACCCGGCTAAACTGAGCAATCGGGGGAGAAGGGCATTGGTCAGGGAGGTGACCAAGAACCGGATGGTGACTCTGACAGAGCTCCAGAGTTCCTCTGTGGAGATGGGAGAACCTTCCAGAAGGACAATCATCTCTGCAGCACTCCACCAATCAGGCCTTTAGGGTAGAGTGGCCAGACGGTAGCCACTCCTCAGTAAAAGGCACATGACAGCCCGCTTGGAGTTTGCCAAAAGGCACCTAAAGACTCTCAGACCATGAGAAACAAGATTCTCTGGTCTGATGAAACCAAGATTGAACTCTTTGGCCTGAATGCCAAGTGTCACGTCTGGAGGAAACCTGGCACCATCCCTACGGTGAAGCATGGTGGTGGCAGCATCATGCTCTGGGGATGTTTTTCAACGGCAGGGACTGGAAGACTAGTCAGAATCGAGGGAAAGATGAACGGTGCAAAGTACAGAGAGATCATTATTGAAAACCTGCTCCAGAGCTCTCAGGACCTCGGACTGGGGCGAAGGTTCACCTTCCAACAGGACAACCCTAAGCACACTGCCAAGACAACACAGGAGTGGCTTCAGGACAAGTCTCAATGTCCTTGAACCCGATGGAACATCTCTGGAGAGACCTGAAAATAGCTGTGCAGCGACGCTCCCCATCCAACCTGACAGAGCTTGAGAAGATCTGCAGAGAAGAATGGGGAAAAACTCCCCAAATACAGGTGTGCCAAGCTTGTAGCGTCATACCCAAGAAGACTCGAGGCTGTAATCGCTGCCAAAGGTGCTTCAACAAAGTACTGAGTAAAGGGTCTGAATACTTATTTAAATGTGATATTTCAGGGTATTTTTTTGCTAACATTTCTAAAAAACTTTTTTTGCTGTGCATTATGGGGTATTGTGTGTAGATTGATGAGGGGGACAAACTATTTAATCAAGTTTAGAATAAGGCTGTAACCTAACAAAATGTGGAAAAAGTCAAGGGGCCTGAATACTTTCCGAAGGCAGTGTAACTTATTATTTTTATTTTTTCTGGATTATGTGTGTATTGATTTTTTTTATTGCTAGTTATTACTGCAGTGTTGGAGCTAGAAACACAAGCATTTCATGCACCTGCGATAACATCTGCAAATCTGTGTATATGACCAATACATTTGATTGGATTCCATTGGTCTTAAAGGGATACTGATGATTCTGGCAATTACAATTTTTTTCAAACTCTTTGGTGCAATTTTCACAAGTATGTGGTACATTTTAGCTTAGTACAAAATTCAAAACAGATCATCAAAAAGGCGGTTGTTTCAAAACACTAAGCACATTTTCAATTGAGTAAATTCAACACATAAAATCATACAGTCACTTTTTCACCAAACTTAATCAGTGTTTCATCTAGAAATACATGTTTTACATTGCAATACATGTTCAAATAAAGTAATTGCTTTCACAATGCAATGCTCACATTACTTTTGATATGATTGTCTTGTCATGTGTTAAAATACATTTGACTATTACTTAATTCGACTGCTGTAAATTGATAATCAAGTAGGGACGGATTCAGGCTTAGGAAATGTACGCTTTTCCTACGCATGCCTTTCCTATACACATCTCAGTAGTTGTTATTCAGATTTATTTTATGCAGGTGAATAACAGGCTTTGCAGGTGTGGTTCGCTTGCACGGGCTGAGTAAATGTAATTTATTCTGGCCAACAGAGTTTTTAATCTGGGCAACAGATTATCTCGTCGAGTTTTCATTCAATAGGGTTTTCAGTACATTTATCTAAAGCCATCCCTGTACCTTTAATTCGATTTTTCTCAGCAGACTCACCATGGAGAGTATATGGAGAGAACAGTTCAGAATATTAGCGAGCAATGAAAGAAAGCCATGTAAATACATGCATATTCGTCTCCTTTTCAGCACCAATTGATAGATTTAAAAATACTCTGATCTTGTATATCTTTTTGGGGGGGTTAGGGAAGTATTTATGAATAATAAATAATAAGAAATTTTTTTTAAAGGTTTGGAGAGCCTTTATGCACTAAATATATTGATGAATAAAAAGTAGAATGGTTTGAAGTTGCCATATTCAATTGAGAAAAGTGTACAATAGGGGTTGAACAGTAGTTCTATAAATCTACCCTAATAATCCTCACTAATCATGGAACTGTGATGATAATGGTCCAGTCGTCATGAACCGTGCACCAGGCTCCAGGTTTAAACTGCTATGTATGGTCTGCATTCCATAATGATTCAAATAGGCAACATGTCCCAAATTACGTTAGTGTCGTATCGGGTGAATGCTGGCAATTATTGCTGATGAAGAAAGGAGTCCGCTCATACTGAACTTGGATCATAAGGTTTATTCATATCACAAGCTTCAGCATAAGTGACAGATGTCATGACATCCGGAGAGCGACGGCCCGGATTGCAATGGTCGCTCTGCCCTTTCTTTGTCTAGCCCCTACTTATAAACAATGCAAAAAGATGGGTGCTCCCTCTTCTGGCCAATCACCAGTCTCCCCTGGGGCGTCACCCCACAAACGCCACATTTGACCTAACATAAACAACATTCCATTTCTTCATGAAAAACATTTAACAAAGGCATAATCCTAATACACGACATTTCCCCCCTTCGAGACTAAACAGTCTCGAAAACAAACAGAATAGGATTATGACAAGTAACAATTTATCTTATTGAGTATCTTTAACCTTAAACCAAAAACATTCTCCTCTAGAGTGTAAATACCTTTCTATGAAATATGACTAACTGTTTATGAAGTGTGTCTTCATGAAAAACATTACTATGAAATATGAACAAATCTTTATGGAGTGTGAGAGCGAAAAACCTGTCCGGCAACCTTCGTTATCAATCAAGACAGTAAAATTCTCTCACGGTCCCTCTGCCCCAGGCAACCACCTAGATACTCCAGATAAACTCATAAACCATGTAAATGCATTTGAAACTATGATGCAATTAAATACACATGTAAGCCCCTGCAAACAAAATCCTATCCAAAAAATATCCACTCTAAGGCTGGTCAACCCATTGGACCCTACAGTGGACCTCTCCCTGCCTAGACTCCCTGTCCCTAAGCATTCACGAAATAAACAAAAACATCTAAGATCCTCACATGTATTCAAAAACATCAAATATCATTCTACAAAAATTAACACCTAAGAATATGACACAAATTATGTATTTACACATGCAAATATGTCTATATTCCATTGCAGACACTGGAATGTAGTCCACTACACTTCATCTCCCCGTAGTCTCGACTTCCAATGGATTGTTGATGATGGAATCGGAATCTCTCCACACCTTTCTTGTTTCATCTCCTCCAGTCATTGTCCTTTCATATTGTCCCTTCATATTGTCCTTGTTTGAGTATTTCAATCTCCACATGTTCCCCCAAATGCTTCTGGAAGAAAATAAAAGACCAAACAGTATCTTTTGCAAAACAACACTTTCAAATTAAACATCAAGATCAACTAAGAATATAAAAATGATATATAAATGATGTATGAATCACATTAACCCACTTCCCCCCTTTGATTCATAAAATCATACTAAAATCACCCTAATATTGAAAAAAAATTGGAAAATGATCAAATCATCAAAAATGATATTTATCCATTCAGTTCCACTTGTCCATCTTCATCCAGATCAGGAACAGTCAACACCGGCATCTGAGTGTTGTCTCCAGGCATCACTCTCCAACCTATCTCAATATCATAGCTTTCTCAAAGGTCAGTAACAAATTACAAACATCACACACAGTGTTATCAAAGCTGCAACTAAAATCTGAACCATCACTGCCCCTACTGGGCCTACCTGATCTTGCAACCAAGTCTTCGCTGACTTCCGCTCCTTCAGATCTACCAAATGCATCCCTTATATTCTTCAATGCATATATAACCCTAGTGATAATATCTGAACTATCTGGACTCAAAGTATAACTAACATTATCAATAGGATCTTCCCAAATGTTACACCATACCATGGAAAAAGTCCCCCCTTCTCCCTTAACTTTATCCTTCAATGATAGGCTTGAAGACTATGACATGTAGCCATGTCTTTTTCCCACCCTATTTCAAACCTAGCTTCAGCTTTATCTGTGTCCGGTGCTACCCCTCTTTTAATGGTAAAAACCTCATATGGAAGCTTCAACGTTGACATGTAACAACATCCTATCCATCAATAGGGTAAGAATATATATGCTTTATCACCACAAACCCTCTAAATATCTTTAACATTCCCAATAGTCACATTGTCAGGCAAAAGCTGATCTTTCACCATCAAAGTCCTGCTCTTCTTACTACCTGGTACATAAAAAGTAACATTATATTTCTCATTACTACCCTTAAGGTCATGCTTACCCAAAGTTATCATATAATCATCACAATCTGATATTCCCATAAACATACCCCTTACCTCATATGTTTTATTAGAACCAAACAACTTTTAGCCCTCACTGCTTCACCTCAAATGCTTCAGGGTTCGCTGTTACCTGACTTTCCTTCACATCTAACAAATTCACACAAGTTAATTCACTTAACCCAATAACCCTTAAACCTAGGCTTAAACAAATGTTTTGACAACGACATTATTTTATCTGTTACTGATTGTTGTTGCTGATACAACAGTCATGACAAAGCGACCGTCTCTAACATGTTTGGTGCTGGAATTCTCAACAGACATGGACCCTCAAGATTCCTCACTGATCTTACAGAATGAGCTGCCCATCTATCTCTAATTTTCACAACAGAAGAATCAAACCACATGCATATAGTTTCTCTCTTCCCCAACGAGCGGTACTGATCAGATACCTCTCCTTGTCTGTCATTAAAATCAAAGACCTCATCCTGTACCTCCATGATAGTATCCTGTACTATTTCAGATGAATCTGTATTGACTCTCTATCCGTATCATAAACCCCTGAGTCCTTCTTGCTACCCCCTTTAATTTCAGAAAAGTTGTTGTCGGTGTCATACTTCCTACATTTGCTATTGCCATCGTATCATTAATTCCTTCCAAAGTTACCATTAAAGTAGTTGATTTAGTTGATGTATTAACACTCTTAACTACTTCTAGTGGGAAAGCTACCGATATCCTATGTGCATTATTTACTGTTGGAGTGACTACTGTAATCTACTCCTCCTGAACTCCCTCGGTGACTGCGGAAACTTCAACAGACTTCAAATCTTCCATTATAAGCGTCACTTTACGAATTACATAGCCTTTTAACCAATAATTCTTAACCGGAACAAATTTTAATGCTTGCACTAGATAAGTACACATATATTCTCCCTGATCTTTCTCTGTAACATTACGCAAAATAAGTGAATAATCACTCATAACCTCTTCCACTTCATATTGTTGTACAAACTATACCTCCTTTGATTAGGGGACACCGCTTCTACATCTGGTCCTGATAACAATACTTCTTCTCCATAATTATCTCTCCATGTGGGAGGAACGTCCCCATCCTAACCCTAATAAGTATTTTCGTCTAAAATTGGTGCTGGAGCTATTGCTTCCCTTATAATCAAATGCGATATATTTATGGCTTTAATAACTATCAATGTTGAAAGAGTTAAATTGCTTCTCACTGTTGTTTTAATAGACTGAAGTGTTAATGTCCTTAGTTACTTCATCCATTTTCCCCAAAGCTTTGAAGTATTTGCTTGTACTTCCATCTATCCCCACTAGTGTCACTTTTTCCCAACTCTCAGTCCTACCTCTAATCCCTGACTTTCAAACTTTTGATTATAAAAAATACACCTATAATTACCTTGATCTTCCTACTCTAAAATGTCCTTCACCACTGTTCTCTCTCTCTTACTACTAACTTTGAAACTTAGCTTACTGTCTTAGAGTTCCTTCAACCTAGTTCTCCTAACTTTTTAATCTAATCTTTTCTCCTAACCTTTAAAAACCTTTTCCACTGATTTATTCACAAAATCCATTTACCACCAATTTTTAGAATATGTGATCGGGAAAGTCCCCACATGCTTCTGACTTCTTTACACACAGACTTGGCAAACGACTAAACACCTTTTAGCCTAGCCTGAAATCCCTTGGTGTAAGAATGTAACCCAGAATAACAGTCACCCCTTTTATATTCCTTTATCGTGAATTATTTTATTTTAGACTATATAGCCTATGGCTTCCCCCCTTTAATTATTAATATAAACCTAACAACCCCCCCCAAAAAATATTAATTAAATCAATAAAAATATGAATATGAAAAAATTCAATTAAAATTTTTATTCAAAAACCATTTCTAATTAAAATAAAAACTCAATTAAAAACTCAATTAAAAATTATGAATAATTAAAACAAATTTTTTATTTCTACATCCTATGTCACCAATTTATCAATTAGTGGTATCTTACCACAACCCATCAAATGCAAGTAGTCAACTTCAGACTACAATACCCATAAACAAAACCTGTAACCCTACCATTACTACAATTCCCATAACCCCCATGCTCTATACGCACCTAATTATCTTAAATTTACAGAATAATGTCAGTCCTTGATTCCCAACACAACTCCAATCAACCCCAGTGATGCACATAGCCTCCAAAATGCAATTTTTATTTGCCAAGCCTATGTGAAATTGTCATAACATCAAATATCCTGTAGGGGAAGATTTTGTAACCATAATCAGTACCAAAACCTTTTTGACTTGATCCTCTGTCGCGTCACGTGACGTGTACGTCAGCACCCCCTCTCTTTCTCTCTCTCTCTCCTGTCGTATCGTCCTATTGCTCCTCTCATATGACAAAAGAACATACACAGAAAAAGATTTTAGTAGTTAATGCAATACTGAGTTATTTCAACCATATTCAATATTCCTTCGTTCACATTCGCTATAAGACTGAACTCAGAACTAAATAGATCGCTCAAAAACATTTTTATTTTCTTTTAATCCGTCATTTAATTTAATTCATTATACTCCGTCAACATATATTTAATGTATAAATTCACTACATCTCAACAAATAGTTTCATGTTCAAACACCAGCCGCTTTAAAACTATAAGATTCGTGTTAAAATCTCTCCTCTTTGTTCCCTCGTCTGTGTCTCCCTGTCTCCCCCTGCAGTGTAACAGATGTGTTGTTTAGTAAAATCCCACGCATGCGCGATACATTCAAAAATACTTTTTCACCGTGGAAGGGAGATTCTTAGATCTCTCCCCAACCCCAAATAGACGGTTAACAGTCCTGCTGTACCTCCGTTTCCCCCTCATAGTCAAACAACATTTAACAGCGCTCACAAAACATAGAACCGAAATTCCACAGACAAACATAATTTAAGAGGCTTTCTCCCATCGCAGTGGACCTCTACGGTCACATGTTAGCATGCAGCATATTAGCATTTAGCATTAGCATTTAGCCTTAGCCTGTATGCACCATGTAGCATAAAAACAATGCACCTGACATTGCGTCTTTAATTACTTTTTCCTTTTTTCCAACTTTAGGCTGCCGTGAGTTCTGGATATTTTATGAGCGGTCCCCCCCCAAGCAGATATCCCGTCGAATAGAAGATGGGCAAGCAACCCCCACTAAATCTACAACCAAACTCCAGTTCAAGACTGACCTGACAACACATAGCGCGTTACCAGGATTTATGGCCCACCATAGGGGTCGCCTCGTTCGTTCCGAGGGCTTATCAAATCCTGCAATGTCCTAACTTGTATACATATCTTGGCCCCGATTGTTCTTGACTTACTATTCAAGCAACACATCTCTATAAACAATCCATAAGCTCTACCCACTTTTGCGCTGTTTTTAAATTTTTTATAATGATTAGCCAGACCCCCAGTTATCAGCAATAACGCCACACGAGGCACGGTCGTATGGTACATTTCTCCAGTGTACAATCACATAGCATCCAAACCAACAACCTCCAAAGCTGTGAGGAAAACTCACCCTTTTCTGGCACTTCAGATCGAGTTAGCTTGGCGGCTACGCATGAAGCAAAGGAGATTTGCAGACCAGCCCCACGTTGGGCGCCATTTGTCGTATCGGGTGAAGCTGGCAATTATTGCTGATGAACAAAGGAGTCCGCTCATACTGAACTTGGATCATAAGGTTTATTCATATCACAAGCTTCAGCATAAGTGACAGATGTCATGACATCCGGAGAGCGACGGCCCGGATTGCAATGGTCGCTCTGCCCTTTCTTTGTCTAGCCCCTACTTATAAACAATGCAAAAAGATGGGTGCTCCCTCTTCTGGCCAATCACCAGTCTCCCCTGGGGCGTCACCCCACAAACGCCACATTTGACCTAACATAAACAACATTCCATTTCTTCATGAAAAACATTTAACAAAGGCATAATCCTAATACACGACATTAGCCTAATATGTTCCACTATTGCTAGCGATCCTCAGGAACAACGACACGAACGTGACGGAGAAAATATATTTAAACTAATGATGTAACGGAATTATGCAAAATGTAAGGAAACAAACATCTAACGTGACAGTTATAAATGTACAGTGACTTCAGAAAGTATTCATACCCCTTGATTTATTCCACATTTTGTTGTGTTACAGCCTGAATTCAAAATAGATTACATATTTTTTTGCTCATCCATCTACACACAACACTCCATAATGACAAAGTGAAAATATGTTTTGAAAATGAAATACATACAGTGAGGGAAAAAAAGTATTTGATCCCCTGCTGATTTTGTACGTTTGCCCACTGACAAAGAAATGATCAGTCTATAATTTTAATGGTAGGGTTATTTGAACAGTGAGAGACAGAATAACAACAAAAAAATGCAGAAAAACGCATGTAAACATTTTTATAAATTGATTTGCATTTTAATGAGGGAAATAAGTATTTGACCCCCTCTCAATCAGAAAGATTTCTGGCTCCCAGGTGTCTTATATACAGGTAACAAGCTGAGATTAGGAGCACACTCTTAAAGGGAGTGTTCCTAATCTCAGCTTGTTACCTGTATAAAAGACACCTGTCCACAGAAGCAATCAATCAATCAGATTCCAAACTCTCCACCATTGCCAAGACCAAAGAGCTCTCCAAGGATGTCAGGGACAAGATTGTAGACCTACACAAGGCTGGAATGGGCTACAAGACCATCGCCAAGCAGCTTGATGAGAAGATGACAACAATTGGTGCGATTATTCGCAAATGGAAGAAACACAAAATAACTGTCAATCTCCCTCGGCCTGGGGCTCCATGCAAGATCTCACCTCGTGGAGTTGCAATGATCATGAGAACGGTGAGGAATCAGCCCAGAACTACACGGGAGGATATTGTCAATGATCTCAAGGCAGCTGGGACCATAGTCACCAAGAAAACAATTGGTAACACACTACGACGTGAAGGACTGAAATCCTGCAGCGCCCGCAAGGTCCCCCTGCTCAAGAAAGCACATATACAGGCTCGTCTGAAGTTTGTCAATGAACATCTGAATGATTCAGAGGAGAACTGGGTGAAAGTGTTGTGGTCAGATGAGACCAAAATTGAGCTCTTTGGCATCAACTCAACTCGCCGTGTTTGGAGGAGGAGGAATGCTGCCTATGACCCCAAGAACACCATCCCCACCGTCAAACATGGAGGTGGAACCATTATGCTTTGGGGGTGTTTTTCTGCTAAGGGGACAGGACAACTTCACCGCATCAAAGGGACGATGGACGGGGCCATGTACCATCAAATCTTGGGTGAGAACCTCCTTCCCTCAGCCAGGGCATTGAAAATGGGTCGTGGATGGGTATTCCAGCATGACAATGACCCAAAACACACGGCCAAGGCAACAAAGGAGTGGCTCAAGAAGAAGCACATTAAGGTCCTGGAGTGGCCTAGCCAGTCTCCAGACCTTAATCCCATAGAAAATCTGTGGAGGGAGCTGAAGGTTCGAGGTTGCCAAACGTCAGCCTCGAAACCTTAATGACTTGGAGAAGATCTGCAAAGAGGAGTGGGACAAAATCCCTCCTGAGATGTGTGCAAACCTGGTGGCCAACTACAAGAAATGTCTGACCTCTGTGATTGCCAACAAGGGTTTTGCCACCAAGTACTAAGTCATGTTTTGCAGAGGGGTCAAATACTTATTTCCTTCATTAAAATGCAAATCAATTTATAACATTTTTGACATGCGTTTTTCTGGATTATTTTGTTGTTATTCTGTCTCTCACTGTTCAAATAAACCTACCATTAAAATTATAGACTGATAATTTCCTTGTCAGTGGGCAAACGTACAAAATCAGCAGGGGATCAAATACTTTTTTTCCCTCACTGTAAATATCTAATTTACATAAGTAGTCACACCCCTGAGTCAACACATGTTAGAATCACCTTGGGCAGCAATTACAGCTGTGAGTCTTTCTGGGTAAGTCTCTAAAAGCTTTGCACATGTGGATTGTATAATATTTGCACATTATTCTTTTAAAAATTCTTCAAGCTCTGTCAAGTTGATTGTTGATCATTGCTAGACAGCCATTTTAAAGTCTTGCCATAGATTTTCAAGCCGATTTAAGTCAAAACTGTAACTAGGCCACTCAGGTCAGGAACATTCAATGTCGTCTTGGTAAGCAACTCCAGTGTTGGCCTTGTGTTTTAGGTTATAGTCCTGCTAAAAGGGGAATTTGTCTCCCAGTGTCTGTTGGAAAGCAGACTGAACCAGATTTTCCTCTAGGATTTTGCCTGTGCTTAGCTCTATTCCGTTTATTTTTATACCCCAAAACACTCCCTAGTCCTTGCTGATGACAAGAATACCCATAACATGATGCAGCCACAACCATGCTTGAAAATATAAAGAATGGTACTCAGTGATGTGTTGTGATATATTTGCCCCCAACATAATGCTTTGTATTCAGGACATAAAGTTCATTTCTTTGCCACATTTTTTTGCAGTTTTACTTTAGTGCCTTATTGCAAACAGGATGCATGTTTTGTAATATTTGTATTCTGTACATGCTTCCTTCCGTCATTTAGGTTAGAATTGTGGAGTAACTGCAATCAGTGGCATGTATTCATGGATGCCAAGGGAACCCAGCCACCCCCCCCAAGAAAATAATATCTTCCGTCTCTCTGTGTTTCATAATTTTGCTTAAATTCGCAAGAGACAATGTATCTCACCGGATAAAGCATCCGAGCGAGCGAAACAGCGCCCCTCTGTCTCTGTATGTGTAGCTCATCTATTTGATGCTGTCTGGTCAAAAAGAGTATGATATTGTTGCGCCCGTAGCATTGAATGCAAGGGAAGCCAGCGAGCATTTGGCCTCCCTTGATAATTTTTTTATACAATAATAGCCAATCAGTGTTGAGCTAAACTGAGTGAGCTCAACCTTGAATGGTCCTGGTGCACCAAAAAAAGTGTCAAGGGAAGCCAGTTTGGATTTGGCTTCACACCAATCACATCACATCAAGCCAAAAGTCATTGTCAAAAACTTGAATTGTTGCATCTCGTTGTGTTATTGTGCTCCAGTTGCTAGCTAGCTAAAATTGGCCCTTTCCTAAATTAGCCATGGAGGGAGATAGGGATTTGGACTTGTGGTTTTACTTAATTATCGGTACTGGCCAATTATTATAATGGCAATTCTGATCCAACCATAAATTCATACATTGTGCCTCTGGCCTGATAGGATGGAAGTTCAATATGTAGCTATATGTGGTAGGCTAATGTTAACTAGCTAACTAATCGTTGCCCATGAAAGGAAGTTAGGCTAGCAAGCAAGCATTTTAACCAGGTAGCCTAGGACAACAAAAACTAAAAGCGTGTACTGTATGACAGTCATAGACCGTTTCGGTAACATGAAAGAGAGGAGGATGGTATTGGCGTTTCTCTACAAGTAGGGTGAGTCAACATGTTTTTTCTACTTTAAATGTTGAAGTTGAAATGGTGCTGGAATAGTGAAGCCAGCTCCTGTTTTCTTTGCGATTTGCGGTATTTGTTCTAAATCAATAGTTGTTTAGTAGTCCGAAAATGTCGGAAACATTAACTTGATTGACCATACTGTAGGTCATTTAACTGTTTGTTACATGCAATATGCTTTGTGGACTCCACAGGACAGATGTTGCTCTCCGATTTTGTGATGAAACAAAGGTGTGGTTGAATTTGTTCTGCCACTGTCTTCTTATTCTCTGCCTTAGGCCTATATATCACAGTGCAAAGCATATGAACTAACAGGTTATAGAGCAAACAACGCATTTATCACAATATGGCTTTTTTCCCTGGCTTGGCTTCCCCAGTGATGTTACCCATGCACCGCTACTGGCTACAATGTTGCTGATCCATCCTGTTTTCTCCTATCACAGCCATTAAACTCTGTAACTGTTTTAAAGTCACCATTGGCCTCATGGTGAAATCCCAGAGCGGTTTCCGTCCTCCCCGGCAACTGAGTTAGGAAAGATGCCTGTATCTTTGTAGTGACTGGGTATATTGATACACCCTCCAAAGTGTAATTAATAATGTCACCATGCTCAAAGGGATATTCAATGTCTGCTTTTTATTTTTACCCATCTACCAATAGGTGCCCTTCTTTGCAAGGATTTGGAAAACCTCCCTGGTCTTTGTGGTTGAATATGTGTTTGAAATTCACTGCTGGACTGAGTGACCTTACAGACAATTGTATGTGTGGGAGATGAGGTACAGAGATGAGGTAGTCATTCAAAATCATGTTAAACACTATTACATTTTTTATCACATTTTTACTCCTGAACTTATTTAGGCTTGCCATAACAAAGGGGTTCCATACTTATTGACAAGTTTTTTATTAATTTGTACACATTTCTAAAAACATAATTCCACTTTGACATTATAGGGTATTGTGTGTAGGCCAGTGACACAAAATCTCAATTTAATCAATTTTAAATTCAGGCTGTTACACAACAAAATGTGGAAAAGTCAAGAGGTGTGAATACTTTCTACACTGTATGTGGAGATTTGTGAAATGATACTATCTACACCAATAATAACACCCCACTGAAATAGTATGAGCCCTGAAGTCTGAATACATTTTGTACATTCTGAACAATAACTAAACAGTTTCATCTTCACTGTGAGATCTGTGTTTTGTGTGTGTTCTCTCTGTGTATGTGTGTGTGTTGTGTGTCTTTTCTCATTTGGGCAAAAGTCCATCCTCCGTGCTCTATCCTCCATGACCAGGAAACCAACAAGTGGTCGAAGAGATGTCTATTCGTTAGTAGTCATGTTTATCCTACCGGAGTCCTTCGCTGATGAGTTTTGAAATCTTCCACACCCACTTTGAATCAGCTTTTGTTTTGTAGGAGAAAAGCATGCACACGTTTAAAAACAATATGCTACTTATCGTTTACAGTATATTTATAAAATGTCTTGCACAACTAAGGACTAGATTCAATCAGATCAAGCGTTAACCGGCGATAGCCGACACCTGCATAGCTGATGTTTTGGCGGTGGAACTGCGTTGGAGCAGCTGCTCTAGTGATCATTGTCACGAAGCCACACCCACCCCACTCGTGTTAGAAGTTCAGAACGAGAACGTGTAGCCTATATAGAAATAATGACACTCAAACTGAAAATCATGAAACAAAATAATGAGGATTTCTATCAGCGTAATCGAGGTGTAGATCACATCTCTACCAACCTGCAAGGCTGCTAAATAACAACATGGAAAACAGCTCCTAAGTGTCTTGCGGTCTGCATGACTCCATTCGCTTCTTTGGCCTCCTGTGTCTAAATAAAGATGCAGTGTCTTCTGGTAGAAAAACATCACAAGCCATGGTTGCTTCTCACTCATTCACTACTCCCCACACGTTTAAAAGCATTGGAAATGTGTAGGCATTGGCTAGAGGGAGTTTCCATATAGAAGTCAATTCCTTTCAATTCCATGGAGTGAAGTGAACCAGTGCACACTTCAGGAGAAAGAAGAGATTATTGGGATACAACCCAAAGCTACTTTGCCCCTTAGGGTCACGGTACAAACCACCCATCCATCCCATAATCCCCCAGGAACCAGCAATGACACCAGTAGAAACAGTCTGACCAGTCTTTTATTGTCATCATAATATAAGAATTACTTAAACCTCCACGCGCAACCTCTACATAAAAAGGCAGTTTGTTATATTCAATAAGGAGTGTGCTTGGGTCGGGGAGGCCATCAGTAGAATCAAGTAGAGATCTGGGGCCATATCCACAAAGCATCTCAGAGTAGAAAATTGGTCGTAAATCCTGAGAATAGAGACATTTTACTCCTACTCTTAAGGGTACAAATAAAAGCTATTAATGAAGCCTCTTTAGTCATAAGAGTCCCACCTAGTCGACAGATATTTAGGAGACTTCATGAGCTGTCCCAAGAGTCCCACCTAGTCGACAGATATTTAGGAGACCAGAGTTACCAGAAGGTGTCTTGATAATTGAGTTCTATATGACTAATCAATCTCGACTTACATGCAACAGTATCTCTTGATTTCACATGATATACCTAAATACTTATAACCAATAAATAAACACATTTTTCTTTCGATTATTTAATTACCTACATCATGTTATTTCAAGTTATCCCTTTGGAGCGCAACTTCATGTAAAAATAAAAATAAATAAAAGCCTAAATTGGGCATGCCTATAGGTCGGGCAATTGCAGGCATCTAGGAATTATGTTAACTTTGATTCTGTTCGATGAAAATGATAGAGCTTTCAAACGTTGAATGCAACATTATTGGCAAGTGACTTGATGCCTACTGTGGCAAAGCGATTTAGAGTTGTGTGTTGATATATGTTAACGGTAATATTCAGAATTGGTCGAAAAATAAATAAAATAAAAGGTTATGCATGGTAACATATTAGGCTAAATGATCGTGTCAGGCGAAAATGATATCAAACGTTTTACCATTGCAACATTTGTTGAACAGTCATCTTCGCCGTGGTTGTCTGAAGCGTTTGGTTATTCCCCATCATTTGCAACAACGTCAATCAGCGTAATTACTTTCTTTCCTTTGTGGAACCTCAAACTGTCGTGATTACCAGCTGAGAAACTTTATGAGTTGTCCTGGCTCTTGTCTGGGCAGCGTCTTAACATCATCCTAAAACCTACTCTTGAGCTGGGAGTTTTTTTAGTCTTAGAACAGGTTTTAACAGAATTCCTAGGACCTTTTCTGAGATGCTTTGTGTATACGGGCTCATTGAACACAATCAAAGTTAACATAGGCCCTAGGTGCCTTTAATAGCCCAATTTATATGCATGCCCAATTTCGGCATTACATTTTTTTTACATTATTGCGCCACTAAGGGATAACTTGAAATAACATGTTGGTTAATTAAATAATTGATAGAAAAATATGATTATTAGCCTATGTAGTTAAGTATTTTGGTATATAATGTGAAATCATTTTCAAAAGCATGTAGGTCTAGATTATTTATGGATTGATCATACAGAAATATCAAAACACTCTTTCAACAACTCTACAGAAATTGCATGTGGTGCAGGAACCACTGACTACTTTTTCTATTATGAAGACACCTGCTGGTAACTCTTAACTGGTTAGGACACCTTATGAGGTGTCCTAAATATATGTTGACTAGGTGGGAGTGTTATGACTAAAGAGGCTTCATGCATAGCTTTTATTTTTACCCATTAGAGTAGGAGTAAAAGGTCTCTATTCTCAGCACTTATGACCAATTTGATACTCTGAGTCGCTTTGTGGATACGGTTTCATGTGTTAACAGAGCTATGCCTTCAGAAAGTATTCAGACCCCCTTGACTTTTTCCACGTTATGTTACAGCCTGATTCTAAAATTGATTGAAAAAATAACATTCTCAGTAATCTACACACAATACCACATAATGACAAAGTGAAAACAGGTTTTTAGATTAATTGCATATGTATTATAAATAAAAATAAAAACCTTATTTACGTAAGTATTCAGACCCTTTGCTATGAGATTCGAAATAGGGCTCAGGTGCATCCTGTTTCCATTGATCATCCTTGAGATGTTTCTACAACTTCATTGGAGTCCACCTGTGGTAAATTAAATTGATTGGACAGGATTTGGAAAGGCACACACCTGCCTATATAAAAGTCCCACAGTTGACAGTGCATGTCAGAGCAAAAACCAAGCCTTGAGGTCGAATGGAATTGTCCGAAGAGCTCCGAGACAGGATTGTGTCGAGGCTCAGATCTGGGAAAGTATACCAAAAAATGTCTGCAGCATTGAAGGTCCCCAAGAACACAGTGGCCTCCATCATTCTTAAATGGAAGAAGTTTGGAACCACCAAGACTTCCTAGAGCTGGCTGCCCGGGCAAATTGAGCAATCGGGGGAGAAGGGCCTTGGTCAGGGAGGTGACCAAGAACCCGATGGTCACTCTGACAGAGCTCTAGAGTTCCTCTGTGGAGATGGGAGAACCTTCCAGAAGGACAATAATCTCTGCAGCACTCCACCAATCAGGCCTTTAGGGTAGAGTGGCCAGACGGTAGCCACTCCTCAGTAAAAGGCACATGACAGCCCGCAAGGGGTCTGAATACTTTCTGAATACTAGTCCTGTGATCTATGTGCTAGTTTCCCGGACACAGAAAGCCTGTTTAATGGAACTTAGTCAGAGACTAAGTTCCCTCTGTGTCTGGAAAACCAGGCCAAAATGTAGAGTCTTAATAATAGTCTTGTGAACGTGCATATGCCCCATACACACTGTCATTGTCTATGACAGTCAGGGGATAGCTAACCTCATCCCAAGGCTCGAATTGCTGACACATAGAGCCTGGTAACACTGTGCAACAAATTGGGACTACAGCTGTATTAGATGGAGAAAATCGATTGGTTCTGTGTTCAGGCATATAAAATGTATATGTGAAAACTATTTATTTTCAGATTTCCCAAACTCACTTCTTTGTTTAGCGCATTACTTGCCCACAAAGCTCGTCCAGTAGCCAGAAGGGGAGGTGCTAGATGGTGATGGACAGATCAGCCAATTAAAACCGGCATCTGTTTGCGCCACTCCTGCCATAGACTGCCATTCAAGCCCCGTTCTGTACCAAAACTCTTCAATGGACACCGTTCCTTATCTCCTTTCCCTCATCATAACCAATAAATGGTGAAAGGATGATCGGTTTACACAGTGTGGAAACCCATTATGCCCATTCAAGACAGCAATCATGAAGGAAATATTAGGAAAGGATGACATTTTGGAAGAGGCCAAAGTTTAATCCATGTAGCAATACAGAATGTAAGCTCACGAGATCAGGATGGTAAGTAAGAAGAGTGAGAAAGGTACTATAAAATGTGAAAGCCCTATGTGCTTTGTGTGAGATGAACAATACCCCCGAGAGTGACTTGCCACCTCCACAACCCCAGACATACCAGTGCAATAAAACAAAATAAACAGGCTTCATATTTTACACAAAGACAAAAAGTGATATATTAAGTGCCTGATTAGGCTGGTGCAAAACGTTTCTGCACAGATGCATATACAGTAGGTACAGAGACACACACACACACACACTCCATAGTACTTCCGCTCACACGCCTTTTTAGTAGATGCACACACGCATACATCTCTCACACACGCACACATAAAGCAGCACAAACATGCCGTCTCCACTGCCTCGTCTTAAAATATTCACAACTCTGTGCAACACTGATTGAGAGACCTCCTCTAAAGACTTGTCATTCCAACTTCTCTTAAACAACCAATGGGGCACTAGCTCTGCCAGTACAAGAACATTGGTGACAGAGGCACATAGGCTTGGCTAAAATAGCATAAAATGGGATGGAGTTAGAGTAATAAGTACTTACATTTCAGTACTTCTACCTACCTTGTTCTATTTAAAAATGATCACTTCTTTACATACTGTACATGGCAGGACTATCATATTATGATATCTGCACTTGGAATCAGAGCAGCAAACCATAAAAGCAGAAAAATAAAGCCAATATATTAATATAATATGCTATTTAGCATATTGACAATGCGTTCAAAAAACAAAATAAAGTATCCTGTCAGTTTGGGTGAAGAAGGAAAAAATCTCATCTTTCACTAAAGCTACCGAAAAACAAAATCATCAGAGCTCGTCCAGTAGCCAGAAGCTGCAATTTCAGGGAAAAGAGAGGGATGGCGGGAGGAGTTGAAAGAATAAGGGTCACTGTCAGTCACTAAAATCATTGTTGTGTTCTCGTTTTTCCCCCGTCTTTCTTTTCCAGTCCTCGCTCCTTTGTTTCTCAGTTCGTCATCCTAGCTCCCGCCTCCCTCGTCCTCCTCCTTATCCTCCTGCTCCTCCATGTTCTTGCGTGCCATCCTCTCCCGCCTCTCTGCCAGGCGCTGGCATCGCGGGCACTCCTTGCCTGCCTGGAAACATTTGCTGTGGAAACACGCGTTGCACTCTGAAAGACAAGACAACACAAGAGAGAAATGTCAATGCAAAAGCAACCACACTGAAACGCTATATAAAAGATACAGACACACAAACATGGGTGGAGTCCTGTTCAAAAATACATTGTTTTGTCGATGTGTAGAAGAAAGACGCATGAAGATATATGGACAACATCCTAATTCCCTAGAGGGATGTTCCACCCCATAACTCACCTGTTAACCAGCTCTAAGCAAACATGGGGGAGTGCTCCCACAACACTAATAACCGGTTTGACAACATTGTTCACAATGGGAAGAGGACTGAGGTGCTGTGATGTCACGGCAGAATAGCCAATGATAGTCTCTGAAGCAAGGGGGAGGGGTGACATGGGACTATAAAAGAAGAGGTGAGGCGGGGTGGCAAGGCAGAAGGGAGGAGAGGAGTGGTAAAATGCAGAGAAACTTGCAAAGAGTCAGTGCACCACTCAAACCAGTTCAGACACAACCACAATGAGAAGCCTATTCCCAAAAGAGACATACAGCTTCTAAAGCTATGAATGTGTGACTGAACCATTTCAGATAACACCTGTGTGGAAGCTTCAATTGTACATATTTATTACTACATTTTCAAATGAATATATTGTCCCCTTGATAATGAAATGACAAAGCAACTGAAATTCACAAATGTGTTTATTTTACATTCACACAGAGAAGTTGAGGCTTAAATAATAATGTGAACAGGTAGGCGCACAAAAGAAAAAAAACACCTTTGATCACTCCAATTCATCCTGCCATTACATACATATGAAATAGGCCCATATCCTTATTAAGAGCCCTGCACGTGCATGAATTTTAAACCCGAGTCATAACCATGCCCACGACATTCAGGCCCTACCCTACCCAGGCCCGATTG
Organism: Coregonus clupeaformis; assembly: GCF_020615455.1. NCBI lineage: Eukaryota > Metazoa > Chordata > Actinopteri > Salmoniformes > Salmonidae > Coregonus > Coregonus clupeaformis. Next base: position 7,744,837 of record NC_059211.1, read on the forward strand.
TTTCTGCCATATTTAAGGCCTGGCCTCTACTCAATTTCTTTGTCCTCCACCTCCTCAGTTTCATGCTTTCCTTCCTCATTCACTCCTGTCCCCGTCTCGGTTTCTTCTTCTCTTATCTCCTCCTCATCTTCCTCCCTTCCTTTAATTCAAAATGCCTTGACCAGACTTCCCTGTTTGATAGCTTTGAATAACATCCTCCTCTCCCCTTCTCAGACTCCTCTCCTGTCTCTCCCTCCTCTTCTCCCTCTCCAGTCCCTTTGTTTTGGTCATCTGCTCCCTCACTACTAGCTTCCCTTTCCTCACTCTTTTCCCCTCCTCCCACTCCCTCTCTCCTGTCTTGGGATTAGGCTTGAGCGGTATACCGTATATACCGTATAGCGGGGTATTTGGAAATAGTCACGGGATGGTTTATCAATACCATCAATAGCACTGAAACTATTTATTTGATATTTGTAGCTACTTTTTAAGTAAATATCTGCAGTCAACTTGTGCAATACGTTAGGAGATAAAGCAGATTGCGTTCTTCATTTCTTTTTTTTCTTCTTTTTTTAGGTGTTCTTCATGTCACCGGTCGTATAATTTTTCAGTATGAAGCTTACAGGTAGTCCAGTCACGGTGAGAGAACAGAACCTCATGAGTCCCACTGACTGTTGTGCAGCACGCGCCAGGTGATCTAGTTACAATATGGAATTCACAACTAAATGTTTGTCAGCTAAACTGTGAGTAGCATTTTTTAGTTACTTGTAGAACTTTATGTGCTGGGATGTCTGTCCTGCAAATAGTTTGTCAGAGACTGTATAAAATGTTTGCATGCATTCGTTAGCATTTAGCTAGCATTCACTATGGGATTTTACATATACTTATTAGCATTGCTAACCTTTGGATTGAAAATAGCGTGCTGGTATTACCGAATATCCTGGGATGGCACAAGGTCAGTATGAAGGTATGACAATCTGGATACGGGGGGGCTCACCTTCGCAGCGCGTGCACTTGTTCAGCTCAAAGGGGAAGATGATGTCTTTGTCGTTGCCGCAGAACTCACACACGAAACCCTTGGCCTGACACAGCTGTGAGAGACAAAGAGGGAGAGAGAGGAAATTAAGACATTGACATTGAGGGGATGCACTGAGAATGGAAATGTCACTTTATGACACCCTCAAGTCCACTGTAACACATGGCGCAAATTGTCATTTGACTCATATTTGCTATTGTATAGAATGACAATTCAAAATGTACATCACAGTATAAAAATGAATGTCTCTATTACAGGAAGAGTATGTAGTTCAGGATAATTCAACGCATTCTCACCACACAGCCAGCCACGTGCATAGAACCCAATTTCAGCAGCTCTCGAAGCCGGGTGGCCAGCTCTCCGTTGCGCACAGCACTGAGGTCGTTGAGGGAGAACAGGTGCAGGTCCTCAGTCAGGTGACCTGGGAGGCTGTCAAACTGGTCCAGCACGCTATGGGGTCAAACGCAAAGACACACGTGAGGGGAACTCCTACCAGCAATACCATCCATTACTGCAATAATTTACCTGACAGTGCAGACACAGTGTCGTCTCATAGCAATAGCACAGTTCATTACAGGAAGAATATTTTAGGAGGCATGTAACACATGTAAAGGAAAGGGACTGTCACATACCAACAATACCATTCATTGCAGGAGGAGGCACACACATGCACGCACACAACTTACTCTTTAGATAGGCGGCATGTCTTGAAGAGGTTTTTCATGTGGAAGAGTTGGACCCTCAAAACCTGAAGAATAGTAGGAAAATGCACTTAGTTCATAGAACACATTTCAAACCACAACCCATAACCGGAACACATTTTCTTTCTAGTATGAGTGGGCTAAACTAAAGTAGGCTAAACTAAAGTAAAATAAAATACTGTAAAACCTAACAAACCAAACCTAAAAGATAAGATAAGCATCAAACTAGACTAATCCAAACTAAACCAGGCTCAGGTCCAGTCCTCTCACCCGGACAGTCTCCAGGGCTTTGTTCTTCTTGTAGAGTCCACTGTTGATGTCGTTGGGGTTGAACAGGGGGTCTCCGGCGATCTTGCCCAGCAGGTCCCGGGCGAAGTTGCTAACGTAGTACTTGCTGAAGTCCCACTTCCTCAGCACGCGGCCCGGCACCACTGCCTGGGCGTTCTCGTGGCAACACTGGCAGAAGTAGCGGCCCAGGTACTCGCAGTAGCGCATTCGCTTAATGTAGTCTGTCCGGTGAAGGGGAGTAGAGGTAACAGAGTGAGGCAGGGGTGAGGTTTGACACAAAATGACCACCGTGGGATAAGGATAACATGGGTGGTTGTGTTTTGGAGGGGGAGTGGGGGGTCTTCAATGTGGTTTATACCTGGGTCTATGCGAGTCCCACAGCCTGCACAGCGGTAGTTCTGCTTCGCCACAACTATTTTCCTCCTGATGGAGAGAAAAAGGGGGAGAGAGGATGGTTAGAGACAGACAGACAAGCAGAGTAACAAAAATAGAGGGAGACAGTCAGAGAGATATAGGAGGGTTAGAGCGACAGACAGGCAAACAAAAAGAGGGAGAGGCAAACAAGAAGGGGGAGAGAGACAGAGAATAGTGAGAAGTCACTGTGTGTGTGTGTTAAGGACTCACTTGGGCGCGGGGTGGATGTTGAAGATGATCTGGGGTCGGGGCGGTGCCCACTCTAGGTTCCCTCGCACCCGGATCCTCAGCTTGTAGATGTCAGCATGCTCTCCATCATCAGGAGAGATGGGCAGGGAGTCAGGGATGGGCAGGAGCTGAAGGGTAGAGGGAGAATACAGGTTAGTTTGTGTGAGTGTATGTGTGGGGGATATTGTGTGTGTGTGTGTGTGTGTGTTTATACACGCATGTATGTGTCTGCGTGTGTGTGTCTGTGTGAGAGTACCTTCTGCGGTGCGTCTTGCTCTGGGACCAGCCAGTCGAGCTCCGAGGCTGCGGGGAGCTGCATGCCTTCAAACTGCCTGAGCAGCCCCATGGCCACCGACTCAGCCGAGTTAGACTGGAGGAACGACGGAGAGCTGAGTAGAGAGAGAGAGAGAGAAAGTGATAGTAGGAAGAGTAAAGAAGCATATCCCAAACACATTTCCACTACTGCAAAATATAGCCACACTATCACAAACAATGGTCTAATTTCTACTAACACAAACAATAGCCTAATTTCAACTACTACGAACAATAATCAAATTTCAACTACCACAAACAATAGCCTTTTTTTTCAACTACCGCGAACAGCCTAATTTCAACTACCGCAAATGACAGCATAGTTTCCAAGTAGCCTACCATGAACAATCGCTTAATTTCAACTACCGCGAACAATAGACTAATTTCAACTACCGTGAACAATAGCCTAATTTTAACTACCATGCCTTTTCTTTTTCTACTGTTACCTCTGTGCTTGATATGGGCTTGATCGAAACCTAAACATTCTGTCTATAGTCCGGCCCACTCCACGGACTACCATTCTTCATTGGGCCAATGGGAGAAAGGGTGTGGCCAAGGTGAGATGCAGGAGATTCACACGTGCAATCAATGTCAAAATATTCAATATTGGTGATAGATTTCAGGTGGAAAATTATGGGATGTTGGAGTCAGCAAGCCTTGGCTAGTTGAAAACATGAGAGGTTGAGGATCCTGAATCTGGTAAAGAGCTATAAGCCCTGGGGAAAATTTGTGGAAGCTACATTTTACATTTTAGTCATTTAGCAGACGCTCTTATCCAGAGCGACTTACAGTTAGTGAGTGCATACATTTTCATACTGGCCCCCCGTGGGAAACGAACCATGCTCTACCAACTGAGCTACAGGGGACAAGCCTATTATGGATCACTAGGATCAGGGGATGAAAGAACTAGCATATGACCTATATGTCATTGACATGGACAGGCAGATCAGCAGACAAGACAAGACATAGGGTCAATTTGGGACTGGGCCTACATCTATAAGGCTAGAGTGTGTGTGTGTGTGTGTGTGTGTGTGGGGGGGGGCAGTTATTACATAGACTCTGAGCTGAGGAATGAGCGGCCACTGGAAGTCACACTGCGCTTTATGTCTGCATCTGTATGAGAGAGAGAGAGGTTAGGCTCAGTTCTTTTAAAGCACATCAATCACACTACTATCACAAAGAAAAACATGTACAGCTAAAATTTGAGGGTGGTGTTTCAGGAGAAAAAAAATGTGTCTTAGATATGACAAGTCCTAGAGAAGGCACAAAAGCATCAGACATTAAATGTGTGGCAGAGAGTTCACATAGGGACTTTTAAAAGGAGTCATATTAGTGTGCTGCTGGTGAGAGATTTCGGGTGGAATATTATGGGACGTTGGAGCCAGAAAGCCTTGGCTAGTTGAAAACATGAGGGATTTCGAAGAACATGAATCTGATAAAGAGCTATAAGCCTCGGGAAAATCTAATGGAAACTAGGCTATTATGGATCACTAGGCTAGGGGATGAAAGAACTAGCATATTCAATATATGTCATTGACAGGCAGGCCAGCAGACAATGGCCCAATCTCAAATCCACAACTGCATTGTACAACTGCAACCCAGTTTCTGACCAATATAGTCCAGGGGTTCAGTCTAAAACTATGTTTTGTCTATTTCAAAATACGTTCATATGTGGGTTTGTGCAGTCGATGCAAATCCAAAGCCCTTCTGGCAAGATTCAAAACAACAATATGCCAAAGGGATGCTAGATTAGAATTTTAGGCTGCAACAAATGAGGACATATTCAGCAAGTGTCCTTTGTCTTATGAAAGCATACCATGCAGCAGCATCTCACACAAATTAATTATAATCTTATCAATAGCTATACTTATATATAATAACATTTGGTGGGAGTAATTTTGTTTGCAGTTCATTGTTAAGCCGTTAAATCTAGTCTCACGTGTAATATCTGATGTTTCTTTTAATGCAAGCCAGACTATTTCATTGCTACCACTGCAGCACGATAGAAATGGGAAACTTGGCAAGGTGGAATTAATATTAAGTAGTTCCTGTTTCTAGTGGGAACTCAAAAGCAGTGAGACCGTGTTGAGTACTAACACCACTGGATGTGCATCAGTGATGCCATCTCATGCACACAGAAAGCCTAAATTAATTGTTGAGTGAATCGATGGATGGATGAATGAATGAAGGAATGAATGAATGGAATGGAATGAATGACCAATAGCAGCAGTAGCTATACACTGCTGCCAGCAAATATACTAGTCTACTGAAGACCCTAACCCCCATCAAACCATAGATGTACATACACTCACACTCATCGCCGGTCTCCCTAACCCTGGAGCAGCAAAGGCAATATAAAGCACACAAGCCAGGCCAGCATCTAGCTGGATTCCAAACTGAAAACCTCTTAAATGACTAGGTACCAATGGGCAGCAATCTGGTAGAAATTATACCAAATTAAAATGAAAGCTCAAAGAAAAAGGTATATGACGCTAACCGTGAACATCAATCACTCAAAAAAAGAAAGTAAAGGGAAATACATTTTTTGGTAAGGGCTCTTCCTCAATTCATCTCTCCAAAATTCCTCGCTTCCTCTCCACGCCTCCTCCTCAAAACACATTGGAGAAGAAGTTCAGAGGGGAGGGACCTTGAACCTTCTCCTTCAATAGGACCTCGAATCTTCTCCTTCAATACAGTTGAGAAGGAGCTGAAGAGATAGGATGGGAGGAATCGCAGAAAGATTCATTGAGAAAGAGCCATGGAATCCAGCTACATTTGTCCAGCCTCCCACATCCATAGCTCCCCTGCACCCCTAGCCCTGTCTCTTGTCCCTCCCCACCAGCCCAGATACCTGAGAAGAGCGAGGCGAGCGACAGCGAGAGGCCGCTCCTTGACACATCCATCAGGGACTGGCCCTCACAGCCATCTGAGAGACAGAGACTACACTCAGCATTGGCCCCACACCACATATACTATATACAGTGCATTCGGAAAGTATTCACACCTCTTGACTTTTTCCAAATTTTGTTACGTTACAGCCTTATTCTAAAATTGATTAAATTGTTTTTGTTCCTCATCAATCTACACACAATACCCCATAATGACTAGGTAAAAACAGCAAACCCCCCCGGAAATATCACATTTACATAAGTATTCAGACTCTTTACTCAGTACTTTGTTGAAGCACCTTTGGCAGCGATTACAGCCGAGTCTTCTTGGGTATGACGCTACAAGCTTGGCACACCTGTATTTGGCGTCGCTGCACAGCTATTTTCAGGTCTCTCCAGAGATGTTCGATCGGGTTCAAGTCCGGCCTCTGGCTGGGCCACTCAAGGACATTCAGAGACTTGTGCTGAAGCCACTGCTGCATTGTCTTGGCTGTGTGCTTAGGGTCGTTGTCCTGTTGGAAGGTGAACCTTCACCCCAGTCCGAGGTCCTGAGCGCTCTGGAGCAGATTTTCATTAAGGATCTCTCTGTACTTTGCTCCATTCAGCTTTCCCTCGATCCTGACTAGTCTTCCAGTCCCTGCCGCTGAAAAACATCCCCACAGCATGATGCTGCCACCACCATGCTTCACCGTTGGGATGGTGCCAGGTTTCCACCAGATGTGACACTTGGCATTCAGGCCAAAGAGTTCAATCTTGGTTTCATCAGACCAGAGAATTGTTTCTCATGGTCTGAGTCTTTAGGTGCCTTTTGGCAAACCCCAAGCGGGCTGTCATGTGCCTTTTATTGAGGAGTGGCTTCCGTCTGGCCACTGTACCACAAAAGCCTGATTGGTGGAGTGCTGCAGAGATGGTTGTCCTTCTGAAAGTTTCTCCCATCTCCACAGAGGAACTCTGGAGCTCTGTCAGAGTCACCATTGGGTTCTTGGTCACCCTCCCTGACCAGAGGTCCTTCTCCCCCGATTGCTCAGTTAGGCCAGGCTCTAGGAAGAGTCTTGGTGGTTCCAAACTTCTTCCATTTAAGAATGATGGAGGCCACTGTGTTCTTGGAGACCTTCAATGCTGCAGACATTTTTTGGTACCCTTCCCCAGATCTGTGCCTCGACACAATCCTGTCTCGGAGCTCTATGGACAATTCCTTCGACCTCATGGCTTGGTTTTTGCTCTGACATGCACTGTCAATCGTGGGACCTTATATAGACAGGTGTGTGCCTTTCCAAATCTTGTCCAATCAATTGAATTTACCACAGGTAAATTTCTACAATCAAGTTGTAGAAACATCAAGGATGATCAATGGAAACAAGATGCACCTGAGCTCAATTTCGAGTCTCATAGCAAAGAGTCTGACTACTTAAATAAGGTATTTCTGTTTTTTATTTTTAATACATTTGCAAACATTTATAAAAACCTGTTTTTGCTTTGTCATTATGGGGTGTTGTGTGTAGATTGATGACAACATTTTTTAATGTAATTAATTTCAGAATAAGGCTGTAACGTAACAAAATGTGGAAAAAGTCAAGGGGTCTGAGTACTTTCCAAATGCACTGTATAACTACACACAGTAGTACTGTCTATACGCACACATAAACAGGAGGACGTAGTCACACACATGCATGAAGGCTACTTTTAGAAACACACAGGCAAACACACACACACACCTATCTACCCTGCCAACACATTTACCAACGACCTAGCTACCTTGCCCCAACAGTCGAGAGAGCAATGTTAATGACTACCATTAAAAATGGGAGATGTTTCCAGCCTTGGTGGGTGGATGAATGATATGGGGCACATGACAATGAGGTTGTGAACTTATGGCACACAAACTAAAAATGGCACACAAACTAAAAATGACACCACTTCCCACAAAGCTTGCATGATATGTGTATAATGTAAACCTCTTCCCTCCCTCCCTCCAAGTCCACACTCATCCTTCCTAACGTTCCCTCTCTCTACCTCTCAGCTCGCACTCCTCCACCTCCTCGGCAGAGCCCGAGTCGGACATGTGAAAGGAATCCTGGGAGCTCCTGCGGGAGCCTCCGCTGTCTGTGGAGTGGAACACTGGAGGAAGGGAGACAGGGTTAAAATCAATACCAGCAAAGCGATGACATGGGGACTAATTTGGGAGTCGTTGTGTGTGTGTGTGTGTGTGTGTGTGCGTGTGCATGCACCCGTGCAAGTGTATGTCCGGCCATGCGTAAGCTCTTACAGTGCTGCGAGAGCGGCAGGCAGCTGCGTCGGATCTGCAGCCTGCGCAGGCGGATCTTCTGTTTTAACTGCTGGATCTCTGAGTCGCTGTCATCGCCATCCTCCTCCTCCTCCCGCCGCCGCCGCAGGTTGCACTTCATCAGCTCGATGGCGGCAATAAGAGACTCAGAGATGCTGAAGTGGGCATTCTCCTGGAATGAGACATGCAGATAAGCGGGGGGAGAGTGAGGCCTTGCTGTAACACTTTCAAAAGGAAGTTATGATTGATTTAACAGAGTAAGGGTCTCTTAAATGATACCAATCCAATCGTATTAGATTATTGATTTCATCAAAGAAACCCATCCTCCTTGCCAACCAGTACATTCTTCGACCATGTTGCTTATTCTGTCCTTAGTGTGCACTCATACACTTCCTTTAAAAGGACTTCGGGAGAATTGGAATGTTTAGACATTAGATTCTAATCACTCAAAGGTCAGGGGTCAGATGATGTGGGATTATGAACCCTCCCCAGGCTCACCTTCTCCAGGTCAGCACAGCTGCCGAAGTCCTGCTCCGACAGGTAGCTGATGAGGCTCTGGCCCTCTGACGGCTTCCGGAACATGCCGTCTGGAATACCGCTGTACTGGGAGCCATCTGCAGAGAGACCACACACACATGCAGAGACACACACACACTTTCAGTAAAGACACAAGCCTCAAACACTGTATGTTGAAGGTATTGGTGTCACAGGAATATATACCTCAGGTAAGGTGATGGATAGTGACAATTCATATTCTTTTGCCAGCTAGGTAGTTATTATGTTTGAACCAGTGTACTCACTTGACTCCAAATAGAGGGAGCTGGGTGTGCTGACATCACTGATGACAGGGCAGAAGGGGCTGTAGGCCTTCACACAGCAGTCCTCTCCAACCAACGATTCTGACAAACAGAACACACAGCAGACGTTAGATTGACCACAAAAATGAAGAAAGATCAGTGTCTTATCATCAAGGGCCAACTAGCCTGGTTACCAGATTTTTTCTGTATTCAACATTTGTGCTAAAGTTGGCTAAAGCAAAAACAGACTTAACTGAACAGTGTCGTAGTAGTCTTGAGATTTCAACTTTAATATCCATGTTGAGATATGCTCAGTCAGACACCCACAAAGGATGTATCGAAAGTAAATGTATCAATGAAAAATCTATCAAATATGAAGTACTATGGTCTCCTCTCCACTGCAAATCCAAGGCGAATATTGTGATGATAAGCTTATGATTGCTGACAGTGTTTCTGACCACATTAGCAACTAATAAATTAAAGTTATACTGACCTTAGAAATCAAAAACAGAGAAATGGAAACATTCGTAAAAATGTATAGTAAAATCATGATGCATTCACTGAATGACCAAAAAAACAACATCAAAACGTCACAATGTAATGAAAGTAGCGTGGATTCAAACCTTAACCAACACAATTAATGAACATGGCAAGCTGTTTTGGCCTAGGGTCTTCATTTTGGTTGGACCTAAAACTAGCCAAACTTTAACCAAAGGCCTAGGGTCTTGAGTGACCTTGGTTTGACCTAAAACCAACCAAACAACAACCAAAACAGCAACCAAGAACAGCACAAATGAGGAACCAAAAGCAAGGCCAGAGATAAGAGAAGGGGAAGTAGGGAATTATCATGCAGGGAAAGGGGGATGAGAGAGGGAGAGATGGAGCACAGAAGAACTGCACTGCCAACCTGCTACAGGGTCCTCTATTATAATGGTGATTTTCCTGTGGCCCCCTCCTTCACGCAGAGAGAGAGAGAGAGAGAGAGAGAGAGAGAGAGAGGTTAGCAGTGAGAAAATAGAGGAAAAGGAAAAAGCACTGTGGCAACTGGCAACCGAGCATCAGAGAAAGACAAATGTGCTGGATGTGGTCCATGTCGCATAACACTGCACCTACACCTACACACCCCCACACACGCGCAAGCTCTCTCTCTCTCTCCCAGGCGCTAACCTGCTGCATACACACACTCTTATACAAACACTAGTCTTGCAGCCATTCACCTGCTGCATGCAAACACATTTGAATGACTTATTTGAAATTAAAACATACACTTATTGGCTTGCACTCATGCTCAGCAAACATACCCTAGCCTCTCACCTGCTGTACAAGCAAACACACATGCTCACCATGTCTATGTTTGTGGTTGATCCCCGTGTCAGACATCGAGCGGATGTGCCCCCTGCTGCCCCCCCGACCCTGCCCCCTCTGTCCCTCCGAGAAGGATGACCTTCGGGGAGCAGAGGGCGGGACCACAGCCAGGGAGCTCCGCCTAGGGGGCTGGACCGGAACCTCGCCACCTAATTCGCCACCGCCGCTAGGCTCGCTGCTGGGCTCGTGGCCGGGGGTGGAGCTCTGGGATTCACGCCGATTGCAGCGTTGCCCCAGGTTACCGATGGCCAGGTACTCTGGGCCGTCGTCGCCCTCGCCGGAGTCTAGGGTGTCGGAGTGGACAGGGCCTGGAGAGGCAGGCTCGGTCAGGGCGATGCGGGGGACAGCTGCCAAGGGGCCGGGAGGAGGAGTCACGCCCCGCTCGCCTTCCCCCCCTGACCCTGACACGCACCCCCAGGGGGCTCCCGGGGCGCTGGCTGATGGAATAGTGTCTGTAGAGGGGGAACAAGAAGAGAGTTTCAGTTAGACTGATTGTTCGAAGAAACTTCTTCAATGCTTTATTCAAATCGCATTTCCTTACACAATCATGTCGGTGTAGACTCGGTGAACTCAAAAGCAGATACTAGGGAATTTAGGCATCAGGGGAAGCCGCTTATATAAGGTGGTTGACATTTTCTGAGACTTTCAACTAAAACTGTAACATAACAGAGCAGACATAATTCTCAGTGTCACTTCTATACTTCCCAATTCTATCTTCAACCTTCTGAATGTTTCAGCTATTGTGACTTATTGTGGACATTGACCTTTTGAAATGATAATGCGATAACACGAGGCACGTCCTGCCTAACCTCCATTCACAATGCTGCTCCTCTCCTTCTCAGAATCCACCTCTACTTAATTCCCTGCTTTAATCTGTTTCATTTATTACTCCTCCCCTTTCTTTCTGGTCTGCCTTCCTTACACTCAATCCCTTTGCTTTCCTCCAACACCCAATATCTCCTGATCTGTGTTGGTGTTGCTCTTTGTCCCATGTTCTCACTCCCTACCCTAATCCCTCCATCTCTCCTTCCTACCCCTCTCTCCTGACCTGTGTTGCTCTCTAATGTGGCCGACCGTAGTGGTGTCAGTGTTGGGTACCACTTTCTCTTTCCCACTCTCACACCCTCATTCCCATCCCTCACCTTACATTCTTCCTTTTCTCCCATCGCTAACCTCCCTCAGCTCCCTATTTCCTCACCTGACACGAGTTACCCTCTGAGATGACCCCTGTGTTATTGCTGGGTGTGTGTCCTTCGTCTCGGTGGGAGCACTGGGGGCGGTGAGCCTGTCTCTCTCGCTCTCCTATCCTCCCTCCACCCCTCCCATCACTCTCTCCTCACCTGAGTTCCTCTCTGAGATGACCCCTGTGTTTATGCTGTTCAGTGTATGTCCTCTGTCTTGGTGGGGGAGGGAACACTGGGAGGTGGTGAGCCTGCGGTTGAGCTCTTCCCTAGGGGGCCCCTGGCCCTTGCCCAGCCCGGCCCTCCAGCCTCCTCCGGCCCCAGGCAGCACACACAGACTCTGGCTCTTCAACAGGCCCCCCACGCACTGAGGGCCCTTCAGAGTGGACAGCTGAGAAAGAAAGAGAAAAACAGAGGGGGAGGATTAGAGACAAATTAGAGAGTGAAAGAGCGGTACAGTAAGATAGATGGTAAGAGATCAACACAGGCACAGAACCTTAGGTATAGGAAAAAGTTATAGTAAAAACATGGGGAAAGAAAAAACCCAAAACAACATGGCAAGAGACACAATTTATGTGTCAGGCATGGTTGAGAGGTATCGGAAAAGAGAAGACAAATAGAGAGATGGAGGGAGCGAGATCAGCCACTAATGCTGAAGTGGATATCAGGGACAGGAACTTCAGACATTAACATGTACAGACAGAGAGAGAGTATGATTGGTGTGTGGTGCTCAACTGTGTGTGTGTGTGTGTGTGTGTGTGTGTGCGTGAGAGGTGCCCACCCTGACTGTGTCGACGAGTGCCAGCAAACGGGGGTTGTTCTGCTCCACGGCCTCCAGATACTGAAACATGGCCGTCACATGGGGCTCTTTCAGGAGAAAGGCCTCCTCTGAGACAGAAAAAGAGAGAGACAGAGAGAGAGGGAGAGCGAGCGAGAAGGGAAGGTCAATAGGACAAGGAAATACCACAGATATAGTCCAATCGATATCACAGGCCCAAAACATTGATTACGTCTAGGGCTGTGATGGTCATGGACTTTTGGAAGACTTTTTTTTTCTCAGTAAAATGACCACAGTCACCGTTATAATCGTTTGTATAGCAAAAAACAACAAGTGTTACAAAGGTTATTTTATTTTCATCCAGAATCGACGGTTACACGATCATACAATTACTGTGCCAGCCCTAATTACATAATTCCTTCATCAAATCTACAAACTTAACTACAGTGGTCTTGGTTTGGCCGGGGCACACACACTCACACGCAGCCTTACCGTTGTAGTACTTGCGCGTGTGTCCCTGGTGTTTGAGCAGGGGTCTGAGCTGGGCGGAGAGCAGGTGGACCTGAAGGCTGTGCAATAGCCAGCGCTCTGCCTTGTAGCCTTCCCCAACACTCTGCATACCACTGCTCAGCACGGGCTCCAGCTTACTGAACTACAGGGTCCAGAAAGGGGAGGGAGAGAGAGGGAGAGAGGTGAGGGTAGAGTGAGAGAAAGAGAGCGGAGGGGGGAGGGATAGGGGAAATAGAAGGAGGAGTGTATGGGAGAGAGAGTGAGGGGGAGAGGGCGAAGGGGAGAGGGCGAGGGGGAGTGATGGGAGGGGAAGGGTGAGGAAAAATACAGAAAGAGATAGGGAGAAGAGATGGTGAGAGATTACCATTAAATATAACAGGTGAACATGTGGCTGGCTGGCTGGCTGGCTGGCTGGCTGGCTGGCTGGCCCCCCCAGATCTGTTTGTGCCGTCTATGTTAATGTAACAGGGGGTAGCTGAGATCATCAAGAGTGTTTTGTGAAGATACAGCAGATTTCCACAAAAAAACATTAGCTCATCAACAAGAGGGGAAAGAGGTCAGGGGCTAAAAGGTTAAAGGGCATTGGGCTTTCACAACAGTAGCATGTGAGAAGGGTGTTGATGAAGCATTACCCTGGTAAGAGTGCAAAGGTTACTGAGTGAAAGTTATATGTTTATTCATTCACTAAAGCTTATCCTTGCCTCTTTTTAACTCATTGTCAACTGTGAGCCAGCCTACCATTAAGCTCAGGTTTAGCATCAACTTAGAACCACTACTTATCATTAGGCTACACAATGGCTAATCACTGTATTGTTGTCACAACCATATAGATAAAACAATTTTTGCCTCCCAAATGGCACCCTATTCCCTATATAGTAAGGGTCGCGTTAGAGTTCAGAAATCTGCATTTTCAAAACGCAGACCTTGCAAAAATCTACGTTTTAAACCATTTCACCTGGATTTTATATTGAATGTTAATAGTTTTACAAAATGTATAGAGTGAGCAGGGGAGTGCAACTACAGTTTTCTTTCAAAGAAAATACATTAGTGCAACACATTTGGCAGAAAATAGCTTTATTTTCAACTGATGACAACAGAAGTGCAACGCTATTTGGCTGGCAACCACACAAGTAAATGAGCTTACAATGAAAAGGCAAGGTATTTTTTGCTAAATGATGCATGGCCATCATATTTCTAATGTTATCATAGAAAGAATGTAGTCAGCTACATTTCCTAAAGTTTTGCTTCAAGTTAATCTTTCATTTTACCAGAGAAAAGTAGGCAGGCTACACTGAGAAAAGTACCGAAGGAAAAGTAGCTACACATCAGTCAGAGTGCTGTCTACTGATAGAATGCTGGTTCTCTCATCTGAGTGGAGAAGTGCAACTGAAGCACAAAATGTGTCTGATGCCAATCAGAAATTCCAATAAGAATCACTTTAGATCTGCATTTACAGAACGCAGGAAGATATTTCTTATGCATTATATATATATTTTAATTGTGTGAAATACACATAATTCTGCGTTAACGCGACCCCTCTTAGTACCCTACTTTTGACCAGGGCTCAGAGGGCAATAGTCTATGTGCCGGGGGGCTAGGTCTGTTATATCTAGTGTAATTCTCCTGTCTTATCTGGTGTCCTGTGTGAATTTAAGTATGCTCCCTCTAATTCTCTCTCTCTCTCCCTCCCTCCCTCCCCTCCCGGAGGACCAGAGCCCTAGGACCATGCCTCAGGACTACCTGGCCTGATGACTCCTGGCTGTCCCCAGTCCACCTGGTCGTGCTGCTGCTCCAGTTACAACTGTTCTGCCTGTGGCTATGGAACCCTGACCTGTTCACCGGACGTGCTACCTTGTCCCGGACCTGCTGTTTTCGACTCTCCCTCTCTACAGCACCAGCTGTCTTGACCTCTGAATGCTCGGCTATGAAAAGCCAACTGACATTTACTCCCGAGGTGCTGACCTGTTGCACCCTCTACAACCACTGTGATTATTAATTTGACCCTGCTGGTCAATTTGCCCCTGCTGGTCAATTTTTGAACATCTTGAAGAACAATCAGAACAGAGAGAGAAAATTAGAGGGAGCATACTTAAATTCACACATGTACTGTTATAATCTCCACCCGACACAGCCAGAAGAGGACTGGCCACCCCTCAGTGCCTGGTTCCTCTCTAGGTTTCTTCCTAGGTTCCTGCCTTCTAGGGAGTTTTTCCTAGCCACCGTGCTTCTACATCTGCATTGCTTGCTGTTTGGGGTTTTAGGCTGGGTTTCTGTATAAGCACTTTGTGACATCTGCTGATGTAAAAAGGTCTTTATAAAAAATTAAAAACATCAGTTCAATTGCTTAAATTCCATTTAGTTAATTTTTTTGTGAGCTCAATGCGCTGTTTCTCTAGAAAGAAATCAAATAATTCACAAGATAAATTAAGTCAAGAACTTTCTTTCTGGGATGCAGGGCTGAAGGGAGCTGAAGGGAGTAGTTTCATTAGGCAAACATTCAACCTAGTTCAGCAAAGAAACGTGGTAATTAACTACAATGACCATAATCCATTGTGCATGTTCTTCCCGGCTCGATGGAGACTGATAGCCTACACACAGACCACATGAGAGAGGAATGTAAACAACACAAAGAGGAATGTAAACAACACAGAGATGAGAGGGATAGAGACAGTTCGTGAGGTAGCTCAACACGATTGATAGTTGTAGTTGGTAATAAGCAGTCTTGAACGTATGCCTTACGTACTTTGAAGAACTAGTCAAATGATTTTGTCAGACAGCTCTGCAGAATAATTAGGCAGCTACTATGGGGAGCACAGAGATAATGTTAGATGGCAGTAGGGCCCCGTGTAGCTCAGTTGGTAGAGCATGGCGCTTGCAACGCCAGGGTTGTGGGTTCGTTTCCCACGGGGGGCCAGTATGAAAATGTATGCACTCACTAACTGTAAGTCGCTCTGGATAAGAGCGTCTGCTAAATGCCTAAAATGTAAATGTAGAAATGTTGTCTGGCTGCTACTGCTTGAGCAGAGATGAGATTACTTTAAAGCAGCAAGAAGCGGGAGATTTGTTCTATGTGCGCTACTTCTATGCTTCCCAATCTTAAGTTTTGTTTTTGCGTCTTTTACTTTCGGTTTTGTACACCAGCTTCAAACAGCTGAAAATACAATATTTTTGGTTATGGAAAATATATTTGAAAGCGGTTTAGATGGTACAATGATTCTCTATACTTGTTTTGTCACAAACTAAAATTAGGTGAACTATTAGAATTTTAGCAACCGGGAAATGGCAGAGCGATTTCTGCATAGTGCACCTTTAAAGAATGAAAAATAATTAAATAAAAGCTAAGTAATATACACAACCAAAATATTTTATTTCATAGTCATATCCTATTTTTCTATTGATGTCTAGCCAATGTGGACCTGACAAAGACAATGGGATGTTTTCAATGTTTTAGCAATTGAATGTTCACTATTTTTGGCTTTGGGATTTCCATTAAAAAAGCTCCAAGATAATTTGTCATTATTCTATAATGCATTTGATGTTTAAAAAAAAATATTGAACACGAAATCGAAAACCGTGATTCTTTTTTTATAACCGAGACTGAACCGAACCGACCTCAAAAAGCACTAATTGCTCAGCACTAGGCTCTGGTCAAAAGTAGTCCACTATGTAGGGAATAGGGTGCCATTTGGGACGCAGCCAATCTCTGTGGTCACAACAAACTGTACTGGCTCCCCCATCATATACACGGGATGAATAATCATTGTAAAGAGATAGGCATGAATAACATCAGGGTAGATTGCTAGAGTACAATACCTGTTCTACATGTGAGGCCAGGTGAGGGCTGATGTAGCGGACACACCACACAAAGGGCCAGTAGTCTTTCTGCTTGTAGTACACCTGCAACACAAAACCGGCGTTTACTACAGTACAATGGTATTGTCCTACTTATGGCCGATTAAAGGCCACAATGTGCTATTCATCATACATTTGGGTTACCAGGACAGGATAAAAACAGAATGTCATAAAACAGATTCAGAGAAGAAGCAGTAGAATAATGAAATGTTCATTCTCAGCAGCCTCAAAGAAAGTGCAGGGAACAAACGCTGAACTCCCATTTAGCAGATGCTCTTATCCAGAGCAACAATATAAGTGCATTTAAATAAAGAGGCTGAAAAACAGCCAAATAATAAGGCCTTATTATTACCTTTTTCAAAAGTACAAATGATAGTGTAAAAGAGTTAAGAGTAAGTAAAAGAGTAGTTGTTCCTGAGGACTGACCTGCTCGTGCTTGAGGCCGTGGCTGAGGATATGGTTCATGTCCTTGTGCAGCCGCTGCAGACCACCGTAGCGAGACCATACGTTAGGGTTGTTGGTGGACACCAGGCCCTCCACCGTGGTCTTCAGACTGGAGAGCAGCTTCCAGTGTTCCCGCCTGGAAAGAGGGAGGAGAGAGGGAGGAGGGAGAGAGAGAATGGAGGGAAGGGAGGAAAAGAGTGAAGAGGTAGGTATAGGCTTGACTGAACTTGCGCCTCACCCAAACATTCAAGAGTAGACAGTTGAGCAGAAAAATGAAAACCAGCATTGACTGACTGACTGAGAAGAAATCACACAGTAAGATTCTGCCATAACAAACAAACTACAGTGCAATGACTGCGAATGAACCATGGTGACTACAAACTAATGGCTGTGCACTGCATATACAGCACCCAATGAAATGCATTGTACTAGGCTAAGTAGATAAAGGCTAAGTATTCTAAAGTATACTGAGACCATAGACATATAGTGTCCTAAATGGTGCAACAGAAATGCATCCCGGGGAAGTCTTTAATACTGTTACTGTAGCCTAGTTTTTATTAGCAAAGAAGTGTTTCTTAGTGGTTGAGGAAGTAGTAGTTGAATATCTTCGGTACAACAGTGTGACTGTGCAGAGCATACAGTGCCTTCGGAAAGTATTCAGACCCCTTGACTTTTTCCACATTTTGTTACGTTACAGCCTTATTCTAAAATGGATTAAATATTTATTTTTTTCAGCAATCTACACACAATACCCCATAATGACAAAGGAAAAACAGGTTTTTAGAACTGTTTGCACATTTATTAAAGATAAAAAACGTAAATACCTTATTTACATAAGTATTCAGACCCTTTGCTATGAGACTCGAAATTGAGCTCAGGTGCACCCTGTTTCCATTGATCATCCTTGAGATGTTTCTACAACTTGATTGGAGTCTACCTGTGGTAAATTCAATTGATTGGACATGATTTGGAAAGGCACACACCTGTCTATATAAGGTCCCGCAGTTGACAGTGCATGTCAGAGCAAAAACCATGCCATGAGGTCGAAGGAATTGTCCGTAGCGCTCAGAGACAGGATTGTGTCGAGGCACAGATCTGGGGAAGGGTACCAAAAAATTTCTGCAGCATTGAAGGTCCCCAAGAACACAGTGGTGTCCATCATTCTTAAATGGAAGAAGTTTGGAGCACCAAGACTCTTCCTAGAGCTGGCCGCCCGGCCAAACTGAGCAATCGGGGGAGAAGGGCCTTGGTCAGGGAGGTGACCAAGAACCCGATGGTCACTCTGACAGAGCTCTAGAGTTCCTCTGTGGAGATGGGAGAAACTTCCAGAAGGACAACCATCTCTGCAGAACTCCACCAATCAGGCCTTTATGGTAGAGTGGCCAGACGGAAGCCACTCCTCAGTAAACGGCACATGACAGCCCGTTTGGAGTTTGCCAAAAGGTACCTAAAGAGTCTCAGACCATGAGAAACAAGATTCTCTGGTCTGATGAAACCAAGATTGATCTCTTTGGCCTGAATGCCAAGCGTCACGTCTGGAGGAAACCTGGCACCATCCCTACGGTGAAGCATGGTGGTGGCAGCATTATACTGTGGGGATGTTTTTCAGCAGCAGGAACTGGGAGACTAGTCAAGATCGAGGCAAAGATGAACGGCGCAAAGTACAGAGAGATCCTTGATGAAAACCTGCTCCAGAGCGCTTAGGACCTCAGACTGAGCACACAGCCAAGCCAACGCAGGTGTGGCTTCGGGAGAAGTCTCTGAATGTCCTTGAGTGGTCCAGCCAGAGCCTGAACTTGAACCTGATCTAACATCTCTGGGGAGACCTGAAAATAGCTGTGCAGTGACACTCCCCATCCAACCTGAAAGAGCTTGAGAGGATCTGCAGAGAAGAATGGGAGAAACTCCCCAAATACAGGTGTGCCAAGCTTGTAGTGTCATACCCAAGAAGACTTGGAGGCTGTAACCGCTGCCAAAGGTGCTTCAACAATGTACTGAGTAAAGGGTCTGAATACTTATGTAAATATCATCTTTCAGGTTTTTATTTTTTATAAATAAGCAAACATTTCTAAAAACCTGCTTTTGCTTTGTCATTATAGGGTAATGTGTGTAGATTGATGAGGAACAAAAACAATTTAATCAATTTTAGAATAAGGCTGTAATGTAACAAAATGTGGAAAAAGTCAAGGGGTCTGAATACTTTCCGAATGCACTGTAGGTAAGACACTAGGCCTAGCCTATATAGCCTAGGTAAAGGTGATGTGGGCTACAACATCCAATGGACATAGGCTAATGGCAAACTCTTTAAAACAACAGTATTGAGTACAAAGAGTTAACAGATCTGGGTGAGTGAATAGAACTGTGTATCACTTTCCACTTGGATTGAAAGAGCAGCAGAATCAAAAGTGAATATATATGCCTTAAAGTAGCCTATTTGATGGTGAGAAAATAAAATCAGGCTGAGCCGAAATCCCTTTGACCAACAGACAAAGTGCAAGCTCATATCCAGGACTTCCTCCTTTTTCCTCAAGTCAGCAGCTAGCTGGAACTCAATGCTGACACACACTCTCCCACACACACTTGGGAGGATAGTCTTGAGTAATGAGGAACAATGAAGAACAATACCAGAAGGAAGATTTTAGGAAGATCTAGTTTCCTTGTAAAAAGTATCCTATGAAAAACTAAACATTACTCAAATCTGCAGCAAAGTATGACAGAAATTAGGCCTAAAAAATCCAGGGCTCAGTCAGGTTACAGGGTTGGAAGAAAGGGGGTTAAGGATGAACCAACTGAAGTGTGTGCCACTGTTTCATGACTACTGAAGGAGTCTGTCAGTGATTATAGAGTGTTATACCAGACAGTGATTTAACCAACGTTTTTTGGTATCCATTAATGAGAGTTACAGGTAAGGTACTGTTTAGTGTAGCACAGATTGAGATCATTTTCTACCAACCTTAACTTGGCGATACTATCTTCGTTCTTGACTCGGCCAAACATGTATCTTCTAAAATGTATGTGTCCAGTTGCAGGTGGTGCGTTTGAATTTAGAAGATGCTCCGTTATTAAAATAAATAAACATTTTGGTCCATGAAGTAATCCAACAATATGTACGTCGCCATTTTATCTATTTGAAATATTCTCTCATTGATTGAAACCGGTGGGTCCACCCCAAAGTGCCCATGTCATGTTGACACTCACCTACAGTACCGTATCTCGATCACTGAGGCGTTAGATTAATCTGGCCCGGCGTACACCGTGATATGGCCAGTCACATCATCAGGCCAAAACAGGAAAGGAGGATCGCCCTTCTTAAATCGAACAGTAATCTGCACCTCTCCGTCATGTTGTCAACAAGACAGCATAGTGAATCATCCAGAAACACACAACTCTTGTTGTATAAAATAAATGTTAGAATTTTCAAACTAGTTTTCATTGGGAAGGAGATAAAGATTTCAAATTTTTAAATCAAAAGCAATCGCTTTTCTATGGGAAAATGCAGAATCCTACTCATTACTATACGTGTTTAAATATCCCACTTTTGTTTTCAGCCGATTTCGCCGCGGGACAGAGCGGGGCACCTGGCTAACGCCCGGTGAACTCTATAAATACCCCTCTTGTACAGCACCTGTCATACAAGGAATTAGCCATACCAAAATTGCACTACCTTCCAGTTTGCTAGCTAGTTACTTATTAAGCTAACGTCTAGCTAATAATGCTAACTCAAGCTAGCTAGCTAACGATAGCTAATTTAGTCAACAAACTAGTTAACGCTAGTTACTAGTTAGCAAATAAATATTGTCATGGACATTATTGGATATGGCATGAAACTGAGGACAACATTTGAAGTTCATTGGCCAATTCAGACTTGTTTTCAATCGTGAACAACCTTAATGTAGCAAGTTAGTTAACCAACGAGCTAGCCAGCTAAGCTAGCTAGCTAGCAAACATCAACAGCTAGCTTGGTTAGCCGATTCCCCACCCAGTCCCTCACCTGCGTTCCTCGGCTTCAGCCTCCGCCGTAATCTCCATTTCCTCGAAACGGGGGAAACCGAATACGGTATCAGCTTCCCCCCAAATCCACTTCCAGTACACACAAGTCACCACCCGCTTACAGTCAGTGGCTGAACATTATCTCGTCGCATTCACTTTGGCTAGTAGGAGTGGTGACTGTGGTGTGGTCCAATATGAGCGCTGTCAGTGTCAAAAATTGCATGAGTCCAAACAGTATGTAGGAGAGGCCTAAACAGAAACACAAAACCGCATGACTTCGCTATCATCAGTATTGGGCGGGGTTGATGTTTCAAATGCGAACTCCTACTCTTCGACACAGGTTGTTTTTGAAGTGATAGATTGAGATTTATTTTTCTAGGCTATTTATTGCAAAATAGCCTTATGGTGAATTTATAACTGTGAGTTAATCAAATAAACATGCCTGCACATTTGCTAGCTTATTCAATTATCCTCTGTTCTCTTTTGAATCAAGTCAGGGACATTCAATATAAAGTTTCACATTATTATTTGTAACTGGTGGGGAATACATTCATGACTTTTCTAGAAAATTACAGTACATCCTAGAACCCCACTTTTTATCCCAAGCCTGCTTGTCTTTGTGAGTCTTGGTGTGGGTGAACGGAGGATCTCTGCATGTGTAGTTCCCACCATAAAGCATGGAGGAGGAGGTGTTATGGTGTGGGGGTGCTTTGCTGGTGACACTGTCTGTGATTTATTTAGAATTCAAGGCGCACTTAACCAACATGGCTACCACAGCATCATTCTGCAGCGATACGCCATCCCATCTGGTTTGGGCTTAGTGGGACTATCATTTGTTTTTCAACAGGACAATGACCCAACACACCTCCAGGCTGTGTAAGGGCTATTTTACCAAGAAGGAGAGTGATGGAGTGCTGCATCAGATGACCTGGCCGCCACAATCCCCCGACCTCAACCCAATTGAGATGGTTTGGGATGAGTCGGACGGCAGAGTGAAG
The DNA here is from genome assembly GCF_020615455.1 of Coregonus clupeaformis. Classification (NCBI taxonomy): domain Eukaryota; kingdom Metazoa; phylum Chordata; class Actinopteri; order Salmoniformes; family Salmonidae; genus Coregonus; species Coregonus clupeaformis. Next base: position 7,766,879 of record NC_059211.1, read on the forward strand.
GAGAAGCAGCCAGCAAGTGCTCAGCATATGTGGGAACTCCTTCAAGACTGTTGGAAAAGCATTCCAGGTGAAGCTGGTTGTGAGAATGCCAAGAGTGTGCAAAGCTGTCACCAAGGCAAAGGGTGACAAAATATATTTTGATTTGTTTAACACTTTTTTGATTACTAAATGATTCCATATGTGTTATTTCATAGTTTTGATGTCTTCACTATTATTCTGTAATGTAGAAAATAGTAAAAATAAAGAAAAACCCTTGAATGAGTAGGTGTCCAAACTTTTGACTGGTACTGTAGATACAGTATGTACAGTTGAAGTTGGAAGTTTACGTACACCTTAGCCAAATACATTTAAACTCAGTTTTTCACAATTCCTGACATTTAATCCTAGTAAAGATTCCCTGTCTTAGGTCAGTTAGGATCACCACTTTATTTTAAGAATGTGAAACGTCAGAATAATAGTAGAGAGAATTATTTATTTCAGCTTTTATTTCTTTCATCACATTCCCAGTGGGTCAGAAGTTTACATACACTCAATTAGTACATTTACATTTACATCATTTAGCAGACGCTCTTATCCAGAGCGACATACAAATTGGTGCATTCAACTTATGATAGCAAGTGGGACAACCACTTTTTATTTTATTTTATTTTCATGGGGGGGGTAGAAGGATGACTTTATACTATTCCAGGTATTCTTTAAAGAGGTAGTGTTTCAAGTATCTCCGGAAGGTGGTCAGTGACTCCGCTGTCCTGGCATCGTGGGGGAGCTTGTTCCACCATTGGGGTGCCAGAGCAGAAAATAGCTTTGACTGGGCTGAGCGGGAACTGTGCTTCTGTAGAGGTAGGGGAGCTAGCAGGCCATTTAGCAGACGCTCTTATCCAGACCGACTTACAGTTAGTGAGTGCATGCATTATTATAATAAAATAAATTCATACTGGCCCCCCGTGGGAATCGAACCCACAACCCTGGCATTGCAAACGCTATGCTCTACCAACTGAGCTACATCCCTGCCGGCCATTCCCTCCCCTATCCTGGACGACACTGGGCCAATTGTGCGCCGCCCCATGGGTCTCCCATAAAATTTTTGACATGCGTTTTTCTGGATTGTTTTGTTGTTATTCTGTCTCTCACTGTTCAAATAAACCTACCATTAAAATTATAGACTGATCATTTCTTTGTCAGTGGGCAAATGTTCAAAATCAGCAGGGGATCAAATACTTTTTTCCCTCACTGTAGATACTTTTGTACCTGTTTCCTCCAGCATCTTCACAAGGTCCTTTGCTGTTGTTCTGGGATTGATTTGCACTTTCACACCAAAGTACGTTCATCTCTAGGAGACAGAATGCGTCTCTTTCCTGAGCGGTATGACGGCTGCGTGGTCCCATGGTGTTTATACTTGCATACTATTGTTTGTACAGATGAATGTGGTACCTTCAGGCGTTTGGAAATTGCTCCCAAGGATGAACCAGACTTGGCTGATTTCTTTTGATTTTCCAATGATGTCAAGCAAAGAGGCACTGAGTTTGAAGGTAGGCCTTGAAATACATCCACAGGTACACCTCCAATTGACTCAAATGATGTCAATTAGCCTATCAGAAGCTTCTAAAGCCAAGACATCATTTTCTGGAATTTTCCAAGCTGTTTAAAGACACAGTCAACTTAGTGTATGTAAACTTCTGACCCACTGGAATTGTGATATAGTTAATTATAAGTGAAATAATCTGTCTGTAAACAATTGTTGGAAAAATTACTTGTGTCATGCACAAAGTAGATGTCCTAACCGACTTGCCAAAACTATAGTTTGTTAACAAGAAATGTGTGGAGTGGTTGAAAAACGAGTTTTAATGACTCCAACCTAAGTGTATGTAAACTTCCGACTTGACATTTTTTTTTGTGATCCAATTGACATTTTAGTCATTTAGCAGACGCTCTTATCCAGAGCGACTTACAATTAGTGAGTGCATACATTTTTCATGAAGGCAAGGTAAAGTGACTAGGCATCAGGATAGATAATAATAAGAGTAAAATAAAGAACAGAGTAGCAGCAGCGTATGATGAGTGTAAAAGTGTGTTGTCGGTATGTGTGTGTGTGTATGTGAATCTGTTTGGGTTTTGTGTGAGTGTCAGTGTAGTGTGTGTGTGATTGTGTATACAGGGCCTTCAGAAAGTATTCACATCCCTTGACTTTTTACACATTTCGTTATGTTACAAAGTGGGATTAAAATTGATTTGTCATTTTTTGCCAACGATCCACACACAATACTCTGTAATGTCAAAGTGGAATAAAAATTATACGATTAAAATGTTTTATGAAAAATAAAACACAAATATATCTTGATTAGATAAGTGTTCAACCCCCTGAGTCAATACATGTTACAATCACCTTTGGCAATGATTACAGCTGTGAGTATTTTTGGGTAAATCTCTAAGAGCTTTGCATACCTGGATTGTACAATATTTGCCCATTATTCTTAAAAAAATTCTCCATGCTCTGTCAAGTTGGTTGTTGATTTTCAAGCCATACACGTGGTTTGTAGTTGTGAGGCCAGTTGGATGTACTGCCAAATTCTCTAAAACGATGTTGGAGGCGGCTTATGGTAGAGAAATGAACATTCAATTCTCTGGCAACAGCTCTGTTGGACATTCTTGCAGTCAGCATGCCAATTGCACACTCCCTCAAAACTTGAGACATATGTAGCATTGTGTTGTGTGACAAAACTGCATATATTAGTGGCCTTTTATTGTCCGCAGCACATGGTGCACAGTGTAATGATCATGCTGTTTAATCAGCTTCTTGATATGCCACACCTGTCAGGTGGATGGATTATCTTGGCAAAGGAGAAATGCTCACTAACAGGGATGTAAACACATTTGTGCACTTCAGAGAAATAAGCTTTTTGTGCGTATGAATAATTTCTGGGATCTTTTATTTCAGCTTATGAAACATGGGACCATCACTTTACTTTATATTTTTGTTCACTGTACATACATGGTTTATAAATGATGCCCCAGGTATTTAAACCTTCTCCCCAGGCTAGTAAAGTGGTGGTAGCTTACTACTACCTGCATTTTGGATTTTTGTGTTTTAGGGATTCATTGAAACAAGCAACATGCTGTACTATTTAGTACCAGAGTAATTTTTTATACTTTTGGTACTCTAAAATGGGGGAACTATGTACAAAAAGTGCTATAATTTCTAAACGGTTCACCCGATATGGATGAAAATACCTTCAAATTAAGGTCCGCACCTCATAGTCATTGTATCATTTCAAATCGTAAGTGCTTGAGTACAGAGCCAAAACAACACAAAATGTGTCACTACCCCAATACTTTTGGAGCGCAAAACCGTACCTATGAGTAAATATAATAGCTTAGTGTATGTCAATTCAGTTTTTGTTGATCCTAGAGTGAAGTACAGGAAACAGAGATTGAGGTGAGAGATACATGGTTTTGGCATTTCTATATCCTGGATACAGCATGTTTCGTAATTGTACAACAACTAAGTCAGTCATCAGTAACCAGAAGGTTGATTATTAGCTATTCATTGTAAGATGACACACAAACAAGACAAAAAATGCACTGGGCGACACCTTGACATTCTTAATAAAACAGTAATTTATTTTTTTACTAAAAAAAACAAAGATTGCCACAACAGCACATTACAAGGGCATCGTTAAGATATTTTCTCCAAGGCTCAGTGATCATTACGTTCATACAGTACACCTGGCATGTACACGGTATCTCCTTCAAACAAAAAATAAAAACCCAGCTGCAAAGGTGAAATCTAAGTTCATCCCACTAAAGATGACTGATTGTACAATTATAGACCATTTTGGTTTGGTTCTAAGCCACAAAGTATGGTACAGGAAGCACAAAATACATGTAACGCAGACAGGACATACCATACAATAATTTACCAGATTGAAGCTGGAGTTGTGAAATGTGTACAATAGTTTCCGTTAAGTTTGTAAGTTATTATAGTCTAGCAGTTTTTTTATTGAAGTACATGTTGGTACACTACAATCAGAATCTAAACGTTTGCATTCATTAAAGGTCCAATGCAGCCATTTTTATCTCAAAATCAAATCATTTCTGGGTAACAATTCAGTACCTTACTGTGATTGTTTTAAATTAAAATGGTAAAAAATAAATAAAGAGCTACTTAGCAAAGAGCAATTTCTCAAGCAAGAAATTTGCTAGGACTGTCTGGGAGTGGTTTGAGTGGAAAACTGAAAATTAGCTGTTATTGGGAGAGAGGTTTGAAACTCTTTCTTATTGGTCTATTAACTAATTTACTGCATGTTGATGTCACCATGGAAAACCAAAGCTCCCTCCCACCAAAACAGGCTGAAATTTTAGGTGGTCTTTTCAAACAGCTCTTACACTAAAAGGGCATTATCCTTTTCACAGTATTATTCCAACCTCAGTGTGGAAATATAAAATCACGTTTTTGACTGCACTGGGCCTATAAATACGGTAACATTTGCAACTTAACAAAACTTTTTTGGTCTGCATATGAAATTCAAAACACTTTACATGAACAAAAAGATGGTTCAAACTCAAATTCTGCTAGTGTGTGCTTCTGACTCTCCCTTCCTCTTAATCCCTCGTTCTCTCTCCCTCTCATTTCCTTTCTCCTTCCGCTCTCTTTCTATCTGCCAGCTCTTTGCTGTCCTTTACCCATCATTCACAGACTAACTTTATGTTACAATAAGAGTGCTGGATAAAAAGATGAGGTAAGAAAGTGGTTTGATTATAGATCATGCAGAACATGCTAAACAGCAACAAAAAAAACAAGGAAGTAAAAGAAAAAATACATATAGAAGTGTGCATTAAGAAATACAATAATTACACAGCTCTGAGTCTTTGGTTACAAAGTAGGTTGAACAATTTCACAGCTTTCTTTACCCCCAGCCCAGAAAGTAAATATGCGCAATATAATTTTTTTAACGTTGGAGAAGTATGGCAATTGTCTTTCAATTTTGCCGACAAAGAAACTATAGCAAAGGAAATTAACAGTTTTCTTCATCAAAATAACCACAGAAGATTCATATCTCAAGAACTGGCGTTCACCTGTACAAACCCTCTATGCTTTTAATACTTTATACTCTTTACAAAATGTACATTCAACCTGGATTTAATTTCATTAAGTTAACTGCCTTTTAGTGTTAGCGGTGCAATGCCATGGGAAATTGCCTTTTTAAAGAACCTATTGCATTTACGGAACTACTTTTTGCATTAGACTACCAATTGACTGCCTGACCGATAATCTAACATACCAGAAACCAAAAGAGAAACTTGTTCTTGTAATAACATATGCATTTCTGTGACATTGTTCATTTACATTATGAAAATAGTATCCCTGAAATAAATAAATGCAAACATTAAAACTGAACTAATGAAGGTATTTTTTGATTTGTGTCAAAGTGGGGTGGCTATGGGAAAACTAGTTTTGGTCTTCTCACGGCGTGAGACACATTCCTCCTCCTATGGTGGGGTGAATCTTCTCCTCCACCTCAGTCTCTATTTTTCGTTCTCATTCCCCCAATCTTTTCCACTCGCTACCAACAACCCAGTGTGGAGGGGGGGATAGGAAAACAGTCAAGGGCCTCCCAGGATGTAGGAACCCCCCCCCTGTTTTTCGGACTCTTTGACCACCTCCACTACCGCCACCATGCGCCGCATTGCCTCTCTCCCCCCGTGGCCCTGCACCGCACTCCTCCCTTGGCCAGCTCCCCAGCTCCCCAACTTAACGCGGGATTCCCGGCCAAAAGAAAGCTATCACAGGATGATGATTGTCTAATACTGGGAAGGCCCGACGACAGCAGCAGCACGCACAATGAAGCATGGCTCTTCACGCGAGTCAAAGACAAGGGTGTCAAACGAAGGCTGATTTTGATAGTTTTTTGCTTCTCCAAAAAACAAATCAAATGAAGTTCTGAGCTCTTTTTTTATGTTGCAAGGCGGCGGGAGAGGCAGGGGTTGGTTGGTTGTTTGTTGGGGTCTCCTCCTCCCGTATGTCGGGGAGGTGTATTACGAGGGCAGGGGATCACACAGAGGTGACGTTGGGCTGCTGGGGCAGGCTGAGAGGCTGGGTTGCACCCTCCAGGGGGGTGTTGGTATTGGCGTTGTTGTTATTGGTGGGGTGTAGCTGCTGAGACAGCTGGGTGAGCTGGTCCATGTTAGCCAGGGACTTGAGCACAGCGTTCTCCTGCTCCAGCTGAGAGTTCCTCTCGTACAGTTCCTTGATCTGCTCCTTCAGCACCTCCACCTCCTCCCGCACTGCGTACATCAGGTGGCTCTTCACTAGGTCCTGAGGAGAGAGGTCTGCCATTAGCACAACAATTAAGGAACATAGAACACTGCACACACACTACAGAGAGGGCAAGCAAGAGAGATATACTACTATGTCATACGTTACTCACAAGCTTTATCAGGTCAAATCATGTACTTCAACTTTTCAATATGTTAGTAGTGCCTAGTTAGAAAGTAAAACAAAGAGATGCACTCACCATTGCTTGCTCGATCTTGTTATCGATGGCTACAACACTGGCTCCGGAAGCACTGTGGAGAAAGACGAAGAGAAAAATAATGTTAATACCGAAGGAATGAGGAAGAGGCCACCCTATTCCTTTGAAGAGAATCATCAAATCATCTATTACACATTCAAATGCATGTTTCCATTTTCAACGATGACTGTCACCAGTCAAGCCTACGCATGTCAAAAATGACATATGATTTCCCCTTTACTTTGGAGTAGAGCAGAACTGCTTTTCCAGGGGACACTACATTACCAAAATTATGTGGACCCCTGCTTGTCGAACATCTCATTCCAAAATCATGTGCATTAATATGGAGTTGGTCCCCCCTTTGCTGCTATAACAGCCTCCACTCTTCTGGGAAAACTTTCCACTAGATGTTGGAACATTGCTGCGGGGACTTTCTTCCATTCAGCCACAAGAGCATTAGTGAGGTTGGGCACTGATGTTGGGCGATTAGGCCTGGCTCACAGTCGGCGTTCCAATTCATCCCAAAGGTGTTCGATGGGGTTGAGGTCAGGGCTCTGTGCAGGCCAGTCAAGATCTTCCACACCGATCTCTACAAACCATTTCTGTATGGACCTCGCTTTGTGCACAGGGGCTTTGTCATGCTGAAACAGGAAAGGGCCTTCCCCAAACTGTTGCCACACAGTTGGAAGCACAGACTCGTCTAGAATGTCATTTTATGCTGTAGCATTAAGATTTACCTTCACTGGAACTAAGGGACCTAGCCCGAACCATGAAAAACAGCTCCAGACCATTATTCCTCCTCCACCAAACTTTACAGTTGCCACTATGCATTCAGGCAGGTGTGTTGACGTTGCTTCCAGAGGCAGTTTGGAACTCTGTAGTGAGTGTTGCAACCGAAGACAGACGTTTTTTTACATGCTACGCGCTTCAGCACTCGGCGGTCTCGTTCTGTGAGCTTGTGTGGCCAACCACTTCGCAGCTGAGCCGTTGTTGCTCCTAGACGTTTCCACTTCACAATAACACCACTTACAGTTGACCGGGGACAAACTGACTTGTTGGAAAGGTCGCTTCCTATGACAGTGCCACGTTGAAAGTCACTGAGCTCTTCAGTAAGGCCATTCTACTGCCAATCTTTGTCTAAGGAGATTGCATGGCTGTGTGCTCAATTTTACACACCGGTCAGCAACGGGTGTGGCTGAAATAGCCGAATCCACTAATTTTAAGGGGTGTCCATATTATGGCTGTGGCGGTCATGACATTTTGTCATCTGGTTATTGTCATGCAAAAGAGTGCAGGTCTCATGGTAATTGACCATTAAATAACAAACACGTTTAGCATTTCCAGGCCTCCAGCATACAAGCCGCTGATGCATGCCTTTGGAACATCTACATAAAAAAAAGTCTAATAAATCAATTTAATATACAGAATCACAAAAAAATCCATTGTTTTAGTCAGGTTTAAAGAAACATTATGATATGCCGTAGGCTGTAGGCTTGTTCATTTAGCTTACAAGATATGCTTATAAGTCCCGTGCCATTATTTTATTTTATATGATTTTATAGTAAGAAAAAAATAATTGAACTTAGCTGAATAAAATAGAAAGGATATTTTTCCCATTACGGCGCGAGTGCGCATATGAAATGGCTATGTTGAGCGTAAAAGTGATAATTTGAAACCGGTCCTATATGCTAGATTTAGAGTTATTTGGCAACTTTAGTTGTGAATGATACAAATCTTAGAATGTCTTAGAAATCAAAACATATAGTGCGACTATAGGCTATTCATGATAGCAAAATACTTCCCCAGGCTGCACACAGCTGTTTACTCATCAAGTGATCATATTATCACCCATCAGACTATTCTCAGTTTAATCTTGTCTTTACTAATCTGTAAAATTAGTTTTGATTTAGAATGACCCATTATCAAATGGGCAGGAACAGGAGCAGGGAAAAAATACGTCATCTTTATGCACTTGAATAGCGAATAGATGCAGCGCACTTTCCCGCTGGTCCGTTTTGTAGGCTACTTCGGTTTTATAGCGGAGCTGTGCTTAATATGACCAGCTGAGAAATACAGTACCAGTCAAAAGTTTGGACACACCTACTCATTCAAGGGTTTTTCTTAATGTTTTACTATTTTATACATTGGCCTCATAAGCCTATGCATATGCATAAGATCTAATATGCGTATGGGTGTTTTCAATTAATCATCATCGTGTAGCTGATGTGATTTTTTGATTTCATTTGCATTAATGTCAGAGTGGTTAGAGGGACAATAGAGCCCAGAGTACCAGGCCATTAGGACCTGATGGTAGTTAGCAAGTTGTGTACTACCAAAGCATGTCCAGAGTGCATAAAAGGAGATTACCTTGACTCAACTGTCACATGGAATTTTACTGCGGTCATAACTCACGACTGCCGGTGTGGCGGTAATATGGTTACCACCACAACAACCCTAGTCCACATACTTTTGTATATATAGTGTAGGTACAACTCATAAATTGGATGTTCATGTGTATTCAGTGTTTAAGTAGCACTTTGCTAAAGTCATCTGTTCATCCATGCAGAACGCAAGGACTTGTTATGCACAATCCTGTTCAAGACCACATTGTCAATGTCTGCTTTTCCAGCATATAAAATAATGGTGCCTCTAGTAAATAGCAGGCTATGCACATTTTGGATTTAGGCTAGTTTATTTACATGTAAAGGGGTTTTAAGCAGGCCAGATGTTTGGGGTTTAGGCTTATGGCCCGGTCCTGGCCGATATGCCGCCCTAGGTGAGACCCCAAAAAATTGCTGCCTTCCTCCTATCCCCTCAAAGTAGAATAGTAGCCGAGGCTATACAGTGTCAGCCTATGAATGCCTATCTATGTGGTTTGTAAAACAGGCTGTTGCATTGGGTTTATAGTCCTGATACCTGTCAAACACTGAAGACAAAAAATTCTGGCTATTCAACCTCTGAATATCAGCTACCATAGGCGTAGCTGATTGAGTTGCTGCTGTCAGTGAAAAGGATCTAATGAAGATGTGTCTTGAGTATCATTTGAAATGTTGAGACAAGAAGAAGGGGAGGGGTCGGTGGGAGGGTGGCAAAGATATAGGCGCATCACTCTCCAGAATGCACGCAGCTCTCCAGAATCCGCTCAGCTGTCTCCCGCCAATTCTTGCTGCATTAATTGTTTTATTGTGTGAATTGTTTGCCCTTTAATTGTTTATTTGTATAAATTCCCCATTACATATTTCACCAGTAGTAAATTTACTGTTAATCCCCGTCATTTGGTTAGGTCTACATTCAGTTTCTGTTAATGATTGTATTAATCACAGTCATTTACTGTTCTCATTCTTGGAGTGGAAACGTTGTTTGCCGGTTCACAAGCTACTACACTTGTAAGAAATAGTTCATCACAGTATTTGAAAAATCTTTCCAAAAATCTTTCCAACACTCTCCCCCTCGATAACCACCAAGTCTCGGTGTGAAAGAGCAAAATGTCATGCTCTGATGATCCCATATATCCAGTGGAAACGTCATAAAATGCCTTAACACTTTTCCCTTGCCGGAATAGGCTAGTTGATACAGTGTTGGAAGTTTGCTAGCAACAGACCTAGTTGATTGATTTGATACAATGTAGCACTTCACTAGCAATATCTCAAGTCAAATATGGTACTGTCCATATGTAGCTTGTTTTTGGTCGCAGGTTCAGGTATGGCTGAAGAATTGCAACATTTACCTGGAGCTAACTCAGCAAATAGCATTGCTGGGTGATTTAAAAAGTCATAGTCAATCGATCAATAATAATAAAATAAAAAGTATCTTTAATTTACAATATGTAGAACCTGTGAGAATAGACATGTTCAGAACTTTTGTGAAACATCACAGCACAGTTGAAAAATATATGGCAAATAGAAATCTAAACTGGATGGTGTTCAGAGATAGACGGGAGGGGTTGAGTGAAGCTGAAAGATGGGACAAAAAACAAACAAAAGATAACTATTGTAAAATATTCTGTGTCCGTAAAAATGATATAGTATGTATAAGTTGGAAGTAGAAGCCTAAGTGTTGTTGTCCATTAGTTTACACCAATTAGGGGAGGGATGGTAGGGTTAGGGGGGAAATAATAAAGGATTCTTTATTTTTATTTTTTTTGCTCTATAATTTATATATTCACAACAAAAATATGGGGGATTGGAAATTATGCAGACAATAACATTGATGGAAGCCAAAAGCTGATCTACCCCCTAAATTGTTATTATTCTTTTTTATGATTTTTATTTTGCTTAAGTCAAGACAGATAGAAAGGGAGGCAGACAGGCGGAGTACATAGATGAATGTGATTCAAAGAACCAGAATTTTTATCACAATATTCGTACTGTTTTTAGATAGAAAGGGAGGCAGACAGGCGGAGTAGATAGATGAATGTGATTGAAAAACCAGAATTTTCATCACGATATTCTTACTGTTTTTATTTGTCGGCTATGTATTTTTACTTAGTTGACAATGCTGAATTGGCCAATTTGGTCTATAGGCTATCTCTGAGTTTCATGCGCTCATTTCTTTAGCCGGCAATGGCTCATGATGTAGGCCTATCAATATGTCCATATGGCAGAAGCTGGTGCTCTCGCATTAGTTGAATTTTTACTTTGATATTTTTTATCATTTTAATTCAGAATTGTATTATTAATCACGTGACAATCATTTTGAGAAACAACATTGGTATTATTGAAATGAAACTGTTCCATGAAAATGCGAATATGAATATCATAACTGTCACGCAGAAACTCACGTGCCTCGCCGCCTATGTCAGCTATAGCCCTACCTATGTTTATCAGGCATCTCGTTCTTGGAAAATGCAGTTCATATTTTCTTCTTCGCCATGATCTGCTCAGAAATAGACTAATGAAATCCGTAATTATCATGACACTATAGCCCACTGAGTGAAACTCCTCGACAGCAGTTGTGAGTAGTCTAATTTCATAGGCTATTGTCCATTTTACTTTGACCTGTCCTGTTTTTAGGATATGGTATGTTTGTTAACATGTTAATTCATATTCACATCGAAGCATTTTTTTTTGTTGATAGGGCGCCATTTAGGCAATTTGATCGGAAACACGCATGATGTAAAAAGTGTCCATCTCATGACATTGTCATACATTTGGTCGCCCTGTAGGAGACCGAAACGGCCACAGAGGCTATATACTCTCCACTGTATAGGCTACATGATTTATGTTAGATGACTTTGACGGAGCGGTGGTGGCACGCCGCAGTATGGACACGATACATATTTTGCGTCCCTGCCTTTAGCAAAGTGGGCACTGCTTATCATGGGGCATCATCAGCGCTCACCTTAATAGCCCACCACTGGGAGAGAGAAGTTTTCATAGTTTTGGGGCAGAATTATGTGAGGTGTTGTTGGAGGTGATTCTTGGTCAGTTTAGCTCGGGAAATGCCGCCCTTGTCAATCTGCCGCTCTAATCCTGCCTAACGGCTCGTGTACACTAGCATGCGGTAAATTGCCGCGTGCCTTTTTGGCCCCCCAGAGTGACTCGCTTGTGGGCGTACTGGCAGCATATGGCAGCATGTTTGATTGTGCGTCAAGAATTCAGCATAGCAAGTTTGTCTGAAGGTCTGGTTATTAAATGGGTAAATAGTTTAATCCATTCTCCATTTCATGAATTTATTCACAGGTAAATAGTAATATGCTCTAAACCGCTCTGGTGACAAAAACTTTGAGCCCTGTTTCCAATCGTCCACATGGCTGGGAGAACCTATTCAAGTAAGTAAATACATTTCGAAAATGTAAAAAAACCGATGTATTATTAGCTAACTAGCTACAGTGCAGGCTAACTCAAATTAGCTGCTAACGTAGCTAGCTAGCTATCTAGCCAACTTTACATACTGTATAGATAGCTAGCTAAGTAAATTAAATTTGACCAGCTACCTAACTTCATATTAGCTAGCTATCTTGATGTATTCATCACTGTAAAAAACAAACTCCAAATGCATTTGTAGGTAGCTAGCTAACTGCCATGGAGGAGGGTGAAAGGATAGCAGCCCCATCTGTCAAAGTGAGAGAGCAGGCTATTCTGGATAGGGCAGGTACTTTTGTGTAGTTCCAGTCCCTAGAAGTGAGGACGGAGATAATAGTAACATAATATTCAGTGCGGTCTAATTTGAGTGTTTCTTGTGAGGTTTTCTGTCCTCAGATACAGAGAGATGAAGAGGTCCCAATGAAGAGCAGTGGTTCTCAGTCCTGGTCCTGGGGACTCAAAGGGGTGCACATTTTAGTTTTTGCCTTAGCACTACACAGCTGATTGAGTCATCATCAAGCTTCAAGTGGTATTTCTGAATTAATTTGTGATGCTATCCTTGATATGATCCTGCTATTGTCACATGCGACACATGCACGTGTGTGCACATGCATCTATCTATCCAATGTTATCAAATCAAATCCAATTATATTTGTCACATACACGTTCAGCAGATGTTATTGCGGGTGTAGCGAAATGCTCGTGTTTCTAGCTCCAACAGTGCAGCATATCTAACAATTCACAAAATACACACAACCTAAAAGTAAAAGAATGGAATTAAGGAATATAGAAATATTACAAATATTATGATGAGCAATGTTGGAGTGTCAGACTAAAAGTTCCTGTTGAACATTGTCTCTTTAACTACCTTATTTTCTCAATAACAGTCTCTCTCCTTCACTTCATCCCTCTCCCCCCTTCTCCCTAAATCCTCTAGGTTATATCAGCTGTGCTGGTGAACCCCTCCCGCATCTGAACTGGCTGACACAGAGGGCACAGGATGATCAGAGGTGAGAGGTCACTTGGTCGGATCAACAGGAAGTATTATTAAAGGGATGCTTTACATTGAAATACAGATAGAGATGTAGTAGTCCCAGAGTTAATGATAAAACTTTAGTTTTGCATTTCACCTCCTGATGATTATGATGACTGACAGTGTTAGAATAAAAAAAAACACAAGGCTTAATCATGCTCTCTCTCTCTTTCTCCATCTGTCTCTCGTCTGCAGGTATGTTTTGATGTGAGAGAGGGTGCCAACCCCCAGTCCCGTCATCACCATCTCACCCGCTCTTAAGATAACCTTCGGGCCAACTGGGGGTCCAAGGCTGTTAGGAGACACCGCTAGAGACACTATTATGTAATTGTGATGAACTGAGAGAATATTAGAGTAGCACTGTAATTCATTAATCATATGCCGTCTTTTCTGCTCCTCTGTTCTTACCTCTTTCCCTTTCTGTCTTTTACACTCTTTCTTACACCTCTCTACCCACCTCCTCTGTTTTTATAATGCACACCAGATGTGCATTGAAGTACAGATTGAACTTGTATTTAGAATATAATATTACAATTATAATATTTATAATGCATGTATTATGTATTTATAACACTTGGATAATGAACTTATTTCAATAAAGCGTTTCACATTCTCTACTGGTTGAAATTAAGTCTCATTTGATGAAATACTACACATATCCTGTGTCCTCAGATCAATGCAGATGAAGGGAGTTTGACATTGAGATGAACCGGTTTTAGAGTATTTACATGATGCATAGGAAGTGTAGTGTACTGTTTCTTAAATTCTGTTTCTGTATACATAACTTACAAAATCAGCCTTTAACTACTTAAATCATGTTTCTAGTCTACTGCATAGTTACAATGTGTAACCATTGATGTCCCACGACCAGGATTGGTAAATACTGTTGAAGTGTATAATTGTAATGCAGACACAGCATCATTCAAAGAATGGAGTTTGATACTCCTGGTATTGGATATGACTGAAAAAGAATGTCTCACAGACATTCATACCTTAACCGCACTTTTATTTGCCAAGGTAGACTACATGATCAGTGAATATATTAAATGTACAGGCTACAATGTGGGGATCTCATGCTTGGTAATAACTACATGCATATAGGACTTGCATCCTTGGCACAATAAAGTTATATTATATTCTACTCAATCCGTATGCTTCATTAATGCCATTCTGACTGTTTTGAAGTCGATCCAACAGGCTATGATAGCTGAGGTTCACAGCTAGGTTCTGAACTAATATTTATACTAAATGTTTTAGGGTCCATACACAGATCGGCTACATAGCTAGCTACACATCCATAGGCATACAGGTAGTTTTATACTCCACTACACAATAATCAAGAAAATAGTTAGCTAGCTATGTTACTTCAGCTGCATTGCATGGGAAATATCATCAAGGCAAGCTTACATTTACATTTATTGTTACACTTACACAATTGTACATTACATTTGCAGTAAATGCTTTATCTAGCTAGATTCTTTATATCCACTGTTTCATAAGACGACAGCCTGGTTTGCTGGTTTTCTCAGGAGTCCCTAAAACATTAAACAACACGAATTACAATGTCATACACATGTCACAACACCCATAAAGCTAGCTAGCTAGCTGGCTAATGTTAGCTAGTCAGATAGCTTGCTAAATAGCGATTTTGGTAAATTAAGTTTATGACAAGAAAATATGCATAATCGTTTGTCTCTACATTAACTAATATATTCCTCTAAACTGTACATTTATTACATGACTCGTTAAGACGTTATAATTACTTACATTTGCTTCCATCCTAGTATTTTTGTCAGCCATCTTTGCTGAAGAAAGTCACCAGCGATGGGTCGCTAGCGTCAAATTCGTCATGGGAACCACTCGATATGATTGGTCATGGGCCAGCGTTCAACGCTGGTGATTTCCATAAAGCTTTTTCACTGCCTTCCACGCCACGTCCGCACCGCCCAACGGTCCCTCGCCCATTGCAAATGAATGGGAAGTGGCGTTTCACCGCGCAGCACGGTGTGCTATGCACTTTCAATAGGCATCAACGCGCCAATCAGCAGTTGAAACAATAACAAAGCATCCTCCCCCCACCCCTGTTTCCGTAAAGCAGCTAAGGGATAAGGCTGGAGAAATGTAACCACTCAATTTACATAGACAGAGCTATGGATGCAAGGACTGACTATCCATGATATCAAAATTATAGTTTCAACCATGTTTTGAGGCTATATAGTTCGTTTATATTTACTTTGTTTACAAACATTGGAGTGAAATAAGCTTATAGTTTGGGTTCTGATGGGGTACGACAGTTGAACTAAAGCTCATGAGGCATTTATAAATTATATTCTTCAAGAATCAATGAGTACATTTAATTAATTAAGTTCAAAAATGGATAAAGCAACTGCAGATTGCCCCTTCAGATGCACAATGCACCATCTACCTCTACAGGGCACCGCGAGCCTTGTCGGCACACCCTGTGCAAATACTCAAATATGATTTCTAATGCAGTACATACAAAGGCCAAGGATTAGGGAATAAACGAATTCGCATAAAATAGTTATAGTGAATAATATAAAAACATGTTGTTGGGCACCTGGTGGTCACTGCATTCTAGAGGCAGAATAATAACATGCCATGCAAAACAGAAATGATCAAAAACTGATTGCTATTGGAAGTTGAACCTTGTATTATTTCCGCTTCTAATGCAAATCAAAATCATACCTAAATGGACTAATCTCACAACGGTGCATCTCTTTTTGATGCAAATGCACAAAAGTCGCGCAGTGCTCTCAACCACCGTGTGTGGTGAAAACTGTTGGGAAAAAATGTTTTCAAACACCATCCTCCGAATAAATATTTCTCCTTTCAGATGTAATACAATACAAACCTATACTTTTTTGGCATGTTTTATCTTAACAGGTTTGAGGATAGTATTAGTTGCAATCTTTTGTTGTCTAATCGACATTACAGTCGAATACACTGCGTTTATTGTACCCTTTTATGATGGTTCCATACCTCTCGTTTATCGCTCCGTTTAAACCCTTATCCTTATAGAAAATGCACAATACTCACTTCGTTCAGTGCCCAACGTCTCGTTGACACATTAAATAATCTCACAGGTCGCTATTTAATCCCCAAAGGTTGTCGTTTTAGATCCCTTTACAAAGACCAATGCGCCATCGCTGCCTTTCCTGTACAACACCGCCCTGTAAACGCACGACTGAACAAAGCGGCTCGCGCGCAACACGCCGCTAGAATGTGCTCTGGCAAGATAACATTTTGTGCAGGTCTGTAGAAGTTTCCTATTAATGTGATTTAATATTTTACTGATACAGCTGAATACATTTAATTGTATTCTTCCTCCATATTCACGGGTGAGGTAAAACTATACGGCCCATGCTGTTCTGCTCCAAAACATCGGAAGTTGTATGTTTCCTTGGCACAAATCAAACATGAACAGCATACATAATATGAATTTGTTGTAAATATGTATCAAATGCCCCTTTACAGTTTGAACTTGGAGCGCATCATCAGCTTTGGATAGTGTCTTGAGGTGACAAATGCTTGTGTGTGTCTGTGTGTCATGGTATCTCAACTGTTGCAGAAAACTATGCAATTAGGTCCCGAGTATTCCATAAATGCCATAGACTCCTCCATTCAATGTAAACACAAGGCACCTGTCAATCATCGATGCACATGGTACTCCCAAGGCTCTCTGTATGAAACTGGCGGCAGCTCAGCAAGGCTACGAGTGGACGTGCAGAGAGACAGGCACAACCGCCCATCAAATGTCACACCACATTAAAGTTACTGATGCTACAAGAAAGTAGCCAAAGGGCTTGTATCACTGCTTTTACAAAGTCGATATAAATTGTAATACAGTGGCACAACACGACCAACGAGAAGACACAGTAACAATTCTTCATGGGACACTTGCAACTTTGCTCTTCTAGTAACTGATAATGGATACAAAACTAGAGCAAGAGCACAATTAAGTTGATCAAATTCTACTAAAACCATTGATAAAATCCAGTATTATTGATTAGTCTTCTTCATACAATAGCAAAGACAGCTACACAATGATGAGGTCATACAAATGTGTCCAAATATTAAAAGGCTATTACCTGCATCCTGCTCTGTAAGAAACCAAAAGTCCTGAATATGTGGGTGAGGTTCCTTGCGTGCAGGGAAGACTGTAGCTCATTTTGCAACGCATGATGCCCAAAAGTTCCCTAAACACAACTCGCAGTAGAGTCAAAGAAGCGTCCACAGTATCTCAGTCGTAGGTATCAGTGTTTTGATGGTTGTGTGTGCCTCCACAGTCTTTTAAAGCCTTTTTAAATGTCACATTGACTTGCTTGGGAGCATGTTAGAGGAGGAGTTCGGTGCGCTTGAGATTCTCATTTGCCTTCTCGAGCGACAGGCTTATATGATCTACTCACATTCACTGCCAAATTTCATTTATCACACCGAATGTGTCAACCCACACCTTTATTTTATCCATATAGACTGACACTAATTACTCTTAAATAGAAGTTTACTCATAAATCTCTTAAATCTGCACATTAGATGTTTCTTTGATTTCTCTCAAACCCAAATTATGGCACTCACTTTTAAATAACTACATTATTGAATATGGATAGGCTCTTTCAGGGTGCTAGTTACTATTTTCAGGTTGTGTGTGCCTTCTAATTTCCTTTGCCTTAACTTTATTTAAAAGTTCCAATGTGCAAAACCCTAAAGGAGGTTAATGTTTAGAGCACAGCATTTTATTCTTCAAGTGCTTGTGGCTAACTACACATACATGAAGCATCTGCTTGTCCAATTGATATCACTACAACACTATCAACTGGGGACCTATTTCTGTATTACATTGTTCTCTAGATTTTAGTCATAAGAAGATTTCTATGATTGTACTCTTTACAGTGTTTTAAGAGTTTTTAATATTAGCCTAATCCCATGATAAAACTATTTATGTTAGTGAATTTCCTCAAATAATTAAACTATTCACATTTCCAACTCAACTTTCCTCATGTCAACAATGTCCTCTCTGTCCAGTCTGAGGCAGAGTTTCAAAATGCAAACGACCAACTATCAAAAGCAGTTATCAAAAGATGGAAAAATAAAACTTGTGAAACTGTGGATCGTTATACCATTTGACCTGTTCAGGTGTCTCTACTCAACAGTGGACCATTGAGGTGTTATTGTTCCTGCTGTGATGACCTACTTTCAACATAAGGGTATAGGGGAATGTGATGCTGACAGGTCCACGATAACATGCGAGACAGCTAAATGAACTGCCCGCATTCCACATCTTTGGCCCGCCTTGATTGCAATCTGACTGGTTGATAAAGGAGAGAATAATACATTCTTCCTCTTCTGAAACAACCATAACAAAACACAGTGACAGCAGTCGGCAATGTTCTGCTGTGTCTCTGCCTAATGAGAGATGGGAAAGGATGATGGGCAGGGAGGGGTTAATAGGAAGTAGAGGGCAGGCACTGGCAGCCAAATCTAATTTGTTGGCAATCAGCATCCAAGGAAAACAAGGCAGCCTGTACATTTTATTCCGGGAGGGGACATATGGGCTGTTTATATAAGAGATGGCTTGCTGTGTGTGTCACCCACAACAAGGACCTGTGCTGACCACAACAGTGCACATGTGTGTGTCAAAAGACAACAAACGACCCCAGGAACACAACACCACACATTCCAGTCACCCCTGCGGCACAAACCCCAACACCACACATTGAAGTCACCTCATCCCCGACGGGGCACCGGCAGAACCAAAACACCCCACATTCGGGGTCGGGGGTGCTGACCGGATAACGGGGAGACGAAAACACAGAGAACATGTGCGAGGGCAGAGAGTACGGACTCCCCTTGTCTCTCGTCTGATCACATGCTTTCGAAGACCAAAACTCCAATGTGTTCTTCATTAGGGGACAGATGCACAGGCACACTTCACCCTGCAAACCCATACAAACACCACACTAGGTGGAGGCAGCTGTACAAATCATACTTCAATGGCTACCCCCCTCGGCCAATGGATCTCAAACTATGGAGAGAGGAGGGTGGGTGGGGGGTGGGGCTAAGAGAAGACCTTATTGACTGACGACTAGCTGCTAGGCGCTTTCATATTCGGAGACCTTATTTATCCCCAGAGTTAACAGCATATGGGCCTCACTAATCTTCTCAAAAGCTGCACTACAGTCGCTAAACCAGTTGATGTCAGCAGAGTCTGAGTTATTAGCTATTATCCTCACCTAAATCAAAAGACAACAAAACGACTCCGGCTGATTATGAACTATGTAAAACAGAACAAATAAGCCTAGTTATAAGGTATCTTCAATAATAAACGCTTTCATATTTTGTCCATGTTCACCCAAGACAAGAAGACTTAAGGGACAATGGTCCTTGTGGTCTTACATGGTAAATATAAAAAGTCAAGAAAGACATAACATTGTTATAAACCAGCTTTGCTCCCCCATTGCCTTAATTGATGGTGCCCATTATTTAAGTAAGGAGCCCAGTATAAACCTGCCCGGAAGGGGGTCTCTAGGGTCCTAAGGGAGCTAGGAAGGTTATTGGGCTAATATTGACCTTTTCAATCAAATAGGGAGCCAGGAGGAACATTTACATACACGGCTCAAATAACTGATATGCAGGGTCTCTGGGGCTTGCCCTAAAACAGTGAGTCTAAACCAACGTTATATTTTGACTGCTTACATGGGTGCCCTGATTCACACTCTCGTGTGCCACAAAACCTTTCAGAATCTTGATAATTTTTTGGGAACACTCACTTATAACCCTGAGATGTAGGTGGAATGCACATGGAAAGTATTTAGTCAGCCACCAATTGTGCAAGTTCTCCCACTTAAAAAGATGAGAGAGGCCTGTAATTTTCATCATAGGTACACGTCAACTATGACAGACAAATTGAGAAAAGAAAATCCAGAAAATCACATTGTAGGATTTTTTATGAATTTATTTGCAAATTATGGTGGAAAATAAGTATTTGGTCACCTACAAACAAGCAAGATGTCTGGCTCTCACAGACCTGTAACTTCTTCTTTAAGAGGCTCCTCTGTCCTCCACTCGTTACCTGTATTAATGGCACCTGTTTGAACTTGTTATCAGTATAAAAGACACCTGTCCACAACCTCAAACAGTCACACTCCAAACTCCACTATGGCCAAGACCAAAGAGCTGTCAAAGGACACCAGAAACAAAATTGTAGACCTGCACCAGGCTGGGAAGACTGAATCTGCAATAGGTAAGCAGCTTGGTTTGAAGAAATCAACTGTGGGAGCAATTATTAGGAAATGGAAGACATACAAGACCACTGATAATCTCCCTCGATCTGGGGCTCCACGCAAGATCTCACCCCGTGGGGTCAAAATGATCACAAGAATGGTGAGCAAAAATCCCAGAACCACACGGGGGGACCTAGTGAATGACCTGCAGAGAGCTGGGACCAAAGTAACAAAGCCTACCATCAGTAACACACTACGCCGCCAGGGACTCAAATCCTGCAGTGCCAGACGTGTCCCCCTGCTTAAGCCAGTACATGTCCAGGCCCGTCTGAAGATTGCTAGAGTGCATTTGGATGATCCAGAAGAGGATTGGGAGAATGTCATATGGTCAGATGAAACCAAAATAGAACTTTTTGGTAAAAACTCAACTCGTCGTGTTTGGAGGACAAATAATGCTGAGTTGCATCCAAAGAACACCATACCTACTGTGAAGCATGGGGGTGGAAACATCATGCTTTGGGGCTGTTTTTCTGCAAAGGGACCAGGACGACTGATCCGTGTAAAGGAAAGAATGAATGGGGCTATGTATCGTGAGATTTTGAGTGAAAACCTCCTTCCATCAGCAAGGGCATTGAAGATGAAACATGGCTGGGTCTTTCAGCATGACAATGATCCCAAACACACCACCTGGGCAACGAAGGAGTGGCTTCGTAAGAAGCATTTCAAGGTCCTGGAGTGGCCTAGCCAGTCTCCAGATCTCAACCCCATAGAAAATCTTTGGAGGGAGTTGAAAGTCTGTGTTGCCCAGCGACAGCCCCAAAACATCACTGCTCTAGAGGAGATCTGCATGGAGGAATGGGCCAAAATACCAGCAACAGTGTGTGAAAACCTTGTGAAGACTTACAGAAAACGTTTGACCTGTGTCATTGCCAACAAACGGTATATAACAAAGTATTGTGAAACTTTTGTTATTGACCAAATACTTATTTTCCACCATAATTTGCAAATAAATTCATTAAAAATCCTACAATGTGATTTTCTAGATTTTATTTTCTCATTTTGTCTGTCATAGTTGACGTGTACCTATGATGAAAATTACAGGCCTCTCTCATCTTTTTAAGTGGGAGAACTTGCACAATTGGTGGCTGACTAAATACTTTTTTCCCCCACTGTAGTTCAAATAAAACCTATTTAATCTATAAAAAACGTTTTTCACAGAAAATAGATGATTTGCAGTATGGACATTTTAGGTATGCCGCAAAGAAATGTTTACCCATCAAAGATGTGCCAAGGTTAAAAAAGGTTGGGAAGCACTGCTGTAGATTGTTATGTTATAGATGTGATTTGCAACAACGGACACCACTGCAATTCAAACCATGTTTATGTACAAGCTTGTTTTTGAGTCTCTTGAATTGGTATGGGTCAGATCCCAAAAAATCCAATCAAATTGTATGTCACATGCGCCGAATACAACAGGGGTAGACTTTACCGTGAAATGCTTACTTCAGAGCCCTTTCCCAACAATGCAGAGTTAAAAAATAAAAAATAACACAAGAGGAATATAAATACACAAGAATGAAGCTATATACAGGGAGTATCAGTACCATATCAATGTGCAGGTGTACAAGGTAGTGTGTCAGTGTAGTGTGTGTGAGTGTGTGGGTAGAGTCTTGTGAGTGTGAATAAGGTCAGTGCAAAATAGGGTCAATGCAGATAGTCCGGGTAACCATGTGGTTAACTATTTAGCAGTTTTATGGCTTGGGGATGGAAGCTGTCTCGGAGCCTGTTGGTCCGAGACCCGAAGCTACGGTACCACTTGCCGGACGGTAGCAGGCAGAACAGTCTATGGCTTGGGTAGCTGAAGTCTTTGTCAATTTTTCGCGCCTTCCTCGGATGCCGCCTGATATAGAGGTGTTGGATGGCAGGGAGCTCGGCCCCAGTGATGTACTAGGACGTCGGCACCATCCTCTGTAGCACATTGCTGTTAAGGGCGGTGCAGTTGTCATTGGTATGTGCAGTTGCGTGGCTTGAACGTAGGGTGCGTGGAGGTTAATATGGGGAGAGAAGGTCTGACAGGTAGGCAGGTCCAATGCCATTTAGGGCTTTGTAGATAAGGAGGATTTTTTTTTGTAAATTCTTTGAGGAACAAGTAGCCAATGGAGATCCGCAAAGATGATGTGGGCAGACTTTTTTGTTTGTGTCAGAATCCTAGCGGCACCATTTTGGATGAGCTGTAGTTTATGAATTGAATTGGCAGGCAGGCCCCCAAGTACTGCGTTCCCACAAATTCTGGAGAAAATTAATGCATGGATTAGCATTTCTGTGTCAGAGGTGAGAAAGGGTCTTAGGCAGGAGATGTTCAGGTGAAAGAATGATGTTTTACAAACATGACTAATGTGGGCATTGAAGGAGAGAGCAGGGTCGAATTTCACACCCAAATTAGTGATGACAGAGGAGAGGAGGATGATGTGGCCATTATGACAGGGCGGACGCTGCAGGAGTTGGTGATCTGCTGGGAGGTGCCTATCAGCATTGCCTCGGTCTTGCTGCTGTTGAGTTGGAGGAAGTTGTTCTGCATCCAAGATTTTACCTCTTCCAGACAGTTGGACAATGTTGACAGAGCAGATGTTGTGTCAGGCTTTGTTTTAATGTACACCTGTGTGTCGTCTGCGTAGCAGTGGAATTGGACACTGTGCTGTCTGAAGATCTGGCCAAGTGGGAGCATTTAAAGCAGGAAGAGGGTAGGTCCTAACACTGACTCTTGTGGGACACCGCAGGTTATGGTGGAATCCTCTGATCTTGCTTCACCGAGGGTGATGTACTGCTTGCGGTTAAAGAGGTAGTAGGTGAACCAGTTAAGCGCAGTCCCACAGATGGCAGTGTGCTCTCTGAGGCACTGCAGTAGAATGGTGTGATCTACTGTGTCAAAAGCAGCACTGAGGTCCAGAAGAATCAAGATGGTGGGCGATCCTGTATCTGAAGCCATGAGCAGTTCATTTACAACATTCACCAGGGCTCAGTACTTTGCATGGGCCTGAAACCAGACTGGAGAGCCTCATAAAGCTGGTTAGCACTGAGATGTGCGTGAAGCGGTGTTGCCACCATCTTCTCCAGGCCTTTAGATACAAATGGGAGGTTGAAAAAGGTCCTGTAGTTTGAGAGGCTGTTGGAATAGGGTCGAGGGGGCCTCTGGTAGTCTTGATTTTTTAGACGATTTCTACTTCAGCAGCAGGTGCGACCAGAGCAAAGTCACTCGGGTGGATATGGGTGATGGGGTATGAGCCAGTGTGGGGTTGGGGTTGGAGGATACAATGTTCTGTTGGATGGGGTTGATTTTAGCCTTGAAGAAGTCAGCAAAATCAGTTGCATTGTTCGGTAGTTGCTGATGGTGGAAAACAAGGTCCTGGGATTTTCTCGTCCGTTGTCTATCATGGCAGAGTAGAAGGTAGAGCTTTTAGTGCTTTGAAATAGAAAGCCTGGTGGTCTTTATAGGCCAGTAGGTGGACAGTTAGGCCACTACTACTACACAGACGCTCTAAACTGCGGCCATGGGTCTTTATGCTGCGCAGCTCCTCTGAACCATGGGGAGGACTGTTGGAAGGATACTTGGCGTGTTTTTTCAGGGGCAAGGCTGTTTAATGTGTTGCTTAGAGTGCTATTATACAGGTCGACCATCTTGTCAGGTGTGTACTCAAGGCAGTCAGCTTGTATGGCAGGGCGAACATGTGCCACAAAAAACAAACACCTTTATAGGCCTACACATTGAAAACACACACACACACACACACACTCAGATAAAGCAGAAGATTATCTGCCGGTCTCAATTCCTTTTAAAGGAATAATGCCATCTTTCCATGAACGATGACAATTGAAGGATGTGGGAAATCGAGAAACGGGTTCATCTGAACAATGGCTCTTCTGAGGCTGCATTGTTAGGATATGTCGTCTACTGTACGTGGGGATTGGTTGACAATAGAAACGATACAGACAACGAAAGAGTGGATAGCCTCAACCGCCCCTGGCCTGTGCAGAATCAGATCACTGGTGCTATTTTTCCAGTGCGAAATCAGAGTCACGAGCAGTGTTCCTCCCATGCCCATCCTGTAAACAGGCCTTAATAAAAAAACTGATGCTGGCAACTCGTTCACTGTCCTGTTGCATAATCCTTGGGCGGGTGCATGTACGCACACAGGCACAAAAACAGCTGCTCTGTCTGCAGATGTACCTTGCATGCTGCGCTGTGAGCTTATAGGCTGCAGTGTTTCCCCTATGATTTATTTACGCAGCGTTCGCGTAATTCTACGGATTTCGCCATGGGGCGGAAATAAAATGTTACAGTTTTAAGGCTAGTTTCATGTAATTCTACACATTTTGTCATGGGGCTGTGAGAAAATAAATCTGTTTCAAAGCTAATTTCCTGCAATTCTACCCATTTTTCCATAGGGCTGAGAGATAATTAGCCATTCTAAAGCTATTTCCTGCAATTATACATACATTCAGAAAGTATTCAGACCCCTTGAGTTTCCACATTTTGTTACGTTACAGCCTTATTATTTTTTTAAATGTTCCCCTTATCAATCTACACACAATACCCCATAAATGACAAAGAAAAAAACAGCTTTTTAGAAACTTTAGCAAATGTATAAAAAAATAAAAACCTGAAATATCACATTTACATAGTAAAGGGTCTGAATACTTAAGTACTTTGTTGAAGCACCTTTGGCAGCGATTACAGAATCAAGTTTTTTTTGGGTATGACACTTGGCAAACCTGTATTTGGGGAGTTTCTCCCATTCCTCTCTGCAGATCCTCTCAAGCTCTGTCAAGTTGGATGGGGAGTGTTGCTGCAGAGCTATTTTCAGGTCTCTCCAGAGATGTTCGATCAGGTTTATGTCCGGGCTCTGGCTGGGCCACTCAAGGACATTCAGAGACTTGTCCCGAAGCCACTCCTGCGTTGTCTTGGCTGTGTGCTTAGGGTCGTTGTCCTGTTGAAAGGTGAACCTTCACCCCAGTCTGAGGTCATGAGCGCTCTGGAGCAGGTTTTCATCAAGGATCTCTCTGTACTTTGCTCCGTTCATCGTTCCCTTGATCCTGACTAGTCTTCCAGTCCCTGCCGCTGAAAAACATCCCCACAGCTTGATGCTGCCACCACCATGCTTCACCGTAGGGATGGTGCCAGGTTTCCTCCAGACGTGACGCTTGGCATTCAGGCCAAAGAGTTCAATCTTGATTTCATCAGACCAGAGAATCTTGTTTCTCATGGTCTGAGAGTCTTTAGGTGCCTTTTGGCAAACTCCAAGCGGGCTGTCATGTGCCTTTTACTGAGGAGTGGCTTCCGTCTGGCCACTTTACCATAAAAGCCATATATACTATATAGTGCTGCAGAGATGGTTGTCCTTCTGGAAGGTTCTCCCATCTCCACAGAGGAACTCTGGAGCTCTGTCAAGAGTGACCATCGGGTTCTTGGTCACCTCCTTGACCAAAGCCCTTCTCCTCCGATTGCTCAGTTTGGCCGGGCGGCCAGCTCTAGGAAGAGTCTTGGTGGATCCAAACCTCTTCCATTTAAAAATGGAGGTCACTGTGTTCTTGGGAACCTTCAATGCTGCAGACATTTTTTGTTACCCTTCCCCAGATCTGTGCGTCGACACAATGCTGTCTCTGAGCTCTACGGACAATTCCTTCAATGTGTAAAAAGTAAGGCGTAAGTAGTGGTGGAGTAGTCTTACCTCCACAGCCCCCCCTCCTGGTGCGAGACCAGTAGTTAAGAGGACAAACAGCACCTGGCCGCTAATGAGCCTCTATATTAATCAGATCATTACCACAGGATCAGGTACAGGGACTCAATTAGGGCTTCACCTCTGATGTGGAGCAGCCGCGGCTCCCCTTTCAACATCAAGACACGCTATGGGGCTATTCACATTGATAAAAGTTTAAGGAGAGGCACCGCAACGAGATTTCAATTTAAGTAATATGTTCATAAACTTTTCAATTTACATTACGTCCTTGCCTTACCTTTCGTTGTGGCTGGCAATGTGACATTTTTGCTCTGCAGCTCCAAATGTACCGTAAATATCAATATCACAGTAGCCGCTAGCCAGTAAGCATAATTCAACAATGCAAGCAACTTTTCCTCTAAAACATATTAGCTAGCTACATTCTTGAATAATGTAACCAAACCATATTACACTCTTGAATAATGCAACAATTCACAAGCATGTGCAGACAATTAAATTGTTTATTTTCTCGTTCGTACACGCATTAAATGTAGCTTGCAAGACAATACAGCACAGTTAGCTAGCTACTGCTAGCTAGTAACGTTAGCATATCAAACATGAATGTTTACCCCTCTCATACAAATAGGTCGTTATCAATAAAGCTTCACAATAAAGGTGCAGTGCTTGATTTACCTGCTAGATCCGATAAAACCAGTTAGAACAGTGTGACGTTTTCAAGGGATTGTTAAATAAATGTTAACTATTTGGTTGTAATATCACATCTTGAAGAGCATAGTCAGAACTACAAATGTTCGATTATTCCATGCAAAACAATTGCACACATTTAGCTCTATCATCAGAGTTATAGGCCTACAGCAAGTAAATGCATGCTTTTCATAATCAGTAAACAAGCATCAATTGAACATGTAATTTCAGATAGGCTATGTGAGAGTAGCCTCAATATATCTCTCAATATTGGCCACCATTAATTGGATAATTGAGTGATATAAAATAAAAGTGAACTATACCTGACAAGTATGAGTGGTTTCGGTTAATTTCTCATCCTTAGTGGGCTCTGCCTGTCAAGCAGCAGAAGGGGGCATTTGCCGATGTAACATTACTGTTAGCTGATAATGTTTACTTTGTAAGCTACCGGCAGAAACTTTGTACAGTTGGCTAAACATAGTAGTAAGTAGGCCTACCTAGCGAAGTTAGTTAACATTATCCCCCTTTCAACATTGTTTTAAAAATAGTGTTTAATCACGATTGCTGCTGACAGACATGATAGGCTACATTGATTGATGGACCACGTCAAATTGGCTAACTAGCTAATAACAGATCACGTCAATATGGCTAGTTAACAAGCTAACTTTCAGGGGATAAACTAGATGGCTATATCCAAATATTGTTTGATTTGCTTGCTATCTATAGTGGTGATGACAGTAGTCCGACTGACAACTTTACCAGGATGAGGACTTGCTAATGTCAAGCTCTTTACAAAAGCCTAATCTAAGCAAGCTAAATGACACATTGTTTTCTTAGCTAGCTAGCTATATGCCAAATTGATCTGGCTACCCTCACGTATCTGAAGATACATGATCAATTGACGTTTACTGATAATGAAAAGCATTCAGTTACTTGCTGTATAACTCTGATGGAGCTAAATGTGGAATAATCGGAAAATGTGTAGTTCTGACTATGCTCTTCAAGAGGTGATGATATTTAAACCAAATAGTTCTAACATTTATTTAACAATCCCTTGAAAACGGCACGTAGTTGTAAATGGTTTTACCGGAGCTGACGTTAGCTTAACCATTGTTAGATAGCTAGCTCTTAGGCCTAGCTAAATTACAATTGTAGTGTATTAAAGTTACCTTAGAATAAAACAGGCCTCATTTTATTAATATCATGGCAGTCATTATATGAGGTAAAGGCAAATTGTGACTGAAAATATTGATAATTTCCTGGGGAGTTGATCAGCTTCTTGCTTGCATAGCTAGATCGTATGGCTTCTTGCCTGGATGGTGGCTCAGAGCACTGCAGCCAAGGGGGAAAAACACTTTTGAGATTCCTTTTCTTAAAGCCACAGTGACAATTTCAGAATGTAACAGGCTGTTACTGCAATTTCAGGTAAAAAAAAACAACAAAAAAACAGGTCTCAAATATAATGAAAATGTCTATACATTTTAGCTGTTTCAAAAACGTTGTTCTGCTATTACGATTTTTACTGTAGGAATATTGGGCTCAACGAGACAATTCTGTTTACACTGCCCTGCTTAGAGGGGGGCAACTGTCTGAGGTAGCGTTCGATACGTGAGAAATTTGCAGGTTTACATTACAGTAATGTCTCTTGAGAATCAATACCTCTCGAGAAGCTCCTTAATCCTTGTCAATGTGAAAAGAGCCTACAGTTTGTCGCATAACACCAGGGGTTAGGTCCTAATCCACGTATCATCTGCGTCTCATCTGCTAGTAGCTACTTCTTACCCTGATGTGAATGCTGACAAGTGGGAGCTTCTCCATGTCTGCTCAGAGCCAACTGGATTGGCCCCAATGGGTGGCATGAAAAGGGCAGCAGTCACGATGTGGAGAGGTTTGCCAAGATTAAAATGTTGACTCTATTTGGCTGGTTTAGGGGGGGTGTTAGTTGAAACAACAACCTTAAATCATGGTCGTTGTTGTGACCGAAAAAGCACCATCATTGAATGAGCAAAACCTTAAAGTTGGTCTATCTGGATAGAGTCCTACTAAATGCGATAACGGACTCCATGATCACATAGGGCACTAACGAGGTGCATCAATAATAAGTCCCCTGCATTCCCACGATTGAATTTCCCCCTCTCTCTCTACACAATAAAATTTTAATTTTTCACGCCAAAATCACCCTCTATACTAGACTGACAGGGGACTAGTGAGGTACAATCACTATGAATATAAATCTGTCCACTTTTATGGCCTATAATCATGAAGTATTTTATTCAAGGATATGGGTAGTAAACAAGAGAAGGCCTCTGTTACTTTAGTTTGGGGCCAAGTTAATTTTGGTGCTGCTGCCTTTTACAATGATCGCATTTAGCATGCCAACCGGTAGCTTTCCTGGAATGTTTACAAACACAGTGAGTGTGATCGCTAATTCCGTTCTGGTGAGCAAAAATGTAGTCATCGCTCTGCTTTTTGCTGTTTAAAGGAAGCCCATAACAGCTAGAGATGCGAGCGGAGTCACTTAAGTTCACACAACACCCGTTTTAAAATAGCCAAAGGAAACATGATACCAACTCAGTTTCTGTGTTGGCTTACACCAGTGGTTGCACTATAAAGTTTGAATGGCGATTATAATATAACTTAGGGATAAGCCAACGAAAACGCCATCGATGGAGGCGCAAAACAGTGACTGATCCGACCCACCTACCTAGTGATGGGGGGATTTTTAGCTCCATGTTTTTGACGATATATATCGTATTGTATCGTTTTGACAATATCGCAATATTATGTTTGCGCTAGTTGGCTGTACCTGCACAAAAACTTCCTTTATAGCTTGTTCTCCATCTTTTTAAATAGGGAGACAATTTGTTTTCATCACTTTTATTTCCATGACTGATCAAAACTTGTATTCTCATGGCTCTCTCTTGTCCCTCTGCAGCAGACATATGGTGAGCAATATGTTTTGAACATCAAATCACAATACATATGGAATCGTGAGAATCATTACAATTGCAATACATATCGTATCGGCACCTAAGTATCGTGATAATATCGTATCGTAAGGTCACTGGCAATTCCCAGCCCTCCACCTACCACCGCTCACATGGTTTGACATTGGTCAAAAAGTCAATATTTCGAGAGGAATGCTTTTGCCCTCAAATTACTTTCGAGCATGTTAGCCCCTTTCCAACAAGTCAGACCTTGCAGAGGAGCATAGTTAGCTGACTCCAGACAAAGGGAGGGTGGATGGGAGGAAGCTCTCAGGTTTACCTGTGGTTTGTTGAAACAGTTGGGAATAAAGACTAACTGTTCATCACAGCAGCCCACAGGCACTTCAGCTAGATGGGGATCAAACACATAAGCGGCGTACCCACGGCACACTGAGCCACGGCTCTTGCACAACCTGGCTACTGTTGTTTACCCCAACACAACCCATTTCAACAGCAGGTTCCTTGCTTCCCCTTTTGAAGAACAATGCGGCTATACGGACCACGGGCTCCGCCATTCATGCTCAGCATGGCAATTACACAAACTACTGTTTATACATGACGTACAGGGCTATTCCACTGAACTCTATTGGTAAAGGTCACGGAGCCTGCATTTTGTGACGGCTGACTTTAGTGATGGGGGAAAAGATCTATGCAGTTACATATCGCAATATTATTTTCGGACGATATTGTATAGATATATCGTGATATCGTATCGTGAGGTCCCTGGCAATTCCCAGCCCTAGCTGAAAAATCTCTTGCCAAGTCTGACAAAACAGCAATAGAAAACATACCCCACCCTGCATGCAAACTTCTATGGCAGTGACCTTGCATGAAATTGAATATGGCAATAACTCTTGAGAAACACCTCCTTAGAGATAGCTTCAGCATAGGCTACCCACTGGTGCCTTTTGTATACCTACCACAGACCCTGTACCACTAAAGCACATTCTTCATGGGTGACCGTTCATTACATCAACCATGAGATCAGTGTATGTATACAGGACCTTGCTACGACGTCTCGACAAACAGACATGAATGAGATGTGTACTGCCAGCTAACCCATAAAACAAAGGCGCTAGCTCGCAGCCAATAACGTCCATGGCAGAGAGTCAAGGCACTGCAGAGGCATGAGACAGCATATGGGAAAGTCTTTCATCTTCCTTTAAACATCTTCGAAACAGGGACATGAGTAATGAATGCTCCTCTCCGAACAACGTACATCTGCCACCACATCAAAACAACTCCTGGATTTCTCTCAAACCCAACATTATCCAACATTGTCACTTGTATTACCAATAGCACATTTCATTACAAAAGGAGATTAAATTATTGATTTACAATATGCATATATTCAGTTCCAGGTGGGTAGAAGGGAAGGATTTGATACAATGTCTGTCTATACTTGCAAAAATCGACACTTATTGTTTTGTTACTAAGGCAATACAACACACATGATTCAAGTTTTATCCAAGTGTTTCAATAATGCACAAGTCTACTCTTCTCCTTTGATACATACAGTTAAGAGTGTGAAAGTTAATTTGTCAATTTAACACAAGTGAATGATTTATGCTCCATAGGAGTTAGGTGTTGTCAAACAAGCCAAAACCATGTTACTGGGACACTTCACAGTTGGTTATCGATTAAATCATTAGTTTATGCCAGTAACCCCAAACAAGACTGAACTGATACTTCACTAAGGGAGTTCCATCAATCACGTCAACATAGAAAATATATGTCCTCTGTTACTGCCTGATTTATCTTCTAATTCAATTTCAATATATACGTTTCTTTGGGTGTTGCTCTTCAGTTTTGTACGTAATCATTTTCTATGCAACAGTGATATTTTAGATAATAACCAATCACTAAGGCTAATGGACGAGCCAGAAATACTTTGCCTGGGTTAAACGAGGTGAAGGTATTCACCAATCATCTGCTCTTCAGCTCTCCCAAACAATCCAACATAGAGCTTACAAAATATTACTTAAGTTGCATCATAATATGGGATATTATACAAAGTAATATCTTGATGTGATCTTCTATTTGCAGTGCTAAACCCGTGGCGCTACTCTGTACACCTACGGGGCCAAAGACACTTGAACGCTGGGTCCTTGTGACTGGTAGATTGCCACACTAAAAATGTGAACGGGTCCTGAAGTGTTGCCTGAATTGAGTGTGAGAAACTCCGACTTCCCACAATGCCATACTTTCAACCATGCAAACTTGGGGATCGCCAGCCATGGCTGGTCCACACACACAAGCCCATACCTATCACTGACAGGCTTTGACCCCAGTAACTTGCTAGTCGAGAAGGCTTTGTAGAAAGCAGTGGACGGGTTCCTGCACATTAACATAGGAATAAAATAAATGGAAGAGAAACATGAGTATGAAAAAATAGGTATAGGCCTAATCAAAACAAGAAAGGAGAGGGAGAGAGGAAATAGGGGAAAAGAAAACTGAGAAGAATCCAGGCTGAGCTCTCATATCAGAAATTGTATGTTCCACAGCTCCATGAATCAGCACTATGTTTCGTTAAAATGGTCAGTTTACCTGTGTTTTCCTTACCCATTTGGCTTTAACTGAACATGTTGCAGCCTAGGATGTTCTTTTAAGGGCAACTGAGTCGTGTTTTTGAAGCAAATCTAGGCTATAGGCCTAGGTAGTAGGGTAGGGCCGATATATGATTAAATGTATCGTGATATTTGACATTGACAACATATTATGAAGTGTAAGACGATACATTGTGATGTGCAAGACTACACTCTATTTGACTTTACAAATGAAAACGGTTCAGTATTATCAGTTAGGCTGGATCAATGTCAAAAAATAAAGTCTAAATGAATAAACTAAGCCTTATTTTTTCGCCATATGAAGCTTATTTAATGAGAATGTGACTATAATATCGTAAACAAGCACAACAATCGCACAGCCTGGAATTATCTAGTCATTAAGGGCGCAAACCGATTATATCGGATATCGCAATATTTGGAGTAGCGTATCGTAGAAGAGGTCTCCCGTATATCACCTAACCCTAATAAATAGGCCTAATACTGAAATCGGTTGGCTACAGCTAAACCTTGTTTGACTGTAATTTGGTTGAGAGATGCAGTATGTTCACTTTGTGAGATACAACATATACAGTAGAGCACTTGTTATTTTGCATGAGATCACAAAGCACTTTGTGGTTATTATCACCACGTTTGTACATCACACACTGCGAGGTATGATTCTATATACCTTTGATTTGGTGTACAGAATTAACAATTCCTAGAACGAGACTTCTTGGATCCAATGCATAATTTGCCTAACACAATATTGCTTTTAATGATTGATAGATGACTGCCAGAAATGTGGTGTTCATGTGAATAATTGTATCATACTTATACAGTTACAGTTGAAGTTGGAGGTTTACATACACTTAGGTTGGAGTCATTAAAACTTGTTTTTCAACCACACCACAAATGTCTTGTTAACAAACTATAGTTTTGGCAAGTCAGTTAGGACATCTACTTTGTGCATGACACAAGTCATTTTTCCAACAATTGTTTACAGAGATTATTTCACTTATAATTCACTGTATTACAATTCCAGTCGGTCAGAAGTTTACATACACTAAGTTGACTGTGCCTTTAAACAGCTTGGAAAATTCCAGAAAATGATGTCATGGCTTTAGAAGCTTCTGATAGGCTAAATGACATAATTTGAGTCAATTGGAGGTGTACCTGTGGCTGTATTTCAAGGCCTACCTTCAAACTCAGTGCCTCTTTGCTTGTCATCATGGGAAAATCAAAAGAAATCAGCCAAGACCTCAGAAAAAAATGGGAGACCTCCACAAGTCTGGTTCATCCTTGGGAGCAATTTCCAAACGCCTGAAGGTACCACGTTCATCTGTACAAACAATAGTACGCAAGTATAAACACCATGGGACCACGCAGCCGTCATACCGCTCAGGAAGGAGACGCGTTCTGTCTCCTAGAGATGAACGTACTTTGGTGCGAAAAGTGCAAATCAATCCCAGAACAACAGCAAAGGACCTTGTCAAGATGCTGGAGGAAACAGGTACAAAAATATATATATCCACAGTAGAAAGAGTCCTATATCGTCATCAGCAAGGAAGAAGCCACTGTTCCAAAACCGCCATAAAAAAGCCAGACTACGGTTTGCAACTGCACATGGGGACAAAGATCGTACTTTTTGGAGAAATGTCCTCTGGTCTGATGAAACAAAAATAGAACTGTTTGGCCATAATGACCATCGTTATGTTTGGAGGAAAAAGGGGGGAGCTTGCAAGCCGAAGAACAACATCCCAGCTGTGAAGCACAGGGGTGGCAGCATCATGCTGTGGGGGTGCTTTGCTGCAGGAGGGACTGGTGCACTTCACAAAATAGATGGCATCATGAGGAAGGGAAATTATGTGGATATATTGAAGCAACATCTCAAGACATGAGTCAGGAAGTTAAAGCTTGGTCGCAAATGGGTCTTCCAAATGGACAATGACCCCAAGCATACTTCCAAAGTTGTGGCAAAATGGCTTAAGGACAACAAAGTCAAGGTATTGGAGTGGCCATCACAAAGCCCTGACCTCAATCCTATAGAAAATGTGTGGGCAGAACTGAAAAGGTGTGTGCGAGCAAGGAGGCCTACAAACCTGACTCAGTTACACCAGCTCTGTCAGGAGGAATGGGCCAAAATTCACCCAACTTATTGTGGGAAGTTTGTGGAAGGCTACCCGAAACGTTTGACCCAAGTTAAACAATTTAAAGGCAAAGCTACCAAATACTAATTGAGTGTATGTAAACTTCTGACCCACTGGGAATGTGATGAAAGAAATACAATCTGAAATAAATAATTCTCTCTACTATTATTCTGACATTTCACATTCTTAAAATAAAGTGGTGATCCTAACTGACCTAAGACAGGGAATCTTTACTAGGATTAAATGTCAGGAATTGTGAAAAACTGAGTTTAAATGTATTTGGCCAAGGTGTATGTAAACTTCCGACTTCAACTGTAGCTAGCTATATACAGTAGCCTAGGTTTGTTTGCATTCACTTCTTATGACTGGCAGTAGCAGCATGGTGCAAGCAGCTGTGTTGTTGCAGAGCAAAACAGTTTTAGGAGGGCATGTCATTTTTTAAATGGTTTTCCTGTTGCCTCTCCTCCTCCCGACAGTAGGGTCTGCTCCGCTCCTTCTTCCGACAGTTTAAAGTGCAGTGCCCAGCTGATAATCACCCCGATAATTGCCTCTAAACTGAACCGAAACTATACCGAAACTAATTGCACACATAAAATATGAAATAAAAGTAGTATGATGGGGAGAAAGAGGGACAATGGGTGAGTTGATGAGTGAGGGGACACGAACGATGCATAATTATGTAATCACCAATTGTGAATGAAGAACAGGGCGGGCCATTCTATCAAGATCCATTTTAATTATAATCTTAAAATGGTATGTACCCTATATCAGTCCACCGAATCATGCAGTCTTATCAGCATACTCTGGCCTACTTGGAGTAGGCTACACAGTGAGAGAGTGTGTAATTGTACATGCTGAACGCCTTTCAATATCTGGGAAAATATCCACATCGGGCAGCAGGTGAGCGAGTGTCGGAGAATGTGGTGATGAGGCTTGTGGAACCTTACATTGGCAAGTGGAGAAATGTCACTATGAACAATTTCTTTACTTTAAAAAAATACAAGTACTCTAATTTTACCCAAGGCCTTCATAAAAACAACCAAATGATTATTGTTGCGATAGCACATATGACATTTATTAATTACACTGTTAGAATGTTGCAGTCAGAATGAAGGAGGGTCCGTCGAGGCCCAGCGGTTCTAGTGTTAAGGGGTAGGGCCAATTACTACAGTGTAAAAACACACTTCATAGACTGGTTCTACATCTCAAACGAGAGCAGGGGTGGTCTCCGGAACTGTAAACTGGACTGCTCTACTGCACGATAGAGCCCCCCAAACAAAGGTCCCTGAGGGCTCACGCAGTTGAGCGCAGAATGCGAGAGTGAAACTGGAAAAGCTGGGTCATCCATCCACTCTCGGAGATGGCTTCTGTGGCCTAGTAGCGACGACTGAACTCTACTGATTTAAGGCTCTTTTCAATATCTTCGCTCATGACAGATTTATTTTCGCCGCTCTTCACCGAGACTCGCTCATAGCCCATGTTGTGCAATAACCTCATAAGTGAGCACTGTAAAAAGGCATTTTTACTCTATGTTTCACAGGCACGTAAACAAAGTACCTCAGATAGAGCAGCTGTGAGGAGGTCGCTCAGTAACAACCAAGGTAAGAAACCAAATGACTGGTTTAAAGAGTAAGGCAAATCAGAAACCCTTAACCTGCCTAAGGTGAGTTAATTTGGGTCAGACAGAAATAGAGAGAAAGTGCTTAGAAAGAAAAAAGAGTGGAAAGATGATTCAATTGCATCAGCAAAAGGGAGGGAGGTTGGAAGAGGAAGTATAGGCCTTGAGCCACTGTCCATTTTATTATAGGCCTAGTGCTGAGTCCCCTGATAACTAAAACCATTGCTAGCATATAGGAACTGCCTTTTTTTCTTAAACATTATTGGGTTATATAGAACTAGTTTGAAAATCTGTTTTAACCATGGCAGTAGCAAATTGAGTTTGAAAACCATGATGCATTTACAACAATCAACTATCATTTTGAAGACTAAGATGCCTAGTTTATGGCACAGTGTCTTATTTTAAACTAAATTTACATTTGCGCCTGAATTTTTTAAATTTTCACCCCAAATGTTCATTACCGAAATGCGTCCGGATTAAATTCTCGGGTCATTTTATACCATTTTATACCATTTTACTTTACCTAACTTATTTGAATAAAACACAAACTATGTTGCTGTAGTTTGTCTATAAATCATAACATTTTTATATTTGAAGCTTACAAGCACCTATAATATTTATTACGCAACAACACTGTCTGTGGACTTGTTTCTCATAACCATAACACTTTTTCAAGTTACTGTAAAAACTCAAATCATATCTTAAATAAAGTTTTATTCACCCAGGAGTAGTCCTTAGATGAGCACAAGTTCATGAAATTCCTTCACTTCTATGCCTTCAGAATGAGGATCTTATTCTCAAAACACCCCCTTCACGACACTTAAACCATTTCCTTACCAACATGGAGGCATGAATGGGCTTTAGTGATGTGGTCAATTGTTTGCTGACTCATAATGGCCGTCTCCTATTACTTGCAGATTGATCTAAGGGCCTCTCATTACCGAAACACAAATTTCTCATTACCGCATGATTTTTAGGTCCATTTCGGTAATGATAATAAACTAATGGTCATTTCCATGTAAAAGGATCCATGAGCACCAACATGTGAAGTTCATAGGAACATGTCAAATCGGGTGTCTAATGCAAGCTTAGTCTATATTTTTGAGAAATTAAGGCATATATATATTTTTTTTCAACCATTTTCCATCCAAAAAATTAGGAATAAGCAAAGGCTTTGATTTTTTGGTCAAACAGATGGAAAACAGGTCTTAGAAAACATCTACCAGAAAAACTCTTAAAAGGTATTAGAAAAATACATAAAAACTAGGGATGTGCATCTCTCCTTTCATGAACGATTCGATACTCATCTAGATACATCTATCTAGGGCTCCGATACAGTTACAATACATTTTAGTTTGAAATGATTCAGTGCAATTCAGATTGATTAGGGGAATGAATTGATGTGATTCGATACAATTCCATGCACTTTTTTGCATGAACACATTCATTTTCCATTTAAAATTAAATATCTGCTGGTGATGGGATGACTTCTCTAAGCTGAGTGGCCCTCAGCTTAGATACGTATTTGCTTATGTGTGGGTCAATGGTGTGTGTAGGCACCTGAGCTGAGCCATAGGGCAGAGTGAGCATCAACCACCAGATAAGGGGTGTGGGAAATGCATGCTTCCCCCCCCCACTTTTTATCTGAAATCACCATCACCCACTGATTAACTTGTATTTCTTGCAGATTCTTTTTTTTAGCTTGTCCTATGTGAATATTAATGTTTAGAAATTAGCATGGCATTTAGTCAATTAATATAATGCAGCCTTGGATTTTACCTGGTCTCAACTTTGAAATGTTATAGAGAGCTTCTCCTGCTCAGACCAATGAATGTGACCATGCGCAACATGCAAAAATGGTTGCTGTCCTTTATGAAATTACCTTGTTCATGTACAAATGACCAAATACACTGACTGTTTAAAGCAAAACTACCAAAACTATTTCTTATGGCGAACCTGAACAATCTAAATAAAATCAGACCGATTGAAAAGCCCAATGAGCAGTTACATCCACTCCGGTAGGCTACACAACTCCGGTAAAACACAAATATTCTACAGCACATTTTGTAACAATGACCCAGCAAATTACATTGGTTGTCACTCAAATAATAAAGCCTATGATTTGACATTGCGAAAACTATTTTACAAGCATCTGAATGTTGAAGGTACCTCACAGATGTATCATATTAGAACAGGGATAGGCCTAACTCTCGTTGGCGTGAGCAGCTGTGTCTCCCGCACTGTGCACACACAGTTGTTATCTGACAGTCATACACAGTTACAGTACATGCATAAAAGTTCGATAGGCTACTGAACTGAAGGAGAGGACACATCAATTCAGTCACAACAGATAAAAGAGGAAGGATATTTTCCGAAATAAAACAAAACGAGTAAAAAACATTAGTGAACCTACTATTTGTAACGTTTGAATTGGTTTTCTGACCATGCATGCTTAATTTGGATCGGTTTGGGCTCCCACAGACCGATGCACTAGTATCTTAAACATGTGAACCGGGGACAGATGCGTATCAGTGAATCCTTACATCCCTATTCAAAACACAATAATTTTGAAGTAAAGACCCCTGCCAACTAATATCAACACTTTTTCTGCCTTCTGTAAGTTTAAGAAACATTGCCTTCCGTTACCAAAAACCCACATATCTTTAAGATATTTTCTAATTTATCTCCCTCATGAGGAAGAAGGATAATGGAAGTTTACAGAAGTAACAAGTAAAAGGTAGACCGATCAATTAATTATAGTGTTTTTACTGATATCAATTTTGTTTATGAATTATTAAGTGATTAAAACTCAAAATTCCATTACCAAATCAGTAACAGATTTTCAGAAAAATCGTTAACGGAATTTCTGCAATTTAATTGGCTACAATGGTAAATCATACTAGTCACAAACCACAGTAGGTTCACAAGTTTGGACAGCACAGTACAGTACAGCACAGCACAGTATAGTTCAGTACAGTAAAGCACAGTAAAGAAAAGTATAGTTCAGTACTGTACTGTAGAGTAGAGTTCAGTACAGTACAGAGTAGAGCACACTAGAGTACAATGTATTGTACTGTACTGAACTGTACTCTACTGAGCTGTCTATGATTGGTTCAGATTTGGTCCGGACCAACCAAATTTGGTCTTGTTTGGGGGCAGAGCTCATTAAAATAATAGCCAAGTGTGTAGAATAATACCCAAATATGCAAAGGAGGATATTGCATATTTATATACTTAACAAAAATATAAACACAACATGCAACAATTTCAAAGATTTTACTGAGTTACAGTTCATATAAGGAAATCAGTCAATTGAAATAAATTCATTAGGCCCTAATCTATGGATTTCACATGACTGGGAATACAGATATGCATCAGTTGGTTACAGATACCATAAAAAAACAAAAGTAGGGTCGTGGATCAGAAAACCAGTCAGTATCTGGTGACTATAATTTGCCTCAAGAAGTGCGACATCTCCTTCGCATAGAGTTGATCAGGCTGTTGATTGTTGTCTGTGGAATATTGTCCCACTCTTCAATGGCTGTGTGAAGTTGCTGGATACTGGAACACCCTGTCGTACACATCGATCCAGGGCATCCCAAACATGCTTAATGTCTGCTGAGTATGCAGGCCATGGAAGAAATTGAAAATGTTCAGCTTCCAGGAATTGTGTACAGATCCTTGCGACATGGGGCCATGCAATATCATGCTGAAACATTAGGTGATGGCAGCGGATGAATGGCACGACATTGGGCCTCAGGATCTCGTCACGGTATCTCTGTGCATTCAAATTTACATCGATAAAATGCAATTGTGTTCATTGTCTGTAGCTTATGCCTGCCCATACCATAACCCCACCGTCACCATGGGGCACTCTGTTCACAACGTTGACATCAGCAAACCCCTCGCCCACACAACGCCATACATGCGTTCTGCGGTTGTGAGGCCGGTTGGACGTACTGCCAAATCGTCTAAAACGACAGCTTATGGTAGAGATATGAACATTCCATTTTCTGGCAACCCATCTGGTGGACATCCTGCAGTCACCATTCCCAATTGCACGCTCCCTCAAAACTTGAGACATCTGTGGCATTGTGTTGTGTGACAAAACAGCACATTTTAGAGTGGCCTTTGATTGTCCCCAGCACAAGGTGCACCTGTGTAATGATCATGCTGTTTAATCAGCTTCTTGATATGCCACACCTATCAGGTGGATGGATTATCTTGGCAAAGGAGAAATGCTCACTAAACAAAAGCTCATGTAAACAAATCTGTGCACAACATTTTTGAGAAATACACTTTTTGTGCGTATGGAACATTTATTTTATTTCAGCACATGAAACATGGGACCAACACTTTACATGTTGAGTTTATGTGAACCTTTGTGTACCTATTTAGGATACATCACTATGAAGAGAATGACATTCATATCCATAATTATGCATTTCTGTTTAGTACAGATCAGGGACCCATGATGAAATTCCGTTACCGCAATTCCGTTACCGGGTGTAAATCCACTTCACTTACTGTAGTTCAATAATCAAAAGAGATGTTTTCAAAGTCAATGTGTCATGTCATAGCTGACACCCCATTCTTTTATCTTGAATCTTAATTCGGAGCAGATATTTTACAGTTTTTGGAAAAAGTGGACACAAAAAACGGAGGGAGATTTTACCGAAATTCTGTTACCAAACTTGGCATCTGCAAAGTTCTTCCAGTAAATGTGTTTTTGTAAAATTCTCAGTGTAAATTGTTAAAAGTAGTCCTTGTGTATAGAGTTGTATGTTTTCTGTTTGGCATACATCTTAAGTGAAAAATCGGTGTCTCAGCGCAATTCCGTTTCCATAAAATTGCCCTAATTCTAATGTATAGTCAATGGGTGTGCTGTGCTGGTAACTTTAATTATTTACTAGGACCCCTGCTTACACCTATTGAATATATTTTTTGTAAAAACATCAGTTATTTGATTAAGTAGGGATTGTCAAGAAATATAAACCCCATTTAATTTACTTAAAGCCACAATCTGGAGTTTGTGTTTCAGTAAAGACCAACCCTGCCACTTAAAAGGAGGATATCCACCATTTGACATGTTTGTACCTGTTTTAGCACTTACCTATACTGTTGTTTGATATCCCAAGACAGTTTCTGGTCCATATGCCACATATTTAGATACTATATAGGCATATCATTATGCCATTTACCCATAGGATACCATTCAATTTAGAAATACATCTAAAATATTTTAGAACCACACATATCCACATCCTATGACAAAAAACAAGATTCAGAAAAAGGTGTCGCAGTAATGAGAGAAATTACAAAATAGATTTTAAATGTTTTATATATTTATTTTCAGTGTTATGTTTAACTCAGCGCTTTGATTAGGTGAGCCATGTTAAAAAACATTAGAAATGTATTTGTTTATACATTTTGGGACTTTGAAAACTGTTGCGTAATGAGAATGTTTTAGTTGTTAGTTGTGGAAATTGTGGTTAAATGCATCATATCTGATCAATAAACATACAAATAATTATGAAATAGATACAGATCCTAATCTTAGTGATCCAAGAGGAATTATAGTGGAAAATGTATATATTTTTGTCATGTTTATAAATTACTACACTGAACATGAGCTGAAATAAAAGATCCCAGAAATTGTCAATTTCTCTCAAATGTGCACAAATTTGTTTACATCCCTATTAGTGAGCATTTCTCCTTTGCCAAGATAATCCATCCACCTGACAGGTGTGGCATATCAAGAAGCTGATTAAACAGCAAATCAAATTTTATTTGTCAAATGCGCCGAATACAACATGATCATTACACAGGCGCAACTTGTGCTGGGGACAATAAAAGGACACTCAAGTTTTGAGGGAGCGTGCAATTGGCATGCTGACTGCAGGAATGTCCACCAGAGCTGTTGCCAGAGAATTGAATGTTCAGTTCTCTACCATATGCCGCCTCCAACGTCGTTTTAGAGAATTTGGCAGTACATCGAACCAGCCTCACAACCGCAGACCATGTGCATGGCGTCGTGTGGGCGAGTGGTTTGCTGATGTCAACGTTGTGAACAGAGTGCCACCTTGGTGGCGGTGGGGTTATGATATGGGCAGGCATAAGCTATGGACAATGAAAACAATTGCATTTTATCGATGGCAATTTGAATGCACAAAAATAACATGACGAAATCCTGAGGTCCATTGTGAGGCTAATGTGACCAACAGATGCACATCTGTATTCCTAGTCATGTGAAATCCATAAATTAGGGCCTAATTAATTTATTTCAATTGACTGATTTCCTCATATGAACTGTAACTCAGTAAAATCTTTGAAATTGTTGCATGTTGTGTTGATTTTTTGTTCAGTATATACAGTGGGGAGAACAAGTATTTGATACACTGCTGATTTTGCAGGTTTTCCTACTTACAAAGCATGTAGAGGTCTGTAATTTGTATCATAGTTACACTTCAACTGTGAGAGACGGAATCTAAAACAAAAATCCAGAAAATCACATTGTATGATTTTTAAGTAATTAATTTGCATTTTATTGTATGACATAAGTATTTGATCACCTACCAACCAGTAAGAATTCCGGCTCTCACAGACCTGTTAGTTTTTCTTTAAGAAGCCCTCCTGTTCTCCACTCATTACCTGTATTAACTGCACCTGTTTGAACTCGTTACCTGTATAAAAGACACCTGTCCACACACTCAATCAAACAGACTCCAACCTCTCCACAATGGCCAAGACCAGAGAGCTGTATAAGGACATCAGGGATAAAATTGTAGACCTGCACAAGGCTGGGATGGGCTACAGGACGATAGGCAAGCAGCTTGGTGAGAAGGCAACAACTGTTGGCGCAATTATTAGAAAATGGAAGAAGTTCAAGATGACGGTCAATCACCCTCGGTCTGGGACTCCATGCAAGATCTCACCTCGTGGGGCATCAATGATCATGAGGAAGGTGAGGGATCAGCCCAGAACTACACGGCAGGACCTGGTCAATGACCTGAAGAAAGCTGGGACCACAGTCTCAAAGAAAACCATTAGTAACACACTACGCCGTCATGGATTAAAATCCTGCAGCGCACGCAAGATCCCCCTGCTCAAGCCAGCGCATGTCCAGGCCCTTCTGAAGTTTGCCAATGACCATCTGGATGATCCAGAAGAGGAATGGGAGAAGGTCATGTGGTCTGATGAGACAAAAATATAGCTTTTTGATGAGACAAAAATAGAGCTTTTTGGTCTAAACTCCACTCGCCGTGTTTGGAGGAAGAAGAAGGATGAGTATAACCCCAAGAACACCATCCCAACCGTGAAGCATGGAGGTGGAAACATCATTCTTTGGGGATGCTTTTCTGCAAAGGGGACAGGACGACTGCACCGTATTGAGGGGAGGATGGATGGGGCCATGTATCGCGAGATCTTGGCCAACAACCTCCTTCCCTCAGTAAGAGCATTGAAGATGGGTCGTGGCTGGGTCTTCCAGCATGACAACGACCCGAAACACACAGCCAGGGCAACTAAGGAGTGGCTCCGTAAGAAGCATCTCAAGGTCCTGGAGTGGCCTAGCCAGTCTCCAGACCTGAACCCAATAGAAAATCTTTGGAGGGAGCTGAAAGTCCGTATTGCCCAGTGACAGCCCCCGAAACCTGAAGGATCTGGAGAAGGTCTGTATGGAAGAGTGGGCCAAAATCCCTGCTGCAGTGTGTGCAAACCTGGTCAAGACCTACAGGAAACGTATGATCTCTGTAATTGCAAACAAAGGTTTCTGTACCAAATATTAAGTTCTGCTTTTCTGATGTATCAAATACTTATGTCATGCAATAAAATGCAAATTAATTACTTAAAAATCATACAATGTGATTCTCTGGATTTTTGTTTTAGATTCCGTCTCTCACAGTTGAAGTGTACCTATGATAAAAATTACAGACCTCTACATGCTTTGTAAGTAGGAAAACCTGCAAA
Source organism: Coregonus clupeaformis (assembly GCF_020615455.1). Lineage (NCBI taxonomy): Eukaryota > Metazoa > Chordata > Actinopteri > Salmoniformes > Salmonidae > Coregonus > Coregonus clupeaformis. The sequence goes on from NC_059211.1 coordinate 7,811,151, forward strand.
ATCGGCAGTGTATCAAATACTTGTTCTCCCAACTGTATGCTAAAATGTAGACTGTAGTCAAATAATTGCTTTAAATAAGAGTGTGCAAAGGTGAGGAAACGCTGCAAGGCAGAGGTTGATGCCACAAAATAATGATTCCTATCTGGGTGACCTATAGCCCCGAGTCCACATTGGAAACATGACCTTTGTGCATCCCTCTGGCATTGTCTTGTCAGATCATTACCTGAAAACATTCAGGAGTATTTATCTAGAGCACTACTGCATTTGGCTGGCAGGTAAGGTCACATCCATCAAAACAGTGTGACAGGTGAGCTGAGAGAAGAAATGTATTGTTCCTAGTATACAGCCCTGGGGCACACCTGTCTAATATTATGCATTGGATCTGTCTCGAATCATAGGAAATCAAAACAGTACAAAGAAAATAGACAACCACAACAGTTTAGGTACTCAACTGCTGAGAGAAGGTACCCAAGCCACCAGGAGGTTGCAAGACATATGACAAGGTCTTTATCGGGCCATTCGGCTGAGGGAGCGAGTCATAATGACAGAACCGTTAAAAGAGTGCATTGGCCCCATGATGCCTGCTTGACAGGGGATTTCGAAACAAGCACTTCAGTAAATAGAGAAGCTATGTGCAACAATACCTTTTAACAAATGAAAGGAGAAGGATTCTTAAGAGTTATCCTTTCAGCTATCTTAGCCATTGGCAGCAGTTACCAAATGCGTCAAATATTACATAAGGTGATGAGGGAAAAGGTTCCTTTACATAATTTATCAATGACAGAGTATTGTAGTTCAGATTAGACTTAACAAAGTGAATATTTGAAGCGAATTTCATAAACACAACCTGAACATAACAAGGCAACATTAAACATGCCGTCCCCCATAAATGATGCAGTGCCCCCCTTGGGCCAATCAGTGTAATTTTGAAATGACGGATGTCTGTGGCAAGAAGCATCATTCAAAATCGGACCAGTGGTGTCTGAGATATCGCGTGGGTCAGCTAGACTCCTATCCCTGAGCATGTGTGCCAAATTGAATCAGTCAATCAGATCAAGAGATATAAATGTGACCGTTATAGCGCCACCGTGTGGTCGATATGAACGTTCTTGCATATGTTGAGTCTTGACAGTGTTTGCAACAAGTGTACTAAATATTGTTACAATACGAATATCGTTGACTGATTTATATGCATTTATGTGCCAGACCAAGCCCACGTGAATGTTTATTTCTCAATAGCGGCCATATTGTTTTAGGTACTAGTCTGGCAAGTATTGTGTTGAGAGACTTTTGTCCATAGATGCCACTTATTATGTTTCTTGCAGATCAGTAATTCGGTGCTAGAGGAGTAGCGTTTTAAGTGTTTTTCACAAAATTCTAAAAGGCGGAAAATCCATCGTGGTGGACCTTATGGGTCCCTGAGGCTATGTACCAAATTTCATGACTTTAGGTCAAACGGGGTTAGGGGCGTCACCTTTCAAAGTTATCATTTTCAATCGCTTGTTAAAGCGCCACCATCTGGTCAATCAGTGTAATTTTGTAAATCCAAATCTCTACGGCAAGACACATCATTCTCCCAAGTTTCGTCAAAATCGGACCAGTGCTGTCTGAGATATCGCTTGTGACAGACGTACGGAGACGTCAAATTCACAGTCCCCTTCACGATTTTATTGTGGGAGACAACAAACATAAATACACGATTTACCCTGACAAGTCAAATGCATCAACAAACCTGAGGTGGGGTTAACATTATCCAAGTTATTAATCTCCTTTCGGACACCAAAAATGTGGTGTGAATAGAATATGAATGCAGCCACTCATACTCGGGTCACTCAGAGCTGAGTGAATCCTCTGTCACTCTCTGGGTAAATGCATGATTTCGCTACCCCTTCCAAAAAAACAACCACTAGCCACACACAACAAGACACTGGCCTCCTTTGCAGGAAACCATGAATCATCCTGTACACAGAATCCAATGTAAGTGACTTTTTTCCAGTGTCTCTCTTCCTGCGTAGTGGCTCCATTGTTCCATGCGCCACTACTTCCTTACTCACACAGGAAAAAGCTAAGATCCATACACGTATGGCTCTGACGGTCATGGATTTTTGGATGATGGTAATTGGCCAGCCCAATAACCGCGGTCACCGTAATAACCATTTGAATAGAAAAACATTTTATAAAAGACGCACATTTTCTCCTCTTCCGCTCCGGTCGTCACTAGTTACCACAGCCACAAAGTCAAAACCGGCTAATTTGTTTTTGTCTTAATTTATGGTTAGCAGTGTGGTTAAGGTTAGGGTTAATGTTAGGATTAGGCTTAAAATCTGATTTCAAGAAGAGCAATTGTAGAAATAGGCAGGGTTCATGACTTTGTGGCTGTGCTAACAAGTGACGACCTTCCGCTCCTGACTGCATTTAAAAAAAATTTAACCATTATTTTATCAGGGAGTCATACTGAGCCCAAGGTTTATTTTACAAATTACATAAAATACACAAATCAAAATATAAATACAAAATGCAAGCAGAAAGGAAAAACCCAGTCATAAAAAACAACCACATTCATCAATAAGGACCTCAAATCAACTTTCTGAATTGCCCTAGAGCAGGGCTGCCCATTTTGAAGATTGTTCCACAAATAATGTGCAAGAAAACTAAAAGCTGATTTACCTAACTAAGTAGAGACCAAATGAATTTCCAGAATTAGCCATTCCTGAGACCTGGTGTGGTAACTTGTATGTCTAAAGTTTAGTAATGATGTTAGGTACAAATGGGACTTTTTGTAAAAGGGCTTTATAAATGAAAACATAGCAATGTATCAACCTACGTGACATCAAAGAGGGCCAGCCAACTTTCTGGTAGAGAATGCAGTGATGAGTACTAAAATTGTTGCCCATAATAAAGCGCAGTGCACTATGATTAACTGCATATAACGGCTTTAATTAAAATGGCAGCTGCCATCATATAGATGATGTCGCCATAGTCTAGGACCGTTAGGAACGTTTACTGAATAATCTGCTTTCTACTATTTAGCGAGAGGCAGGACCTAGTTCTATAGAAGACGCCCATTTTTATTCTCAGCTTCTTAACTCATCAAAACACTTTTTAAAAGACAGCTTTTCATCTATCCAGATGCCCAGATATTTGTAAGCACGGACACAATCAATATGGACACCATCCAAAGTACATATGCTTAAATCAGACTTATTTGTATGCGCTCTAGAGAACATTGTTTTACCTGCATTCAGTACTAATTTCAGGTCAATAACGTTTTTCTGTAATACAATGAAGGCAGACTGTAGTTCCCCCTGGTCAACCGTGGGGGCAATAGCATACACAACAGTATCATTGGCATACAAGTGCAGGTTACCATTTTTTACAGACAAGTGGATATTGTTAATGTAAACAGTAAAAAGTACAGGACCCAGAATTGATCCCTGCTGGACACCTTTCGTAATATCCAGGAAACCTGATTTAACACCATCAGTAGATATACATTGAGAACTATCTGTCAAGTAATTTTTAAACAAGTTACATGCAGCCTGGCCTAGAATAAATTTCAGAATAAATTTCAAAGATGAGAACGATCTGAGCTGATAATTAATCAAGGATTCTAATATTTTAGCTAGGCAAGAAAGTTTAGAAATAGGCCGATAATTATTTACAGTGCATTCGTAAAGTATTCAGACCCCTTGCCTTTTTCCACATTTTGTTACGTTACAGCCTTATTCTAAAATGGATTAAATTCATTTTTTCCCTCAATCTACACACAATAACCCATAATGACAAAGCAAAAAACAGGTTTTGACATTTTAGCAAATGTATTACAAATAAATAACAGTTTTAAGTTATCTCTGACCAACAGATGCATATCTGTATTCCTATTCATGTGAAATCCATAGATTAGGGCCACATTTTAAAAAATGAAACTAGGCAAGTCAGTTAAGAACAAATTCTTATTTACAATGACGGCCTACCCCGGCCAAACCCTCCCCTAACCCGGACGACACTGGACCAATTGTGCGCCGCCCTATGGGACTCCTGATCATGGCCGGTTGTGATACAGCCCGGGATCGAAACCGGGTCTGTAGTGACGCCTCTAGCACTGCGATGCAGTCCCTTAGAACGCTGCGCCACTTGGTCCCCCAAATTAATTTATTTCAATTGACTTATTTCCGTATATGAACTGTAACTCAGTAAAATCTTTTAAATTTGCAGAATCATAATATCAGTTTATGCTATAAAACCAACTTTATAACAGGTACATTGTTTGCTGCCTCCACCCATTCAGGATGGACTGTTTCAGTTTCAATGACTCAATATTTTGGACTAAAAATGGAATGTTACTAAGGCTGAGAATGTAAATACAATCAAACTAGCAAGGGCAATGATCACAAGTCAGTCATAGCGTTGCTAATAGGCTAGCGTATCTATTTATGTAGCTATTTAGTTAGCAAGCTAAAAACACGGAGACTAACATTAACTAACTAGCTTGTTAGCTGCTGGGAGGAGTGGGTCACTGGCCAACTTTTTCCCCACATATCGTTTTTCGGTGGCTACAGCTAGAGCTGCAGGCGTCATTTGGTTAGCTAGCAAAAAATGTGAATCGCTTTGCTAGCTAGCTAACTTGAACGACTTGTATACAGTTTGCATATTTATTGCATTCGTAAATTCACTTCAAATTCACTCCAATTTCAGAGCACTCTCATCTGAGTGTACCAGAGTGCAGAATAACTGATGAATTTGCAAACACACAACACCCGCTGAATATGACCGGTGTCAGTAAACGTAGGCAAAGAAAGTATGTCATGAACGCGCTAGATAACATTTAAACAGCCTAACCAGCTCTGCTAGGGCGAGTAAAATGGTCAGAGTGAGATGTGCTCTCATGTCTGGAAGAAGCTAGCAACCTAGCCAACTTTAGCCAGTTACCTTGGGTGCTTGACTGCCGTTGTGAGGAACGCTCGGATCAACCCTACTCCTCGGCCAGAGCGTTCATTGTCAATCCTGCAGTATGCGCTCTGAACACTCGGAGAGCGAAACACTCTGGATTTACGAACAGACAATTAGACAACACTCTGAATTTACACACACTGACATTCTGGAGGCAATTTGGCTAACCAACATCCAAAACGAAACAGGCGGGGTTTTACGAGGGGTGCTGAAAGACACTCATGGGGGTGTCCACTGAAAGTCGACTAGTAACAACAACTGATGCCTAAAAGACACCCGCCATGAGCACCCATTACATTTGCCCAAGAACAGGCAAACTAAATTAAAACCCACACCAAATGTAAAGACAGGTATCAAACCAAAAAGGTGGAGCAAAACAAAATCAGATAAAGGCTATTGTTTGTCTAGAAATCAAAATAGGGAGAGCCAACTAAAGGTGTCTCAAGACAACTGGAGCACTGGGCCAGCCGCTCTTAAATAGCTCCTGGGCCAGCACAGGTCAAACCCCTTCCCACTAACGAGATGGCAACCAGCACAGGTGTAACACATACTGACTAACGAGGTGACACCAATCGATGCGCCCTTGGTGCTAACGAGCTATACGTGTTAAAGTCTAACCTCAAAACATAAATGGAAAAAACAAAGCCTGTAACAAACAAAAGCAGCCTAAGACATTGGACACACAGTGGGGTCCAAAATTATTGACACCCTTGACAAAGATAAGCAAAAATTACTGTATAAAATAAATAAATAAAATACTGAACTATATTGTACGCTCAAAAGAATGCTCAGAGAAATATATTTTGTTCAACAAGTAATGTAGAAAAGACTCATTTTCTCACTTTTTAATTAACTGTTCCTTTAATGTCACTGTTTAGGGAATTGTCTCTAACTGCAGGCACCTCTGAGCCATAGAGATGTATAGAGATTGCAAAGTATTAGTCCTCAATGGCCCATGTTAATAAAGTATTTTGGGCACTAGATACCTCTATAAATCTCTATGCTCTGAGCCAGGGCCGGATTACTTAACGGGAACACAGGGCACATGCCCTCCAGGGAGCCTGATTGCATATGATAGCAAAATGTGTAGAATAGCAGGAAATTTGCTTTAAAACTGCAACATTTTCTCTCAGCCTCATGGCAAAATGTGTTGACATACAGTAAGGAGGTCAGTGCCCCAGGGCCCCAAATGCGGTAGTCCGGCCCTGCTCTGAGCAACCTGCAACCAATTCCCTTGTTAAATTCACGGAGTTCCCTTGTCTTTTATTTCAGTGCCAAACAATTCAGGCAGTTGTGAAAATTAATTAAGTTAATGCCTTTAATCGGTGCGTCCAATATCAAACATGAGTAACCCACCATATTGTTTACATTTTCCTTTCTTCTTGATGTTTCAATTGATGCGCATTTAAATACCCACTGTTGTAAAATGGGGGCAGAATGTTTGAATGTTGCTGCGTGTGGATACTGTTTGGATATGCATTAAAATGATGTAATCATAAAATAATGAATCTATTTTGTAAATGTTTTGGAGGGAATTTATTGTTTAAGAATTATCATTATATGCAATATGATAACGTGGATTCTTTACATGAAAATATGTTATTGCAAATATGTTTTTGCCTTTCCTGTTTATTATTTTTAGCACATTTAGAAATCAATGATGGAAATTAAACAGATGAAAAGGAGAAAATAAATAAAACTGTCTAAACCGGAACCTCAAGTCTCTGCCCTGTCCTTGTTCTCACCGGGACACCTGCCCTCTGTATCAGCTCCTACCTTTACCCAGTGAATTCTTAAATAGGCAACCTGGCTTAAGTGGTCCTTCGGCCGGATATGGAATGGGATGGGATGGGATACTGGTGTTACCACAGATGGGGACCTCAATTCCTCCACCCTCACTTGGGAACCTCAGCCTGACTGTGCCATAGCTGAGCCCGGCAAAAATGAAATGCAAGCGGAACCTCCACTGTCTCACAGCCAAGTGCGGCAAGGGCACATCCAGCAGGAGCTAGGCCTAAAGAGGAGCCTGTTTAGCGTGGAAAGAGCCGAAGGGGGAATCAGCCCCCGGTTTATTTGAAAGACAATGAGGTTTACCCATAAACAATCCAATCTCAGAAGATATTATCTACACAACCACAGCAGCTTTTTGTTGCAGCCTACCTGGCTCAACATCCAAGCCCTGTTCCTCAGAACATTTGGAGGCCCTAACACAAGAAGGCCTACCATTAAACCAGTCTCTTGAAGACACCTCACGGAGGAGGCACACTGGGGGATCAGAGCGACGCTCTGTAAAATCAGAGATCATCCCAATAATCTAATTCAATGAGAACAGAGGGCCGCTCTCCATATCGGTCATCTCAGAGCCATGGGAGAACGTAGGAACTGGAGAATGACCAATATGGATTTTTTAGGGCCAATACCGATTTTTGGCCGATGGCCGATATTTAAAAATATTCTGACAATTTCCCAGAGACAGCGATGTATACAATAATGCAGCAATTTAAAAATCAAACAATACATTTGACATTGTTTTTAACAATCTAACTACATAACAATGATAATAATTGTATTTGAATGGTACATCTCTTGATAAACTGGGTAAATTAAGATGGCATAGGCCTACTCACAATACATGTGAATGCATATTAAATAGGGATTGTGTGCATGCATTGAGTTATTGAGTTTGTTTTGGCTGATCAGTGGAGTCTATGTTGCTACAGATGCCTTCCATTTGGGACTTACAGTGCATTCGGAAAGCATTCAGACCTCTTGACTTTTTCCACATTTTGTTATGTTACAGCCTTATTCTAAAATGTATGAAATTATTATTCTTCCTCAATCTACACACAATACCCCATAATGACAAAGCAAAAACAGGTTTTTAGAAATTATTGCAAATGTATAAAAAATTAAATAAAATACCTTATTTACATAGGTATTCAGACCCTTTGCTATGAGACTCGAAATTGAGCTCAGGTGCATCCTGTTTCCATTGATCTTCCTTGAGATGTTTCTACAACTTGATTGGAGTCCACCGGTGTTCAATTAAATTGATTGGACATGATTTGGAAAGGCACACACCTGTCTATATAAGGTCCCACAGTTGACAGTGCATGTCAGAGCAAAAACCAAGCCAAGAGGTCGAAAGAATTGTCCATAGAGCTCCGAGACAGGATTGTGTTGAGGCACAGATCTGGGGAAGGGTACCAAAAAATACCTGCAGCATTGAAGGTCCCCAAGAACACAGTGGCCTCCATCACTCTTAAATGGAAGAAGCATGGAACCATTAAGACTCTTCCTAGAGCTGGCCGCCCGGCCAAACTGAGCAATCAGGGGAGAAGGGCCTTGGTCAGCGAGGTGACCAAGAACCCGATGGTCACTGACAGAGCTCCAGAGTTCCTCTGTGGAGATGGGAGAACCTTCCAGAAGGACAACCATCTCTGCAGCATTCCACCAATCAGGCCTTTATGGTAGAGTGGCCAGACGGAAGCCACTCCTCAGTAAAAGGCACGACAGCCTGCTTGGAGTTTGCCCAAAGGCACCTAAAGGACTCTCACACCATGATAAACAAGATTCTCAAGAACAGGCCTCATTGAGCTAGTTCAACTTGCAGGTGCCTTGGTGGAAGAGTGGGGTAACATCTCACAGCAAGAACTGGCAAATCTGGTGCAGTCCATGAGAAGGAGATGCACTGCAGTACTTAATGCAGCTGGTGGCCACACCAGATACTGACTGTTACCTTTGATTTTGACCCCCCCTTTGTTCAGGGACACATTATTCAATTTCTGTTAGTCACATGTCTGTGGAACTTCTTCAGTTTATGTCTCAGTTGTTGAATCTTGTTATGTTCATACAAATATTTACACATGTTAAGTTTGCTAAAAATAAAACGCAGTTGACAGTAAGAGGACATTTCTTTTTTTGCTATATCTAGTTTCTACAATGTGTTCTCGTTTTAAAGAATGTATTTTCTCCCCAAATAGACGCAGGCAAGCCATGGGTACCACGCTCGGTTTCTTCCTGGGTCTCCAGGCTTCTCTCCTTCAGGTCATTCATCATCACCTTTCGGATCCGAATGCGAGCATTGTCCGGGATATGGTTGTGTTCTCCAGATAACTTGGAGATAAACCCTTCAGTGAGGGTTATGCGACCTCAGCATTCGAAAGCATCATATTCAGTGCACTTCCAGAAGGACTTATTTGCTGTCTGTCATTGGGCCTAGTTATTGTTCATTAGCAGCATAATTTTGCATTCATTCTCTTAAATCTCTTAAAATAGCCTGTACTCTTCTTACGCAATGTACTGTACTGTTTGTTTGACTGTCTGCCTGTCTTGGTGAGAATCTTAAGTTAATAAAATACAAAAAAAGTATTTTGTTTGTGTGCCTATTATTATTTTACATTTAAGTAGGACCTAAAGCTAGAACTGTCTTTTTGGCGTCATGGGAATGTAACATTTTAATACAATCTAATAACATTTTTCTTTACCAAAATCGTGTGAAAGTGAACAGATGTGGTGCTATATAGCACACAAGGTTTTTCTAAAATGTCTCATATGTTACAAAAAGGAACTAACAGGGCTAAAAATAACTATAGTATTTTAAAAACAGGTTCAAAAGCAAAAATTATTTGTTTCCTTGTAATACATTTTATTCAATGGCGTCACCTGAGTTTCTTTGCCTGCCAGGGTAGGGCAGCGCTTCACAACATTCCAATGTTATAGTCTTGTGAATCTCTAATGCATATTCTTTATTGAAAATGGGGAGAAATGGGAGAAACAAAATGGACTACATTCTCATTCATAATATCAAGAAATGAGGTGAGTATCAAAATAGTTTTAAAAGATGCCCTTGCCTTAAAGTCGAACCTCAGATATTTAGCATAATAGCATATACCAGGGGTCTCCAACCTTTTCTAGCATGAGAGCTACTTTAAAAAAATTAAACATGTTGCAAGCAACTCATTATTTTCTAGCTTTCAAATAGGCAATTTTTCTCTTCTCTTCTCCCCTGCAACTCTTCCTCAGGTCCTTAGTGTACAAGAGAACATAGTGCACTGTTTTCTGTCAATATACCTGGTAAAATAATGGTAAATAAACAACTAAGGGGGACCCTATAAAATCAGATTATTTTCCCAAATTCTGTTTTATATTCTCCAGTTTTATTCTTAAATCTTAAAATTACAATTGTTCATAGAGAAACAACTAAAATGGATGTTCTGAGTCCATGTCAATGCTTAAATCACATCAGAAGACAATTTGGTTAGGTCTGAAATACTTTTTTTTTGTGTAATTCCCCTTTAATTGCGCATCTGGCCCTTTAACTGCACATCTAGTGAGTGAGGAATGGGCTGTCTAATGTGCCGGTCTAGTGATGGTTCTGTACTGCTGCTGCTCATTTCATGGCAAAGTTAGCAAAAATGACAAATAATAGATACAAATTATATACTTACTCTTGATATACTTCTGCCAGGTAAGCCTACTTTGCAGTTAACATTTAATTGAGAAGGTTTTGGGGAAAGTATTTCTGTCAACCCACAAGACGGTTATCACATCAACTGGCTACACACGGAGTGATAAACAAACGCGCGCACCACATAGACAGGCGATATTGCTTGAAATGAATTGGGAGATAGTGTTATGTTTATTCATTTATATCTTTTACTTTTACCCCTTTTTCTCCCCAATTTTGTGATATCAAATTGATAGTTACAGTCTTGTCCCATCGCTGCAACTCCCGTACGGACTCGGGAGAGGCGAAGGTCGAGAGCCATGCGTCCTCCGAAACACGACCCTGTCAAGCCGCACTGCTTCTTGATACAATGCTCGTTTAACCCGGAAGCCAGCCGCACCAATGTGTCGGAGGAAACACCATACAACTGGCGAAGCTGAGAGCTTGCGGGGTCTGATATTCGTGACATTTGTTTATGACAGTTTGCGGTTGAACACGTGAAAATTACATGTACTTTCAGAATTGTTTGGCGAGCTACTCATTGGTGGGCTGCGAGCTACTGGTAGCTCGCGATCTACCTGTTGGAGACCCCTGGCCTATACAGTCAACAAAAAATATGGTATTATGTTATTTTGAAATAGCCTCCATTTTCAGTAACACTTTACTTGACACTCTGCGTAATAACACGTTATGACAAGGTCATGACCATGTCATAACAGCTGACATAACTGGTCAATATATGGTCAAAACAATCATGACACATATGTGAGCCGTTTCAGGAAGCTAGGCTTATGTCGCACTACTTCAAAGGAAAGACATTTGAAAGTTGTGAACTTTCATGTGCCTAAAACTTCTATGCCATCTGTAAATATGAATAAAAATGGCCTATATCCTAATTTTACTTTGGTGCAGGTCATGTTGTTCTTCACATTACCATCTCTGGTAAACACACTATCAAATAACATCAAAGTTTGTTACATGCACAGGATACAGAAGGTGTAAACGGTACAGTAAAATGGTTACTTGCATAGTGTAATTTGTTTAGACATGTAGCTAGCTAGATAAACAATTAACCATAATCCCAACTCATAATATTACTACCATGCATGAATCTGCAGGTAGCTAAAGCTAACCAACTAGGTTCTAGTCAGCTAACATTAGGCTATAACTAGCAATGCAAATGGATTTTGAGATACAAATAATATTACTACACAGCTCATACACATAACGTTAGCTTAAGAGCCAGCCAGCTAACATTAACTAGCTAGCTAATGGTACACTTTAACTTGTAATGAAACGACTTTGACAAAATTAGAAACGTATAATATCTCAAAATGTAGCTAGAATCTTACCCACATACAGTTGAAGTCGAAAGTTTACATACACTTAGGTTGGATTCATTAAAACTCGTTTTTTCAACCATTTCTTGTTAACAAACTACAGTTTTGGCATGTTGGTTAGGACATCTACTTTGTGCATGACACAAGTAATTTTTCCAACAATTGTTTACAGACAGATTATTTCACTTATAATTCACTATCACAATTCCAGTGAGTCAGAAGTTTACATACACTAAGTTGACTTTGCCTTTAAACAGCTTGGAAAATTCCAGAAAATGATGTCATGGCTTTAGAAGCTTCTGATAGGCTAATTGACATAATTTGAGTCAATTGGAGGTGTACATGTGGATGTATTTCAAGGCCTACCTTCAAACTCAGTGCCTCTTTGCTTGACATCATGGGAAAATCAAAATAAATCAGCCGACCTCAGAAAAAAAATGGTAGACCTCCACAAATCTGGTTCATCCTTGGGAGCAATTTCCAAACGCCTGAAGGTACCACGTTCATCTGTACAAACAATAGTATGCAAATATACGCTTGACCTCATCTTTACTAGATGCTGTTCTTCTACTAATCTCACTGCAACTCCCCTCCATGTCTCCGACCACTACTTTGTATACTTTTCTCTCTCGCTCTCCTCCAACACTACTCACTCTGCCCCTACTCAGATGGTAATGCGCCGTCGCAACCGTCGCTCTCTCTCCCGCTACTCTCTCCTCTTCCATCCAATCATCTCTTCCCTCTGCTCAATCATTCTCCCTCCAATCTCTTGATTCTGCCTCCTCAACCCTCCTCTCCTCCCTTTCTGCATCCTTTGACTTTCTATGTCCCCTATCCTCCCGGCCGGCTCGGTCCTCCCCTCCTGCTCCGTGGATTGACGACTCATTGCGAGCTCACAGAACAGGGCTCCGGGCAGCCGAGCGGAAATGGAGGAAAACTAGACTCCCTGCGGACCTGGCATCTTTTCACTCCCTCCTCTCTACATTTTCTTCCTCTGTTTCTGCTGCTAAAGCCACTTTCTACCACTCTAAATTCCAAGCATCTGCCTAACCCTAGGAAGCTCTTTGCCACCTTCTCCTCCCTGCTGAATCCCCCCCTCCCTCTCCTCCTCCTCCTCCCTCTCTGTGGATGACTTCGTCAACCATTTTGAAAAGAAGGTTGACGACATCCAATCCTCGTCTGTTAAGTCAAATGACACTGCTGGTCCTGCTCACACTGCCCTACCCTATGCTTTGACTTCTTTCTCCCCTCTCTCTCCAGATGAAATCTTGCGACTTGTGACGGCCGGCCGCCCAACAATCTGCCCGCTTGACTCTATCCCCTCCTCTCTTCTCCAGACCATTTCCGGAGACCTTCTTCCTTACCTCACCTCGCTCATCAACTCATCCTTGACCGCTGGCTATGTCCCTTCCGTCTTCAAGAGAGCAAGAGTTGCACCCCTTCTCAAAAAACCTACACTCGATCCCTCCGATGTCAACAACAACAGACCAGTATCCCTTTTTTATTTTCTCTCCAAAACTCTTGAGCGTGCCGTTTTTAGCCAACTCTCTTGCGATCTCTCTCAGAATGACCTTCTTGATCCAAACCAGTCAGGTTTCAAGAAAGGTCATTCAACTGAGACTGCTCTTCTCTGTGTCACGGAGGCTCTCCGCACTCCTAAAGCCAACTCTCTCTCCTCTGCTCTTGTCCTTCTAGACCTGTCTGCTGCCTTTGATACTGTGAACCATCAGATCCTCCTCTCCACCCTCTCCGAGTTGGGCATCTCCGGCGCGGCTCACACTTGGATTGCGTCCTACCTGACAGGTCGCTCCTACCAAGTGGCGTGGCGAGAATCTGTCTCCGCACCACGTGCTCTCACCACTGGTGTCCCCCAGGGCTCAGTTCTAGGCCCTCTCCTATTCTCTCTAAACACCAAGTCACTTGGCTCTGTCATATCCTCACATGGTCTCTCCTATCATTGCTATGCAGACGACACACAAGTAATCTTCTCCTTTCCCACTTCTGATAACCAGGTGGCGAATCGCATCTCTGGCAGACATATCAGTGTGGATGACGGATCACCACCTCAAGCTGAACCTCGGCAAGACGGAGCTGCTCTTCCTCCCGGGGAAGGACTGCCCGTTCCATGATCTCGCCATCAGGGTTGACAACTCTGTTGTGTCCTCCTCCCAGAGTGCAAAGAGCCTTGGCGTGACCCTGGACAACACCCTGTCGTTCTCCGCTAACATCAAGGCGGTGACCCGATCCTGTAGGTTCATGCTCTACAACATTCGGAGAGTACGACCCTGCCTTACACAGGAAGCGGCACAGGTCCTAATCCAGGCACTTGTAATCTCCCGTCTGGATTACTGCAACTCACTGTTGGCTGGGCTCCCTGCCTGTGCCATTAAAACCCTACAACTCATCCAGAATTCCGCAGCCCGTCTGGTATTCAACCTTCCCAAGTTCTCTCACGTCACCCCGCTCCTCCACACACTCCACTGGCTTCCAGTTGAAGCTCGCATCTGCTACAAGACCATGGTGCTTGCCTACGGAGCTGTGAGGGGAACGGCACCTCCGTACCTTCAGGCTCTGATCAGTCCCTACACCCAAACGAGGGCATTGCGTTCATCCACCTCTGGCCTGCTGGCCCCCCTACCTCTGCGGAAGCACAGTTCCCGCTCAGCCCAGTCAAAACTGTTCACTGCTCTGGCACCCCAACAGCGGAGTCACTCACCACCTTCCGGAGACACTTGAAACCCCACCTCTTTAAGGAATACCTGGGATAGAATAAAGTAATCCTTCTACCCCCCCAAAAAAAAAGGTGAATGAACTAATTTGTAAGTCACTCTGGATAAGAGCGTCTGCTAAATGACGTAAATGTAAATGTAAGTATAAACACTGTGGGACCACGCAGCCGTCACACCGCTCAGGAAGTAGACGCGTTCTGCCTCCTAGAGATTAACATACTTTGGTGCGAAAAGTGCAAATCAATCACAGAACAACAGCAAAGGACCTTGTGAAGAAGCTGGAGGAAACAGGTACAAAAGTATCTATATCCACAGTAAAACGAGTCCTATATCGACAACACCTGAAAGGCCGCTCAGCAAGGAAGAAGCCACTGCTCCAAAACCGACATAAAAAAGCCAGACTACGGTTTGCAACATTTTTGGAGAAATGTCCTCTGGTCTGATGAAACAAAAATAGAACTGTTTGGCCATAATGACCATGGTTATGTTTGGAGGAAAAAGGGGGATCTTGCAAGCCGAAGAACACCATCCCAACCGTGAAGCATGGGGGTGGCAGCATCATGCTGTGGGGGTGCTTTGCTGCAGGAGGGACTGGTGCACTTCACAAAATAGATGGCATCATGAGGAAGGAAAATTATATGGATATATTGAAGCAACATCTCAAGACATCAGTCAGGAAGTTAAAGTTTGGTCGCAAATGGGTCTTCCAAATGGATAATGACCCCAAACATACTTCCAAAGTTGTGGCAAAATGGCTTAAGGACAACAGAGTCAAGGTATTGGAGTGGCCATCACAAAGCCCTGACCTCAATCCCATAGAAAATATGTGGGCAGAACTGAAAAGGCGTGTGCGAGCAAGGAGGCCTACAAACCTGACTCAGTTACACCAGCTCTGTCAGGAGGAATGGGCCAAAATTCACCCAACTTATTGTGGGAAGCTTGAGGAAGGCTTCCCGAAACGTTTGACCCATGTCAAACAATTTAAAAGGCAATGCTACCAAATACTAATTGAGTGTATGTAAACTTCTGACCCACTGGGAATGTGATGAAAGAAATAAAAGCTGAAATAAATCACTCTCTACTATTATTCTGACATTTCACATTCTTAAAATAAAGTGGTGATCTTAACTTTTACTAGGATTAAATGTCAGGAATTGTGAAAAACTGAGTTTAAATGTATTTGGCTAAGGTATACAGTGGCTTGTGAAAGTATTCACCCCCCTTGGCATTTTTCCTATTTTGTTGCCTTACAACCTGGATTTTTTGGGGGTTTGTATCATTTGATTTACACAACATGCCTACCACTTTGAAGATGCAAAATATTTTTTATTGTGAAACAAACAAGAAAGAAGACAAAAAAACAGAACACTTGAGCGTGCATAACTATTCATCTGACCAGATTACCTTCTTCCATATGTTTGGGGAGTCTCCCACATGCCTTTTGGCGAACACCAAACGTGTTTGCTTATTTTTTTCTTTAAGCAATGGCTTTTTTCTGGCCACTCTTCTGTAAAGCCCAGCTCTGTGGAGTGTACGGCTTAAAGTGGACCTATGGACAGATACTCCTATCTCCGCTGTGGAGCTTTGCAGCTCCTTCAGGGTTATCTTTGGTCTCTTTGTTGCCTCTCTGATTAATGCCCTCCTTGCCTGGTCCGTGAGTTTTGGTGGGCGGCCCTCTCTTGGCAGGTTTGTTGTGGTGCCATATTCTTTAAATTTTTTATAATGGATTTAATGGTGCTCCGTGGAATATTCAAAGTTTCGGATATTTTTTTATAACCCAACACTGATCTGTACTTCTCCACAACTTTCTCCCTGACCTGTTTGGAGAGCTCCTTGGTCTTCACGGTGCCCCTTGCTTAGTGATATTGCAGACTCTGGGGCCTTTCAGAACAGGTGTATATATACTGAGATCATGTGACACTTAGATTGCACACAGGTGGACTTTATTTAACTAATTATGTGACTTCTGAGGGTAACTGGTTGCACTAGATCTTATTTAGGGGCTTCATAGCAAAGGGGGTGAATACATATGCATTTACCACTTTTCCGTTATTTATTTTTTAGAATTCTTAGAATTTTTTTTTATTTCACTTCACCAATTTGGACTATTTTGTGTATGTCCATTACATGAAATCCAAATAAAAATCCATTTAAAATTACAGGTTGTAATGCAACAAAATAGGAAAAACGGCAATGGGGATGAATACTTTTACAAGGCACTGTATGTAAACTTCCGACTTCAACTGTACATGGATGAAAGCTTCTCCCTCTCGGTCATGGATGCCATGGTGGCCCTTAGTTTGAAGATGTAATCCAGAGAGGTGTTTTATACAACAGCCTTTTGTGATCTTTTCGATTCTCACCGCATTTGGCAATCATCTCTCTGCTTTCACCGGGCATTCCACTGATATCAAAACTCTGTCAACTTCTGTGACAACACTATTGATTGCCATTTCTTCCCCATCACTCATCAGAAGACTCTACAATGTCTGGTTTAATGAAAATGTTTTTAACTCAATCAGGGATTTCCTCATTGTCTGATTCATTTTCAGAGTCAGAGAGAGTTCACATGGCACGATCGTCCTCCAGAAAGTAGTCCATCACAACTTTTTCCCACTGATCTTTGTCGAGAGCGCCTGTTAAATTCAGGGCAGCAATGTGGAGAGCAGTAGCAACACTTGTGCAGTTCTTCATGATATCTTTCAAAAAAGCCACAGAAGAAAGGAATATCTACACATACTGAGCTCATGTTATCGACAGAAGCATGCTACATGCCAGACCAATCCAAACTCATCTCTCAGCATGTCCAGCCCATCCATTATCTCAGCCAATCATGGCAAGCAGGAAAGTTCCTGTCTTTTTCCGTGGCTAAACCAATTAAGCTAGTGATTTAACAATTGTATTTACATGTACAGATGGCATACAAGTTTGTTATTAAAGGACATGAAAGTTCACATGTTCCAGAAAGCATTTTTGCCAAAAAACGCATTTTGATTAGTGACATACGCCTAGCTTCTGGGAACGGGTCACATACAGTATATGTCTGCTGCAGAGGGACAAGTGAGAGCCATGAAAAAGCGAGTTTTGATCAGTCATGGAAATAAGTGATGAAAACTAATTGGCTCCCTATTTAAAAAGTAGATGGAGAACAAGTTGTAAAGGAAAAATACTGGAGTTTGTGTGTAAGTACAGCCAACTAGCACAAAAATATTATTGTGATAGTCAAAATGATACGATATACCGCCAAAAACAATATCCCGATATGTAGCTTCATCCATTTTTTCCCACATCACTAATGTTGTAATTCTCCTCTTCCAGGGGTTGCAGGTTCAAGATGAGGCACAGGATCAGGAGTCGAAGAATGAGTCGCAGGTTCAAGATCCAGATCAGGATGAGTCGGATGTTCACAGGATCAGTCACCATCACCACGGTCTCCTATACGATCACCTTATTGGCTTCTTCCACCAGACCCGAAACCACCTCCAGTCTTCGCTGCCTGGCCAGGTTCCCAACCAACCTCAGCCTTCCTTGACCACCAGTGGGGTCTACACACAAGTCCCACCTCCGCTGCCCAGCTAGGTTCCCAACCAACCTCAGCCTCCGCTGACTACCAGTGGGGTCCAAACTCAAACCACACCTCAGCCAGTGCTTCCAAGCAAGGATCTGAACTCACCTCAGCCAGTGGGTTCCATATCGATGACCTACTCCAGCCTTCACAGTCTACCTGGGTTTCAAACCCACCTCAACCTTCTGGGCCACGCCCAATAGAAGGACCTCAGGGTGCCCAGTCTGGCACTGGCTCTGAATGGCCAGCACAGCCATCCTCTCAGCCTTCTACTCAGCAACTGACAGGAGTGGAGCACCCTGATCCCTTTCTCTCACTATCGCTACCACAGCCAGACAATGGGGCCAACGTGATGGAGCTCCTTGTCGCCTCTGCTTATGGTATACCCAGACCTAATCTGCCTTACTTTGAAAGTGGAAAATAGAGAGATTTCATACTCTTGTAGACAGCCCTAGACAGCCTCCTAGGTAACCATGGTCACATCTCAGAGCAGTACAAGTTTCAAGGGCTCCTGGATCATCTGAAACTGCCAAGTGCACAGAAACAAGCGAAATCATACATGTACGACATCAGGTCATACACCTCAGCTCACAATGCCCTGAATGCCAAGCATGGACAGCCTCCCAGCTCGTGCAGAGTGAAATTGGCAACATGTGAGGGTAGGATATGACAGCCTTCCAGGGCCTATAATTATCACCCACCACCTGCCAAATGAGGGTAAGATGTTTATTTCACCAGCCACATTGGCGGGTGGTCAGGGCTCCAGTGGGAGCATTTGATGCGCATGTGAATAAAAATAGTCAAGTATGATCACATTTATAATAAAATAAATGCTGCAGTAGCTGTTTTCAAAGTATTTCCGCCGTTTTATTTCATAGCTGGTAAATGAAATCGCACAAAGTCAAAGAACTACGAATCCTATATAGCCTATTCCCCCTCGCGCTGCAACACTGCCTGGGGGCTGTGCGCATGTGAAAAGCTGAGTAAAGATTCATTTTTAGAAGCACTGGGCACAGGCACAAACTGGTCTAATTTACTTGAAACTCTACTGAAGTGAGACTTTGTCCTTGTGTTTCTTGGCTATTTACATTGTTCACAAGCTAGGTTGTTTTTCTATGTTTGAGTTTCAACTGCTAGGGAAGAGAAGACAACACTTCTACTAGTCAGACTCAATCTCACAGGCATAAACATGAGTCACGTTACCACGGTAACCTCCCGCCCTTAAAGGGGCAGGTGAACATTTTTGTCTCATCTGTGATATTTTGGTTAAAAGACTTCGGTCATAAAACATTAAATTAAACAATATACCACATTACTTATTACAAGTAATACTTCTTTTTTTGAAACATTAAAAAGCATGCTCATCCGTGTTTTGTGTTTTGTTGGTGTAATTTTCGCCCAAAAAAATATTAGGGCTGGTAAAAAAATCTGAGGGGCTGGTAGATTTTTTTAATTTACCTGCCACAGTGGCTGCTACAGGAGGTGATACTGCAAGAGCGCAGGCCCATCCTTATGGTCACTACCTCATCCTACACTGAGGTAGGGGGGGTCATATCCTCATAGTGTTGTCCCGACAGATAGCAAACCATACTCCCTTCCTCCAACTGCCATTCAGGCACGCCACCCTCCTCCAGAACCACCACCAATGTTGCTCCATGGGACGGGGGTTCCACTCATTCATCACCCTCCTACCTGGCCCGGACACAGACATTACCAACTAGCTCCCCATGGGGCGGCGCAACAGTTCTCTGCCTCGAGCTATCTACGCTGACGGTGGTCTCATGACATTGGTCGACGGCGCTGGCGCCCTTGCCAAATCCAGGCTGACCACTTCTGTGCCAGCATCGAACCTACCTCAGACCAGTGGCCCGTCTGATTCTCTTGCCTGAGGTCAAGAAAGACCTGTATTAAACCAGGCCGCTTAGAGAGCCTTTGAGGAGTAAGAGCAAAACCAGCAGAGACCAATTTTGGAGGCAGCTGTCAAAAAGGCTCTCATTTTCTCTGACTTTCTAATTAACTGTTCCTTTATTTATGTATTTTAACTGCAGGCACCTCTGAGCTAGCGATGGGCATTTGAAATGTTTTAACTGTTAGAGTACTCACATGATTTTCTTTCGAATGGAAAGTGTGCGCATGTATCTGCAGGCCTATGCCAACAGTGCGCGATAATGTCTAATTTATCATAACCATTACAGATACATTTGAATTGCTAAATTGCCCCATATATACATCTATATATATAGATATACAGTACCAGTCAAAAGTTTGGACACACCTACTCATTCAAGGGTTTTTCTTTATTTGTACTATTTTCTATATTGTAGAATAATAGTAAAGACATCAAAACTATGAAATAACACATATGGAATCATGTAGTAACCAAAAGTCTTAAACAAATCAAAATATATTTTAGATTCTTCAAAGTCGCCACCCTTTCCCTTGATGACAGCTTTGCACACTCTTGGCATTCTCTCAACCAGCTTCATGAGGTAGTCACCTGGAATTCATTTCAATTAACAGGTGTGCCTTGTTAAAAGTTAATTTGTGGAATTTATTTCCTTCTTAATGCGTTTGAGCCAATCAGTGTTGTGACAAGGTAGGGTTGGTATACAGAACATAGCCCTATTTGGTAAAAGACCAAGCCCATATTATGGCAAGAACAGCTCAAATAAGCAAAGAGAAAAGACAGTCTATCATTACTTTAAGAAATGAAGGTCAGTCAATACGGAAAATGTCAAGAACTTTGAAAGTTTCTTCAAGTGCAGTCGCAAAAACCATCAAGCGCTATGATGAAACTGGCTCTCATGAGGACCGCCACAGGAAAGTTAGTTACCTCTGCTGCAGAGGATAAATTCATTAGTTAACTGCACCTCAGATTGAAGCCCAAATAATTAAATCAAAATATGACTCATATTACAGAGATAGTGGTAAAAGCTTCATATGACACAAATGTTTGCTTTGTAGCACCTACAGATGCAACATTATGGAGTCTTAAAGGAGGCCTGGGTTAGGCCAAAATGTCATAAATATGCAAATTTTGATTAATTATTTCTCAATTATGCTTTTAGATACAAATATATATGTCAACAATCCTATATCCAAAAGGTCCATTCTATGAATTACATTTAGTGAAAATCCAAAAAACATTTTGTGATGTTTGTTAACAGTGAGGAATTCAGATCCAAAATGTAATGTACTGTTCTAGGCATTCAAAAGTAACTTTTTAAAATGTATTGTTTTGCTGCAGAAAGGTACATGTGACAAACTGTCTCGCAGGCTGATTCCAAGCACCAAGTCTATTAGCAATCATCTGACAAGAAAGATAAGGTTATTATAACCAGGGCTCGAAATTAAGGGCCTCTTGTCCCGGGGATGGTAAAAAAAAAATGTCTGGGACATTTCAAAACAGACTCTGGGACAGTCCTGGGACAATAATCCACAATTCTTACAACCACTGTTACATCCAAAAATGTTAAACCATGTTAAGGCTGAAGGAACAGATCGGAATGTTTAGCTTAAAATGTATGAAAGCTTTTAGTTCTAGGCCTCCCGATTGGCGCAGCGGTCTAAGGCACTGCATCCTGGGGTTCGATCCCAGGCTGTGTCAAAACCAGCCGTGACCGGGAGTCCCATAGGGCTGTGCACAATTGGCCCTTGCATACCACTACCTCAACTCCAAAAGGTGTAATCCAAGTGACAGGTTCATCTCACAACCCTGTCATTATTGTCTGTCATGGAGGCCATCCACAGTGAGGTGAAGATAGAGGATTATTTTTTTTGCCCAAATACTGACAAACTGCTTTGAAGTGACAGAGGGGGACAAAGAAACTGGGCGAGGTAAAAAAAAACTGATACTATATGTATTAGGATTCTATATATACACACTGAACAAAAATATAAACGCAACGTGCAACAATTAACGATTTTACTGAGTTACAGTTCATATAAGGAAATCAGTCAATTGAAATAAATAAATTAGGCCCTAATCTATGGATTTCACATGACTGGGCAGGGGCGCAGCCATGGGTGGGCCTGGGAGGGCATAGGCCCACCCACTAGGGAGCCAGGCCCAGCCAATCAGACTGAGTTTTTCCACACAAAAGGGCTTTATTACAGACAGAAATACTCCTCAGTTTCATCAGCTGTCCGGGTGGATGGTCTCAGACAATCCCGCAGGTGAAGAAGCCGGATGTGGAGGTCCATGGCTGGCGTGGTTACACGTTGTCTGCAGTTGTGAGGCCAAATGGACGTACTGACAAATTCTCTAAAAACGACAATGGAATTCAATTCACTGGCAGCAGCTCTGGTGGACATTGCTGCAGTCAGCATGCCAATTGCACACTCCTTCAAAACTTGAGATGTCTGTGGCATTGTGTTGTGACAAAACTGCAAAACTGTCCCCCAGCACCTGTGTAATGATCATGCTGTTTAATCAGCTTCTTGATATGACACACCTGTCAGGTGGATGGATTATCTTGGCAAAGGAGAAATGCTCACTAACAGGGATGTTTTTTTGTGTGTTTTTTTTTCACCTTTATTTAACCAGGTAAGCCAGTTGAGAACAAGTTCTCATTTACAACTGCAACCTGGCCAAGATAAAGCAAAGCAGTGCGATAAAAACAACAACACAGAGTTATATATGGGGTAAAACAAAAAATACAACAGAAAATATATATACAGTGTGTGCAAATGTAGTAAGTTATGGAGGTAAGGCAATAAATAGGCTATAGTGCAAAATAATTACAATTAGTATTAACACTGGAATGATAGATGTGCAAGAGATGATGTGCAAATAGAGATACTGCGGTGCAAATGAGCAAAATAAATAACAATATAGGGATGAGGTAGTTGGGTGGGCTAATTTCAGATGGGCTGTGTACAGGTGCAGTGATCGGTAAGGTGCTCTGACAACTGATGCTTAAAGTTAGTGAGGGAGATAAGAGTCTCCAGCTTCAGAGATTTTTGCAGTTCGTTTCAGTCATTTGCAGCAGAGAACTGGAAGGAATGGCGGCCAAAGGAGGTGTTGGCTTTGGGGATGACCAGTGAGATATACCTATTGGAACGCATACTAGGGGTGGGTGTTGCTATGGTGACCAATGAGCTAAGATAAGGCAGGGATTTGCCTAGCAGTGATTTATAGATGGCCTGGAGCCAGTGGGTTTGACGACGAACATGTAATGAGGACCAGCCAACAAGAGCGTACAGGTCACAGTGGTGGGTAGTGTATGGGGCTTTGGAGACAAAACGGACGGCACTGTGATAGACTACATCCAATTTGCTGAGTAGAGTGTTGGAGGCTATTTTGTAAATGACATCGCTGAAGTCAAGGATCGGTAGGATAGTCAGTTTTACGAGGGCATGTTTGGCAGCATGAGTGAAGGAGGCTTTGTTGCGAAATAGGAAGCCGATTCTGGATTTAACTTTGGATTGGAGATTCTTAATGTGAGTCTGGAAGGAGAGTTTACAGTCTAACTAGACACCTAGGTATTTGTAGTTGTCCACATACTCTAGGTCAGACCCGTCGAGAGTAGTGATTCTAGTCGGGTGGGCGGGTGCCAGCAGCGCTCGATTGAAGAGCATGCATTTAGTTTTACTTGTGTTTAAGAGCAGTTGGAGGCTACTGAAGGAGTGTTGTATGGCATTGAAGCTCGTTTGGAGGTTTGTTAACACAGTGTCCAATGAAGGGCCAGATGTATACAAAATAGTGTCGTCTGCGTAGAGGTGGATCTGAGAGTCACCAGCAGCAAGAACGACATCATTGATATACACAGAGAAAAGAGTCTGCCCAAGAATTGAACCCTGTGGCACCCCTATAGAGACTGCCATAGGTCCAGACAACAGGCCCTCCGATTTGACACATTGAACTCTATCTGAGAAGTAGTTGGTGAACCAGGCGAGGCATTCATTTGAGAAACCAAGATGTAAACAAATTTGTGTCAAAAATTGGAGATAAATAAGCTTTTTGTGCATATGGAGAATTTCTGGGATCTATTATTTCAGCTCATGAAACAAACACTTTACATATTGCGTTTATATTGTTGTTCAGTATATATTGCGATTCGATATACTGTGATTTTATTGCGATTTTATGTTCCAAACATATGTGACTCGTTTCAGGAAACTAGGCGTAAGTCGGGGGTCACTACTTCACAGGAGAGTCATTTGAACTTAAACTTTCTTTTTAAAATCTAAACGCAGAAATGCCTTCTGGAACATGTGAACTTTCATGTGTCTTAATAACAAACTTCGATGCCATCTGTAAATAAGAATACAATTGTTAAATTACGAGCCTAGTTGGTTTAGTCACTAAAAAAGACAGCAACCTTCCCGCTAGCCATGATTGGCTGAGATAATGAGTCGGCTGGACACGCCGAGAGATGAGTTCGGATTGGTCTGCCATGTACCACGCTTCTGTCTATATAATATGAGCTGGTCAGTATGTGTATGTAATCCTTTCTAACGCTGCTTTTTTAGAAATGTATCGCGTAGTTAAACTGCATAAGTGTTGCTCTCCACTTTCTGGAGGACCAAGTTTTGAAATCAGTGGAATTAGAGTATGATAGCTAAGGATATGGAGAAAACACCTGTCTCTGGATTACATCTTCAAACTAAGGGCAACCATGGCATCCGTGAGGGAGACGCGTCCATCCATGATGTATACGGGTAAGATAGTCTAGCTAGCTACATTTTCAGATATTACACGTTTCTAATTTTGACAGAAAGTAGTTTCATTTCAAGTTAAAGTGTACTGTTAGCTAGCTAGCTAACGTTAGCTGGCTGGCTTGCTAGCTAACGTTATGTGTATGATCTTATTATTGGTATCTCAGAGCCATTTGCTTTGCTAGTTATAGCCTAATGTTAGCTAGCTAACATTGAACCTGGTTGGTTAGCTACCTGCAGATTCATGCAAGGTAGTAATGTCATGAGTTGGGATTATGGTTAATTGTTTACCTAGCTAGCCAGCTAGCTACATGTCTTAACAAAAGACTCCACTTTGCAAGTAACCATTTCGGGTGCATTCGTAAACTCATTCTGAGAATTCCAGAGTGCAGAATAACTGATTAATTTACGAACGCTCAACACCCGTTGAATATGGCCGGTGTCAGTAAAGGTCGGCAAAAAAACGTAATTAAATTGTTGCCCGCAGCATAGTTACAGTCACCGACGCTCTGGAAAACATGAAAACCGCCTAACCAGCTTTGCTAGAGCGAGTAAAATGGTAAGTGGGATGTTCTCTCATTTGCGTCTGGAAGTAGCTAGCAAGCTAGCCAATGTTAACCAGTTAGCTTGGGTGCTTGACTGCCGTTGTGAGGTCAGAACGCTCGGATCAACCCTACTCATCGGCCAGAGCGTCCAGTGCGCGCTCTGAACGCTCCGAGAGCGAAACGAGATGTGTGGGGCTAAAGATCGCACTGATGCAACTAATAAAACATGTACCTAGCACAGCCAAGTCAAAGGGTCACAAAATGCAATGAAATTGTCGCAGTCTGGGGCCCTGTGAGTACAGCCTGCCCATCTTGCTTCTGCACAATGGATGTTGAACTCACTCAACACCTCTGAGAAGCCGGTCTGTCGAAGCAGAGCGGAACAACTGTACAGGTGAGCTACTCCTGTACATGCATGTATACTGTACATCCAGGAACAGAATGTACGGATTTCAATCTGGCCTTCTCTCTTGCAACCCCTTCCCTCTTTACCTCTTATTGCAGTAGACGGTCGCGCAAAGACACAAAAGCGTTGATACAAAACACCACAAGTGGAAATAAAACACACCCACAACTCTACGGACAGAGATAGGCCCTGGTTTGGCTAGAGAGGTCCATACGCTGTTGTAGAGTGTGCAGGAGTGACCAACAAGAGGGAGAGCTGACTATTTGCCTAACTCAAGGGTTAAAATATTTTAGTGATAAATAAAGTTCAAATAATTGTTAACCTATTAAGATTTAGGCTTAAGTTACTGGTGTGGTGGTTGAAGCAACATAACCTTTCCCCGATTGGTAAACAAATGAATTTGCAAGTGGATCTATTTCAGCTCATCTTCATTAAACTTCCTTGAAATAGTAATACTGAAATATCACCGTTACAATAACTGTCAAGTAGCTAAGTGGCGGGCAAACATTCAGATTTAAAGAACTGACTACTGGTCGACTACAAAGTTAGTGTTACTTTGACATGAGTGATTTGTTACTACCCTACTAACACGACACAAATCTAGGCCCAACACAGTCAGCGTCATACTAACTATGAGCAATGTTTACTTGAGTTACTGACGTGATCTTCCTGTCTGGGTTGGCGCCCCCCCCTTGGTTTGTGCTGTGGTGGAGACCTCTGTGGGCTATACTCGGCCTTGTCTCAGGATTGTAAGTTGGTGGTTGGGGATATCCCTCTAGTGGTGCGGGGGCTGTGCTTTGGCGGAGTGGGTGGGGTTATATCCTTCCTGTTTGGCCCTGTCCGGGGGTTTCTTCGGATGGGGCCACAGTGTCTCCGGACCGCTCCTGTCTCAGCCTCCAGTATTTATGCTGCAGTAGTTTATGTGTCGGGGGGCTGGGGTTAGTTGGTTATACCTGGAGTACTTCTCCTGTCTTATCCAGTGTCCTGTGTGAATTTAAGTATGCTCTCTCTAATTCTCTCGTTCTCTCTTTCTCTCTGAGAACCTGAGCCCTAGGACCATACGTCAGGACTACCGGGCATGATGACACCTTGCTGTCCCCAGTCCGCCTGGCCTTGCTGCTATTCCAGTTTCAACTGTTCTGCCTGCGGCTACGAAACCCCTACCTGTCCCAGACCTGCTGTTTTCAACTCTAAATGATCGGCTATGAAAAGCCAACTGAGAGACCTGAGCCCTAGGACCATACGTCGGGACTACCGGCCGTGGTGACTCCTTGCTGTCCCCAGTCCGCCTGGCCTTGCTGCTATTCCAGTTTAAACTGTTTTGCCTGCGGTTATGGAACCCCTACCTGTCCCAGACCTGCTGTTTTAAACTCTAATGATCGGCTATGAAAAGCCAACTGAGATTTATTCCTGATTATTATTTGACCATGCTTGTCACTTATGAACATTTTTGAACATCTTGGCATGGTTCTGTTATAATCTCCACCCGGCACAGCCAGAAGAGGACTGGCCACCCCTCATAGCCTGGTTCCTCTCTAGGTTTCTTCCTAGGTTTTGCCTTTCTAGGGAGTTTTTCCTAGCCACCGTGCTTCTACACCTGCATTACTAGCTGTTTGGGGTTTTAGGCTGGGTTTCTGTACAGCACTTCGAGATATTAGCTGATGTAAGAAGGGCTATATAAAATAAAATTGATTGATTGATTGATTGTTCCCAGCAACGCACCAAGGATCCAACTACTATGCCCTTACCTCTCCATTGAGAGTCAGGCTGCGGGGTTGTAATTCAGTTAAAGACCAAGCCTTTTTATTGAATGGAGCCAATTTGTTCCAAGCGCATCCCCACTGGTTTATTTGGCTAAAGGACAGCATTGACTCAATCTCTCCCCAGTCCCACTCCGCCCCCAGCTTTGTTCTACTTTGTGATGCACTCTAGTTGGCCCTGGTTCCACATATGAGTTGAACTTGTGTACAGAACAATATGTCTACTCATTAGTCTACACACATACAGTGAGGGAAAAAAGTATTTGATCCCCTGCTGAATTTGTACGTTTGCCCACTGACAAAGACATGATCAGTCTATAATTTTAATGGTAGGTTTATTTGAACAGTGAGAGACAGAATAACAACAACAAAATCCAGAAAAAACGCATGTCAAAAATGTTATAAATTGATTTGCATTTTAATGAGGGAAATAAGTACTTGACCCCTCTGCAAAACATGACTTAGTACTTGGTGGCAAAACCCTTGTTGGCAATCACAGAGGTCAGACGTTTCTTGTAGTTGGCCACCAGGTTTGCACAAATCTCAGGAGGGATTTTGTCCCACTCCTCTTTGCAGATCTTCTCCAAGTCATTAAGGTTTCGAGGCTGACATTTGGCAACTCGAACCTTCAGCTCCATCCACATATTTTCTATGGGATTAAGGTCTGGAGACTGGCTAGGCCACTCCAGGACCTTAATGTGCTTCTTCTTGAGCCACTCCTTTGTTGCCTTGGCCGTGTATTTTGGGTCATTGTCATGCTGGAATACCCATCCACGACCCATTTTCAATGCCCTGGCTGAGGGAAGGAGGTTCTCACCCAAGATTTGACGGTACATGGCCCCGTCCATCGTCCCTTTGATGCGGTGAAGTTGTCCTGTCCCCTTAGCAGAAAAACACCCCCAAAGCATAATGTTTCCACCTCCATGTTTGACGGTGGGGATGGTGTTCTTGGGGTCATAGGCAGCATTCCTCCTCCTCTAAACACGGTGAGTTGAGTTGATGCCAAAGAGCTCGATTTTGGTCTCATCTGACCACAATACTTTCACCCAGTTCTCCTCTGAATCATTCATATGTTCATTGGCAAACTTCAGACGGGCCTGTATATGTGCTTTCTTGAGCAGGGGGACCTTGCGGGCGCTGCAGGATTTCAGTCCTTCACGGCGTAGTGTGTTACCAATTGTTTTCTTGGTGACTATGGTCCCAGCTGCCTTGAGATCATTGACAAGATCCTCCTGTGTAGTTCTGGGCTGATTCCTCACCGTTCTCATGATCATTGCAACTCCACGAGGTGAGATCTTGCATGGAGCCCCAGGCCGAGGGAGATTGACAGTTATTTTGTGTTTCTTCCATTTGCGAATAATCGCACCAACTGTTGTCACCTTCTCACCAAGCTGCTTGGCGATGGTCTTGTAGCCCATTCCAGCCTTGTGTAGGTCTACAATCTTGTCCCTGACATCCTTGGAGAGCTCTTTGGTCTTGGCCATGGTGGAGAGTTTGGAATCTGATTGACTGATTGCTTCTGTGGACATATGTATTTTATACAGGTAACAAGCTGAGATTAGGAGCACTCCCTTTAAGAGTGTGCTCCTAATCTCAGCTCCTTACGTGTATAAAAAGACACCTGGGAGCCAGAAATCTTTCTGATTGAGAGAGGGTCAAATACTTATTTCCCTCATTAAAATGCAAATCAATTTATAACATTTTTGACATGCGTTTTTCTGGATTTTGTTGTTGTTATTCTGTCTCTCACTGTTCAAATAAACCTACCATTAAAATTATAGACTGATCATTTCTTTGTCAGTGGGCAAACGTACAAAATCAGCAGGGGATCAAATACTTTTTTCCTCTTACTGTACACTTTTGTGACCTGTAATGGACATGTGCATGCTGAACGCGGAATGAGCAAGAGCTCGGTTTGTTGTTTTGAAAGTTTATCCTTGAAAAAAAATGTGTTTACTAGCCTACCTGTTTAATTTGGAACCCGCAACGCGGTTAGCCTCAGTTGCTGGGAACGCTACTATTTGTCCCGGGATACTGACAAAACCTAAAGTCTAACGATCTGCTTCTGGGCAAAGCAGCTAGCCTAGCAGCTAGCTATCAAGCTAGCCAGGTTTCCTTGACAGTTTGAACACAGCCCGCGACGCGGTTATCCCTTGTGGCTGGGATCGCGGATAGTCCCGGGCTTGTGGCGGTTTAAATCCCTGCTCTTTGTTGCTGTTTCCATCGGCCCTGCAAGCTGGCTAGAAGTGCGGAGTACCAGCTTTAGCCTACGTTGCTACCATCATGCCGCCCAAAGTTAACGAAGGTTGGAGGAATGGTGAGGACGGTGTTTCTCTATCACAGGTGCGTGATCTTTTAAAATCAATAAAAATATATCTACAAGCAATTGTTACAGCAACAGGAAAATAGCTTCAAGAGCTTTGTCCAAATACTGGTGGACTCAACTAACAAAAGAATGGACGATCTTACTAGATAGGTCCAAGACCTTAAGAACAGTTTGCAGTTCTCCCAGGGAGAGGTGGATGTCCTGAAAAAGACTTGCAGCAAGATGACAAACTAAGTGCATGCAAGATGACATCAGCACTGAATTATTACAGATGACTGGGAAAACGGACTATCTAGAGGGACAATCCAGGAGGAATAACATTGTCGTGGATGGCATACCTGAGTTTCCACATGAGACCTGGATGGAGTCTGAGGAGAAAGTTAGATAAATTGTCACAAAGAGCTGCAGATGGATCATAGAAAGACTGAGGTGGAGCGCACCCACAGGTCTGGAAAACCTTTAACCAGCTCAGGTGACAGATCTAGGCCGACAGTGGTCAAGTTCCTAAGGTTCAAGGACAAGATGGCTGTTCAGGAGAGTGCCAAAAACTTGAGGAAACATCTTTCTCAACGAGGACTTCTCTGATACTGTGCGCCAGAGACGGATAGAACTTATCCCAGCTATGAAAGCTGCCAGAGAGCATGTAGACATTGCTTACATCTGCTACAAAAAGCTCATTGTCCACCCTGTTCATTGTCCACCCTCCCTCCCAAAAGCCAGGGAGGAGTGAGAGAGCCAAGCTTCAGTAGCTTCAGCCCAACATCACAGACACACACGCACGCACACACATACCAACTGACACTCACAAGTGCCTGATTGACTGACTATTAGCTAATCACTGTTTATATTTTTAATTAGCGGTTCAGCAGCGAAGCTGGTGAAACCATATTGTGTTTCCTCTGGTTTATTATTATTCCTCCGTAAGGCCAAAATTCACATGCAAATTCCTGTGAGATAATAAGGCCTAGGAGGATGCAAATGTGCATGATGGTAAAGGGCCATGGGCCACACACTCTCATGCAATGCCATTCCAATTGGACACATGGTGGCAATATAATAAAATATTGAAAATACTAACTTTGAAAGCTCACGCCCTGCAAGCAGTGTCACCTAGAGTCATGAAATTTGGTACATAGGTCCCTCTCCTCACAAGGAACAAAGTTGCCTCAAGGACCCATAACATCTGCCATGATGGATTTTCCAACATTTGGAATTGTGAAAAACACTTAAAACGCTACTCCTAATGTATGACCGACCTGTACGAAATTTGATATATGGCATCGATGGACCAAGGTCTGTAAACGCACTATAATCCAGGCTAGTGTGTCAAACAACATGAGCGCAACTGACCAATAAACATTCACATGGGAGTGGTCTGTCACAAATGCATATAAATCAGTCACGGATATTCATATTGTAACAAAACTTGGTACACATGTTCCAAACACTGACTTAACATACGCAAGCACATTCACACTGACCACATGGTGGCGCTATAACAGGGACATTTTTATTTCTCTTGATCTGTTTGACTCAGAGTGATGGCATTTGGCACACATTCTCAAGGATAGGAGTCTAGCTAACCTGTAAAGTATTGTTGAGTTCGGCCACATTGTGGCGCTGTAGGACAGAAAAAAACATTCATGCAATTTCACTGGCTAGAGTCTTGGGAAAAATGTTGTGCCGATTGGTCCAGTGCTTCTGGAGAAGACGACGTTTAAAATAGTCAACATCATTGGAAATGGTCCAAAATACATCAAAAACATTATATTGCATGATCAGTTTGATTTTCAGTTCTGATATTTGGCAAGCATGGTAAATAGTTCATAAGTTGCTAATCCTAAGGAAATCTGTCCAATTTGTCCTGATGGTAGTACAGTGGGAACACAGCTGAACCCCTGCAATGCAGCTGAAACTCATTTAGATACTTTCCGAATGCATTGTATGGCTGTACAGTACAGGTCAAAAGTTTGGACACACCTACTCATTCAAGGGTTTTTCTTTATTTTTTACTATTTTCTACATTGTAGAATAATAGTGAAGACATCAAAACTATGGAATAACACATATGGAATAATGTAGTAACCAAAAAAGTGTTAAACAAATCACAATATTTTATATTTGAGATTCTTCAAATAGCCACCCTTTGCCTTGACGACAGCATTGCACACTCTTGGCATTCTCTCAACCAGCTTCACGAGGTAGTCACCTTGAATGCATTTCAATTAACAGGTGTGCCTTCTTAAAAGTTAATTTGTGGAATTCCTTTCCTTCTTAATGCGTTTGAGCCAATCAGTTGTGTTGTGACAAGATAGGGGGTGTATACAGAAGATAGCCCTATATGGTAAAAAGACAGAGTCTATATTATGGCAAGAACAGCTCAAATAAGCGAGAAACGACAGACCATCATTACTTTAAGACATGAAGGTTAGTCAAAAGGGAACATTTCAAGAACTTTGAAAGTTTCTTCAAGTGCAGTCGTAAAAACCATCAAGCGCTATGATGAAACTGGCTCTCATGAGGACCCCCACAAGATTGGAAGACCCAGAGTTACCTCTGCTGCAGAGGATAAGTTCATTAGAGTTACCAGCCTCAGAAATTGCAGCCCAAATAAATGCTTCACAGAGTTCAAGTCACAGACACATCTCAACATCAACTGTTCAGAGGGGACTGTGTGAATCAGGCCTTCATGGTTGAATAGATGCAAAGAAACCACTACTAAAGGACACCAATAAGAAGAAGAGACCTGCTTGGGCCAAGAAACACAAGCAATGGACATTACACCAGTGGAAATATTTGTCCTTTGGTCTGGAGTCCAAATTGGAGATTTTTGGTTCCAACCGCCGTGTCTTTGTGAGACGCGGTGTGGGTGAACAGATGATCTCCGCATGTGTAGTTCCCACCATAAAGCATGGAGGAGGAGGTGTTATGGTGTGGGGGTGCTTTGCTGGTGACACTGTCTGTGATTTATTTAGAATTCAAGGCACACTTACCAGCATGGCTACCACAGCATTCTGCAGCGATACGCCATCCCATCTAGTTTGGGCTTAGTGGGACAATCATTTGTTTTCCAACAGGACAATGACCCAACACACCTCCAGGCTGTGTAAGGGCTATTTTACCAAGAAGGAGAGTGATGGAGTGCTGTATCAGATGACCTGGCCTCCACAATCCCCGACCTCAACCCAATTGAGATGGTTTGGGATGAGTCGGACCGAAGAGTGAAGCAAAAGCAGCCAAGTGCTCAGCATATGTGGCTTCAAGATTGTTGGAAAAGCATTCCAGGTGAAGCTGGTTGAGAGAATGCCAAGACTGTGCAAAGCTGTCATCAAGGTTTACTACATGATTCCATATGTGTTATTTCATAGTTTTGATGTCTTCACTATTATTCTACAGTGTAAAAATGAGTAAAAATAAAGAAAAACCCTTGAATGACTGTTAGTGTGTGTGTGTGTGTGATATATATATATATATATATATATTAGGGCTGTCAAATGATTAAAATTTTTAATCAAATTAATCAGAATTTTCAGTGGATTAATCATGATTAATCACTATTTGCAATTACACCTGAATCCTAACCATTTTTTTTCTGAAATGCATACGATGTCCCACTCACGTGCAACAGACAGGAACTGTTCTTTACAAGCCTCCGCAAAATGACGCTCCTCAGTTTTTAATATAGTCAGCGCAAAGACTTCCAGTTCCCACGTGTCACTGATTAAATGTGCAGTTACTCCGAGGTAATTGTTGTTACTCACTGATGTCCAATGGTCTCCTGTCAGGGCGATATGATTTACTTGAGCCAAGACCTCTTTCCTTTTTTCTTTTTCGTTTTCATAGAGCTCGTGGATTTTCTTCATAACTGTGGCTCTTGACGGTGGCTTATAGAATGAGTCTTGAGACGCCACTTGCAAAACATCAAGGAAACCTGAGTCTTCTACAATGCTAATGGGTCTACAATCCTTTGCAATCCATTTTGCTATTGTGTTGGTCAAATTATCTGAGGTTGATTTTGTTAATTGCCTGCAAACATTCAGCGTGGTCTGGCGCAAACCACTTGCTGAATCTGACGGCCCAGCAAACGCATGTTTGGCGTTGACATGGTACTTCAAGCTTGAACAGCTCCGGTGAAATTGAAACTCCTTCTTACAAATCTTGCAAATAACCTTGTACTTGTTAACTGTACCATCATCATTCTTTTTATATTTGTATCCGTCAATAGGCTCACCTTGCTCCATCTCGCCTCTAGCTCCCAACCACTTTCCTGACCTGAATAATTTGTCACACTGCGCATGCGTGAAATGCGTTAAAAAAATTGACGTAATTAACAGCAAACAACTAATTAACGTCGTTAACGCGCTATTTTTGACAGCCCTAATATATATATATATATATATACATACAGTAGGGAGAACAAGTATTTGATACACTGCCGATATTGCAGGTTTTCCTACTTACAAAGCATGTAGAGGTCTGTAATTTTTATCATAGGTACACTTCAACTGTGAGAGACGGAATCTAAAACAAAAATCCAGAAAATCACATTGTATGATTTTTAAATAATTAATTTGCATTTTATTGCATGACATAAGTATTTGATACATCAGAAAAGCAGAATTTAATATTTGGTACAGAAACCTTTGTTTGCAATTACAGAGCTCATACGTTTCCTGTAGGTCTTGACCAGGTTTGCACACACTGCAGCCTCCATACAGACCTTCTCCAGATCCTACAGGTGTCGGGGCTGTCGCTGGGCAATACAGACTTTCAGCTCCCTCCAAAGATTTTCTATTGGGTTCAGGTCTGGAGACTGGCTAGGCCACTCCAGGACCTTGAGATGCTTCTTACGGAGCCACTCCTTAGTTGCCCTGGCTGTGTGTTTCGGGTCGTTGTCATGCTGGAAGACCCAGCCACGACCCATCTTCAATGCTCTTACTGAGGGAAGGAGGTTGTTGGCCAAGATCTCGCGATACATGGCCCCATCCATCCTCCCCTCAATACGGTGCAGTCGTTCTGTCCCCTTTGAAGAAAAGCATCCCCAAAGAATGATGTTTCCACCTCCATGCTTCATGGTTGGGATGGTGTTCTTGGGGTTGTACTCATCCTTCTTCTTCCTCCAAACACGGCGAGTGGAGTTTAGACCAAAAAGCTCTATTTTTCATCAGACCACATGACCTTCTCCCATTCCTCCTCTGGATCATCCAGATGGTCATTGGCAAACTTCAGACGGGCCTGGACATGCGCTGGCTTGAGCAGGGGGACCTTGTGTGCGCTGCAGGATTTTAATCCATGACGGCGTAGTGTGTCACTAATGGTTTTCTTTGAGACTGTGGTCCCAGCTCTCTTCAGGTCATTGACCAGGTCCTGCCGTGTAGTTCTGGGCTGATCCCTCACCTTCCTCATGATCATTGATGCCCCACGAGGTGAAATCTTGTATGGAGCCCCAGACCGAGGGTGATTGACCATCATCTTGAACTTCCATTTTCTAATAATTGCGCCAACAGTTGTTGCCTTCTCACCAAGCTGCTTGCCTATTGTCCTGTAGCCCATCCCAGCCTTGTGCAGGTCTACAATTGTATCCCTGATGTCCTTACACAGCTCTCTGGTCTTGGCCATTGTGGAGAGGTTGGAGTCTGTTTGATTGAGTGTGTGGACAGGTGTCTTTTATACAGGTAACGAGCTCAAACAGGTGCAGTTAATACAGGTAATGAGTGGAGAACAGGAGGGCTTCTTAAAGAAAAACTAACAGGTCTGTGAGAGCCGGAATTCTTACTGGTTGGTAGGTGATCAAATACTTATGTCATGCAATAAAATGAAAATTAATTACTTAAAAATCATACATGTGATTTTTCTGGATTTTTGTTTTAGATTCCGTCTCTCACAGTTGAAGTGTACCTATGATAAAAATTACAGACCTCTACATGCTTTGTAAGTAGGAAAACCTGCAAAATCGGCAGTGTATCAAATACTTGTTCTCCTCACTGTGTGTGTGTGTATATGTATATACATATATACATACATACATACATACACACACACACTACCGTTCAAAAGTTTGGGGTCACTTAGAAATGTCCTTGTTTTCGAAAGAAAAGCAATTTTTTTGTCCATTAAAATAACATCAAATTGATCAGAAATGTGTAGACATTGTTCATGTTGTAAATGGCTATTGTAGCTGGAAACGGCTGATTATTAATGGAATATCTACATAGGCACATTATCAGCAACCATCAGTCCTGTGTTCCAATGGCACGTTGTGTTTGCTAATCCAAGTTTATCATTTTAAAAAGCTAATTGATCATTAGAAAACACTTTACACTTGCAATTATGTTAGCACAGCTGAAAACGGTTGTGCTGTTTAAAGAAGCAATAAAACTGGCCTTCTTGAGACTAGTTGAGTATCTGGAGCATCAGCAATTGTGAGTTCGATTACAGGCTCAAAATGACCAGAAAAATATAACTTTCTTCTGAAACTCAACTTGTTCTGTGAAATGAAGGCTATTCCATGCGAGAAATTGCAAGGAAACGGAAGATCTCGTACAACGCTGTGTACTACTCCCTTCACAGAATAGCGCAAACTGCCTCTAACCAGAATAGAAAGAGGAGTGGGAGGCCCCGGTGCACAACTGAGCAAGAGAACAAATACATTAGAGTGTCTAGTTTGAGAAACAGATGCCTCACAGGTCCTCAACTGGCAGCTTCATTAAATAGTAGCCGCAAAACACCAGTCTCAACGTCAACAGTGACGAGGGCGACTCCGGGATGCTGACCTTCTAGGCAGAGTTGCAAAGAAAAAGCTATATCTCAGACTGGCCAATAAAAAGAAAAGATTAAGATGGGCAGTCCCATGGGCAAAGAAACTCAAAAGGGGTGATGATATTAATGAACAGTAATTTCGATCCGAATGTGCAAATTGTCCAAACAGATACGCAAGGTAGATGGATTATTTTATATATGTTATTGGACCATAAACAGATATGGCTCATTAACCTTTACGGACCAAATAATGATGATCCACACTTCTTTGACAATATATATAATAAATTATCAACCCTGCAAGCAATTCAAGACTTTATTATTATGGTGGGAGATAATACCGTTTTAAATACCTCAATGGACCGTAAAGGAAATCACACACTACAAACAATCACCCTCATGCTCTTAAGGATATCGTGAATGTCATGGATACATTAGAACTAGTAGATATACGGAGGCTTAAATATCCTGAATTAGTGACATATACATGGCAGAGACTCAATCAAGCTAGTCGCCTTGACTTCTTTCTTATGTCATTCTCGTTGGCACCAAAAGTTTTAAAAGTGTTGATAGGGGACAGAATGCGGTGGGACCATCATATAATTGGCATATACATTACTCTTACTGAATTTCCACGTGGGCGAGGATATTGGAAATTTAATCAAAGCCTATTGGATGATAACTTGTTTGTAACTAGGACAGAGGAATTTATAATTGATTTTCTCCGACATAACATAGGTACAACATTAAATGTGCCTTTAGAGGCCATGCAATTCAGTACTCATCTCAACAACAAAAGCAATTTAGGTCAAAATAATCCATACTAACAAAGGAAATAAAAGGTCTAACAGAACAGATGGATAGCAATAAAAACTGTAACATAGAGGCTCAGAATAAATTAGAGGAAAAACAAAAAGAAATTGAGAAACTAATTCAAGAAAGATCAAGTGTAATATATTATAAAAAATAAAGCAAACTGGATGGAATATGGGGAAAAATTCACCAAATTATTTTTTAATCTTCAACATAGGAATGCTACCAAAAAGAATTGACTGAAACTGGTTACAAATGACGGAGTCACCCATGATTCACCAAATTATATTTTGAAGGAGGAAACAAAGTACTTTAAGCATATGTTTTCGTTTCAGTCGACTCCATCTCCTCTAACTCCTCTTTCTATTGATAATGTACAATTAACAGCCATACAGAAAGACTCATGTGAAGGTGAAATTACAGAGGAGGAACTTCTGGATGCAATTAAAGACTTTAAGTCCGGGAAAACTCCAGGGTTGGATGGCATACCAGTCGAGGTATACCAAACCTTTTCTGATATACTCAGAGGACCGTTATTAGCATGTATTAAACACTCCTATGTAAATGGTAGATTATCAGACACTCAAGAAGAAAGTCTGATTTAATTATTACTGAAACAGGATACAAGTGGAAAATATAAAGATCCAGTCCATTAAAGAAAATGGAGGCCCCTTACACTTCAGTGTTGTGATGCAAAAACTCTAGCAAAATGTATAGCGCATAGAATTAAAAAGGTATTGTCGGACATTATTCATTCTAATCAGACAGGTTTTTTACATGGACGATACATTGGAGATAATATAAGGCAAGAACTGGAAACAATAGAACACTCTGAAAAATCTGGGAAACCAGGCCTGCTATTCATAGCGGACTTCGAAAAGGCATTTGATAAAGTACGACTGGGGTTTATATATAAATGCCTGGAGCATTTCAATTTTGGAGAATCTCTTATAAATTGGGTTAAAATCATGTATAGTAACCCTATGTGTAAAATAGTAAATAATGGCTATTTCTCAGAAAGTTTTAAACTGTCAAGAGGAGTGAAACAAGGTTGTCCACTATAGGCATATCTATTTATTATGGCCATCGAGATGTTAGCTGTTAAAATCAGATCCAACAATAATATCAAGGGATTAGAAATCCAGGGCTTAAAAACAAAGGTGTCATTGTACGCCGATGATTCATGTTCTCTTTTAAATCCACAACTTGAATCCCTCCACAGCCTCATAGAGGATCTAGATACATTTTCTAACCTCTCTGGATTACAACCAAATGATGATAAATGTACTATATTACGTATTGGATCACTAAAAAATAAAAAAATACATTACCATATAGTTTACCAATAAAATGGTCTGATGGTGATGTGGATATACTCGGAATACATATCCCAAATGAAATAAATGATCTCACTCCAATACATTTTAATAGAAAGTTAGCAACAATAGATAAGATCTTGCTACCATGGAAAGGTAAATACCTGTCAATTTGTGGAATAATCACCCTGATGAACTCTTTAGTATTATCCCAGTTTACCTATTTGCTTATGGTCTTGCCTACGCCTAGCGAACAGTTTTTTAAATTATATGAGAAAAAAATATTCAATTTTATTTGGAACGGCAAGCCAGACAAAATTAAACAGGCCTATTTATATAATGAATATGAATTCGGAGGACAGAAATGATTAAATATTAAAGCATTAGACCTATCACTAAAAGCTTCAGTTAAACAAAAGTTATACTTAAATCCGAACTGGTTCTCTAGCAAATTAGTAAGATTGTCTCACCCCATGTTCAAGAATGACCTTTTTCCCTGTATTCAGATTACAACCTCTCACTTTCAGTTATTTGAAAAGGAAATCATCTCCCAAATATCACTATTCATAAAACAAGCCATGGAAAGTTGGTTGCAATTTCAATTTAATCCTCCAGAAACGACAGAACAAATAATGCAACAAATATTGTGGTTAAACTCAAATATACTAATTGATAAAAAAACATTTTTCTTTTTGACAAAATGTTTAAAAAAGGTATAATCTTCGTAAATTATATCATCAGTAGGACTGGTGGAATTATGTCGCACATGCAGCTAACAAAAACATATGGAAATGTCTGCTCTACCCAAACGTACAACCAAATAATTGCAGCATTACCGCAAAAATGGAAGAGGAAAGTGGAAGGGGGAAAAAGTAAGGAACTTGTCTGTCGGCCTTGCATTAAAGAACATAATTGGTTAAAGAAAATTGTGATAAATAAAAAAGTATACCAGTTTCATTTAAGGACCAAAGGATTGACAGCCATCCCATATAGATTGCAAAATAGTTGGGAAGAGATTTTTGACGTACCGATTCCATGGCATAGTGTTTATGAACTGATACGCAAAACGACGCCGGATTCAAAACTTTTTCTATTTAAATTATTATATAAAATTCTTGCTACCAATAGAATGTTATTTATATGGGTGATACAATCTTCCCAGCTCTGCAGATTTTGCTGCGAAGAGACAGAATTATTAGACCATTTGTTTTGGTACTGTCCATTTGTAGCTTGTTTTTGGACACAGGTCCAGGAATGGCTTAAGGATTGCAATATTTACCTGGAGCTAACCCTGCAGATAGCACTACTGGGTGATCTGAAAAGTCATAGTCAATCGATCAATAATATTTTTAGCAAAAATGTTTATTTTCAATTTACAATCTGTAGAAACAATGAGAATAGAAAGGTTCAGAACTTTTGTAAAACATCACAGTACAGTTGAAAAATATATGGCAAATAGAAATCTGGTATGGATGGTGTTAAGAGATAGATGGGTGGTGTTGAATGAAGTTGAAGGATTGGATTAATAACAACAACTAATAACAACAAGATAACTAATAATGTAAAGCATACTGTGTCCATAATAAGTATATAGGTTATAGGTAGAGAGCTTTTGTGAAAGAGCACAGTTAGAAAGATATGGCATATAGAAGCAAACCGGAAGGACATCATGAAAATGATCGGAGAGGTTGAGGAAGTTCAGGAGTAAAAACAAACAAAATAGAATTATTGTAAAATTGACTGTGTCCATAAAATGTATATAGTATGTATAAGCTGGAAGTAGAGGCCTAAGCATTGTTGTTCACTAGTTTACTCCAATTAGGGAAGGGGTGGTGGGGTTAGAAAGTAATAAGGGAAATATATACAACATGCCTACCACTTTGAAGATGCAAAATATTTTATTGTGAAACAATCAAGAAATAAGACAATAAAACAGAACTTGAGCGTGGATAACTATTCCCAAACAGATATTGGTAGATCAGCTTTAATACTGCAGATAGATTGTAACTTCCATCAATATAATTGTCTGCATCACTTCAAATCCTACATAAAAAATATTTTGCATCTTCAAAGTGGTAGGCATGTTATAAATGCATTTTAATTCCAGGTTGTAAGGCAACAAAATAGGAAAAATGCCAAGGGGGGTGAATACTTTCGCAAGCCACTGTATATCGTTGTATATTAAATCTGTGACTGTTCTTGTCTATCAATGTATTAGTGTTTTGTTACTTGTCATGTTTTGTGTTTTTTTGTGGACCCCAGGAAGAGTAGCTGCTGCTTCTGCAAAAGTTAATGGGGATCCAAATAAACAAAGGATCCAAATAAACAAATATAGGCTAGCCTAACAGCATACACACTTCCAGGTTAACCAAACTTCAGCACAGGAACATTCTACACAAGTGTTTCGGTGTGAATCTATAGGAAGCCTCTGGAGATCCCCCAAGAGTCTATAACAGTGAGAGTAAAAGTCAGCAAGAGAGCCTGAAAAATTAGACATTAAGGACAGAGAAAAGCCCATATGTCAACATCAACCAGCCCAGGTCAGGACAGGACCGATCTAGGCAGTTGACAGAGGCGAGACCTGGTGACTCAATCGAGCCATGTCATCTCATCGCTAACTGGGCCCCAGATCCATTGGCTATCATCGCCACCCATCCCCTCTCTGTCTGTCCACTCCACCTCCTCTGACACATCCTGTCCTGGGCTGTGTCCCAAATGGCACCCTGTAGGGCTCTGGTCAAAAGTAGTGCACTATATAGGGAATAGGATACCATTTGGGACGCAGCCCTAACCTGCTGCCACTGCGGCTCCGTGTCGGTTACACAGGGCTCCACTGATGTCATGGCCGACATACGAGAACGATTAGGAAATGGGCACGGCTGTTCCCCAATGACATCACACTGGCAACAACTCGCTCTGTCCACCACCATTCCCCCCTCTGTCCTATCATGCACATCAACAACTCTGTGATGCTGGCCTGGAACAAAGTCTCTCGGTAAACAATGATTCGCTTCAGGAAAATAGCATTGGGACAATATAACCAGACCTAATTTCCACTCACGCACACCCCGCTATACTACAGACTATTGAAAAGTGGGTATTTATGAGGTGGCATGCTAGGACGAGAGCCAGGAGGTATTCTACCGCATATATAGAACAAAACACAGGGCTACATGCTAGGAGAGTATTCACTCCACTGAAAGTGTCAGCTGCGAAACATAAATAAATTACACTAAAAGTAATTAAGAGCCCTCAAATCAAAAAGGAGAGCTGGTAAATAAGGGGTTCTGATCGTCTATAACGAAGTGGGTTATTATCCAGTTTTTGTGGGCAGAGGCATCATAACCATAGGGGGCACAGGGGCACGTGCCCCCTCAGATTTGTCCTGTAACTAAAAAAATCAATTTTAAAAATAACATGTTTTGTTGTTGCTCTGTAAAACTACTAGCAACCTAGCAATTTTATGAAGTTGGCTTTGGCTAGCCCAGATAGGTTCCCAATCACCCAACCTCATAGCTAGCTACCAAGAAGCCATTTCAGGCTATCAATAAAGTTAGAGTAGCTAGCTTGTCTAGCCATAGGTGGCGCGTCCATAAGGCTAAGCTTCCCCTAAAGTAAACTGAATTAAATTGCCAAAATTATATAGCCTAATTAGCCTACTCCTGTCTATACAGAAATAAATGAAATCATTCAAAATAGGCTACTACACCAGAAAGTATGATTTGGCCACAGAGGATCATTAGCTTCTTTCAAAATATATTGTTTTAAATCGCATTGTCTACAGTCGGAAGGGCACGCAATTTGGGCAGCGCGCGCGGCAAATACCAAATAGATGATTGTTGAGTTGCGACTGTCAGTGAAAAGTAGAGGCTCAGCCAGGCATATCGCAATATTTCTAAATGCAATCACGGGAAAACGTAGTTTGGAAAGCAAATGGCTATTGCTGTAAAGAGAAGACAAAGAATTCTCAACTTAATTGAGCTAACAGTAGAGCCTATATTATTGGCACCAGCAGAGAGCATCGATCATATTCCCAGTGAGTGCGCATATTCACTCTATCATTGTTGGGTCAGTGCCACTTGAAAGTTTGTTTTTGGACAATAATTTCCTCCTCCAGGTTAGAAGGATGTCAAATTGTATTTGTGTCTCCCCTTCTCGTAGGCCTATTAGATGGATCAGACAACGTTGTTTTTATTGTTTGTCAGAGTAGGCTACCCTGTCATTTTTGTTGTATTAAAAAAGATTATGCTAATGTCTCCACTCTCCAGTCATATAAAGTGTAGTAGATTTGCATGAAATATGTTTATAAAAAGGCAAAAATGTTCCCGTAAAAAGAAAGGAGAATAAACTTATCAGATATAGGCCTAGCTTATAGCCTAGGCCTACTGTACGCCACTACGCGCTCAGCCATGCATTAAACTGTATTTTTTGCAAACATGACTATCCAATCTACTCATCACATTAGGAATATTATGCCATCTTACAGTCTGCAAACGCGATAATGCACAGAATGCTTTACTATAAAGGTGCATTGTTATGGTGACGCCTATGTGTCTAACTATCATAGCTGGCATGCTTGCTGGCAAGGTTGGTATATTTTGGAAAAGTAAGGAATAACTACATGTGCTGAATAAGACTCACATAAGACTGTCCTTTAAATCTTTTACCCAGATTATAGCAGAGATGCATATTTAGTTTCTTTAAAAAAAGAACCACTAGTCAGTAGGATACAGACAGCTCAAGAGGTATGCTTAGATATGCAGAACTGACATTTTTGTATTAGAATTAAGCATAATGATTATGAATCTAGATTGCAGGAAAAAGCTGTTTCAGGTATTTAGAAAATTCAATTCTCTGACTTTAGGACAGGGTCATATATTCAACCCCCCACCTCACCCCCCTAGCCATCCTCACGTATTTTGTGCCCTCTGTTTGTGGGCACTAATGAACAACACCAAAACTCCATGCCAGTTCTCTATGGCGCAATGCTTCCCCCTGCAAGCCGCACTCCCAAACCCCAAACTCAAAATATCCTCTCCAAACATAACTGCAAGACATGTTTTTACATACAACTAAACAATTCCAGGAATAGCATACCTCACACCAGCCTTGGCAAGGGGAGGCGTTTACTACACAATGTTGAGTATGACTGCATTGCTGCAGAATGCGATGTAAAACATGCCTTCCAGATACTCACTCAGTCCCTCAGTGTTAATCAGTTCTCTAACACGTTTTTTTTTTTCATCTTAACATGATGCCCATTGACACCTGTTGAGTGTGAATGCATAAACACCTTGTGTGTACACTAAAGAATACAAATGAGGTTGAACATTGAGATAGGGAGTGCCCGCTGGCATTTTAAGTGAAATTGAAACAGAAATCTTTCTTACCCATCCTCATCCTCATCCATGGGAATGGCTATCCCGAACAGATTGTTGACGGTGGGAGTGGCCAGCTGCAGGCTCTCTGGGATGAAAGGCCTCATGAAATCTTTTCCCAGGGTGGCGTTGGGCTGAGGTAGGGTGTCCGACCTCCTGCGGCTGTCGTCCTCTTGGCTGGCTGCGGGAAGGCCCTGCCCAGCTGATCCCGCCGTGGCCCCACTGCGAACTACCTGGCCTTGGGGGAGTCCTCCTGGGCCGGGGGCCTGGCTTGGCATGCCTGGGGGGGTGTTGGTGGCGCTGGGCACTGTGGCAGGCACGTTCTGGACAACGGAGGCTGTGGAGGGTGCGAGGACACTGCCCACTCCTCCTGAAGGCAGGGGCTGACTCACAGGGTGCTGTATGGCACCCCCGGGCAGGAGAGGGGTCATCACCGCACCGCTGCCCACCTGCAGTAACAGCC
This sequence comes from Coregonus clupeaformis, assembly GCF_020615455.1. Classification (NCBI taxonomy): domain Eukaryota; kingdom Metazoa; phylum Chordata; class Actinopteri; order Salmoniformes; family Salmonidae; genus Coregonus; species Coregonus clupeaformis. The sequence continues at coordinate 7,855,610 of NC_059211.1, forward strand.
CCTGGACTGAGGCTAATGGACCGCTAGGCAGAGACCCAGTCAGCTCCCCGGCCTGAGCCAACAGCCCCTGAGCACTGGGGCCGGCTGGGGTGATGACAGGCGAGGGGCCCTGGCTCGCCGGAGGCCCCACAGAGAGGGAGGCCATGGGGAGGGTCTGAGTGCTGGAGCCCTGAGGCTGGAGAGGGGGTAAGTGCTGCTGTCGGTAGTCCAGCTGACTGGGGAGCATTCCAGAGGGATGAGCAGAGTAGGAAAACTGCTGGGCCTGCGTGGCAAGAGGCATAAGGGGAGATTTTTGCAGCATGCCGCCTTGGGGCACCCCGTTGAGGCCAGTAGGGTGAAGCGTTTGGGGGACAGCGGGCTGCACGTTGACCTGGGATACCGCTGCTGAGTAACCCATGGCCTGGAAGGCACTCCCCCCGTTCCCTATTTGGGGCGCTAGGCTGTAGCCTTGCTGCTGAGGCTCCGGAGGATGGCCATGGTGGATAGTGGAGTAGCCACTATCACCCGTGGACTCCTGAGCCTGTGTGGAGAGGGTACTAGAAGCAACCACAGAGTCTCCTGTGGCACTGAGTCCAGTGTCCCTGTCTGCATTGTGGTCAAGAGTGACAGCATGTTTTATGCTATCCACAGTCCTGCTCATGCTAGAGCCCTCAGAATCTCTCTCATAGAACTCTGTACATGTCCATCTGCCCCGTCTGAAAGGCTCCCCTGTACCATGGTCAAGTTTAATGACTCTGAAACGTGAACTATAGCTTACAGTAGTTGTAGAGCTAGGCGCAGCTGGGGGCGTCTGAGACACACTTGTTGGGGAGACATTCACAGCAGGGCCAGCGTTAACTGTTGTCGGCTGCTGAGTGGTCGAGGTTGGAATGGAGGGCTGACTCGCGGCTGGTACAGGCACACTACCTCCTAAAAGGTTTGGATTGACATGACTCGCGCCTGTACTTCTAAAAGCGTGTCCCCCGTTAAGATGACCTGTTGCAGCCTCTTGCTCTTGAGGTAAACGTAACACCATGACAGCAGCCTCCCCTTCCCCTACGTTGTTTAAGGTTTCCTCAGATGAACTTCTGTCACATACCCCCGTATCAAAATCGGCCCGGGACAAGTCGAATATTTCTGATGACACATCCTCGGTCCTGGATTCGTCAGGGTCGTCCAGACTCTCGGTGTCATCCGTGATGCTACTGGCCGCCACCTGAGCCTGTGTCACACTTGTGATCTGAAAACAGCTTTTCTTCTTTGCTGGCATTTTTGACATGTTGAATATGTTATTCACTCCAGCTCTCTATTTCCAGATTAAAGTGTGTTAAGTATGAGCTGAATTAGTTAGTTGGGTAGCTATCCAACTTATATGTCTAAATAACTCACAGTTCATAACGAGAGACAAGTATGCGACATCTTCCTTGCTCCCCTCTCCTGTTGCAGATTGTGTCTGAGTGGAAAAACGAACAAGCACACTTCCTCCGAACTCGGACAGGGTAAGTAGCTGGCTAGCTAGGCTCCGTCATCACGAGATGTGACAAGTCTCCCGATACCACCACCTCCTCCTCTCCTCCGGTTCTTCCAGACCTGGCCTCCCGCGTGAGGTAATTTCCCGGCCTCGGAGTTGCAAGCAGGCCCCTGTCGCAGTTACTGCTCACCAGCTGCTACCGATACTTTAGTCTGACTGGCGGGCCCCGTTCTTCACCACTCTCCCTTTTAGCTAGCTAGCTAATGTTGTTAAAAGCGAACTAGCTAGCTAGCCAAATAGCTATCGTTAGTTCTTTCCCTACCTAGGAACCAGCCTGCACGACATCATGTAAACAAATCCATATCCTTCTTCAACTCTTCACATGGAATCTATATCCTCCTACGTCAGACAGAAATTCCTGAATTGAAGAAAGTTTAGCTTCCCAGTCCTCTGGTTCTCTCACTCTTTAGAACTCCTGCTGTGACTGAAACTCACTTACTAGCAGGCTAGCTCAAGTATGGCTCTGCTCATTCTCCACCACTCGACAAGATGGCAAGAAAACGCACTGCACTCTGGGAGGGTTGCGCATTGGCGTTCTGTCTATGATTGGCGTACATAAATCATTGGAGAATTCAAGAATTCGATGGGATACGGTGATTTCTAGTATTCTGAAAGAATGATGTATCTAAAACACATTTCATCTATTGAGACATTTATGTATTGGAAAAAATAAAACAAATCTAAACAAATCATTGCATCTATGTTTCACAAGTTTGGACAGTGCAGCACAGTACAGTAGAGCACAGTAGAGTACAGTAGAGTACAGTAAAGAAAAGTAAAGTATAGTTCAGTACAGTAGAGTACAGCACAGTAGAGTATAGTACAGTATAATGTACTGTATTGTACCCTACTTTACTCTAATATGCTCTGCTGAACTAAACTGTACTGTACGCTACTGAATTAAACTACTGAATTAAACTGTACTCTACTGTACTCTACTCTAATGAATTAAAAATCTACTGTCCTGTGCTGTTCAAACTTGTGAAACAGCCTAGAGGTCTATGATTTGTTCAGATTTGGTCTGGTCCTGACCGACTAACTGTGTACTTGTTTGGGGGCGGAGCTCATTAGAATAATAACCAGCATGCTTTGCAAGTGTTTGTATTAGGCTTGGGCGGTATACTGTATATACCGTATACCAGGTTATTTGGAAATAGCCACAGGATGGTTTTTCAATACTGTTAATACCATTTAAACTATTTATTTGAAGTTTTTCAATAAATGTGTATATTTGTAGCTACTTTTTAAGTAAATACCTGCAGTCAACTTTTGAAATACGTTAGGAGATAAACCAGGTCACGTTATTCATTTTACCTGTCACATTATTTTACTTTATGAGCTTACCATAGTTCCCCAGAATGGTTGAGCCAGTCACGTGTTTGTTTGAAAATAGCACAATGGGTGAAAGTGGAAGCAGGTGAGTCCAGCTGTGTATTGACAGGAGTTGTGTTTTATATTGAAAGTCAACTGTGTTTTTTTTACTTCAACAGAGGGATCAGGGACTTGCAACTACAGTTTTCCTTCACAGAAAATACATTAGTGCAACACATTCGGCAGAAAATAGCTTCATTTTAATCAGATTACAACAGAAATGCAATGCTATTTGGCTGGCATCCACACAAGGAAATGAGCTTACAATGAAAAATAAGGATTTTTTTGAAAAAACGATGCATGGCCATAATTTCTAATGTTTATCATAGAAATAATGTATCCAGCTACATTCCCTAATGTTTTGCTTAAAGTTCATCTTGAATTTTACTGGAGAAAAGTAGGATGGCTACACCAAGAAAATACCAGAGAAAAGCCAGACTCTGCTGATAGAATACCCGTTCGTGAATTCTCATCCAAGTGGAGAAATGCAACTGAAGCACAAAATGAGTCTGACGTAGAGCAGAAATTACAATAAAAAGCATTTTACATATGCGTTTACAAAACGCAGCAAGAGATTTCTTGCATATTTAATATTTTATTTCCTGCATGAAAAATGAAGAATTCTGCGTTAACACGACCCCTAAGTTTAACTTGCTAGTTATCTAAGTTACTGAATTAATAAGGTGACGGGGCATCATATTGGTTAAGCTTTCTGCCGTGTTTGAGAAGTCAAAGCCCTTTGGATGAGTTATCTGTACAGCTGCCACTGCTATCTTTTGATTTCCTTGCGTTTTTTCTCCTCGCCTGTCTGCTCCTCCCCATATTCTCAGAGCAGAGCAGGCAGGCCCTTTGCCCTAGCCATTCCAGACAGACACAGCGTGTACACATGCTACTTCAGAGCAGACAAGCTTGCATCAAAACTTTGTTCATTTGCACAATGTCTCTCGTTCACATTTACTTGTAAATGTCCAAACTCACCAAAAATGACAGTATATATGTACAGTGAGGGAAAAAAGTATTTGATCCCCTGCTGATTTTGTATGTTTGCTCACTGACAAAGAAATGATCAGCCTATAATTTTAATGGTAGATTTATTTGAACAGTGAGAGACAGAATAACAACAAAAAAAATCAAGAAAAACGCATGTCAAAGATGTTATAAATTGATTTGCATTTTAATGAGGGAAATAAGTATTTGACCCCTCTGCAAAACATGACTTATTACTTGGTGGCAAAACCCTTGTTGGCAATCACAGAGGTCAGACGTTTCTTGTAGTTGGCCACCAGGTTTGCACACATCTCAGGAGGGATTTTATCCCACTCCTCTTTGCAGATCTTCTCCAAGTTAAGGTTTCGTGGCTGACGTTTGGCAACTCGAACCTTCAGCTCCCTCCACAGATTTTCTATAGGATTAAGGTCTGGAGACTGGCTAGGCCACTCCAGGACCTTAATGTGCTTCTTCTTGAGCCACTCCTTTGTTGCCTTGGCCGTGTGTTTTGGGTCATTGGCATGCTGGAATACCCATCCACGACCCATTTTCAATGCCCTGGCTGAGGGAAGGAGGTTCTCACCCAAGATTTGACGGTACATGGCCCCGTCCATCGTCCCTTTGATGCGGTGAAGTTGTCCTGTCCCCTTAGCAGAAAAACACCCCCAAAGCATAATGTTTCCACCTCCATGTTTGACGGTGGGGATGGTGTTTTTGGGGTCATAGGCAGCATTCCTCCTCCTCCAAACACGGCGAGTTGAGTTGATGCCAAAGAGCTCGATTTTGGTCTCATCTGACCACAACACTTTCACCCAGTTCTCCTCTGAATCATTCAGATGTTCATTGGCAAACTTCAGATGGGCATGTATACAGTGGGGAAAAAAAGTATTTAGTCAGCCACCAATTGTGCAAGTTCTCCCACTTAAAAAGATGAGAGAGGCCTGTAATTTTCATCATAGGTACACGTCAACTATGACAGACAAATTTAGAAAAAAAATCCAGAAAATCACATTGTAGGATTTTTAATGAATTTATTTGCAAATTATGGTGGAAAATAAGTATTTGGTCACCTACAAACAAGCAAGATTTCTGTCTCTCACAGACCTGTAACTTCTTATTTAAGAGGCTCCTCTGTCCTACACTCGCTACCTGTATTAATGGCACCTGTTTGAACTTGTTATCAGTATAAAAGACACCTGTCCACAACCTCAAACAGTCACACTCCAAACTCCACTATGGCCAAGACCAAATAGCTGTCAAAGGACACCAGAAACAAAGTTGTAGACCTGCACCAGGCTGGGAAGACTGAATCTGCAATAGGTAAGCAGCTTGGTTTGAAGAAATCAACTGTGGGAGCAATTATTAGGAAATGGAAGACATACAAGACCACTGATAATCTCCCTCGATCTGGGACTCCACGCAAGATCTCACCCCGTGGGGTCAAAATGATCACAAGAACGGTGAGCAAAAATCCCAGAACCACACGGGGGGACCTAGTGAATGACCTGCAGAGAGCTGGGACCCAAGTAACAAAGCCGACCATCAGTAACACACTACGCCGCCAGGGACTCAAATCCTGCAGTGCAAGACGTGTCCCCCTGCTTAAGCCAGTACATGTCCAGGCCTGTCTGAAGTTTGCTAGAGTGCATTTGGATGATCCAGAAGAGGATTGTGAGAATGTCATATGGTCCGATGAAACCAAAATAGAACTTTTTGGTAAAAACTCAACTCGTCGTGTTTGGAGGACAAAGAATGCTGAGTTGCATCCAATGAACACCATACCTACTGTGAAGCATGGGGGTGGAAACATCATGCTTTGGGCCTGTTTTTCTGCAAAGGGACCAGGACGACTGATCCGTGTAAAGGAAAGAATGAATGGGGCCATGTATCGTGAGATTTTGAGTGAAAACCTCCTTCCATCAGCAAGGGCATTGAAGATGAAACGTGGCTGGGTCTTTCAGCATGACAATGATCACAAACACACCGCCTGGGCAACGAAGGAGTGGCTTCGTAAGAAGCATTTCAAGGTCCTGGGTGACCTAGCCAGTCTCCAGATCTCAACACCATAGAAAATCTTTGGAGGAGTTGAAAGTCCGTGTTGCACAGCGACAGCCCCAAAACATCACTGCTATAGAGGGAGATCTGCATGGAGGAATGGGCCAAAATACCATCAACAGTGTGTTGAAAACCTTGTGAAGACTTACAGAAAACGTTTGACCAATCATTGCCAACAAAGGGTATATAACAAAGTATTGAGAAACTTTTGTTATTGACCAAATACTTATTTTCCACCATAATTTGCAAATTAATTCATTAAAAATCCTACAATGTGATTTTCTGGATTTTTTTTCCTCATTTTGTCTGTCATAGTTGACGTGTACCTATGATGAAAATTACAGGCCTCTCTCATCTTTTTAAGTGGGAGAACTTGCACAATTGGTGGCTGACTAAATACTTTTTTTCCCCACTGTATGTGCTTTCTTGAGCAGGGGGACCCTGCGGGCGCTGCAGGATTTCAGTCGTTCACGGCGTAGTGTGTTACCAATTGTTTTCTTGGTGACTATGGTCCCAGCTGCCTTGAGATCATTGACAATATCCTCCCGTGTAGTTCTGGGCTGATTCCTCACCGTTCTCATGATCATTGCAACTCCACGAGGTGAGATCTTGCATGGAGCCCCAGGCCAAGGGAGATTGACAGTTATTTTGTGTATCTTCCATTTGCGAATAATCGCACCAACTGTTGTCACCTTCTCACCAAGCTGCTTGGCGATGGTCTTGTAGCCCATTCCAGCCTTGTTTAGGTCTACAATCTTGTCCCTGAAATCCTTGGAGAGCTCTTTGGTCTTGGCCATGGTGGAGAGTTTGGAATCTGATTGATTGATTGCTTCTGTGGACAGGTGTCTTTTATATACGTAACAAGCTGAGATTAGGAGCACTCCCTTTAAGAGTGTGCTCCTAATTTCAGCTCGTTACCTGTATAAAAGACACCTGGGAGCCAGAAATCTTTCTGATTGAGAGGGGGTCAAATACTTATTTCCCTCATTAAAATGCAAATCAATTTATAACATTTTTGACATGCGTTTTTCTGGATTTTTTTGTTGTTATTCTGTCTCTCACTGTTCAAATAAACCTACCATTAAAATTATAGACTGATCAGTTCTTTGTCAATGGGCAAACGTGCAAAATCAGCAGGGGATCAAATACTTTTTTCCCACACTGTATAACTTTATGAGCTGGATTGCCTGTCTTTGCAATTCATTTATTTTCGTTTGCGCTTGTTAGCTATTATTGTGCTAATTTTGTTAGCATTCTGGTAACAGATGCCCTTTTGAGTGTTTTTTGGCGCCCCCTTGTGTACTAAACCAATAATACCGTAAATCCCGGAATGAGAGTATGAGGATATGAAAATCGGAAAATCTGGAAACCGATATTTTGGTCATTCAGCAGACACTCTTGGTAGATAAACAACAATATATCACAGTCATAGCAAGAAAAACATATTTCTGTAACCGTTACAGAGAATATTATTGTAGTTGAAGTGGTCTGTTGGTTTATTCTAATGATGGGAAACCGAGGCTTTCAGAACGCTTCTGCGCTTTCACCGGAAAACACTGAGCTTCATTATCTGTTCACAATATACATTAGTGACATCTGCTGGTCAGCAATAAATAACAGTGTGTGGTTATGAGATATACTTTTTATTCACTGTTTTCATCAACTCTGTGTTGCAGTGGTAAGTCGTTGGCTTTAGTAGCTTATAATCAGTTCGAATACCAGGTTCTTACATAATGTTTAAATTTTTTGCCTTCAAGTTTACTATTTTTAAAAACTGAACCTATGGCATTATTTAGGATGCATAAGACAGAAGCTTATACTATACTAAATAAAACAAATGATTTTAACAACAGTGCAGAAAGTGTGGTTTCACAAAACAATTTTCAAAATAGTGTGCTTTCGAAAGGATTCGACCGCATACCCATATGTCCCTGAATGTTCCATAGTTCTCTACTCTACCTGCTAAGCTACCAGTCAGGTGAAACTTTTTGTACAAAATCCTAACTATATTTGTAAATATGGTGTCCAGTAGAGATCGGTGTTTGAAATCAGCTTGGAATCGAAGAAAGCACAGGAACCATGGCAAAATCAGTGGGATCTAGCATTTTGCAACACATGGTTAGAAAAATCACGTGATCAAACGACGCTTCGGACGTCATTGATGAAGTACTTCTGATAAAGTGATACACGCATCGGCACACTGCATCAAAGTTAGCTACTTAGCAAACTAGTCACTAGTTTATTCTGTTGGTTGGACTATTTTGAACATCATCTGTCAGTTAAAATTTTTTTGAAAAAGCTACAATTTCTTCAACTGTCATTCAGAACCGAAAATTAGCCTGATTTCAATGTCCGGAAAATACGTATTTTCAACAACCGGAAAATAAGTATTTTCAACTTTCATTCAGAACTGACAATGAACCTGATTTCAACGTCCAGAAAATAGGTATTTTTAACATCTGGAAAATACGTATTTTCACCTTTCATTTGTAACCTAAAATGAACTTAACTTCAACGTCTGGAAAATATGTATTTTAGACGTCTTTTCAACGTCATTTTGCTTACTGGCATACGTTATAATAGTCCACTTCCTGGTTCTAGTCTGTACTGTTTTTGAATGGGCTTCAAGATTATATCATCAAATTCATGAAAATGGGGTCATTTAATATATATGTAAAATTATATTTGTATTCGTGGATTTGTTTGCCTTTACCCAATGCCTTTTATGAAGGTTTTCGATTACCGAAGAAAAACAATGCAAACGAAAACTTTAATGAAAGGCGTCAGGTAGAAGAAAATTAATCCACGAATACAAATATAATTTTATATACAGTGGGGAAAAAAGTATTTAGTCAGCCACCAATTGTGCAAGTTCTCCCACTTAAAAAGATGAGAGAGGCCTGTAATTTTCATCATAGGTACACGTCAACTATGACAGACAAATTGAGATTTTTTTTCTCCAGAAAATCACATTGTAGGATTTTTAATGAATTTATTTGCAAATTATGGTGGAAAATAAGTATTTGGTCACCTACAAACAAGCAAGATTTTTGGCTCTCACAGACCTGTAACTTCTTCTTTAAGAGGCTCCTCTGTCCTCCACTCGTTACCTGTATTAATGGCACCTGTTTGAACTTGTTATCAGTATAAAATACATCTGTCCACAACCTCAAACAGTCACACTCCAAACTCCACTATGGCCAAGACCAAAGAGCTGTCAAAGGACACCAGAAACAAAATTGTAGACCTGCACCAGGCTGGGAAGACTGAATCTGCAATAGGTAAGCAGCTTGGTTTGAAGAAATCAACTGTGGGAGCAATTATTAGGAAATGGAAGACATACAAGACCACTGATAATCTCCCTCGATCTGGGGCTCCACGCAAGATCTCACCCCGTGGGGTCAAAATGATCACAAGAATGGTGAGCAAAAATCCCAGAACCACACGGGGGGACCTAGTGAATGACCTGCAGAGAGCTGGGACCAAAGTAACAAAGCCTACCATCAGTAACACACTACGCCGCCAGGGACTCAAATCCTGCAGTGCCAGACGTGTCCCCCTGCTTAAGCCAGTACATGTCCAGGCCCGTCTGAAGATTGCTAGAGTGCATTTGGATGATCCAGAAGAGGATTGGGAGAATGTCATATGGTCAGATGAAACCAAAATAGAACTTTTTGGTAAAAACTCAACTCGTCGTGTTTGGAGGACAAAGAATGCTGAGTTGCATCCAAAGAACACCATACCTACTGTGAAGCATGGGGGTGGAAACATCATGCTTTGGGGCTGTTTTTCTGCAAAGGGACCAGGACGACTGATCCGTGTAAAGGAAAGAATGAATGGGGCCATGTATCGTGAGATTTTGAGTGAAAACCTCCTTCCATCAGCAAGGGCATTGAATATGAAATGTGGCTGGGTCTTTCAGCATGACAATGATCCCAAACACACCGCCCGGGCAACGAAGGAGTGGCTTCGTAAGAAGCATTTCAAGGTCCTGGAGTGGCCTAGCCAGTCTCCAGATCTCAACCCCATAGAAAATCTTTGGAGGGAGTTGAAAGTCTGTGTTGCCCAGCGACAGCCCCAAAACATCACTGCTCTAGAGGAGATCTGCATGGAGGAATGGGCCAAAATACCAGCAACAGTGTGTGAAAACCTTGTGAAGACTTACAGAAAACGTTTGCCGTGTTTTATTGCCAACAAAGGGTATATAACAAAGTATTGAAAAACTTTTGTTATTGACCAAATACTTATTTTCCACCATAATTTGCAAATAAATTCATTAAAAATCCTACAATGTGATTTTCTGGATTTTTTCCCCTCATTTTGTCTGTCATAGTTGACGTGTACCTATGATGAAAATTACAGGCCTCTCTCATCTTTTTAAGTGGGAGAACTTGCACAATTGGTGGCTGACTAAATACTTTTTTTCCCCACTGTATATCTTAAATGTCCACGCTTTCATGAATTTGATGATAGGTTTGAAGCCCATTCAAAAACAGTACGGGACTTGATCAAGGAAGTAGGCAGGACTTTCAAATCAAAGAAAATGTTATTGGTCGCATACACATATTTTGCATATGTTATCGCAGGTGCAGCGAAATGCTTATGTTTCTAGCTTCAACAGTGCACCTAACAATGCAAAACAAAACACACAATTATCAGAACGAGCAAAGTCAGAGTCCTTAATATAAATATACACTACCGTTCAAAAGTTTGGGGTCACTTAGAAATGTCCTTGTTTTCGAAAGAAAAGCAATTTTTTTGTCCATTAAAATAACATCAAATTGATCAGAAATACAGTGTAGACATTGTTCATGTTGTAAATGGCTATTGTAGCTGGAAACGGCAGATTTTTAATGGAATATCTACATAGGCGTACAGAGGCTCATTATCAGCAACCATCAGTCCTGTGTTCCAATGGCACGTTGTGTTTGCTAATCCAAGTTTATCATTTTAAAAGGCTAATTGGTCATTAGAAAACCCTTTTGTAATTAAGTTAGCACAGCTGAAAACTGTTGTGCTGATTAAAGAAGCAATAAAACTGGCCTTCTTGAGACTAGTTGAGTATCTGGAGCATCAGCAATTGTGTGTTCGATTACAGGCTCAAAATGGCCAGAAACAAATAACTTTCTTCTGAAACTCGTCAGTCTATTCTTGTTCTGAGAAATGAAGGCTATTCCATGCGAGAAATTGCCAGGAAACTGAAGATCTCGTACAACGCTGTGTACTAGTCCCTTCACAGTACAGCGCAAACAGGCTCTAACCAGAATGGAAAGAGGAGTGGGAGGCCCCTGTGCACAACTGAGCAAGTGGACAAATACATTAGAGTGTCAGATGCCTCACAGGTCCTCAAATGGCAGCTTCATTAAATAATACCCGCAAAACACCAGTCTCAACGTCAACAGTGAAGAGGCGACTCTGGGATGCTGACCTTCTAGGCAGAGTTGCAAATAAAAATACATATCTCAGACTGGGCAATAAAAAGAAAAGATTAAGATGGGCAGTCTGAGTGTCACGGATTCTGCCGAGGCTGCCCCTCCTCCTTGCTCGGGCAGGCTTCGGCATTCGTCGTCACCGGAATACTAGCTGCTGCCGATCTATGTTCTATGTTTCTATGTTGCACCTGTTGTCTATTGTTACACACCTGTTGCCCATTATGTGATTACTCCTTCCCTATTTAACCCAGTGGCTCCCAATGTGTTTTGTGCGTGTTTGTTTTTTCGTTTTGTGTGTCGTTGGTGAGCGGGTTAGTTCCTCCCTGTGTGGAGGTATTCTGTATTGTGATCTTTACTTATTTCAGTAAAGTACGTTTCTTAGAGTTCTGTGTCCTGCGCAGGGGCGGTGTGTTCATTAGGGCGATATGGGCGACGCACTGCCAAACGGGAAAAGGAAGGGATTTTTTTTCTAATCAATTATATCACGGCAACAGTAGTTATCAGTGTTCTAATCTAGACGTCTGATCTGCCACTAAATGTCCAATCAGGCTAAAGTCGTGCTTCAAATGGCCCCGCCCCTTCTGGGGCGATTTCAGTCAGGTTGAAAATCGCCCAAGAAGTCTGTCATAGCCTCTCATGTAAAATCTTTTTTTTTCAAATATCAGAGCTTTCAATACAATCTCTATGGGTTTCTGAGGGCTTGCACTTACGCGCTTTCGTCAAATGTAACATAACCATGAACGTAACTAAGAAAAGAGCGGGTAGCAGCGTCAATCAATTCACGTACTACTATCAAAAGATGGCTAGCGTTCAGTGCAACTCGATTGTCTCTTTGAAAGAAGTTCACATCAAAGACCATTCAAAACGAGCTACTGGAGTGTATGCTAGCGGTCATGAGGGAACATATTGTGGAGGAGGTGAAGTCGGCGAACTTCGTAGCTATCCAAGCTGACGAGACCACGGACGTTTCTACACAGACACAGCTGGTGCTTGTGCTGAGGTACATAGATAGCAACCACAACGTGCAGGAGCGCTTTTTTGAGTTCCTTCCCATCTCGGAATCAACCTCAGTCTCAATCGCCAGTGTGCTTTTGGAGAGACTGAACGGTCTTTTTGCCGACGAAGAGAAAGTCAAACTGTGGTGCACTGGCACTGTACCAGGTTCTCATGAGCTACAACCTCCAGGAGACGTTCTCTGAGACTGTGACTCTGTTGAACATCCTCATAACTACTCCCATGACAACAGCTGAAGCTGAGAGATGTTTCTCAACTTTGACACGAGTTAAGACATTCCTGCGAAATTCAATGGGCCAGGAACGTCTGAATGCACTGGCCATGCTTTCCATGGAGAGGGAACTAGTCCTCAGCATGCCTGATTTCAATGAGAAAGTCATTGACCGCTTTGCTGCATTGAAAGAGAGAAGAGAACAGTTTCAGTACAAGTAATGTAGCCTCTCTCTCTCTTTGTCCCTCCCTGTCTGTCTCTTTAACACACACACGCCCAAATCAGTTCACAGTTGATGTTGTTTAAAATAGTTATTTTTCATTTTAAAAAAGTAAAAAAAATAATAATCTGTTCATGTTCATTTTTACAAATCTATACAATTGGCCAGAATATGGTTGTTCATATTTACAAATCTATACAATTGGCCAGAATATGGTTGTTCATTTTTACAAAGCCATACAGATAGCTGTGTTTACCTTTTCTAGAAATTATTTTCAAATTCTGTTTTCAGGCAAAATGTCTATCACTGTTCATTTTCACAAATCTATACAAGAGGGCAGAATATGGAAGTCTATAAAAATTTCTTATTACCAATAACTTGCATCAATGTTTTCAGTAGCCTCTATCAAAAGCTCCTGCTTGCTTGTTGTGAATTATGCTCAGGTGCACATATTTCCAATTCAACCATGAGGCAAAAAATGTGGTAAAAGCTCTTGTTGATCCTGCAATCTGAACAAATACCAAGATGCTGTATTTTCAGCTGATATTTCATTTGTTTATGGAAATGCATATTGTTTATGCAGTGTTGAGGAATGTGAAAGAACACCCTTGATTATTTTTACTGTGATAACTTATTTTGCTTTTGTAAGCCAACACTTTTGAGATCAGTCAATAAATGCTTCTGGCATTGACTTATATGCTGCCCCTGTCTTCATGTTGTTGCTGGACATATCTTTTTTTAAATGTGTGTAGGTCACCTAAATCATCAGAAAAATTGCCCCCCCTGAGAATTTTTTCAGGAGCCGCCACTGGTCCTGCGCCTGACTTCGATCCACCGCATTACACTGACACTCGTGACAGAAACACGCACCATTTATGGAGTCAGCAGGTACAGCCAGTCAGTCCGAATCTATGGAGGAACGAGTTCAACGACAGGAGAGTATAATCCAGGCTCTCGGCACCGCTATGGAGAGGGTGATGAATACTATGGACCGATGGGAGAGAGGTGGCCTTCCTTCACCTCCTCCAACCACTCTACCACCCATACCACAGTCCACCCCTTCGCCACCTGGGCCCAGTGGGATTCGGCTCTCGCTCCCGAGGGCATATGACGGTACACCAGCCGGGTGTCAGGGTTTCCTTCTCCAGGTAGAGCTCTACCTGGCAACCATTTACCCGGTGCCCTCGGGATACGAGAGCGTGTCCGCCCTCATCTCCTGTCTGTCGGGGAAGGCGCTCGAGTGGGCCAACGCCGAGTGGGGAGGAATTGACGCTACATCGGTCCGCTACGAGGATTTCACCCGCCGCTTCCGGGCGGTATTCGATCATCCACCAGAGGGGAGAGTGGCGGGCGAGCATCTGTTCCACCTAAGACAGGAGAGGAGGAGCAAACCAGGATTTTGCGCTGGAGTTCAGGACTTTGGCAGCCAGCGCAGCATGGAATGAGTGGGCCCTGATCGACCACTATCGTTGCAGCCTTAGGGAGGACGTTCGGCGGGAACTGGCCTGCAGGGATACCAATCTCAACCTGGACCAACTGGTGGAGATGTCCATCAGGCTGGATAACCTGTTGGAGACCCGTGGACGTTCTGATCAGGGCCCATTCATTCCATCCCCCAGCACCTCCGACTCTACCCCCATGGAGCTCGGAGGTGCTGCGCTTAGGGAGACCAGGAGAGGAGCCGTCCCCTGCACCAACTGTGGCCGCAGAGGACACAATGCGGGTCGGTGCTGGGGAGGGTCCCCAGGGAGTCGAGGCAGTAAGCAGAGCACTGGTCGACCATCTCAGGTGAGTAAGCACCCGACTCACCCAGAGCTCCCTGTTGGTCAGTTGTGTATAGAGGTTGTTTTTCCTGAGTTTTCTCCTCATTTCCAGCATAAGGCGCTAGTAGATTCAGGCGCAGCTGGGAATTTTATTGATCGTCAATATTCACATAGTTTAGGGATCCCTACTGTTCGTGTTGATGTGCCCTTCCCTGTACACGCATTAGATAGTCGCCCGCTAGGGTCAGGCCTAATCAGGGAGGTTACCGCACCACTCTTAATGAGGACGTAGGGGGGTCATGAGGAGAGGATTAGTCTCTATCTGATTGATTCTCCTGCGTATCCTGTGGTGTTGGGACTTCCCTGGTTAACCACTCATGACCCCACTATTTCCTGGCAACAGAGGACTCTCAAGGGATGGTCCAGTCAGTGCTCAGGGAGGTGTGTAGGGGTTTCCTTGGGGGCTACTACGGTGGAGAGTCCAAACCAGGTCTCCACAGTGCACATTCCTTCCGAGTATGCCGATTTGGCTCTCACCTTCAGTAAAAAGAGGGCGACTAAATTACCACCCCATCGTCCGGGGGATTGTGCGATAAATCTCCAGGTAGGCGCTGCACTTCCCCTGAGTCACGTGTATCCTCTGTCACAGGCGGAGAAGGCGGCTATGGAAACATATGTCTCCGAATCTCTGAGACAGGGATAGATTCGACCTTCCACTTCACCTGTTTCCTCTAGTTTCTTTTTTGTGAAGAAGAAGAATGGTGGGTTACGCCCGTGCATTGATTACCGTGGGCTTAATCAGATCACTGTCAAGTACAGCTATCCCTTTCCTCTGATAGCTTGTATGACTGAATCACTGCACGGGGCGCGCTTCTTCACGAAATTGGATCTCAGGAGCGCGTACAATCTGGTGCGTATTCGGGAGGGAGATGAGTGGAAGACGGCATTCAGCACCACCTCAGGACACTATGAGTACCTCGTCATGCCATACGGGTTGATGAATGCTCCATCAGTCTTCCAAGCCTTTGTCGATGAGATTTTCTGGGATCTGCACGGACAGGGTGTAGTGGTGTATATTGATGACATTCTCATATACTCCGCTACACGGGCCGAGCATGTGTCCCTGGTGCGTAAAGTACTTGGACGACTGTTGAAGCATGACCTGTATGCCAAGGTGGAGAAATGCCTGTTCTTTCAGGAGTTCATCTCCTTCCTAGAGTACCACATGT
The DNA here is from genome assembly GCF_020615455.1 of Coregonus clupeaformis. Classification (NCBI taxonomy): domain Eukaryota; kingdom Metazoa; phylum Chordata; class Actinopteri; order Salmoniformes; family Salmonidae; genus Coregonus; species Coregonus clupeaformis. The sequence continues at coordinate 7,871,402 of NC_059211.1, forward strand.
CCGCGTCAGTGGAGCCCACTCCCATACTTCCGGCATCGTGTCTGGTGGCACCGGTGGTGTGGGAGGTGGACGCGGACATCGAGCGGGCGTTGCTTAACGAACCCACTCCTCCCCGGTGTCCAGAGGGTCGTGTGTACGTCCCGCTGGAGGTCCGCGACCGTTTGATCTATTGGGCTCACACGTCACCCTCCTCTGGTCATCCTGGCATCGGTCGGACAGTGCATTGTCTTAGTGGGAAGTACTGGTGGCCCCCCTTAGCTAAGGACGTGAGGGTTTATGTTTCCTCCTGCTCGGTGTGCGCCCAGTGTAAGGCTCCTAGACACCTGCCCAGAGGGAAATTGCAACCCTTACCCGTTCCACAACGACCATTGTCCCACCTATCGGTGGCTTTCGTGACGGATCTTCCCCCCCTCACAAGGGAACACCACGATCCTGGTTGTTGTGGATCGGTTTTCTAAGTCCTGCTGCCTCATTCCTCTGCCCGGTCTCCCTACGGCCCTACAGACTGCTGAGGCCCTATTCACACATGTCTTCTGGCACTATGGGATACCTGAGGATATAGTGTCTGATCGGGGTTCCCAGTTCACCTCGAGGGTTTGGAGGTCGTTCATGGAACGTCTGGGAGTCTCGGTCAGCCTGACCTCAGGGTTTCACCCCGAAAGTAACGGGCAGGTGGAGAGAGTCAACCAGGAGGTGGGTAGGTTTCTGAGGTCGTATTGCCAGGACCGGCGGGGGGAGTGGTCGGTTTTCCTCCCCTGGGCAGAGATGGCCCAAAACTCACTCCGCCACTCCTCCACTAACCTTACTACATTCCAGTGTGTATTAGGTTATCAGCCGGTTCTGGCACCTTGGCATCAGAGCCAGATCGAGGCACCTGCGGTGGATGAATGGTTTCGGCGCTCGCAGGAGACCTGGAACGCTGCCCATGTGCGCCTGCAGCGGGCCGACCGTGCCGAGATTGAACGAGGTATGTTATAGGTTACAGCTTCCTCCTGAGTATCATATTAACCCCTCGTTCCATGTGTCTCTCCTCAGGCCGGTGGTAGCTGGTCCACTCCAGGAGTCTGAGATACGGGAGGTTCCTCCGCCCCCACTGGACATCTAGGGGGCACCGACGTACTCGGTCCGTTCCATCTTAGATTCGAGGCGTCGGGTGGGAGGCCTGCAGTATCTCGTGGAGTGGGAGGGGTACGGTCCGGAGGAGCGGTGCAGGGTCCCTAGGAGGGACATCCTCGATCCCTGCATGTTGAGGGATTTCCACCGCAGTCATCCGACTCGCCCCGCGCCGCGTCCTCCTGGCTGTCCCCGAGACCGGTGTCGACGCACGGCTGGAGCCGCGCGTCGGGGGCGGGTACTGTCACGGATTCTGCCAAGGCTGCCCCTCCTCCTTGCTCGGGCAGGCTTCGGCGTTCGTCGTCACCGGAATACTAGCTGCTGCCGATCTATTTTCTATGTTGCACCTGTTGTCTATTGTTACACACCTGTTGCCCATTATGTGATTACTCCTTCCCTATTTAACCCAGTGGCTCCAATGTGTTTTGTGCGTGTTTGTTTTTTCGTTTTGTGTGTCATTGGTGAGCGGGTTAGTTCCTCCCTGTGTGAAGGTATTCTGTATTGTGATCTTTACTTATTTCAGTAAAGTACGTTTCTTAGAGTTCTGTGTCCTTCGATCCACCGCATTACACTGACACTCGTGACACTGAGATGGCTTTTTCTTTGCAACTCTGCCTAGAAGGTCATATACACTACCGGTCAAAAGTTTTAGAACACCTACTCATTCAAGGGTTTTTCTTTATTTTACTATTTTCTACATTATGGAATAATAGTGAAGACATCAAAACTATGAAATAACACATATGGAATAATGTAGTAACCAAAAAAGTGTTAAATAAATCAAAATATATTTTATATTTGAGATTCTTCAAATAGCCACCCTTTGCCTTGATGACAGCTTTGCACACTCTTGGCATTCTCTCAACCAGCTTCACCTGGAATGCTTTTCCAACAGTCTTGAAGGAGTTCCCACATATGCTGAGCACTTGTTGGCTGCTTTTCCTTCACTCTGCCGTCCCACTCATCCCAAACCATCTCAATTGGGTTGAGGTCGGGGGATTGTGGAGGCCAGGTCATCTGATGCAGCACTCCATCACTCTCCTTCTTGGTAAAATAGCCCTTACACAGCCTGGAGGTGTGTTGGGTCATTGCCTTGTTGAAAAACTAATGATAGTCCCACTAAGCCCAAACCAGATGGGATGGCGTATTGCTGCAGAATGCTGTGGTAGCCATGCTGGTTAAGTGTGCCTTGAATTCTAAATAAATCACAGACAGTGTCACCAGCAAATCACCCACACACCAACAGACCTCCTCCTCCATGCTTTACGGTGGGAACTACACATGCAGAGATCATCCGTTCACCCACACTGCGTCTCACGGAACCAAAAATCTCCAATTTGGACTCCAGACCAAAGGACACATTTCCACCGGTCTAATGTCCATTTCTCGTGTTTCTTGGAGCAAGCAGGTCTCTTCTTCTTATTGGTGTCCTTTAGTAGTGGTTTCTTTGCAGCAATTGGACCATGAAGGCCTGATTCACACAGTCCCCTCTGAACAGTTGATGTTGAGATATGTCTGTGACTTGAACTCTGTGAAGCATTTATTTGGGCTGCAATTTCTGAGGCTGGTAACTCTAATGAACTTATCCTCTGCATCAGAGTTAACTCTGGGTCTTCCTTTCCTGTGGTGGTCCTCATGAGAGCCAGTTTCATCACAGCGCTTGATGGTTTTTACGACTGCACTTGAAGAAACTTTCAAAGTTCTTGAAATGTTCCATTTTGACTGACCTTCATGTCTTAAAGTAATTATGGACTGTCATTTCTTTTTGCTTATTTGAGCTGTTCTTGCCATAAAATGGACTTGGTCTTTTGACAAATAGGGCTATCTTCTGTATACCTTGTCACAACACAACTGATTGGCTCAAACGCAATAAGAAGGAAAGACATTCCACAAGTTAACTTTTAACAAGGCACACCTGTTAATTGAAATGCATTCCAAGTGACTACCTCATGAAGCTGGTTGAGAGAATGCCAAGAGTGTGCAAAGTTGTCATCAAGGCAAAGGGTGGCTATTTGAAGATTCTCAAATATAAAATATATTGTGATTCGTTTAACACTTTTTTGGTTACTACATGATTCCAAATGTGTTATCTCATAGTTTTGATGTCTTCACTATTATTCTACAATAAAGAAAAACCCTTGAATGAGTAGGTGTGTCCAAACTTTTGACTGGTAGTGTGTGTATATATATATATATATATATATATATATATATATATATATATATATATATATATATATATATATATATGTGTGTGTATATAATGGTGTGTGTATAGACAGTATGGACATTGTATGAATAGGAAAGGTGTGTACAGCAGTAGTTATATAGGATGCGCCTTGACTAGAATACAGTATATACAGTACATATGAAGTGGGTAAAACGGTATGTAAACATTATTAAAGTGACCATTGTTAGATGACTATGTACATAGGGCAGCAGTCTCTAAGGTGCAGGGTAGAGTACCGGTTGGTAGCCGGCTAGTAACAGTGACTAAGTTCAGGGCAGGGTACTGGACGGAGGCCGGCTAGACATGACTATTTAACAGTCTGATGGCCTGGAAATAAAAGCTGTTTTTCAGTCTCTCGGTCCCTGTGTTGATACACCTGTACTGTCTCCGCCTTCTGCCTCTCGGATGGCTGAGGTCCTTGATGATCTTCTTGGCCTTCCTTTGACACCGGGTGCTGTAGATGTCCTGGAGGGCAGGCAGTTTGTCCCTGGTGATGCGTTGGGCTGACCGCACCACCCTATGGAGAGCCCTGCGGTTGCAGACGGTACAATTGCCATACCAGGCGGCGATACAGCTCGACAGGATGCTCTCAATGGTGCATCTCTAGAAGTTTGTGAGGGTCTTAGGGGCCAAGCCAAATTCCTTCAGCCTCCTGAGGTTGAAGAGGCACTGTTGTGCCTTCTTCACCACGCTGTCTTTGCCGATGGACCATTTCAGGTTGTCAGTGATGTGCTCGCTGAGGAACTTGAAGCTTTTCATCCTCTTCCCGTCGATGTGGATGGGGGTGTGCTCGCTCTGCTGTCTCCTGAAGTCCACGATCAGCTCCTTCGTTTTTTTATGTTGAGGTAGAGGTTATTTTCCTGGCACCACTCCGCCAGGGCCCTTACCTCCTCCCTGTAGGCTGTCTTGTCGTTGTTGGTAATCAGGCCTACCACTGTTGTGTCGTCAGCAAATGTGATGATTTAGTTGGAGACGTGCGTAGCCACGCAGTCATGGGTGAACAGGGAGTACAGGATGGGGCTGAGCATGCACCCTTGTGGGGCCCCCGTGTTGAGGATCAGCGTGGCGGAGGTGTTGTTGTCTACCTTCACCACCTGGGGTCGGCCCATCGGGAAGTTCAGGACCCAGTTGCATAGAGCGGGGTTGAGACCCAGGGCCCCAAGCTTAGTGATGACGCTGAGCTGATGTCGATGAACCGTATTCTTACATAGGTATTCCTCTTGTCCAGATGGGATAGGGCAATGTGCAGTGCGATGGCGATTGCATCATCTGTAGATCTGTTAACTACAGTGCCTTGCAAAAGTATTCATCCCCCTTGGCGTTTTTCCTATTTTGTTGCATTACAACCTGTAATTTAAATAGATTTTTATTTGGATTTCATGTAATGGACATACACAAAATAGTCCAAATTGGTGAAGTGAAATAAAAAAAATAACTTGTTTCAAAGAATTCTAAAAAATTAATAACGGAAAAGTGGTAAATGCATATGTATTCACCCCCTTTGCTATGAAGCCCCTAAATAAGATCTGGTGCAACCAATTACCTTCAGAAGTCACATAATTAGTTAAATAAAGTCCACCTGTGTGCAATCTAAGTGTCACAGAATCTCAGTATATATACACCTGTTCTGAAAGGCCCCAGAGTATGCAACACCACTAAGCAAGGGGCACCACCAAGCAAGCGGCACCATGAAGACCAAGGAGCTCTCCAAACAGGTCAGGGACAAAGTTGTGGAGAAGTACAGATCAGGGTTGGGTTAAAAAAAAATATCTGAAACTTTGAACATCCGACGAAGCACCATTAAATCCATTATTAAAACATTGAAAGAATATGGCACCACAACAAACCTGCCAAGAGAGGGCTGCACACCAAAACTCACGGACCAGGCAAGGAGGTCATTAATCAGAGAGGCAACAAAGAGACCAAAGATAACTCTGAAGGAGCTGCAAAGCTCCACTGCGGAGATTGGAGTATCTGTTCATAGGACCACTTTAAGCCGTACACTCCACAGAGCTGGGCTTTACGGATGAGTGGCCAGAAAAAAGCCATTGCTTAAAGAAAACACGTTTGATGTTCGTCAAAAGCCATGTGGGAGACTCCCCAAACATATGGAAGAAGGTACTCTGGTCAGATGAAACTAAAATTGAGCTTTTTGGCCATCAAGGAAAACGCTATGTCTGGCGCAAACCCAACACCTCTCATCACCCCGAGAACACCATCCCCACAGTGAAGCATGGTGGTGGCAGCATCATGCTGTGGGGATGTTTTTCATCGGCAGGGACTGGGAAACTGGTCAGAATTGAAGGAATGATGGATGGCGCTAAATACAGGGAAATTCTTGAGGGAAACCTGTTTCAGTCTTCCAGAGATTTGAGACTGGGACGGAGGTTCACCTTCCAGCAGGACAATGACCCTAAGCATACTGCTAAAGCAACACTTGAGTGGTTTAAGGGGAAACATTTAAATGTCTTGGAATGGCCTAGTCAAAGCCCAGACCTCAATCCAATTGAGAATCTGTGGTATGACTTAAAGATTGCTGTACACCAGCGGAACCCATCCAACTTGAAGGAGCTGGAGCAGTTTTGCCTTGAAGAATGTGCAAAATTCCCAGTGGCTAGATGTGCCAAGCTTATAGAGACATACAGTGAGGGAAAAAAGTATTTGATCCCCTGCTGATTTTGTACGTTTGCCCACTAACAAAGAAATGATCAGTCTATAATTTTAATGGTAGGTTTATTTGAACAGTGAGAGACAGAATAACAACAAAAAAATCCAGAAAAACGCATGTCAAAAATGTTATAAATTGATTTGCATTTTATTGAGGGAAATAAGTATTTGACCCCTCTGCAAAACATGACTTAGTACTTGGTTGCAAAACCCTTGTTGGCAATCACAGAGGTCAGACGTTTCTTGTAGTTGGCCACCAGGTTTGCACACATCTCAGGAGGGATTTTGTCCCACTCCTCTTTGCAGATCTTCTCCAATTCATTAAGGTTTCAAGGCTGACGTTTTTTAACTCGAACCTTCAGCTCCCTCCACAGATTTTCTATGGGATTAAGGTCTGGAGACTGGCTAGGCCACTCCAGGACCTTAATGTGCTTCTTCTTGAGCCACTCCTTTGTTGCCTTGGCTGTGTGTTTTGGGTCATTGTCATGCTGGAATACCCATCCACGACCCATTTTCAAAGACCTGGCTGAGGGAAGGAGGTTCTCACCCAAGATTTGACGGTACATGGCCCCGTCCATCGTCCCTTTGATGCGGTGAAGTTGTCCTGTCCCCTTAGCAGAAAAACACCTCCAAAGCATAATGTTTCCACCTCCATGTTTGACGGTGGGGATGGTGTTCTTGGGGTCGTAGGCAGCATTCCTCCTCCTCCAAACAGTGCAAGTTGAGTTGATGCCAAAGAGCTCGATTTTGGTCTCATCTGACCACAACACTTTCACCCAGTTCTCCGCTGAATAATTCAGATGTTCATTGGCAAACTTCAGATGGGCCTGTATATGTGCTTTCTTGAGCAGGGGGACCTTGCAGGCGCTGCAGGATTTCAGTCCTTCACGGCGTAGTGTGTTACCAATTGTTTTCTTGGTGACTATGGTCCCAGCTGCCTTGAGATCATTGACAAGATCCTCCCGTGTAGTTCTGGGCTGATTCCTCACCGTTCTCATGATCATTGCAACTCCACGAGGTGAGATCTTGCATGGAGCCCCAGGCCGAGGGAGATTGACAGTTCTTTTGTGTTTCTTCCATTTGTGAATAATCGCACCAACTGTTGTCACCTTCTCACCAAGCTGCTTGCCGATGGTCTTGTAGCCCATTCCAGAATAGTTATGCATGCTCAAGTTTTCTGTGTTATTTCTTGTTTGTTTCACAAGAAAAAATATTTTGCATCTTCAAAGTGGTAGGCATGTTGTGTAAATCAAATGATACAAACCCTCCATGGGTGGTCCTCTGTAGCTCAGCTGGTAGAGCACGGCGCTTGTAATGCCAAGGTAGTGGGTTCGATCCCCGGGACCACCCATACACAAAAATGTATGTACGCATGACTGTAAGTCACTTTGGATAAAAGCGTCTGCTAAATGGCATATTATTATTATTATAAAAATACATTTTAATTCCAGGTTGTAAGGCAACAAAATAGGAAAAATGCCAAGGGGGTGAATACTTTCGTAAGCCACTGTAGCCTCTCTAAGCACTTCATGATGACAGAAGTGAGTGCTATGCGGCGATAGTCATTTAGTTCAGTTAACTTTGCTTTCTTGGGTACAGGAACAATGGTGGACATCTTGAAGCAAGTGGGGACAACAGACTGGGATAGGGAGAGATTGAATATGTCCGTAAACACTCCAGCCAACTGGTCTGCACATGTGTATTGTCAGTCAATGCAGTTTTCCAGAAGTCTTTCTTCAGATGTAGTATTTTTTCTTTAATTCAGCCTGATCTTCATTATAGATATAGCAATTTTATAGCTATGAAAATTCTATATAGATATTAAGATTTTAAATATGTTATCAACCAAAACATGGCTCACATAATTTTGTTGACGTTACAACAGATAGAACAATGAGCCAGATGTTTCATCAGATGTATAAATCTGAAGCATCCGGTTAGCATTTCCACTCACCACCAAATATGGTGATGAGAGGAAGCCCAGTGGCCGGCAGTGGGAGAGGATGTCGCGAGATGGATTTTGGCCGACATTCTGCTAATTTTCTCATCAATTAAACATTTGATCTCAATACAGTTTTATGTTTCCGAAACTAGAACCTGTTATGAACAGAGTGGACTAAGTTTTGTAGAATTTACCCTTTGTCAAAGTTTTAAAAGATTGCATTGTTTAGAAAGAGCGAAAGGGCGAATTGAGTTATTGCATACGTGCACTTCACAGAGTAGGCATTCCCTAACGGAAATATGCAAATAATTGCTAGAACACGCCAATAGGACCTCGCTAGTTCGTGCTTGGCTTTGCCCACCTCCTTCCTTGTTCTGCCCACTATAATTAATTTGTTCCCATTGGAAACGACAGGCTGTGGTCTATCTTGGGTTAGTTATAAATATTTTTGCAAGTCTGCTTTTAAATGTATTGGTTAATCATAGGCTGCAAGTTGCCACAATGTAGCTTAATTCGACTTTGAAAAGAGCACAATGTGATTTAATTATATTATTAAACATCCAGTTTAATAAGCAAATACGATGACACAACACCACATAGTCTATAGAAAAAAATACTGCTGAACAACGCTACTTGTGGTGGCAAGCACGCAACAGACTCCAAATGTGCTCCAAACAGCCATTTATAAAAAATCCATTGCACAAAAATAATTGTATGCCAAATATCGGTGATAATCATCTGATGTGAAAATAGCTGCTAAAAGTAGAGGTGCAGAGGGTGCTGCATCACCCCCTGAAAATTCAGAATAAAAAAGAAAAGATACATTTTCTCACAAAAGTAGTGCACTGGGCCTTTAATAGTGCTGAATTAGCAGACTGATTTAGCATCTATAGCGCATGCAAAAAAGAATGTTCAGCACCCCCCCTTGAAAAAAATGAACAAATAATAATAAATAAAAATAAACCGCATGTAAGGTTCTGTATTTATTTTCTTAGTCAACCTTGTGTTCTTGAACGTAGCCCTGTTTCTTTGTGTTCTTGAACGTAGTCCTGTCTTTAATTTTTGTTCATTGATTTCACCTGTGTTTGTTACTCACCTGGTCTCATTAGCTCCTTATTCAGTTCAGTTCATTCTGTTTGTGCCTTGTGAGGTATTGTTCGTTTTGACTCTACGAAGCCTTTTTCTAGCTCGTTTGTGAGTACAAGCTATAGCCTTCAGTCCTAGTTTTTGATTCTCCTGCCTGTTTGCCTACCTGTGTATGACCATTGTGTCACGATCGTCTGAAGGAGGAGACCAATGCGCAGCGTTGCGAGTGAACATGATGACTTTAATAATCAAAGCACGTAACTACAAAACAAAATGACGAAACGTGAAGTCCAACAGTACATAGACTAAACAGGAACACGGAAACAATAACCCACAAAACAAAGGAGAAAACACACAGAATATATATGGCTCCCAATCAGAGATAACGAGCCGACAGCTGACACTCGTTACCTCCGATTGGGAGTCATAGACCAATCACCATAGACACAAACAAAATGAAACTCACCCATCCCCAACACCACCAAATGAAATACACCCAAACAAATGAAAGTGAACAACCCTGGCTCAAATATCAAAGTCCATGGAGCCAGAGTGTCACAGTACCCCCCTAAAGGTGCGAACTCCGGGCGCACCAACATCAGGACTAGGGGAGGGTCTGGGTGGGCGTCTGTCCACGGTGGCGGCTCTGGCCCCGGTCGTGATCCCCACCCCACCACAGTCACAACCTGCTTCGGTAGCCTCCTCCCAATGACCACCCTCCAACTAACCCCACCTGGACTAAGGGGCAACACCGGACTAAGGGGCAGCATCGGCCTAGGGGCAGCACCGGGATAAGGGGCAGCACCGGGATAAGGGGCAGCACCGGGCTAAGGGACAGCACCGGGCTAAGGGGCAGCACCGGGCTAAGGGGCAGCACCGGACTAAGGGGCAGCACCGGCCTCAGGGGCAGCACCGGACTAAGGGGCAGCACCGGGCTAAGGGGCAGCACCGGGCTAAGGAGCAGCACCGGGCTAAGGGGCAGTACCGGACTAAGGGGCAGTACCGGACTAAGGGGCAGTACCGGACTAAGGGGCAGTACCAGGCTGAATGGCGGATACTGGCTGGACGGCTCTGGTGGCTCCCGGCTGGTCGGCTCTGGCGGATCCCGGCTGGACGGTTCTGGCGGATCCCGGCTGGACGGCTCTGGCGGATCCCGGCTGGACGGCTCTGGCGGATCCCGGCTGGACGGCTCTGGCGGATCCCGGCTGGACGGCTCTGGCGGATCCCGGCTGGACGGCTCTGGCGGATCCCGGCTGGACGGCTCTGGCGGGTCCCGGCTGGACGGCACTGGCGGGTCCCGGCTGGACGGCTCTGGCGGGTCCCGGCTGGACGACTCTGGCGGATCCCGGCTGGACGGCTCTGGCGGATCCCGGCTGGACGGCTCTGGCGGATCCCGGCTGGACGGCTCTGGCGGATCCCGGCTGGACGGCTCTGGCGGATCCCGGCTGGCTGGCTCTGGCGGATCCTGGCTGGACGGCTCTGGCGGATCCTGGCTGGACGGCTCTGGCGGATCCTGGCTGGACGGCTCTGGCGGGTCCCCGGCTGGACCGGCTCTGGCGGGTCCCGGCTGGACGGCTCTGGCGGATCCCGGCTGGACGGCTCTGGCGGATCCCGGCTGGACGGCTCTGGCGGATCCTGGCTGGGACGGCTCTGGCGGATCCTGGCTGGACGGCTCTGGCGGATCCTGGCTGGCTGGCTCTGGCGGATCCTGGCTGGACGGCTCTGGCGGATCCTGGCTGGACGGCTCATGGCTGGCTAACGGATCTGGCTGCTCATGGCTGGCTGACGGATCTGGCTGCTCGCGGCTGGCTGACGGATCTGGCTGCTCATGGCTGACTGACGGATCTGGCTGCTCACGGCTAGCTGACGGATCTGGCTGCTCATGGCTGGCTGACGGATCTGGCTGCTCATGGCTGGCTGACGGGTCTGGCTGCTCATGGCTGGCTGACGGATCTGGCTGCTCATGGCTGGCTGACGGATCTGGCTGCTCGTGGCTAGCTGACGGATCTGGCTGCTCATGGCTGGCTGACGGATCTGGCTGCTCATGGCTGGCTGACGGGTCTGGCTGCTCGTGGCTGGCTGACGGATCTGGCTGCTCGTGGCTGGCTGACGGATCTGGCTGCTCATGGCTGGCTGACGGATCTGGCTGCTCATGGCTGGCTGACGGATCTGGCTGCTCATGGCTGGCTGACGGATCTGGCTGCTCATGGCTGGTTGACGGATCTGGCTGCTCATGGCTGGCTGACGGATCTGGCTGCTCATGGCTGGCTGACGGGTCTGGCTGCTCATGGCTGGCTGATGGTGCTGGCTGGGCGGCTAGCGGTGGAGGCGGACACCAGCCTCGGATAGCAGTCATCACCTCCAGCAGGGCGGCTCCCATCCGCATGAGCCGCTCCTGCCCGTCACGAACCCGAGCCTCCAGTCCAGCATAGGCTGCGTCGGCTCCTGCTGATTCCATAGCAGGTGTATGATTCTGTCTGGCGGAAGGCTCTAGCGGCTCCGGTCTGGCGGACGGCTCTGAAGGAACAGGCCGGGCTGGGCTGGTGACGCACCCCGTAGGATACGTGCTTGGAGCAGGAACAGGCCGGTCCGTACCGGGAACACACACCACTGGCCTTAACTGGGGATCAGGAACGGGCCGGACCGGACTGGTAACACACTTCAGTCTCTCATGCCGTGCCACAACAACTTCCCTCCCTCTACTCGCCAATGGCTCCCGTAATCCGATAGCCTTCTCTCCAGCTCTCCCTGTGGCAGCCTCCTGCTGCCCAGGCGCCCAAGCCATGTGCCCCCCCCAAAAAATTTTTGGGGAGTAACCACGGGCTTCCAGCCTCGACTCCGCGCTTCCTCTTCATACCACCTCCTCTCGGCTGCAGCTGCCTCCAGCTCTTCACGAGGGCGGTGATATTCCTCCTCATACCACCTCCTCTCGGCTGCAGCTGCCTCCAGCTCTTCACGAGGGCGGTGATATTCCTCCGGTTGTGCCCAAGGACCCTTTCCAGCCCGTATCTCCTCCCATGTCCATGAATCTTTTGGAGGCGTCCATACATCCTGTGTAGGTAGGTCCTGTTGCCGCTTGTTACGCCGCTTGGTCCTCTTGTGGTGGGTTATTCTGTCACGATCGTCTGAAGAAGCGGACCAATACGCAGCGCGTGGAGTGAACATGATGACTTTATTTAATAAAGCAACCACGAAAAACAACAAATGACGATAGTGAAGTCCTCTGTAACACTGACAGAAACATGGAACAAAAACCCACAACCAAACAGTGAAACACAACAGTTTAAATATGGCTCCCAATCAGAGATAACGAGCCGACAGCTGACACTCGTTACCTCCGATTGGGAGTCACACGACACCAATCAACGACCTAGAAATAGACACCCAGAACTCCCAACCTAGAAATAAACGTGACAGACATGCAAACATAAACAATCACCCAAAACCCAACAAAGCAACATACACCCTGGCTCAAATACACAAGTCCTGGAGCCAGAGTGTGACACATTGCCTGCCTGTGACCACGATTCCTGCCTTTTGCGAAGGCGAAATAAACACCTGCCGTGCACTACACGTGAATCTACACCTTTTTCTCCCTGAGTATTCATTACACAGCACCCCCACCCCCAAACTACTTCTCGCGTGCAGCTATGTATGTGAATGAAAAACTAATTTTACAGCAAAAACAACCGTAGGCCCAGTTCAACTCTTCTGATGTAAAGTATCTGAGTATAGTAACAGTACAACCTAAACAAAACTTGCCCTGATGAAGCATATGGTCCTTATAGATTATATTTGAAGTAAAGTAAGTGTGTGTTTGAGTGTTTGCATTAGTACAACATTTGGAGTGGGACATATCCTGGTGGTGGTGGTCCCTGCGACTGTCAGTCTTACATCTTAGCCATAAAACAGATTTGAATGTCAGGACACGGTCGCTAAGCCCAGCTAGCACATTTGGTTCCTTGGAAGTTGTGAGAAAATTGCTCCTGTTCTGGGAACGTTATGTTTAGGTTGCAGGGAGGTTCTGAGAATGTTTTAGTATGGTTCCTTGAAAGTTTTCCCGGGAGGTTTTATTAATGCTCTGAGAACGGAAACTATAGGTTAAACTTTCACTGAATGTTTCAATAACACTGCTAGGTTTTTTGGGGGTTAACTTTTTTGAACTCCAAGCACAGATAGAAATTCATTTATATATTTGTTTTTATTGTGACACGGCATCAGTGAGATTCAAACCTATAATCTTCTGTTCTTTATCCATGGAATTACTCCACTGCTCCACCAGGTTGGCGCTAGCATGAGATATATATATATTCGCATACAAAGCTGTTCATTTGAGCCTATTCAAACACACCCATTTCAAAGGAAACAAGCACTCATTAAGATCAGGTGTGGCAAATTAGTGGGTGCGGCGAACACACTTAACAAGATAGAGGATAGAGAGAGTTTTGTTGATGCTGAGAACAGAATGTATGTTTTTTCTCTGAACGTTACTAAAGGTCTTATAGTTTTTATGGAAAGTTTTCTTAAAGTTCTCGGAACAATTTGAGAACATGACTTTAAATCGTGGTCCTCTGTAGCTCAGCTGGTAGAGCACGGCGCTTGTAACGCCAAGGTAGTGGGTTCGATCCCCGGGACCACCCACACACAAAAATGTATGCACGCATGACTGTAAGTCGCTTTGGATAAAAGCGTCTGCTAAATGGCATATTATATTATATTATTATTATTATAAATAGAACCATGTGGAAACCTGTACGAAACGTTATGCTGAAGTACTGAAATTCCCACAGAAGAACATTGTTTCTTAACGTTCTCCGAACTAATTGAGAACATTCCCAATATCAAACCAGTTGGAGAATGCTAGTAGAACATTACCAACATTGAAATTAAATGCAACCATGTTTGAACTTTTAAGAAACATTCTGTTAAAGTAATAAAATACCAAGAAATAAAGTTTTTTTGCTCTCACCATGCTCTAAGAAATATATTGTTCTCAGAACAATATGTGCTAGCTGGGAGTGTTGTACTAAGGTTACTACACTACCCCCTTCCTTCAGACAGCATGTTAGTCTTGGATATCCTCGACCTTGGAGAAACCTAAGCCTATAGGCAACGACACAAAAGTGTACCATTCAAAGATTGCGAAAGTAAGCAGTCTGGCTCGACAGACTAACAGCGTGTAGGCACGCTTCACTATTAAACATTGTGCCTGGACTGATGGGATATACTTCTAATATATATTCATATTTGCGACATCCCACCTTTGGGTTCTGACTGACACCAATGTAGCAAATTTGGGGATAGCTCTACCGGGACTTGAACTTAGGCTCCAAGTGACTGTCAGTCCAACCCCAGCTAGCACATTTGGTTCCTTTGAAGTTGTGGGAACTTACATTTTTGGTTTCCCATTGGTTCTGGGAACGAAGCCATACCTTTCCTGACCTGGTAAAATTGAATGTTTTTATAAACATTCTGAGAACGGAAGTGAAAATTTTGCCTGTTCTGGGAACATTAATTTCTAGATTTCAGGAAGGTTCTGAGAACGTTTTACTATGGTTCACTGAAAGTTTTCCTGGGACGTTTTTTATCCGGATCTTATTGAAATATTTTTACCAGCTCTGTGTTTTCTCAAAATGAAAAAAGGGAGGGCAAAGGCAGACGTTGCAATTGGAGGATGCATTTTATGCATAAAGTATAATTAAATTCAATAGGTTAAATCTGTAGAAACTTTAATTGAGAAATTAAGTAATTAAAAAAATTAAATTGTGCTGCTGTACCTAAAATAATTGCACTACACCACTGCCCAAAAAACATACGTTCCCACAACTTCCAAGGAAACAAATGTGCTAGCTGGGAGAAGTTTGGTTAATTATTTCTCAAGTGAAAAAATTACAACACTTCATTGAAGAATCCCGTCCATAGTTCCGACTCCTACTAGGAGTAGAACTGTTGACCAATCACCGACGAAGGGGTGTAGACTTCGGCTACCGAACTTCGACTTGCCTCAAGAAAAAAAAATGTGTGTGCGCGAACAGCCGGAAAAAAAACCTGCCGAACACCAAAACATCACAACATTTCGTCATGACATACGCGCAAACTGTTTCAACTGGGAAGCATGCGACAGTCAGATGTCGTGTGTCTAACCCATATTCATCTAGGTTTCTGCTTTCTTTGTCTGGTGTTAGCTAATTACTGGGTAGCTAGGTCTTCAGCCAGCATGGAACAAAAGCGGGGTAAGGGTTGCCCAAAACTCAGACACAGTTGTCATGTCATTACATCAACAGACATACCAAACTGAAAATCATTGATAGTCATTATATACACTATATATACACAAAAGTATGTGGACACCCCTTCAAATTAGTGGATTTGGCTATTTCAGCCACACCTGTTGCTGACAGGTGTATCAAATCTAGCACACAGCCATGCAATCTCCATTGACAAACATTGGCAGTAGAATGGCCTTACTGAAGAGCTCAGTGACTTTCAACGTGGCACCGTCATAGGATGCCACATTTCCAACAAGTCAGTTTGTCAATTTTCTGCCCTGCTAGAGCTGCCCCGGTCAACTGTAAGTGCTGTTATTGTGAAGTGGAAACATTTAGGAGCAACAACGGCTCAGCCGCTAAGTGGTAGGCCACACAAGCTCACAGAATGGGACTGCCAAGTGTTGGAGCGCATAGCGCATAAAAATTGTCTGTCCTCGGTTGCAATACTCACTACTGTTACGAACCGGCTCGTAGCCTGTAACAAAGAGGGAGACAACACGGAGATAAAGAAATAAACATATATTTATTAAATAAAGTAACCTATATACAAGTAACAATGGTGTGTAGTCAGTAGTGTAAGTGAGTGGGTGAGTGCATAGATGGTGATAATGAGGGGTGTTGAGAGGTGCCACGATGTATGGGGGAAAGGTGTATTTATCCCCCAGGACACACCCGAGTCCAGGTGTGTCCCATTTTGCTGTCGACCCTCCCAGCTTCGCCCACCGACATCCTATTAAGGAAAACAAGAGCAGAGAGAAATAATTCGGTAGTTGGAGGGTCGTCACACTATCAAGGACCCCGGAACACCACACCAATCATAAATAAACACAAACATACTGCCCTGGTTAAAGCTGCCCCACTGCCTCAACCAACCTCATCCTCCCCAGACCTCAGCAACCTTTGCGCACAGGAAGCAACCTTTAAGAGGAAAGAAGAAAATGAGGACAGCAGGGAACAGCAGGGAACAGATGACAGGAGCGACGGGACAACAGGACAACACAAAATAAACAGTGGCCGGTCACGTGGACGACATGCAGACGTCACAACACTCGGGAACGCGCATGAGAAAACACATGTCCACCGATCAATAGGACCAGACAAGTTCAGGAACAGGGCACACGAGAGAGAGCATCAGCAACGACATTATCAGCCCCCCTGATGTGCCGCACATTGAGATGGAATGCCTGTAAGAACAAACACCATCTTATTATCCTCTGGTTAGGACATGTCATAGACCTCAAGAAGGTGAAAGGGTTATGGTCGATGTAGACCCCAATAGGTACTACACCCGACCCAATGTACACCTCGAAGTGTTGTAGCGCCCATATGAGTGCTAACGCTTATTTTTCCACCACGGAGTAGTTCAACTGACAATGGTTAAACTTCTTGGAAAAGAAACTAACGGGCCTCTCAACACCGGACACATCTGCTTGCAGCAGGACTGCACCTGCCCCCACCTGCAAGAGGAATAACAAATCCATGCGAGGAGCAGCCAGCACCTGAGCAAACTCACACTTTGCCAAGTTGATATCGAGGCGACCCGCAGCTAGGAGGTCGAACAAGGCTTGAATACGGGACAGATGCTCCTCCCAAGTATCTGCATAAAGCACTACATCATCCAGATAAACAGGGCACCCGACCAGACCGGAGACCCTATTCATAAGGCGCTGAAAAGGGGCAGGTGCGTTACGCAGGCCGAAACGCATAATCGAATACGAGTACAGACCGGAGGGTGTAATAAAGGCAGAGATTTCACGTGCCCTACGTGTCAGTGGCACCTGCCAATAGCCCTTTAACAGGTCAAACCTGCTCACAAACTTCGCTGCTCTGACCTGATCAACGCAGTCCTCCATCCGAGGAAAAGGAAATTAATCTCGCTTGGTGACACTGTTTAGTGACAAAATATTTTTGTCCCATCCTGTTTACTGACCAAGATACAGGGAGAAGCCCAGCTGGAGAAAGAAGGCTCTGCAATATCACTCACCAGCATGTACCTGATCTCATTATGCAGACAACTACGTTTCTCTGAAGAAACTCTATAGACCCGCTAACGGATGGGATCAGCATCCCCAACGTCAATATCGTGTTCTATTAAGTTTGTACGTGTACGCGTATCAGAAAACAAAACGGGAAAACTCTGGACCAGACTTACCAACTCGTCTCTCCTATCAGCAGGTAGATGACCGAGAAAGCTATCCAAAACAGCCAGTGACTCTGAATTTTTCAATCTACCCTGCACTACGCAATCGTCGTGACCAGGGACATCCTCCTCACCATGCACAAACACAGAATGAAAAACATTTGAACCCAGTGATGTAATAGTACCGGACAAAATAACAGGTTTAACGTCCTCTGCGGACTCCCACTGTTCGGCTAAAGTGACAAGGCTCAGCTCGCCAATGAAATATTCCTTTCATCCTCCCCTGTGAAGATGACAGCTTCTCTTTAGCCATCTCACCAGCAGCATACAGGCGCGCCGGAAATCACACACGAGAACAGGGACTGAAGTGGCTTGGGAGACTTCCAGTCATCCTGGAGCATTGCTAGAAGCCCACGCACACTATGTCCGAACACTAGGTCATTTGGACTGAAACCTGTGCTCTCCTGTGATATAGTAACCATGGCAACCCCTCCTCCCAATCCTTATCCATCTCTGTACAATAAGCTCTCAACAAAGACTTAAGTGTTTGATGGAAACATTCCACCGCTCCTTGACTCTGCACGTGATAGGCGCTAGCCAAATTGTGTTTAATATGGAGCTGTTGGAGAACCTGACCAAACAGATTAGAGGTGAAATTAGAACCTTGGTCCCTCTGAATAACCTTAGGGATTCCAAACAGCGAGAAACTAAGTCAAAGCTTTTAGCATGGACTTAGTCGTGATAGACCGGAGAGGATAGGCAGCAGGAAACCTAGTGGTCTGACATCATAGTGAACAGGTAACTACTACCATTCTTAGAGCGAGGCAGAGGGCCAACACAGTAAACAATCAGATACTCAAAAGGCTGGCTGACTACAGGAATAGGAAACAACGGTACTGGCTTAATAGCTTGATTAGGTTTACCCGTTAATTGACAGGTGTGACAGGTTTTGATGAACACAGAAACATCACTCTTTAACCTAAGCCATAAGAAATGTCTCAGTATGCGATTGTAGGTTTTCCTCATGCCCAGATGTCCAGCAACGTCGTTGTGGGAAGTTTTCAACACCAACTCACGTAACTTAACTGGTACAACAACCTGACTAATAGCATCCCCCACAAAACAACTACTATGAGGCACCCATTTTCTCATCAGGACATCATCCTGGAGAAAATAGCCATGGGCGACATCTCCCAACTGTTCCACAGGCACAACATGGTCACGCAACTCTTCTAATGTGGGGTCAGCCCACTGCTCCTTGATTAGATCAGAGCGTGGCACAGATAACGGGATAACAGGGAAAGTAGTGACATATTTCTTTGTACAATCATTAGCCGGCGCTGTGACCAGGTCGCCATGGCTCATGGAATGCGTCACCGCGCATGCAGAGAACACCTCTGGGGAAACTCAGCACGCTCTCATCGGGACATCCCTACAAACGGCTTAGCGGAAACCACTAGAGATGGAGACACGACAGGCCATACACGCCCACCAGCCAAGTTATTCCCAAGGATAACGTCGATACCCTCAACAGGCAACGAAGGACGCACCCCTACAACTACCTCGCCTTTCACCAGTTCAGAATCCAACATCAGTTTATGTAATGGAACTGACAGTGTTCCCGATTCCGCTAATTAAAATACTATTCCCCCGAATCAGTCTCAGCAGAGAAGGGTAACAGACTAACACAAACGACTCAGAGGGCACCTGTGTCCCTTAGGATCTTCACTGGCACTGGGTCGTTACTTCCTAACAGACACAAAACCCTCCATAATGAAAGGTAAATAATCTGTGTAATTTGGGACTTTCACATGCACCTGTGCATGAGACAGACTGACAGGAGTGAATGGATGTGGGACAGGCACTGCTAACGCCGTAGGTTTAGAATTTACCCTTAGCCCTGAGAACAGGACATCCGTTTTTCCAATGTCCTGAACGCTGACAGTAGTGACACTCTTGACTGAAGTCAGCTTTACCACGGGAGCTAGGCTCAACCCTAGATGAGTGAAGCTCTGCCCGTGAACCAGAGTGTCTCGGTGGGCCAGGCCCAAATCTCTCCCAATGCCCCCACTCACTCTGAATGCAGGGCGCTGCAAAGCCACTTTTGTGAGTCAAAACATACTCGTCTTCTTCCCCAAGCAAACTCTCCCCCGAGAGCTTTCCATCCCTAACCAAGTATAGCCGCTCTTGTTGCAGCTTGATTTTAGCGCGCTCCAATTCCTGTTTAAATTCCAATTCCTTATCATGCTTAACACAATCAGCACGCACCAAATCCTGTTTAAATTCCAATTCCTTATCATGCTTAACACGATCATGCTCTAGCTGTAACATAAGCAGTTCTTTCTGCTGTTCAAAAGAAAGACTACTAGGGCTAACAGACGGAGCGGCCATTGTAGCGAAACCGGGAGACGGCTGGGGAAGTGGCGAGTCCTCGGAAGAGGCTGCCCCAGTGGTAACTACGAGTATACCACTCTCCATCAGATTGGCCTTCAATATCAACCTAATAGAATTTTTTGACGTTTATCACTAATTTCAACCTGGTAGTGTTCAGCGATCTTCAACAGCTGTTCTTTAGTACATAATTCTAACAGTTCCTCTGATGGAATGCGAATGAACTCATCTACATTAGACGCCATAGTCACAAAGTAACATTTACATTTTAGTCATTAAGCAGACGCTCTTATCCAGAGCGACTTACAGGAGCAACCAATGCAGTGTGATCATTGTAAAGCTTTTGGTCATGTTTCAAGTGTTTGCAGAAAGGAGAAGCCGAGACGTCCAAGTTGTGGAAAAGATCATATCATGTGTTATAAAAGTGAGGAAAATGTGACATGTTGCAATTGTGGTGGGAACCATGAGGCTACATCTTTCGATTGCCCGACAAGGGTGAAAGAGAATGAGGTTGCCAAAGTCAGGGCTGTCCAGAGTATTTCATATGCAGCAGCTGTCAAAAGGTTTGAGGGTTTTTAATGGTGCTCCTGAAGAGTCCATGATGGTGGATAGGCCTTCACTGCATGTGTAGTGTATGATGGATTATGACTTTGCTAATGTTTTCAAGTGGAACCTGAGAGGATGTTTATTCAGTTTCAGAGGGAGTTGTTTTAGAGTGACGCCCCATAGAACAGAGGGAGTCTGTGTGTTGTAGACAGGGGATTGGACAGTAGAGGGAGCCACCCATATTTTGGGAAACATTATAAGTATGGGCTAGGGAACAAAGAAGATCAGAGCAGACATATTATTTTGGGACTCTGCTCTCCGGATGCTATAGACATCTGTAAACTTATGCTGAAATCTTGTGATATAAATAAAACTTATGATCAAAGCTCAGTATAAGCGGACTCCTTTGTTACAGCATAATTAGCAACATTGACTCGACACTACACACGCTTCAGGGGTTGCCTTTCACCAGCAGGACCCTGACATTTTAAAGGTTAAGAAGGTGGACTTTGTGGCCTTTATAGCTATGGTGATTAATGGCACTGCCAAGGTGGAGAGAAGGTCCAGGAAGATAGAAATCATTGTGGATGCGGCAGAGCGGTTGCTGGGACTGAAAGATTTCTCGGAGGAGGAGTTACATGGAATATTGTCACAAGCCATACCACCCTCTCAGGCCTTAGAGACTGAGAAGGGAGATATGGAGATTTGAAAGATGGAAGAAGCGGGAGTCTTGTTTTGTAAATGTACAATTTTTATTTAGGTGGATTAAGTTAGTTTCCCTATCACATATGGATTTTCTTTTTACCTTGTTTTGGTTTTTCAACCCGTCCAGTTGGTGGCGGCAATACACCTTTTTGGATTATAATCCGCCATAACACCCACAGAAGAAGAAGAACAGGAGAAAGAATTCGGCAGATAGAGTAGGAGGGTCTTCACACTACCGAGTTCCAACTGCCTCTGGAAGCAACGTCAGCACAATAATTGTTCGTCGGGAGCTTCATGAAATGGGTTTCCATGGCCAAGCAGCCGCACACAAGCCTATGGTATGGAGCTGTTTTTCATGGTTCGGGCTAGGCCCATTAGTTCCAGTGAAGAGAAATATTAACTCTACAGCATACAATGAAATTATAGACGATTCTGTGCTTCCAACTTTGTGGCAACAGTTTGGGGAAGACCCTTTCCTGTTTCAGCATGACTATGCCCCTGTGCACAAAGCGAGGTCCATACCGAAATGGTTTGTCAAGATCGGTGTGGAAGAACTTGACAGGACTGCACAGAGCCCTGACCTCAACTCCATCGAACACCTTTGGGATGAATTGGAACGCCAATTGCAAGCCAGGCCTAATCGCCCAACATCAGTTCCCGACCTCACTAATGCTCTCGTGGCTGAATGGAAGCAAGTCCCCGGAGCAATGTTCCAACATCTAGTGGAAAGCCTTCCCAGAAGAGCGGAGGCGGTTATAGCAGCAAAGGGGGGACCAACTCCATATTAATGCCCATGATTTTTGAATGAGATGTTTGACGAGCAGGTGTCCACATACTTTGTATCTTGATTAGATAAATATTGAACCCCCTGAGTCAACACGTTAGAATCACCTTTGGCAGTGATTACAGCTGTGAGTCTTTCTGGGTAAGTCTCTAAGAACTTTGCACACCTGGATTGTACAATATTTGTACATTATTCTTTAAAAATTCTTCAAGCTCTGTCAAGTTGATTGTTGATCATTGCTAGACAGCCATTTTCAAGTCTTGCCATAGACTTTCATGCCGATTTAAGTCAAAACCGTAACTAGGCCACTCAGGAACATTCAATGTCATCTTGGTAAGCAACTCTAGTGTATATTTGGCCTTGTGTTTTATGTTATTGTCCTGCTGAAAGGTGCATTTGTCTCCCAGTGTCTGTTGGAAAGCAGACTGAACCAGGTTTTCCTCTGGGATTTTGCCTGTGCTTAGCTCTATTCCGTTTTTAAAAAATCCTACACTCCCTAGTACTTGCCGATGACAAGCATACCCATAGTATGATGCACCCACCACCATGCTTGAAAATATGAAGAGTGGTACTCAGTGATGTGTTGTGTTGGATTTGCCTCAAACCTAACACTTGGTACATAAAATTAATTTCTTTGCTACATTTTTTACAGTTTTATTTAGTGCCTTAATGCAAACAGGATGGATGTTTTGGAATATTTTTATTCTGTACAGGCTTACTTCTTTTCACTCTGTCAATTAGGTTAGTATTGTGGAGTAACTACAATGTTGTTGATCCATCCTCAGTTTTCTCCTATCACAGCCATTAAATTCTGTAACTGTTTTAAATTCACCATTGGCCTTATAGTGAAGTCCCTCAGCAGGTTTCTTCCTCTCCGGCAACTGAGTTAGGAAGGACACCTGTATCTTTGTAGTGACTGGGTGTATTGATACACGATCCAAAGTGTAATTAATAACTTCACCTTGCTCAAAGGGATATTCAATGTCTGCTTTTTTTTAAAAACCAATCTACCAATAGATGCCCTTCTTTGCAAGGCATTGGAAAACTTTATTGGTCTTTGTAGTTGTATCTGTGTGTGAAATTCACTGCTCGACTGAGGGACCTTACAGATAAATGTAGGTAGTCATTCAAAAATCATGTTAAACAGTCCATGCAACTTAATATGTGACTTCGTAAGCAAGTTTGTACTTATTTAGGCTTGCCACAACAAAGCGGTTGAAAACTTATTGACTCAAGACATTTTAACTTTTCATTTGCAATAAAACATCTGAATCCAACTGTAGTGATGCGATAAAATATATAAAAAAATCTCCATTCCTATTAGGCAAATGCAAGGAAACGGGGCCTAGGTCTCTCAAGTGTAAGTGTGTGTGTGTGGGTGTGTGTGTGTGTGTGTGTGTGTGTGTGTGTGTGTGGTGTGAGTGCGCGTTTGTATGTGTATACAATATATGTATCACAGAGCCCCAGGTCTCTCAGATGTTGGATGACATGACCATCTCGCACCGTAAGGCTCTTCCTCTCCTGCTGAGGGATATGTAGGACAGAGAGAGAGAAAGAGAGAGACACACACACACACACTGAGGCGTGGTGTTGGCACATTAACGACAGGACCCTGACAGCAGCACACATCGCCAGAACAAAAGACAGCAACACTTTTAATTCAATGACAATTGTTGGAGTTTAACAATGGCCCTCGCTAAAGTAGTTTAATAAAGGGTGAGAAAGGTGATTGTCTGCACTTCACTTCAATGGCTTTCTGTTTTTGGTTGTTGTCCCTACGGCTAGATATTTTCGTATCAAAAATAACCTTACAGTGGCATTTGTCCATTATTTCTCAGGACATATCTACAATAGACAGGGCCTGACAGAGACCAGACTGGTTGGAATGTTCCTTTAATTTTTTTATTTCTTTACCTTTATTTAACCAGGTAAGCCAGTTGAGAACAAGTTCTCATTTGCAACTGCGACCTGGCCAAGATAAAGCAAAGCAGTGTGATTAAAAACAACAACACAGAGTTACATATGGAATAAACAAAAACAAAACGTACAGTCAATAACACAATAGACAATCTATATACAGTGTGTGCAAATGTAGTAAGTTATGGAGGTAAGGCAATAAATAGGCCATAGTGCAAAATAATTACAATTTAGTATTAACACTGGAGTGATAGATGTGCAGAAGATGATGTGCAAATAGAGATACTGGGGTGCAAATTAGCAAAATAAATAACAATGTAAACAATATGGGGATGAGGTAGTTGGGTGGGCTAATTACAGATGGGCTGTGTACAGGTACAGTGATCGGTAAGCTGCTCTGACAACTGATGCTTAAAGTTAGTGAGGGAGATAAGTGTCTCCAGCTTCAGAGATTTTTGCAGTTCGTTCCAGTCATTTGCAGCAGAGAACTGGAAGGAATGGCGGCCAAAGGAGGTGTTGGCTTTGGGGATGACCAGTGAGATATACCTGTTGGAACGCATACTAGGGGTGGGTGTTGCTATGGTGACCAATGATCTAAGATAAGGCGGGGATTTGCCTAGAAGTGATTTATAGATGACCTGGAGCCAGTGGGTTTGGCGACGAATATGTAGTGAGGGCCAGCCAACGAGCGCAATGGTGGGTAGTATATGGGGCTTTGGTAACAAAACGGATGGCACTGTGATAGACTACATCCAATTTGCTGAGTAGAGTGTTGGAAGCTATTTTGTAAATGACATCCCCGAAGTCTAGGATCGGTAGGATAGTCAGTTTTACGAGGGCATGTTTAGCAGCATGCTTTGTTGCGAAATAGGAAGCCGATTCTAGATTTAACTTTGGATTGGAGATTCTTAATGTGAGTCTGGAAGGAGAGTTTACGGTCTAACCAGACACCTAGGTATTTGTAGTTGTCCACATATTCTAAGTCAGACCCGTCGAGAGTAGTGATTCTAGTCGGGCGGGCGGGTGCAAGCGGCGTTCGATTGAAGAGCATGCATTTAGTTTTACTAGCGTTTAAGAGCAGTTGTAGGCCACGGAAGGAGTGTTGTATGGCATTGAAGCTCGTTTGGAGGTTTGTTAACATAGTGTCCAATGAAGGGCCAGATGTATACAAAATGGTGTCATCTGCATAGAGGTGGATCTGAGAGTCACCAGCAGCAAGAGTGACATCATTGATATACACAGAGAATAGAGTCGGCCCGAGAATTGAACCCTGTGGCACCCCCATAGAGACTGCCATAGGTCCAGACAACAGGCCCTCTGATTTGACACATTGAACTCTATCTGAGAAGTAGTTGGTGAACCAGGCGAGGCAGTCATTTGAGAAACCAAGGCTATTTAGTCTGCCAATAAGAATGCAGTGATTGACAGAGTCAAAAGCCTTGGCCAGGTCGATGAAGACGGCTGCACAGTATTGTCTTTTATCGATCGCGGTTATTATATCGTTTAGGTCCTTGAGCGTGGCTGAGGTGCACCCATGACCAGCTTGGAAACCAGATTGCATAGCGGAGAAGGTACGGTGGGATTCGAAATGGTTGGTGATCTGTTTGTTACTTTCAAATACTTTCGAAAGGCAGGGCAGGATGGATATAGGTCTGTAACAGTTTGGATCTAGAGTGTCACCCCCTTTTGAAGAGGGGGATGACCGCGGCAGCTTTCCAATCTCTGGGGATCTCAGACGATACATTGTAATTTCAGAAAATGTCCAGAACATATCTGCAGTAACAGTGGAATGATAGTGTCTCACAGTATTACTTACCCACCTGTGTTATGATTGGCTGTGATATTCACCTATTGACTTCTCCTGCCGGACCAGCATCTGTTGTCAAAATGGGAACACTGTTACTTTTTGGCTGTGTTATCTAGTGGAAATCAGGTCAAGTGCTAAATGTAGAAATCACTCTGTCAATTCCTGGTTGCTAAAATTCTACACTGTTTGCTAAATTTCAGTTAATGTGAGACATTTTTACACCTGTTTAAAGCTGGTGGACCAAAACCTATAAAGTAAAAGGCTCAAGCGCCAGTCTCCGCCATGTTACGGGAAATGTGATGCGGGGGAGGGGGAGGGGGAGATTTGTTTTGAATGCAGCCTTGTACTGTTGCAATTCACCTAGCTTCCACATAGGGGAGAAATTCTGAGAAATTCTAGGTGTAGCGCCTTTAAAATGTTGATAAACTATTATCTCTTCACATTATAAGCCAGCAATGTGCACACGGCAGTAGGCTACGCGCGAATGTTCCATAATGCAATTAGCGGGAACGGACCATTCTAAAAAAGAGCACCTCACATGCGAATGGTTTCATATGACAGAGATGAAAATATCCATTGGAAATTTTGAAAAATGGGAGATCTAAAGATGCAACAACTAGCATGGGTTGCTAATATGACTAGGATTATGTCTTTGGCTGCTGGAGAATGAAAGAAAGTTAATTTGTAAACCAAAAGAACATGAGAGAATGCTGGTTTCAATGGCATACGGAAGTGTTTATAATTTTGGCTAGGCCACTTTGAATCAAGGTAAGACATGCCTCATAAAATGACATAAAACCTCCAGGTTTGAAACAATTAAGTTCATGGTAAATAGTTTTAAAATACTGCTCAAATTGCAAGGTGGGGGATGTGTGCGGTGTGCAACAGGCACTGGCCTTTCTCTCCGCTAATGTGACTGTTTGATCTGAATGAACCAGAACAGCTTCAATGCGCCTTGGCATAAATTCTACAAGTGTATGGAACTTTATGGGTGGGATGTGACACAATTTTTCCACAATAAATTCCATAATTTTGTGTTTTGTTGATGGCGGTGGAAAACTCTGTCTTAGAATCTCCCATAAGTGTCCAATTGGGTTCAGATCTGGTGACTGAGAGACACACACACACACACACACTTTTAAACCCCCTATGCTCCTTTGAGAGACCTCTTTCAAAATCACTGAAATCTCTTCTTCTAGTCATGGTAGCCAAAATAATGGGCAACTGGGCATTTTATACATGAACCTAAGTATGATGGGATGTTAACTGCTTAAAGGGAAACTTCATTGCTAGACACATAATTCTGAGTGATGAGAGGTGTTTCAGACATAATTCTGCACTATGGCGTTTTTTTTTTTTTTTCGTAGTGAGCGAGTTCAACCAATAATAATAACAATAATAATTATAATAATTCATTTAATTTATAAAGCGCTTTTCTCAGACCCAAGGCGCAAAAAATGAATACAAATAAAATTATAATTATAATAAAAACAATCCAAAACACAGAACACAGCCTGCTGTCTGATCTATGAAAATGTATGCACTCACTAACCGTAAGTCGCTCTGGATAAGAGCGTCTGCTAAATGACGCCGATTACACGACCATGCTAGCAGCGAGTAGATATGGTTGTCCTTATTCAATAGAGCCACTGGACTTGTCTCAATGATTGCAAGATATCAGTGGAGGCTGCTGAGGGGAGGACAGCTCATAATAATGGCTGGAATGGAGTAAATGGAATGGTATCAAACACACCAAAGATGTGGTTTCCATGTGGTTGATACCACTCCATTGACTCCATTCCAGCCATTATTATGAGACATCCTCCCCTCAGCAGCCTCCACTGCAAGATACAGTATCTAGGTTGACTCATTTTCCCTGACTTTGTAAAGACTACAGCCTGACGGGAGCATTACTTCCTTGTCCAATTGTGTTCCCACCCTCGAAGGCGGGCTTTTCAAAACGGGGGCCGTTCTAGTTTCTACAGGTTCACGGGAGCTATGTTACTGTGCACTGTCTGTCCGAGTTGCTAAATAACTGATGATTCCTTTCCAAGAATGGACTTGGAAAGATGGACTTTTGCGAAAGTATTCACCCCCCTTGGCATTTTTCCTATTTTGTTGCCTTACAACCTGTAATTAAATTTGATTTTGGGGGGGATTTGTATCATTTGATTTACACAACATGCCTACCACTTTGAAGATGCAAAATATTTTTTGATTGTGAAACAAACAAGAAGTAAGACAAGAAAACAAAAAACTTTGTAGAGCCACCTGTTGCAGCAATTACAGCTGCAAGTCACTTGGGGTATGTCTCTATTAGCTTGGCACATCTAGCCACTGGGATTTTTGCCCATTCTTCAAGGAAAAACTGCTCCAGCTCCTTCGTTGGATGGGTTCCGACGGTGTACAGCAATCTTTAAGTCATATCACAGATTCTCAATTGGATTGACTAGGCCATTCTAAGACATTTAAATGTTTCCCCTTAAACCACTCGAGTGTTGCTTTAGCAGTATGCTAAGGGTCATTGTCCTGCTGGAAGGTGAACCTCTGTCCCAGTCTCAAATCTCTGGAAGACTGAAACAAGAATTTCCCTTTATTTAGCGCCATCCATCATTCCTTCAATTCTGACCAGTTTCCCAGTCCCTGCCGATGAAAAACATCCCCACAGCATGATGCTGCCACCACCATGCTTCACTGTGGGGATGGTGTTCTCAGGGTGATGAGAGGTGTTGGGTTTGTGCCAGACAGCGTTTTCCTTGATGGCCAAAAAGCTCAATTTTAGTCTCATCTGACCAGAGTACCTTCTTCCATATGTGTGGGGAGTCTCCTACATGCCTTTTGGCGAACACCAAACGTGTTTGCTTATTTTTTTCTTTAAGCAATGGCTTTTTTCTGGCCACTTTTCTGTAAAGCCCAGCTCTGTGGAGTGTACGGCTTAAAGTGGTCCTATGGACTTCTCTCCGCTGTGGAGCTTTGCAGCTCCTTCAGGGTTATCTTTGGTCTCTTTGATGCCTCTCTGATTAATGCCCTCCTTGCCTGGTCCGTGGGTTTTGGTAGGCGGCCCTCTCTTAGCAGGTTTGTTGTGGTGCCATTTTCTTTCCATTTTTTAAAAATGGATTTAAAGGTGCTCCGTGGGATATTCAAAGTTTCAGATATTTTTTTTATAACTCAACCCTGACTTTGTCCCTGACCTGTTTGCTTGCTTGGTGGTGCCCCTTGCTTAGTGGCGTTGCAGACTCTGGGGCCTTTCAGAACAGGTGTATATATACTGAGATCATGTGACAGATCATGTGACACTTAGATTGCACACAGGTGGACTTTATTTCACTAATTATGTGACTTCTGAAGGTAATTGGTTGCACCAGATCTTATTTAGGGGCTTCATAGCAAAGGGGGTGAATACATATGCACGCACCACTTTTCCGTTATTTATTTTTTAGAATTCTTTGAAACAAGTTATTTATTTTTATTTCACTTCACCAATTTGGACTATTTTGTGTATGTCCATTACATGAAATCCAAACAAAAATCAATTTAAATTACATTGTCACGGTTTCGGCCGAGGCGGCCCCTTCTCCTTGTTCGGGCAGGCTTCGGCGGTCGTCGTCTCCGGAGTACTAGCTGCCACCGTTCGATGTTTCATGTTTGATTGTTTTTTTCTGTTTGTCACACCTGTTTAGTGTTTAGTCTCATTAGGCACCCTATTTAGTTCCCTTGTGTTAGGTCAGGTGTTGTGTGTAATTGTTCTACTGTCGTGTGGTTGTTGGTCCTCTGGATTTTTGTTCTCTCTTATTTCGTGTTGTTATAGAGAGTCCTGCACGTTGTGCACACTTACTTTGTACAGTTTAATGTGCGTTTGTTTTCGCCTGTGGCCTGTTGCCGTGTTTGGCGTGTACTACGGACTTCACTAAAAAGACCTTTGGATTTATATCTCTGTGTCCTGCGTGTGATTCCACATCCCACTACACTCCACTCCTGACAGAATTACACACCATCTCATGGAATCAGCAGGAGCACCCGCACCCACCGAGATCATGGAGGAGCGCCTTCGTGGTCAAGAAGATCGGATCAACCAAATCGGGCACGCCCTGGACCGGGTGATGAACACCCTCCATCGATGGGAGACCAGCGGGGTACCCACACCCCCACCTACCGCACCATCACCATCGGTCAGCCCGCCCGTACAACTACCGGAACCCAGTGGGATTCGGCTCTCGCTCCCGAGGGCGTACGACGGCACCGCTGCCGGGTGTCAGGGGTTCCTGTTACAAGTGGAACTCTACCTTGCCACCGTACACCCGGCGCCCTCGGGACACGAGCGTTTCCGCCCTCATCTCCTGTCTCACCGGCAAGGCGTTGGAGTGGGCCAACGCCGAATGGAGGAGAATAGACGCCGCCACTATCACCTATGCGGAGTTCTCCCGCCGCTTCCGTGCGGTCTTCGACCATCCACCAGAGGGGAAGGCGGCGGGGGAGCGTCTATTCTACCTCCGGCAGGGGATGAGGAGCGCTCAAGAGTTTGCGCTGGAGTTCCGGACTCTAGCGGCAGATGCAGGGTGGAATGAGCGGGCCCTCATAGACCACTTTCGTTGCAGCCTCCGGGAGGACGTCCGCAGAGAGTTGGCGTGCAGGGATACTACACTCTCATTTGACCAGTTGGTGGACATGGCCATTCGGCTGGACACCCTGCTCGCTACCCGCGGACGTCCCAGGTGGGGGCCGCCCATTCCACCCTCCGGCGCCTCCGAGCCGAGCCCGATGGAGCTCGGAGGTGCTGGCGCTAGAGGAGGGAGAAGAAGGAGCCCGAGGGGGGCCGTCCCCTGCACCAACTGTGGCCGTGGAGGGCACACCGCGGCTAGGTGCTGGGGAGGGTCCCCTGGTGGAGGAGACGGCAGGCCACACAGTGAGGAGTCCTCCCAGGTGAGTAGGCGCCCCACTTACCCAGAGCTTTCTGTCGTACACATAACTATACCTGTTTGTTTTCCACAGGTTGCACCTCGTTCCCAGCATAAGGCGCTAGTAGATTCAGGCGCAGCTGGGAATTTTGTAGATCGTAAATTCTGTGTTGAGTTAGGGATTCCCCTCCTTCCGGTTGATAATCCTTTCCCTGTACATGCCCTAGATAGTCGTCCGTTGGGATCTGGGTTGATTGGGGAGGTCAAAGCGCCACTTAGGATGAAGACGCAGGGGGGTCATGAGGAGACGATTCAACTCTATCTGATCGACTCTCCTGCGTATCCGGTGGTACTGGGGCTTCCCTGGTTGATTACCCATGATCCTACGATTTCGTGGCGAGAGAAGGCTCTTAAAGGGTGGTCTGCTCAGTGTGAGGGGCTATGTCTGGGTGTTTCCGTAGGGGCGACCTCGGTGGAGAGTCCGAACCAGATGCCCGCACTGCACATTCCACCTGAGTATGAGGATTTGGCACTCGTGTTTAGCAAGACAAGAGCGGCACGGTTGCCGCCTCATAGACAGGGGGATTGTGCGATAGACCTCCAGGCAGGAGCTGCGCTCCCGCGGAGCCATGTGTATCCTTTGTCACAGGAGGAGAAGAAGGCAATGGAGACAAACATTGCCGAGTCTCTGAGACAGGAATACATACAGCCCTCCACTTCTCCCGCGTCCTCGAGCTTCTTTTTTGTGAAGAAAAAGGATGGAGGTTTGCGTCCGTGTATTGATTACCGCGGTCTCAATCAGGTGACTGTGAAATATAGTTATCCACTCCCGCTGATTGCGACCATGATGGAGTCCTTACACGGGGCACGGTTCTTCACAAAATTGGACCTCAGGAGCGCATATAACTTGGTGCGCATTAGAGAGGGCGATGAGTGGAAGACAGCATTTAGTACTACCTCCGGTCATTACGAGTATCTCGTCATGCCATACGGGTTAATGAATGCTCCATCAGTCTTCCAATCTTTTGTAGATGAGATTTTCCGGGACATGCAGGCGCAGGGAGTAGTGGTGTACATAGACGATATTCTGGTGTACAGTTCTACTCGGGCCGAGCATGTAGCCCTGGTGCGCAGGGTATTGAGGAGATTGTTGGAGCATGACCTGTATGTCAAAGCCGAGAAATGTCTGTTCTTTCAGGAGTCGGTCTCCTTTTTGGGTTATCAGTTGTCTGCGTCAGGGGTGAGGATGGAGGTTGACCGTGTGTCTGCCGTGCGTAATTGGCAAACCCCAACCACGGTTAAAGAGGTGCAGCAGTTCTTGGGTTTTGCGAATTACTACCGGAGGTTTATCCGGGGTTTTGGACAGGTGGCAGCTCCCATAACGTCCCTTCTGACGCACCCGGATCCCACCTTACCATTCCAAGTGGAGGTGGACGCGTCTGAAGCCGGTATCGGGGCTGTTCTTTCACAACGGTCCGGCACACCACCTAAACTCCGCCCCTGTGCCTTTTATTCTAAGAAGCTCAGTCCGGCGGAGCGGAATTATGACGTAGGGGACAGGGAGCTGTTAGCCGTAGTACAGGCCCTAAAGGTGTGGAGGCATTGGCTTGAGGGGGCTCAACACCCTTTTCTCATTCTGACTGACCACCGTAACCTGGAATACATTCGGGCAGCTAGGAGACTGAATCCTCGCCAGGCTCGATGGACTATGTTTCTCGCCCGGTTTGTGTTTAAGATCACTTACATCCCTGGGTCCCAGAACGGGAAGGCAGATGCCCTGTCTCGGCGGTATGACACAGAGGAGAGGTGCGTGGAGCCCACTCCCATACTACCTGAGTCTTGTCTGGTTGCACCGGTGGTATGGGAGGTCGATGCGGAGATCGAGCGGGCATTACGCACCGACCCTAGCCCTCCACAGTGTCCGGTGGGTCGGACGTACGTCCCGCTCGAGGTCCGGGATCGTCTTATTTATTGGGCTCACACGTCACCCTCCTCTGGACATCCAGGTATTGGCCGGACAGTGCACTGCCTTAGTACAAAGTACTGGTGGCCAACGTTAGCCAGGGATGTGAGGATTTATGTCTCCTCCTGCTCAGTGTGTGCCCAGTGTAAGGCGCCCAGACACTTGCCCAGGGGTAAATTACAACCCCTGCCCGTTCCACAACGACCCTGGTCTCACCTCTCGGTGGATTTTGTTACCGACCTTCCCTCCTCACAGGGGAATACCACCATCCTGGTCGTTGTGGATCGGTTCTCGAAGGCCTGTCGTCTCCTTCCCATGCCGGGTCTTCCTACTGCCCTACAGACCGCTGAGGCTCTATTTACTCACGTCTTCCGGCATTACGGGTACCCGAGGATATAGTGTCTGTCGAGGCCCCCAGTTTACCTCCAGAGTCTGGAGAGCGTTTATGGAACGGTTGGGGGTTTCGGTGAGCCTTACCTCGGGTTACCACCCGGAGAGTAATGGGCAGGTCGAACGTGTCAACCAGGATGTGGGTAGGTTTCTGAGGTCATATTGTCAGGGCCGGCCGGAGGAGTGGGCGAGATATGTGCCCTGGGCCGAGATGGCACAGAACTCTCTCCGCCACTCCTCCACTAAACTAACCCCTTTCCAGTGTGTGTTAGGGTACCAGCCGGTTCTGGCACCTTGGCATGAGAGCCAGATCGAGGCCCCTGCTGTAGATGAGTGGGTGCGGCGCTCGGAGGAGACGTGGAACGCTGCACACGTCCATTTGCAGCGAGCCATCCGTCGACAGAAGACGAGCGCCGACCTCCACCGCAGTGAGGGGCCAGTGTACGCACCTGGAGATCGAGTCTGGCTCTCAACCAGAAACCTGCCCCTCCGCCTGCCCTGCCGGAAGCTGGGTCGGCGGTTTGTGGGGCCTTTTAAAGTCCTGAGGAGGTTGAACGAGGTGTGTTACAGGTTACAACTGCCCATTGATTACAAAAATATTAACCCCTCGTTCCATGTGTCTCTCCTCAGGCCGGTGGTAGCTGGTCCACTCCAGGACTTTGAGATAGAAGAGACTCCTCCGCCCCCGTTGGACATCGAGGGGGCTCCGGCGTACACGGTTCGGGCCATCCTGGATTTGAGACGCCGGATGGGGGGTCTCCAATATCTCGTGGAGTGGGAGGGGTACGGCCCGAAGGAGCGGTGCTGGGTGCCGAGGAGGGACATCCTGGACCCGTCCCTTCTGACCGAATTCCATCGTGGTCATCCTGCGCGCCCTGCTCCGCGTCTCCTGGTCGTCCCCGAGGCCGGGCGGCGCACGGCTGGAGCCGCGCGTCAAGGGGGGGGTACTGTCACGGTTTCGGCCGAGGCGGCCCCTTCTCCTTGTTCGGGCAGGCTTCGGCGGTCGTCGTCTCCGGAGTACTAGCTGCCACCGTTCGATGTTTCATGTTTGATTGGTTTTGTCTGTTTGTCACACCTGTTTAGTGTTTAGTCTCATTAGGCACCCTATTTAGTTCCCTTGTGTTAGGTCAGGTGTTGTGTGTAATTGTTCTACTGTCGTGTGGTTGTTTGGTCCTCTGGATTTTTGTTCTCTCTTATTTCGTGTTGTTATAGAGAGTCCTGCACGTTGTGCACACTTACTTTGTACAGTTTAGTGTGCGTTTGTTTTCGCCTGTGGCCTGTTGCCGTGTTTGGCGTGTACTACGGACTTCACTAAAAAGACCTTTGGATTTATATCTCTGTGTCCTGCGTGTGATTCCACATCCCACTACACTCCACTCCTGACATACAGGTTGTAATGCAACTGTGGTATCTGAGGAATTTATGACTTTGCTAATGGTTTCAAATGGTTTTAGAGGATGTTGACTAAGCTTAAAGGGAGCATCTGGGGAGTAGTTCTATAGGGGCACCCTAAAGCCGAGGAAGTCTGTTAGGTGGCCTCCTGGGATTGGTCTGTAGGGAAAACACCCATATTATGTTACATAGGGCATAGGATATAAATACTTGGTTAAAACAAAGGAGGACAGAACAACATATTACAGATTGGGACGTTGTTCTCCAGATATTCTGCAGATACAGTGGGGGAAAAAAGTATTTAGTCAGCCACCAATTGTGCAAGTTCTCCCACTTAAAAAGATGAGAGAGGCCTGTAATTTTCATCATAGGTACACGTCAACTATGACAGACAAAATGAGAATTCTTTTTCCAGAAAATCACATTGTAGGATTTTTTATGAATTTATTTTCAAATTATGGTGGAAAATAAGTATTTGGTCAATAACAAAAGTTTCTCAATACTTTGTTATATACCCTTTGTTGGCAATGACACAGGTCAAACGTTTTCTGTAAGTCTTCACAAGGTTTTCACACACTGTTGCTGGTATTTTGGCCCATTCCTCCATGCAGATCTCCTCTAGAGCAGTGATGTTTTGGGGCTGTCGCTGGGCAACACAGACTTTCAACTCCCTCCAAAGATTTTCTATGGGGTTGAGATCTGGAGACTGGCTAGGCCACTCCAGGACCTTGAAATGCTTCTTACGAAGCCACTCCTTCGTTGCCCGGGCGGTGTGTTTGGGATCATTGTCATGCTGAAAGACCCAGCCACATTTCATCTTCAATGCCCTTGCTGATGGAAGGAGGTTTTCACTCAAAATCTCACGATACATGGCCCCATTCATTCTTTCCTTTACACGGATCAGTCGTCCTGGTCCCTTTGCAGAAAAACAGCCCCAAAGCATGATGTTTCCACCCCCATGCTTCACAGTAGGTATGGTGTTCTTTGGATGCAACTCAGCATTCTTTGTCCTCCAAACACGACGAGTTGAGTTTTTACCAAAAAGTTCTATTTTGGTTTCATCTGACCATATGACATTCTCCCAATCCTCTTCTGGATCATCCAAATGCACTCTAGCAAACTTCAGACGGGCCTGGACATGTACTGGCTTAAGCAGGGGGACACGTCTGGCACTGCAGGATTTGAGTCCCTGGCGGCGTAGTCTGTTACTGATGGTAGGCTTTGTTACTTTGGTCCCAGCTCTCTGCAGGTCATTCACTAGGTCCCCCCGTGCGGTTCTGGGATTTTTGCTCACCGTTCTTGTGATCATTTTGACCCCACGGGGTGAGATCTTGCGTGGAGCCCCAGATCGAGGGAGATTATCAGTGGTCTTGTATGTCTTCCATTTCCTAATAATTGCTCCCACAGTTGATTTCTTCAAACCAAGCTGCTTACCTATTGCAGATTCAGTCTTCCCAGCCTGGTGCAGGTCTACAATTTTGGTTCTGGTGTCCTTTGACAGCTCTTTGGTCTTGGCCATAGTGGAGTTTGGAGTGTGACTGTTTGAGGTTGTGGACAGGTGTCTTTTATACTGATAACAAGTTCAAACAGGTGCCATTAATTTGCAAATAAATTCATATAAAATCCTACAATGTGATTTTCTGGAGAAAAAAAATCTCAATTTGTCTGTCATAGTTGACGTGTACCTATGATGAAAATTACAGGCCTCTCTCATCTTTTTAAGTGGGAGAACTTGCACAATTGGTGGCTGACTAAATACTTTTTTTCCCCACTGTAGATTGTAATGATAATATCTCACGTCTCAAAATAGGACTACTTCCATGTTAGATCCCTCACTTCCAAGGCAGTCATAGTCAATGAACTATTCACTGATCATAACCTTGATGTGATTGGCCTGACTAAAACATAGTCAAGCCTGATGAATTGACTGTGTTAAATGAGGCCTCTCCTTCTGGTTACACTAGTGACCTTATCCCCCGCACATCCTGCAAAGGCGGAGGTGTTGCTAATATTTACGAAAGCAAAATGACTGCGTTTTTGTCTTTTGAGCTTCTAGTCATGAAATCTATGCAGCCTACTCTACTGCTACTAATCTATGCAGCTACTGTTTACAGGCCTCCTGGGCCATATACCGCGTTCCTCACGGAGTTCCCTGAATACCTATCGGACCTTGTAGTCATGGCAGATAATATTCACATGGAAAGGTCCACAGACCCACTCCAAAAGGCTTTTGGAGCCATCATCGACTCTGGGTTTTGTCCAAAGTCTCCGGACCTACGCATTGCCACAGTCATACCCTGGATCTAGTTTTGTCCCGTGGAATAAATATTGTGGATCTAAATGTTTTTCCTCATAATCCTGGACTATCGGACCACCATCTTACTACGTTTGCAATCGCAACAAATAATCTGATCAGATCCCAACCAAGGATTGTCAAAAGCCGCGCTATAAATTCTCAGACAACCCAAAGACTCCTAGATGCCCTTCCAGACTCACTCTACCTACTGTCATGATAATTTCTATCTCTAATTAATCAAACTTAATGCTCTGAATAATTCCCAGAGGGTGTAAATTCTCTGGTTTAATCATGAATTAAACAGAGGTCCGCTACCAGCAAGAATGATCTGTATTTTTATTCATGGAAAGCTCTGCCGCCAAAAAACATACAGTGGGGGAAAAAAGTATTTAGTCAGCCACCAATTGTGCAAGTTCTCCCACTTTAAAAGATGAGAGAGGCCTGTAATTTTCATCATAGGTACACGTCAACTATGACAGACAAAATGAGAGAAAAAAATCCAGAAAATCACATTGTAGGATTTTTAATGAATTTATTTGCAAATTATGGTGGAAAATAAGTATATGGTCAATAACAAAAGTTTCTCAATACTTTGTTATATACCCTTTGTTGGCAATGACACAGGTCAAACGTTTTCTGTAAGTCTTCACAAGGTTTTCACACACTGTTGCTGGTATTTTGGCCCATTCCTCCATGCAGATCTCCTCTAGAGCAGTGATGTTTTGGGGCTGTCGCTGGGCAACATGGACTTTCAACTCCCTCCAAAGATTTTCTATGGGGTTGAGATCTGGAGACTGGCTAGGCCACTCCAGGACCTTGAAATGCTTCTTACGAAGCCACTCCTTCGTTGCCCG
This sequence comes from Coregonus clupeaformis, assembly GCF_020615455.1. Taxonomy (NCBI): domain Eukaryota; kingdom Metazoa; phylum Chordata; class Actinopteri; order Salmoniformes; family Salmonidae; genus Coregonus; species Coregonus clupeaformis. The sequence continues at coordinate 7,908,789 of NC_059211.1, forward strand.
GGCGGTGTGTTTGGGATCATTGTCATGCTGAAAGACCCAGCCACGTTTCATCTTCAATGCCCTTGCTGATGGAAGGAGGTTTTCACTCAAAATCTCACGATACATGGCCCCATTCATTCTTTCCTTTACACGGATCAGTCGTCCTGGTCCCTTTGCAGAAAAACAGCCCCAAAGCATGATGTTTCCACCCCCATGCTTCACAGTAGGTATGGTGTTCTTTGGATGCAACTCAGCATTCTTTGTCCTCCAAACACGACAAGTTGAGTTTTTACCAAAAAGTTCTATTTTGGTTTCATCTGACCATATGACATTCTCCCAATCCTCTTCTGGATCATCCAAATGCACTCTAGCAAACTTCAGACGGGCCTGGACATGTACTGGCTTAAGCAGGGGGACACGTCTGGCACTGCAGGATTTGAGTCCCTGGCGGCGTAGTGTGTTACTGATGGTAGGCTTTGTTACTTTGGTCCCAGCTCTCTGCAGGTCATTCACTAGGTCCCCCCGTGTGGTTCTGGGATTTTGCTCACCGTTCTTGTGATCATTTTGACCCCACGGGGTGAGATCTTGCGTGGAGCCCCAGATCGAGGGAGATTATCAGTGGTCTTGTATGTCTTCCATTTCCTAATAATTGCTCCCACAGTTGATTTCTTCAAACCAAGCTGCTTACATATTGCAGATTCAGTCTTCCCAGCCTGGTGCAGGTCTACAATTTTGTTTCTGGTGTCCTTTGACAGCTCTTTGGTCTTGGCCATAGTGGAGTTTGGAGTGTGACTGTTTGAGGTTGTGGACAGATGTCTTTTATACTGATAACAAGTTCAAACAGGTGCCATTAATACAGGTAACGAGTGGAGGACAGAGGAGCCTCTTAAAGAAGAAGTTACAGGTCTGTGAGAGCCAGAAATCTTGCTTGTTTGTAAGTGACCAAATACTTATTTTCCACCATAATTTGCAAATATATTCATAAAAAATCCTACAATGTGATTTTCTGGAAAAAAATCTATTTTTGTCTGTCATAGTTGACGTGTACCTATGATGAAAATTACAGGCCTCTCTCATCTTTTTAAGTGGGAGAACTTGCACAATTGGTGGCTGACTAAATACTTTTTTTCCCCACTGTACATACAGCTTTATACCCCTTGACACACAAAGGCACTTTGCTCCGCCCACCTTTAGGAGGCTTTCTTAAACAGTTTCCTCAGTCTCCTTCACCCTGGAATGTTTAGTCCCGCCCCCCTCTGTAGGTGGGTTGACACAACATTATAACTCTAACACCGTTTACACATTTATACTGTATTTGGGGTGAAATCCTTTAGTCATTATTCTTAAAATACAAATTAATCTATCAATCCACCCCTTTGACTAAATGTTTTCACACTCAGGATAAATGTATTTACAAACATGATTAATCTCTGAGATTAGTTCTATTTATCTACTTCCAATCATAGGTCTTCTTTTTAGGATTTTCCCTATGACCTTCATACGTCAGAACCAATAAACGTTTCATCAGGGTCAAAGCCCTCATTATCCCCCAAGCCTGGAGGATCGTATTTCCCACTCTCCTGGTCAGAGTCCGGAGTCGGTCCATCTCTTATCATTTGGTGAGATACTGCATTCACCAACGCCTTGCTCACCAATCCTCGGACACAGGGAACAAAACAAGAACCACATAATACAAGAATACCCATACAAACGCTGACTGCCCCTAAGATGGTGGCTGCTATGGTTTTCCATTTAACAAACATGGTATCAAACCACCCTGTCCAAGATGTACTAACTCCTGAGTTCTGGTGACCGTCCCCTCCGTTGCGGTGTTGTTAGGGATAAATGTGCAACAATGGCCCCCCACCATTTTACAGACTCCGCCCCTTTCTGCCAGCAACATATCCAGAGCCAACCGATTTTCCCAAGTCATAAGTGAGGTGGCGGATAATTGTTCGGAGATCCCCTTTACTGCATCTCTAGTCTGGTTAATAAATCGTTGTTGGTTGTAATAGATATAATTAATCCAATCCACATTTTTGTTTATTGTCACCCACCAGAAAAATGTTGTCGTAAAACCCTCCCATATTTGATTCATAGCTTTGTATTCGTCTGGAACACCCCTGGGGATGCCTATACCATCTATCCAAATTGGGCTATTTCCTTCCTGACCTAAATTTCTTTTCCTCCTGATTATTCTTCCTGTCACTGGTCTTTGATGACTAATTCTTACAGGTTGGACCAACAATACTGGTGCACAAGTACCCACCAATCCTTTTGGTAATGTCTGTCGAATGCTCCCTTTGTTAGTACATGCCCACCACACATCAGTCAGAGGGATGGTAAGGTTAATAATTTTTCCCCTCCCTTCCTTATCTAAATCAGTCACATTAATTCTCTCCTTACAGCCATCAAAATCACCCAAGTTACGGGTGCCATTTCTATGTCTGTAACACTGGTATTCACCAGGAGTTAAAGTGAATCTAGGTGGGCTGGCCGAGTAAGTCAACTTTGCCAGCCCAATCCCTGTGCAATTGGGCTCTTTTTGATTGGACCCCAGGTCTAATACACAGGGAAACATTGCCTTTGGCATTGGGGCGGTCAACATTGTCGGTCGCCCAATGGAGCATGCATAACAATTGGTCTCCCCCAAGGCCCTAGCGGTGTACTTCATCCACTTTAACCAGAGATTTTCATCAGGGACTCCCTCTACTTCCCCTTGATTCCATTCTTAGAGGAGAAAATCTTTCATAGTGGACGGGTTAGTCGAATTGACTCCGTCATCCCTTGACTGATCTACTCGGTCTATTGCTATTAATGGATTAATGACAGTACCTGTGCCCTCCATATCTTTCGACTCCATCAAATGTAATCTTAGACAAGTATCCCATCCGCATTCGTCCGCGCAAGCCCAGTAAGTTATTTTCATGTCCTCTTTAGTGACCTTTACGATTGTTACTACCATCTCCGTGGGGATGTCGTTATACCCCCCGTCTCATATCTCCGTCCCCCAGTATGTCTAAATACCTGTGCCCAGGAACAATCCGCAGAGGGAGCTGAACATAAATACAATGGGATTTTATAATCCCACGTTGCTTGCTTATCCGCCCTGATAAGATCCCTAATCCTAATTTTGAATCTTACTCCCCACCCTTCTCTGACTCCTATTTTGTAGATCACTCGTCCTTGACGGTCAGTATGTCGGGTCGCTTCCCTTTTATTTCTTAATAATGGTAAGGCCATAGCGTAATTGGTGCGGGTGGTGGTGGATCTTGACATACCAAGACTATTGCCGAGACTATGATGCAGCTCAGGGTCACCCATATTCCCAAAAACCGCCAACCCTCTCCTGCCCTTAGTCCTTCTGCTTGGTACCACCCCATACTCACACCCTAAGAACACACTACAGTGATGATAGGTCGGGGTAGGAGATCTTCGTTATCAGAGGTGATCCCCGGACCCTATTGGTCCAGTTCTTCTCTCTAACTCTGTGTGTGTTCAGTGGTGCTTGTATGTGGTCTTACCTTCTTGCAGTGGGTAACATGGACCTAGGTTGCTCTTTCTGCTATTCTAATGGCAAAGGCGGTGACCAACAAAACCTGATAGGGGCCTTCCCAACGGGGCTGCTTCCAGTCTTTCTTCTTTAGGGATTGTATCCACACCCTGTCACCTGGTTGGATAGAGTGGGTTACCCTCTCCTTTAGTTCTCCTGTGGGGCACAAAATCTTTGACATACGTGTTTGGTTAATGAACAGTCTTCTCATATGTCCTGCCAACGTCCCTTCTACTTCTATATCTGCCTGCTCTAGTCTGCCTAACTCGGGCATTCTATATGGTCTCCCAAACACTTTTTCAAAGGGGGATAACCCATCTTTATCCGGTGTTACCCTAATCGTCATTAATACTATTGGTAGACATTGTACCCAATTTCTTCCTGTACTCATGTGCGTTTTTCTCAGACGTGATTTAATCGTTGAATTAGTGCATTCAATCAAACCCGCTGATTCCAGATGATATGAACAATGTTTCTTCATATTAATATGTAACTTCTGTCCAATATTATCTATCACCTGGTTGGCGAAGTGAGACCCATTGTCGGAATAGATAGTTTCTGGCAATCCGAATCTAGGGATTATTTCCTGACATAAAGCTTTGGCTACTGTTAATGCATCAGCGGAGGAGGTTGGAAAGACTTCTACCCATTTGGTATACTTGTCTATTACAGTCAAACACCATTATTTCCCTTCACTTCTTGTAAGTTCTATAAAATCAATTTCCAACTGTTGGAATGGATATCTGGCCTGGGGAAATTCCCCTTTTGGTGCTCTCTGCTTTCCTTGATGATTACTTTGTGCACATATAACACACCTAGAACAAAAAAAGTTTAAGTAATTTGTTATCCCGTACGCTACAAAGTGCTTTCTAATTATTTCCACCATCCCCCCGGTTGATACGTGGCTTTGCCCATGTATCAAAATTGCTGCATATCTAAACAGAGATTTTGGTAATATAGGTAAATTACCCTGATGCCAAATTTCCCCCTTCTTGACTGCTCCCATTTTCTCCCATCTAGTCACTTCCTTCATTGGTGCTCTCAACTGGCTCTCCATCAGTAATGCATTATCAATGTCCACCTCTTCTTTCAGATTTAAGTATGTGGGTGCTCGTGGTTTGAGACCTGCCTTTTTCGCTTCCTCGTCTGCCTTTCTGTTGCTGTTGCTTATGCCATCTACACCTTTTAGCATGAGCATCACATTTACAGATAGCTAACTTCTCTGGTAGGAGTACAGCATCTAAAAGATTCAAAATTAACTGGGCATGTGTAAGGGTTTTGCCAGAAGTGGTTACCATTCCCCTGTTTCTCCATTGTGCAGCAAATATGTGTACTGTATTAAATGCATAGGCACTATCGGTGTAAATAGTAATCTTTTTCCCTTTACCCAAATGACATGCCCGAGTGAGAGCCACTATCTCGGCGTGTTGTGCAGAATAATTTATAGGTAATGATTCAGCTTCCAAGACGTCGGTCTCTGTTACAACTGCATATCCTGTAGCATTCGTACCATCAGGATTTTTTCTAGATGAACCATCAACAAACATAGTCACTTCCCCATCTACTAAGGCTAGTTCTTTCAAGTCAGGTCTTGGCAACACAAGTTTCTCAGTTTCAGTTATACAATCATATGGGCTGCCATCTATTGCAATAGGAACCAGAGTAGAGGGGTTCAGTGTTGTACACCGTTCAATGGTCAAATTAGGCATATTTAACAGGATTATCATACAAGATAAATGTCTAGCGGGTGACATATAGGCCATCTTATGCTCCATCAACAGTATGGATACTGCATGCGGAACCTTTAGGGTTACAGTGGGGGGAAAAAGTATTTAGTCAGCCACCAATTGTGCAAGTTCTCCCACTTAAAAAGATGAGAGAGGCCTGTAATTTTCATCATAGGTACACGTCAACTATGACAGACAAAGTGAGAAAATAAATTCCAGAAAATCACATTGTAGGATTTTTAATGAATTTATTTGCAAATTATGGTGGAAAATAAGTATGTGGTCACCTACAAACAAGCAAGATTTCTGGCTCTCACAGACCTGTAACTTCTTCTTTAAGAGGCTCCTCTGTCCTCCACTGCGTTACCTGTATTAATGGCACCTGTTTGAACTTGTTATCAGTATAAAAGACACCTGTCCACAACCTCAAACAGTCACACTCCAAACTCCACTATGGCCAAGACCAAAGAGCTGTCAAAGGACACCAGAAACAAAATTGTAGACCTGCACCAGGCTGGGAAGACTGAATCTGCAATATGTAAGCAGCTTGGTTTGAAGAAATCAACTGTGGGAGCAATTATTAGGAAATGGAAGACATACAAGACCACTGATAATCTCCCTCGATCTGGGGCTCCACGCAAGATCTCACCCTGTGGGGTCAAAATGATCACAAGAACGGTGAGCAAAAATCCCAGAACCACACGGGGGGACCTAGTGAATGACCTGCAGAGAGCTGGGACCAAAGTAACAAAGCCTACCATCAGTAACAGACTACGCCGCCAGGGACTCAAATCCTGCAGTGCCAGACGTGTCCCCCTGCTTAAGCCAGTACATGTCCAGGCCCGTCTGAAGATTGCTAGAGTGCATTTGGATGATCCAGAAGAGGATTGGAAGAATGTCGTATGGTCAGATGAAACCAAAATAGAACTTTTTGTAAAAACTCAACTCGTCGTGTTTGGAGGACAAAGAATACTGAGTTGCATCCAAAGAACACCATACCTACTGTGAAGCATGGGGGTGGAAACATCATGCTTTGGGGCTGTTTTTCTGCAAAGGGACCAGGACGACTGATCCGTGTAAAGGAAAGAATGAATGGGGCCATATATCGTGAGATTTTGAGTGAAAACCTCCTTCCATCAGCAAGGGCATTGAAGATGAAACGTGGCTGGGTCTTTCAGCATGACAATGATCCCAAACACATCGCCCAGGCAACGAAGGAGTGGCTTCGTAAGAAGCATTTCAAGGTCCTGGAGTGGCCTAGCCAGTCTCCAGATCTCAACCCCATAGAAAATCTTTGGAGGGAGTTGAAAGTCCGTGTTGCCCAGCGACAGCCCCAAAACATCACTGCTCTAGAGGAGATCTGCATGGAGGAATGGGCCAAAATACCAGCAACAGTGTGTGAAAACCTTGTGAAGACTTACAGAAAACGTTTGACCTGTGTCATTGCCAACAAAGGGTATACAACAAAGTATTGAGAAACTTTTGTTATTGACCAAATACTTATTTTCCACCATAATTTGCAAATAAATTCATTAAAAATCCTACAATGTGATTTTCTGGATTTTTTTTCTCATTTTGTCTGTCATAGTTGACGTGTACCTATGATGAAAATTACAGGCCTCTCTCATCTTTTTAAGTGGGAGAACTTGCACAATTGGTGGCTGACTAAATACTTTTTTTCCCCACTGTACCTTATGGAAAGAGTCAGTCCACATGGGCTATTCCTAAACTCAGGTCAACATACATGTTTCCTATAGCTAAAACAGATAACTTTGAGGTCAGACGGTAGCGCGAGGTATGCAGGGCATTGTGGTTACAAAGGTTTGGTAGAGCTTTAGAAACGGCAGAAAGAAGGTTTAGAGGTCATACAGGAAAAATAAACATTGAAAAAATAAGATATACTAGAGAGTGTGTGGGAAATGAATATAAAATTATATTTACAATAATCAAACAAAACCAAAATGTCGATTTAAACAATAGATTAGCAAATAAAATTATAGCATTTTTCGTTGAAGCAGGGGAATGATAATAATCGAGGGAGATAGAGAGGGAAATTGGACTCCTGCAAAATCGCACCCTAATTCCCAGAATAAACCTAGAAAGGAGAAGCCGGGTAATCTATTAAGGGGACAATGACATACAACACCGATAGGCAGGGAGGAGGTTAAATACATGATCAATGCACCACAATTGCAAATTTCGGATAGCCCATTAGAAATACCACAGTTAAGTTTATGTGTATCTGGTAAAATAATCAATTTCTAATAGATACAGGGGCAACTATTTCATGTTTAAGGCAACAAGATTGAAGGTGTCCTTTAAGTAATCAGAAAGGCCAGTCTATCGGAATTAGTGGAATTTCGCAAATTGATCCTATATATCTCCCATTAAAAATTGATTTGGAGGACATTCATTTTCAACATTCATTTATAGTAAGCGCTACACCTACTATGGCGTTGTGGGGATCTATTTTCTCATAACTGGATCTGGATGTGATGAATAGCTTAGAAGGAATGCATTGGTGATTAAACATAGAAGGTTTGTACTGTACTGATATAAATTGTTTCACATAACAAGCTGTGATTCATGTGAGGAACGTTAGGAGGTAGGATGAGATAAGAACTTGTGTCTCAAAATACTAGACTACACTGCTTCTTTGTGATCTGTGAACCGTCCTTGAACGTAGGTACATAGAGTACAGTGGAACGGTGTCTATGGGTGCTGACTCTACAGGTTGTTGTGATAACAACTTATGCCTGGCAACAGTGTGCAACAGTGGAGGGCCAAGGGGCTGGGACCAGCCTGAGCGCCAGCGATAGGTTGGGCAAGTCTAAACCACGCCTAACCTCTACCCTGATAGGCCCAGCAGAGAGCGGGAACTAAAACTGTCAGGGTATTTACGGAAGGATTTGTAATGAGGAAGTCAGTTCTCTGTCTGCCCTGCGTGGTATTTCAGTGAGCCCGTATACGAACCATCATACTTATCATACATACATTTTGCATATAATACATTTAGCTTGGATTGAATATCTCTTGATTATGTTTTCTCTTATTCCAATACCAGATCTGAGTTACGCAATTTCTAACAATTGGTGACCCCGACGTGATCTGGTAGCGGAACTTCGCTGGAATTCATCCAGCCCATTGGACATCGCTGTCGTTGAACGGTGTGTTTCACAAAGTGCCCGGGCTTCTAAAAACAGGTAAGCATTTTTACATTTACACTTACGTCATTTAGCAGACGCTCTTATCCAGCGCGACTTACATTATTTATTTATTTTTATACCCCCGTGGGAATCGAACCCACAACCCTGGCGTTGCAAACGCCATGCTCTGCCAACTGAGCTACATCCCTGCCGGCCATTCCCTCCCCTACCCTAGACGACGCTGGGCCAATTGTGCGACGCCCCATTGGTCTCCCGGTCACGGCCGGCTACGACAGAGCCTGGATACGAACCAGGATCTCTAGTGGCACAGCTAGCACTGCGATGCAGTGCCTTAGACCACTGCACCACTCAGGAGACACCTATTGTTATGTAACTAAAGTTCTGCACATTGGCTTTATCCAAATTATTTTGTGAAGCACCTGTTTGATGTAAGTGAACTCTATTACGCTATAAATAACGATTATAGAATAGTAATTCAATTTTATAGAATACCATGCAAATGTTTGATAATTCTGATGGTTAAACCCAAGGGATATAGAAGCGGCTGTGTGCCCATAGAGGAGGCTGTGTACCCAATAGAAGCGGCTGTGTGCCCATAGAAGAGGCTGTGTGCCCAATAGAAGCGGCTGTGTGCCCATAGAAGAGGCTGTGTGCCCAATAGAAGTGGCTGTGTGCCCATAGAGGAGGCTGTGTGCCCAATAGAAGCGGCTGTGTGCCCAATAGATGCGGCTGTGTGCCCAATAGATGCGGCTGTGTGCCCATAGAAGTGGCTGTGTGCCCAATAGAAGCGGCTGTGTGCCCATAGAGGAGGCTGTGTGCCCAATAGAAGTGGCTGTGTGCCCATAGAAGAGGCTGTGTGCCCAAATAGAAGAGGCTGTGTGCCCAATAGAAGTGGCTGTGTGCCCATAGAGGAGGCTGTGTGCCCAATAGAAGCGTCTGTGTGCCCATAGAAGAGGCTGTGTGCCCAATAGAAGCGGCTGTGTGCCCATAGAAGAGGCTGTGTGCCCAATAGAAGCGGCTGTGTGCCCATAGAGGAGGCTGTGTGCCCAATAGAAGTGGCTGTGTGCCCATAGAAGAGGCTGTGTGCCCAAATAGAGGAGGCTGTGTGCCCAAATAGAGGAGGCTGTGTGCCCATAGAAGAGGCTGTGTGCCCAAATAGATTGTGTGTCGAGTGTAAGTGTGTCATTTATGACTGTGTGACATATTTGACTGTGTGATAGGATTATGACTGTGTATTGTGAGTGAGTGCGATAACTGTGTACTATTTTTGCTGTGTGATAACTGTATACTACGTTTAACTGTGTAATAACTGTGTACCATTTTTGGCTGTGAATACAAACAATATTTTAAAACAGTAAATAATAGAATTACAATTAGGAAATAAAGTTTAAATTGTGCAAACGTTAACAAAAGACACCCATAGGAGGTACTTTAAATAGATAGGCAGTGCAACGCTATGGCACATATCAGTTCAGACTAGATATGACTAGGTTCAAAGGAGACACTTAAAATTCTTTAAGACAGGGGTGATGCTATTGATACGTTTCAGCAAAGGCTAGGTACGGCTAAGATCAGAGTGTTGTAGTGTGCATGAGAGTGTGAATGATAAACCTGTATACCTTGATAGAAAACTAATTGGGAATTAAAGACGTCTGTGGCTGTCCAAACTGTATAATTTGTGAATAACTGTTGGGTTTGTGGTTGCTTAAACCGTATAACCCGTTAATAACAATTGGGAACATAAAGCTAAAGTGATGAATGGCTAGTGTGACTGAACTGAAACGTTTGAGCTGATATGATTGAACTGTGGCGTTTGATGTTTGACATAGCATAATACTGGTTTTGAATAGTTGTGTTGAAGCAATTTGGTTTATTATTTGATTTAATGTTTGATGTTTGACATAGCATAATACTGGTTTTAGGTGCTTGGGTTGAGGCTTTTTGGTTAATTATTTGATTTAACGTTTGATGTTTGACCCTGCAAAATACTGGTTAAACAATTAGACTGAAATAATTCGGTTTATCGTTGAAATATAAATATGCACCAACTTTAACTAATTAGGTGGGAATAATTTGATTTAAATAAATAGACTAAAGTACTTTAAATAACGGCAGAATATTGGAAACGCTAAAACGAAAAACAGACAAAGCCTGTTCCCACTGGACACAGAAGGGAGAGCCGCGAGGGGAGGGGCTGGAGACAGCGAGAATGTGGCTTTTGAAGAGTCAGGAGAGAAAAGGGGGGTGATTTGTGTCGATTGGTAGTTGGCTGGGAACACCACGGGGCGATTGTTTGAGAGGTGCCTGTGGGTTTCTGACGATATATATGTATGAACTTGCTCACCTGAACGTAGACGTACATCATGGGTGAGAAAGTAGAGAATATTTACATTTGCATTTTTGGTAATTTGGCAGACGCTCTTGTCCAGGGCGACTTGCAGGAGCAATTGGGGTTGGGTGACTTGCTCGAGGGCACATCGGCAGATTTTTCGCCTGGTTGGCTCGGGGATTGGAACCGGCGACCTCTCGGTTGTTGGCGCGGCCCTATTGGTCACTAAGCTGCCTGCCGCCCCATATGAGTTTAAGGTTGTGCCGTTGTTTGATCATGTGATAAGGTTTAATGGGTAATCGGACCATAACTAATGTGGTTATGGAAGTAATGTATAAATAGTGGAGAGCCAATAGGGGGCTCCATTGAGCTATTATGGTTTATTTGGCATTTCAATGGCATAAGGTGAAATCTGTATGTATGAGGGGAATTCGATTATGTATTATTATAGTATTATGGACACTCCGTAATAAATAAACTGAACCAAACAAGATGTTACTACAGCAATAGAGGATGGTTAATGTTGTTACGTTAGTTTTTAAACCCGATGATAGAGGTAAATGCAGAACGCTGTTAGAGAGTGTGATTTATTTTTGCTACTAGGGTGTTTGAGATGAGATGGCTGGCTAGACGGAGAGTGATGACGTGACTGGTTGTGCGACATGGAAGTATTTACTTTGAAAGCATCGCGGAATGTGTGGGGTGACTGGCGATGAATGTAGAAGTTTCCTGGTTCGAACACAGGTAGGGACAGTGGGTAAAGCTTTCGCATTGGGGCTATAGACCTAGATTACTACGTGGATTGAGAGATGTGGAAGGTTGAATTAGATGGCTTGAGTGGAAGTGTTCTAGAAGGGTCTGAGGATGTGTTGCAGGGTCCCCGCGCCTCCCCCCGTTGTGTAGGAAGGAGCAAGGGGGGTAAGGGGTGAGAGACAGTACATAGTTAAAAAATGATAGGGATGTGAATTAAATGTGTGCTGGTAAATTATAGCCAGTGTTGTTTTATTAATTAGGGCCTAATCAGAGAGAACTTGAACTTTTGAAAGAAATTGAATAGCGAACTGAAATAATAAGATAGAGACAGTCAAGCGAGTTGGGTTGAGCTGTGGGATTTCAAGTGGAGGTCTGAATGCTTGACTGGAAGGCAGTGCTTTGATAAATTATAATTGTTATTACTTTATTCGATGGGTTGCTTGACGCCAGTGGTGTATACAAATAGTTGGTAAATTTTAGAACAATAATTTATTTTCGTTACAGGGAACAGGGGATGCAAGTGGCATTGGCTGTTGTGCTGGGGGAATAGCGCCAGCCTGTGGTCGGTTCTGGATTTGTTACATAAACAAACATATTTTAAACTAAAGTGATGGAATAGGCTACAATTATAACATTATCAGAAAAAGGGCACAATATAATGTGTAATAGTTATTACAATTATTATTAATAGTTATTACAGTTATTATCATTGATTCAGTAATGATAGAAGGATAGTAGAGGAAAGGCAAGGGATTAAATCACATTTAGGGAAAGAAGTAGAGTATGAAATATTAGGGAGAAAATACCATTAACTGAGGGAACATTTGATGTAACCGTGATTGTATTGGCTAAAAACTGAAATATGACATTTACAGGGGGGACAGGAACAATAGAAGGGGAGACAGATTTTCCTAGGGGGTTGAACAAATAATTGATAATGGATCATTTGAGATGAGATCACATGTAGCAGATTTAGGGTAATCAATTAAATAATCATTGTATACTCGAGGAATTTTGAGTGGTTTTATGGATTAGTTATGAGGAATTAGATTGATACAAACAATTATTGATGGGTTAGGACTGGGGATATCTATATCATGTTTTGTGTGTACTACCATCTTTAGATTATAACCAGGAGAAAGACATTAGCTCATCTCATTGGAATGTTGTCCAGGGCTAGGGGGAGCAGTAGTGAAGTTAGGCAGTATTTAGGTCATAAAAGTGAGCTACCAAATCAAGTGAGGCCTGGCTATTTGTGGTTGTTGTTTTTCAAATTGGGTTTTTCAAACAAAAAACAACACACCTAGTATGATGTTTATAACGCCTTGTTGTTTCAATTTTGTTTTTTTTTCAGCAGGTCAAGGGTGATAGGTCTTAGAGGAGCACGCACAGTGAATTTTATGGAGTTTTTTAGGTTTTGGCTGAGTTTGGGGTATATATGATTTCTTATGAGAATGAATGTCATGAGGAATTAATGAACACTTGGGATAACTAACATTTATGAAATATTTAGAATAATGGTAATGTTTGGTATACTATGGGATGGAACAGTTCGTTGAATAATTTCAATTGCCTCTGAACTCTGTTTTAACTTTCTGGTGTTAATTAATCATCCACACTAGTAAATTCTAAAGGCATGAGAGGAGGACTTTAAGATAGTTTATTTTACTAAGTTGAGGGTAATTTATAATACTGTGAAAAGTGTGAAGAAGATTATAATTTGGTAATAATATATATGATTTGAACCATAAAATAACAGAAGAGAGAGTGGAGGGATGGCAATTGGATGATGAATTACCAATATTATCTAAGTGATTGTTTAGGTAGGTGGTAATATTGACACATGGGCAAATCATGTGTCAAAAGGGGGATGGTAGGATTAAATATATACGAAGGAGAGGACAAAATACTTAAAAAAACAAAACAAAAAAACAAGAATAGAAATTGAGAGCTGAACATGTATGTGTGAAGATAGTTTATTAACCACACCCGTTGGGAAGGGCCCTACCAAGTCCTATTAGATCCACCTGGGTGCATGTCACACACTGCAAAAAGGTAAACCCAGCTACACCTGACGAACAAACACAGAGTTAGGAGAAAGAACCGATCACCACTAGGGCTCGGGGGTTGGCTCCTTAACGAAGATTCCCTTACCCTGTCTGATCATCCCTGTGTGAGTTCGATAGAAGGTAAAGCAATGGGTTGGCCTCTGGCGTCTGACATGTTCTCAGGGCGAGGATGGGGATTCACAGGTCTCCCGACGGTAGGTAGCTGTCTGATTGTGGGGGCCATATTCCTAACACACTCAAACCCTCCTGATCAGCCAGAAGTAGTAGTTAACCTAACACAAGTTGATAAAATAATACCTGAGCACAGTCTACGAAGGCATTGGAGACAGCTAGACGTAGGGAAAGGGGAAGTACTAGGGACCATAGGGAAGGACATCACCTTTTGAGGTCTTAGCGGACCAGTTGGGGACTACTGGCTGGTAGTATCGTAAAGGATGGGAGATATATATGTATGTCACCATGTACATCCTGGGACTATGTAGTTGCTCATACCGAGCGGGGGGATGATATGTCAATCTCCATACACAGTTTAAGGACAGGTGTAGTATTGTGAAAGTAGGGAATTACCAGAAATGGCAGTGCGACCCATATAAGGGTAGGTACTGTCTGAAAGTCTGAATTACGCTAAAACAGGTTACAGACCTGACAAGTGAGATATCCTCTTCAACTGGGGCACCCTATAGAGTAAACCTCTCTGAGGGAGGTAGTGAGACCGGGCTGTGGTGAAGATAGTGCAAACTATAGACCTGAAGGAAGTAGTACAGGTGGAGACGAGGTGTGGAAATCTTAACCTGTGGTTGGAATGGATTCAGTATACGGCAAGAACTACAGTATGTCTAAAGAGGACTGTAATGCCTGTGGGACAGCCAAACCAAGGTTAATAACTACTCCGTTCCCCTTGACAGGCTTTGACTCTCTGTCAGATTTATCCTCCATTATTAAATTGTTCAAGCCACCTGGGAATGTGGTGAAGGAGTCTTGTAGTAACTTGCACTATCTGTATCCCCCGATAACAAAGTTACCCTGACCTAGGTTGCCTCCGTTTGAAGTCTCAGGGGATTCTTATTATTGTTTTTCTAGGACTAGTAAGAAAGGATACAGGGTAGGGCATCTTAGCTTCTGCTCCCACACAGAGAATATCACAACTAAAGAGACCATGACTAATCTCTCCTCTTTGTTGCAGCCAGAGGATTTTAGGTACCAAAACCAGGCCCGTGCTGACATCTGATGGTTGTGTGGTGATAACAGATTGTGAACTCACCTACATACGCAAACAATCAAACGTGTCAGAGACTGGTGAGTTGTCACGTAGAAAGTGGGACCTCCTCCCGGGATCCTTTGATGAAAGGATATATATTGATGGGATAGGAGTACCTCGAGGGGTTCCAGAAGAATTCAAAGCTAGGAATCAGATCGCAGCTGGGTTTGAATCAAGTCTTTTCTGGTGGTCAACAATTAATAAAAACGCAGATTGGATAAAGTATATTTACTATAACCAGCAAAGATTTATAAACCACACTCGTGATGGAATAAAGGGATTGGCTGAGCAGACAACGGCAACTAGCTAAATGGCATGGCAGAATAGAATAGCTTTAGATATGCTTTTGGCTGAGCGGGGCGGAGTTTGTGTTCTGTTTGGATCTATGTGCTGTACTTTCATCCCCAAACAATACAGTACCGGACGGGTCCGTGACCAAAGCGCTTCAGGGACTCACCACGCTGGCGAATGAACTGGCTGAGAACTCTGGTATTGATAGTTCCCTAAACGATTGGTTTGATAACATATTTGGTAAATGGAAAACTATTGTTGTAACTATTCTGGGTGAAGTTATAGCTTCTATGGGTATACTTGTTCTTTGTGGATGTTGTCTTATTCCCTGTGTCTGAGGGTTGGTGAGAAAGGAGATGGAGAAGGCGGTTTCCCAACAGATGGTGAGATACGGCCCAATCCCGGACTCCGACCTAAGGAATGAAGGATATGACCTACCAGGCTTGGTGGAGTGACACCCTAGAGGGTGTCTAAAGGGGGCCAAAATGTACTTCCCTGTTTGTGTTTTATGCTTTATTAATCAAGTTAACCATTGATTATTCCTCCTGATGTGAAGGTAAAGGATTCTTGGGTGGCTGGTAGCCAACTCAGTACATGTTAGGTGTAGGGGAGGAATAGAGGGTTTACATTTTATTATTATTTTTTATTAACATTTTTTTATGTGATTTAATTTTCATATCCTGTTATTCTCAGGGTTGCTTATATTCTGTTCAAACTGTTATTTGGAGTGACACCATAAATGGTGTCAAAAGGGGGAATCCTAAATTTTCCCTTTTCCTAAATTTTCTTTTTAAAATGTTTTGGGTTCACGCCCAGTGGGTGTGAAAAGGGGGATTGTGGGGATCTATTTTCTCATAACTGGATTTGGATGTGATGAATAGCTTAGAAGGAATGCATTGGTGATTAAACATAGAAGGTTTGTACTGTACTGATATCAATTGTTTCACATAACAAGCTGTGATTCATGTGAGGAACGTTAGGAGGTAGGATGAGATAAGAACTTGTGTCTCAAAATACTAGACTACACTGCTTCTTTGTGATCTGTGAACCGTCCTTGAACGTAGGTACATAGAGTACAGTGGAACGGTGTCTATGGGTGCTGACTCTACAGGTTGTTGTGATAACAACTTATGCCTGGCAACAGTGTGCAACAGTGGAGCGCCAAGGGTCTGGGACCAGCCTGAGCGCCAGCGATAGGTTGGGCAAGTCTAAACCACGCCTAACCTCTACCCTGATAGGCCCAGCAGAGAGCGGGAACTAAAACTGTCAGGGTATTTACGGAAGGATTTGTAATGAGGAAGTCAGTTCTCTGTCTGCCCTGCGTGGTATTTCAGTGAGCCCGTATACGAACCATCATACTTATCATACATACATTTTGCATATAATAAATTTAGCTTGGATTGAATATCTCTTGATTATGTTTTCTCTTATTCCAATACCAGATTTGAATTATGCAATTTCTAACAGCGTTCATGGGAAGAGACCTTTTAAGTAAACTCAATGCAACCATTTTTTGTTCACCAGATGGCATCGCGGTATATGGAACCAACAGGCTATTTTATGAACAAAGAGCAGAAAGTAACTTTAATCTGAAAGGGTGCATAATAAATTATGAATGTGTATGATAAGTTGATATAAGTTTGGATAATAAGCTTTGATATAACATTATATCAAAGCTTATTATCCAAACCTATATCAACTTATCATACACATTCATATAATTTATCGGTGTTGTATATATTATGGTTCCGTACATCAATGCCCATCATATAATATCAAGGAGTGGTATGGAGAGTATATGTTTTAATGAGAGGCTTGACTTTGTTGGGGTTTCCTGAAGGTTAGAGAACCGGTGAGGATCCAATGACAGGAATGTCAGTGTCCTTGAAACTAAAGTCTGTTTTTTTTTGGTTCCACTGGGAGTATGTTTGAAAAAGTTGATTTGTGTTGAGTGAGGATCGTAAAATAAAACACGAAAGGATTGTTTGTTGTGAGTACTTAGGAGTTTCGACGTTCTATATGGAGTATGTGACGATGTGAAAATAGGATGCATTTTATGTGTGTAATCTATTAATAGAGAGGTGATACAGTAATAATTTGAATAATATGTACTGTATGTATTAACTTGCTCATCCAAACGTAGACGTACGTCAGAGGTGGGAAATAATAAATAAAGGGTTTTCTGAGTTTGTGCCGGTGATGGATCATTTGATAGAGATAAGGGTTAAGAAATGAACTGCCCATAAGGACTAGAATTTATAAACGTAACTTATAACATAGTACAAAGCCAATTTGGGGGTTTCCATTAAACTAATTATCATTGCGGAGGTAAGGTGATGTAGTGAAGAAATTTCATTTTGTATCGGATGGTGAGAAGATAAGCTGGTATAATTGCGCTATTTGTGGGATTTCTGTCACATTTCAATAGCATTGGGGCAATGGCATAGAGTAAACAAATCTGGGTTTCTGAGTGTATTTCTACTGTTGGTATGTGTTGCTTAGACAGATACTACAAAGTATTTATTTTTGGTGATGTAGAATGGAAGATTTATCAGCGTGCGGGGTTCAAATTGAAGGAATCACTTATTTAAAAGGAATAGCAAGGCGATTTCGAGGTAGTAATTTTTTGGGGGTTGCATAACGGTGTGCTAGATGAAACGATTGACAATGGTGGCGTAATGTCTCTCAATTAATTGGATATTGATAATATGGATATAAATTCAATATGATTGTCAACTACAGCAAGTGTTTGGTTTGTTTCTTGTAGCCTACTTAGAAAGGACAGTTACCCAGATCTGCTGACTTCTAGTAATGGCGGATTGGTATTATCTTCGTTGATAAAGGGGATAATAATAGTATAGGGACGACGCACAGAGAAGCGAGTGTCTTATCTTAATGGGAAGTGAAGCAAGGGGACAAAGAGAATAAAAAGAGTATTCAAAAACACCAGGGATTATGGAGCAGTGTTGGAAGGGAGCAGAGTTTGAAAGATAACATTAACTGAGGAATATAGGAACTTGTAGCTGAGGTCACTACAGAAATATTACTGACAAAATATCGTAACAGATAAACTGAACCAAACATGAAGCAACTGCAGCAATCGATTGTTAAAGTTTTTAACCCTACGATAGAGGTAAAGGCAGAACGCTGTTTGAGAATGGTTAATATTTGTTGGTTGGAGAGTTTCTAGGTGTTGATCTGTGGGTGTAAGCAACTGGGGTTCGCTGAACGTGAGAGAGATGTTGGTGTCATAATGTGTTAAGTTTGGTGTAACCGGATCACTGGTTGCTGTGGAAAAGGAGGATGTCAAAGGGGGGTAATTGTTACCGGTGTGATATGGCTAGCTAGTTAGTGGTGCGGACTAGTAGCATTTCGATAGGTGACATAACTTGCTCCGAGACCTTGAAGGAGTTGTTTGCCTTACTCTGTAAGGTTGCGCCTTTAGTTGAATGACGAGTAATGGTGCTTCGAGGGTGACTGTTGTTAATGTGTGCAGAGGGTCCCTGGTTCAAGACCATGTAGGGAAGGAAGCAAAACTGTTACATTGATGCTGTTGACCTAGATCACTGGTTGAATTGATAAGATTATACGAAAGAGATTGTCCTACCAACCCATGGCGGCATAGGATAACATAGTAATTAAAGTGGCATCCCTGTGAATAGATGTTTTGTTTGTTTTGACTCTAACTTCACAATAATTTGTCACCTGCTAAAGTACCGTTAGAGGGACAGACCGTGGTAGAGGATAATAGAGATTGTAGAGGGTTTTCTGTGTTAAAAGGGAAGTAGGTTAATTGAGAGATGAGAAATGTCGAATTGGATTGTTTGAAAAGGAAAGTAGGTTAATTGGGAGATGAGAAATGTTGCATTGGATTGTTTGAGTAGACTGGTATTAAAATCATTCTTTCTAGTAAGGTCAATGAAAATATGTTATTAGGTATTAGTGGTTTGTGGATATAATTTACTAATGCCATGATTTAGTAAACGGGTGAAAGAGAGTAGTGCTCGTGCTATATCGGGATGTGAAGGATGCAGAAGGTAATGTGGAGCAGATATCTGAATAGTTGAATATAGAACGTTCTTTGACAATTTGTAATTATTAGTATTAAATTCTATAGTTTGTTTAAAAACCAGTGAGTTATGCAGACAGTTAATTAATTCTAAAACGATAATCTGTTTCTGGTATGGTGAACAATGGAAGTAGTTTTTACTATTTAGCTGATGGAGAAGTGAACATTTTTTGTAAGTTCTGAATTTATTAAATAATAGGTTTTTATTTTAAAACAATGCAACGATCGTTTACGAACGAGAAGGACCAAGGCGCAGCGTGATAAGCATACATGTTTATTTAACGAATAAACACCACGACAAAACAACAAACGAAACGTGAAGTCCAAGGTAGCATACACACAACATACCTTACACGGAACAAGATCCCACAACTAACAGGTGCCAAAAGGATTGGTCCCCAATCAGAGACAACGAGCGACAGCTGCCTCTGATTGGGAACCACACAGGCCAACATAGATCTAGACATACTAGAATCTAACAGACAATCAACATAGCCAAACACAACACAGAAAATACACACCTTGACTCAACAAATACAAGTCCCTTGAGTCAGGGCGTGACAGTACCCCACCCCAAAGGTGCGGACTCCGACCGCGCCACATAAACCTAACAGGGTAGGGGCCGGGTGGGCATTCCGCCTCAGAGGCGAATCCGGCTCCGGGCGTGACCACCACTTACTCTCCCCCTCCCTGTTGCGCCCCTGGTCTGGTCTGGACCTCGGCGCGCTGCTTCCCCTCTCCTTCCTCCCACGACGTATCAAGCCCTGTCTGGACCCTGGTGTGGGAGACCCCGAACCTGGAGAGGGGCTGACGTCTGGGTCTAGACTGGAACCGCTGACTGGAGCTGGACCCGACGACGGTGGATCGAACTGCTCTGGCTCCGGAGTGGAGCCGCTGACCGGAGCTGGATCAGGCACCGGTGGAGTGGACTGCTCTGGCTCCGGAGTGGAGCGGCTGACCAGAGCTGGACTGGACCCCGGTGGAGCAGATTGCTCTGGCTCCAGAGTGGATCCGCTGACCGGAGTAGGACTGGACCCCGGTGGAGTGGATTGCTCTGGCTCCGGAGTGGAGCAGCTGACCGGTGCCGGACCAGGCACCGGTGGAACAGGCACGGGCCGTGCCGGACTGGACACACGCACCACTGGCTTGGAGCGGGGAGCAGGAACGGGCCGGACCGGGCTGGCGACGCGCACCACTGGCTTAGTGCGGGAAGCAGGAATGGGTCGGGCCGTACTGGGAACACGCACCACTGGCTTAGTGCGGGGAGCAGGAACGGGCCGGACCGTACTGGGAACACACACCACTGGCTTAGTGCGGGGAGCAGGAACGGGTCGGGCCGTACTGGGAACACACACCACTGGCCTTGTGCGGGAAGCAGGAATGGGTCGGGCCGTACTGGGAACACGCACCACTGGCTTAGTGCGAGGATCAGGAACGGGCCGGACCGGACTGGCGACACGCACCACTTGCTTGGTCCTTCTACTGCCTAACCAGCTCCTCTCGCCGTGCCTCTACACTCTCCTTCTCCCTTATAGCCTCCTGTAGCTCCTCCCTCTGACCAAATAACTCCTGCTCCCTCTGAACCAATAGCCCCCGTAACCTGGTGGCCTCCTCTCCTAACCTGCAGAATCGCCCTGTCGCTGCCTCCTGCTGCCTCGTCGTCCACACCGTGTGCCCCCAATTTTTTTTTTCTTGGGGTTGCCTCTCGGGTCTCCGTCATCGGCACTGTTGGCGCCGTTTCTCCTCTCCTACCTGGGCATCCTCATTCATCGCCCTCCGGTAACGGACGGCCTCTTCCTCCGTAATACTCCCCCAACCGAGGAGGACATCAACTAATGTAACCTCCCGTTGAATTCCCGGCGTTTGCTCCTGAACACGCTGCTTGGTCCTATTTTGTTGGGATCTTCTGTCACGATCGTTTACGAACGAGAAGGACCAAGGCGCAGCGTGATAAGCATACATGTTTATTTAACGAATAAACACCACGACAAAACAACAACCGAAACGTGAAGTCCAAGGTAGCATACACACAACATACCTTACACGGAACAAGATCCCACAACTAACAGGTGCCAAAAGGATTGGTCCCCAATCAGAGACAACGAGCGACAGCTGCCTCTGATTGGGAACCACACAGGCCAACATAGATCTAGACATACTAGAATCTAACAGACAATCAACATAGCCAAACACAACACAGAAAATACACACCCTGACTCAACAAATACAAGTCCCTTGAGTCAGGGCGTGACAGTACATGTTTTGTGTGAAATTAATATTTTTGGATTGCTGATTATAATTGAATGTTAACGAAATGTGTACTTTCTCTTCCAGGAAAATGGGGATTTCCTTATCTCTCAGTGAGATGTTTCAAAAGTCTGTGAGCTAGGTGGAGCAGTTAGTAAAATTTGGCAGTCTTATTTTCCACCATAATTTGCAAATAAATTCATAAAAAATCATACAATGTGATTTTCTGGATTTTTTTTCTCATTTTGTCTGTCATAGTTGACGTGTACCTATGATGAAAATTACAGGCCTCTCTCATCTTTTTAAGTGGGAGAACTTGCACAATTGGTAGCTGACTAAATACTTTTTTCCCCCACTGTATCATGCGGTCTCTTTTATTTATAATCAAATGTAGTCTGTTAAAGCCTTAAGTCAACCCAGTTCCATCACCTTATATTCACTTTATTATCACTTTATTATCATATTATATAATAACTGTGCAATATTGCTACTGATATCACATTTTTAGACATTTTTAAAATTTAGGAAAATTAATAAATTAAATGAAAATCCCAGTATGATGCAAAACACAGCATCATATGCAAAATGCATCATACAGGCTGTATTTCTGTATTTTGAAAGTTATATATCTTGGAAACTTGATTGCTGACATGAAAAACATTTTGGGACTATATCAACAATGGACTAATACCAAAATATATTTTTGGGGTGGAGTTTTCCTTTAAATTGAATTTTGGTTAACTTTTGTGCTATTTAAAATAATAGAAGTATTATGCTCTTTAACAAAAAAAACTGTATTTCTTTCTCACCTTTGCACATACAGTATCATGCTTTCTATCTATACTGAACAAAAATATAAATGCAACATGCAACAATTTCAAAGATTTTACTGAGTGACAGTTCATATAAGGAAATCAGTCATTTGAAATAAATTAATTGGGCCCTAATCTATGGATTTCACATGACTGGGCAGGGAGCCAGGCCCAGCCAATCAGAATACGTTTCCCCCCACAAAAGGGCTTTTTTACAAACAGAAATACTCCTCAGTTTCATCAGCTGTCCGGGTGGCTTGTCTCAGACGATCCCGCAGGCGAAGTAGCTGGATGTGGACTGAAGCTGCCGTGGTTACACATGTTCTGCGGTTCTGAGGCCGGTTGGACTTACTGCCAAATTCTCTAAAACGATGTTGGCGGCTTATGGTAGAGAAATTAACATTCAATTCTCCTGGCAACAGCTCTGGTGGATTTTCCTGCAGTCAGCATGCCAATTTCACACTCCCTTTAAAACTTGAGACATCTGTGACATTGTGTTGTGTGACAAAACTGCACATTTTAGAGTGGCCTTGTATTGTCCCCAGCATAAGGTGCACCTGTGTAATGATCATGCTGTTTAATCAGCTTCTTGATATGCCACACCTGTCAGGTGGATGGATTATCTTGGCAAAGGAGAAATGCTTAGTAACAGGGATGTAAACAAATTTGAGATAACTAAGCTTTTTGTGCATCTGGAAAAAGTTGGGGATGTTTTATTTCAGCTCATGAAAAATGGGACCAACACTTTACATGTTGCGTTTATATTTTCAGTATATTTTTGTCTGCTTATTAGACTGATGAAGGCCTGGTGGCTAAAACACATCCTTCAGACTGCTGCTCAAAAAAATCTAAAGAAATAACTGAATTTGTGATTTGATCACATTTGATTACTTTATTTGCATTTTCATAATGTTCGATTACTTTATTTGCATTATGAACATGTTTGGTTACTCCTGGGCTACAGCACCCAAAGACCTATTAACATATCGTTGTAAGAGTTGTTCCCGCCAAATGTTTCATTTGAAGCCTTGAGGCCACTGCCTTATGCTAACTTCATTAGCATTATTATGAAATTACCAGACTGATTTATGTTTGTCAGTTTTGAATATGAATACACTTATCTTCTCTTTGAAAATAGATGCTGTGACTAATACACATGGCACAAAGCCAATATTCAAATAATGGTAAGAATGAAAAGGTTTTAGATATAATCATTTTAGAATGAATCATTTGGCATGAGGCCAGACTTGGAAACTTTTTACATGAGGTGTTATTATAAATATACGTACTTATATCCCCAGACTGAAGTTTGAATTTGAAACAAAGGGGATTTTTTTTACCAATAATAGATGGGTTCCCTACCTTGATATACAATAATGCAATTTTGTTTAAATTACACCAACGTCTGCTTAGCCTGGTCCCAGATCTGTTTGTGCAATTGACATTGACCATAGGAATTAGCAAGACCGCACACAAATAGATCTGGGACCAGGCTTAAGAGTCTGCTTGCCCCACACACATTTTGTTACGTTACAGCCTTATTCTAAAATGGATTACACATCAATCTACACACAATGCCCCATAATGACAAAGCAAAAACAGGTTATTAGACATTTTTGCAAATTTATTTAAAAAAAAAACAGATACCTTATTTACAAAAGTATTCAGACCCTTTGCTATGATACTCGAAATTGAGCTCAGGTGCATCCTGTTTCTGTAACGATGACGCTGGGAGTCGAGAAGCAGGTGCAGGTGGTGAGTTTAATAAAACAATGAACATGGAACGATACAAAACAGGAGTAGCGTCTGGACATGAAACACATAATCAATACTGCCTGGGGAATGAACCTAAGGGAGTGAAAGATATAGGGAAGGTAATCAGTGAAGTGATGGTGCGCATAATGATGGTGGTCAGAGCCAGTGATTAGTAAACCGGCAACGTCGAGCGCTGGAGAGGGGTAATGGGAGTACACGTGACAGCCCCGAGCGTGGCTCCAGCCGCAGGACGGCGCTAACCAGGGGGACGGCCCGAGGGCGAGGAGCGGGCCGGTCCGGGCAGCGAAGGTGGAAATCATGGATGATGTTGGGATCCAGAATGTCCTGCACTGGAATCCAACACTGCTCCTCTGGACCTTACCCCTCCCAGTCCACCGGGTACTGGAGCCGACCCCCACAACGTCGGAAGTCCAGTAGGGATCTGACGGCATAGGCGGGACTTCCGTCGACGTCCCAAGGGTGGGGAGGGGTGTCGTGGGGGACAGCCTCAGCCAGGGGAACTGGAACCACTGGCCTGAGAAGGGAGACATGAAAAGAAAGGTGAGATACGGTAGTCACTGGGGAGCTGTAATCTATACGTCACCTCGTTGACCCTCCAGAGAACCTTGAACGGCCCCACAAACCAGGGGCTCAGCTTCTTGCAGGGTAGGTGGAGTGGGAGGTTCCTGGTAGAGAGCCAGACACGATCACCAGGCTGGAACACGGGAGTCTCACTGCGGTGGCAGTCTGCCTGCTCCTTCTGACGGTGGATGGCGCGCTGGAGTCTCACGTGGGCATCGCTCCACACTTCTCCTGCGTGCCTAAACCACTAATCCACTGCAGGAGCTTCGGTCTGGCCTGGGGTCCAGGAGCTTCGGTCGCCCATGGAAGGAATCGGGCCCACTCCCCCTGCCTGTCCTGGCAGTGACTCCTCAGGAACCTCACCAGCTCCTGGTTCATCCTCTCCACCCGACCATTGGACTGAGGCCTGTACCAGGAAGTGAGGCTGACAGTGACCCTGAGCTTCTCCATGAAGGATTTTCATACCCGTGATGTGAATTGGGGGCCACGCTAAGAGACGATGTCCTCCGGAAGGTCATAATGCCGTAAGACCTGCTGGAACAGTGCCTCAGCGACCTGGAGAGCAGTAGGGAGACCAGAGAGAGGGATGAAATGGCAGGATTTGGAGAACCTATCCACAACCACCAAAATGGTGGTGAAACCGTCAGAGGGGAGATCAGTGACAAAATCAATGGATAGATGAGACCAGGGACGCTGAGGCACGGGAAGGGGAAGGAGTTTCCCTGCTGGAGCGTGCCGGGGGGAGATTTAGTTTGAGCACATACGGAACAGGAGTTGACGTAGCGAATAATGTCCTGCGCCAAGGTGGGCCACCAATACTTCTCGGAGATGGATTGAGTAGTACCAGTAATACCTGGATGTCCAGCGACGACAGCTGTGTGCGCCCAGGTCAGCAGCCGATCCCTTATCCACGTGGGAAAGTAGATGCGCTCAGGAGGACAGGTAGTGGGTGCGGGTTCCCTCTCCAGAGCCTGGCGAATGTCCACATCTACGTCCCAGACCACAGGGGCTACGACTCGAGTGGAAGGAATTATGGGTGCATTCAGGACAGGAAAGGGCCCACCTTGCTTGACGCGGGTTCAGCTGCCTCGCTGTCCGTATGTACTCCAGGTTCCGATGGTCGGTGAGGATGACGAATGGGTCCTTGGCGCCCTCCAGGCAGTGTCTCCACTCCTCTAATGCCAACTTCACCGCCAGAAGCTCTCGATCGCCAATGTCATAATTCCTCTCTGCAGGAGACAGTTTCTTAGAGTAATACGCACAAGGATACAATTTTTGTGGATTACCTTGTCGTTGAGACAGGACAGCCCCCACCTCACCTCTGAAGTGTCCACCTCCACCACGAAGGGTAGCGTTGGATCTGGGTGTTTGAGCAATGGGGTGGAGATGAAACGTCCCTTCAGTAGGCAGAAGGCCTCGTCAGCTGCTGGACTCCACACCAACCTACGGGGACCACCCTTGAGGAGAGGCGATGGAGCTAACATTCCTGATGAAACAGCGGTAGAAGTTGGCAAACCCCAGAAACTGTTGTAACCCCTTTATTTTTTTTACATTTTAGTCATTTAGCAGACGCTCTTATCCAGAGCGACTTACAGTTAGTGAGTGCATCAATTTTCATACTGGTCCCCCGTGGGAATCGAACCCACAACCTTGACGTTGCAAACGCCATGCTCTACCAACTGAGCTACACAGGACTTTATAGTGGTTGGGACTGGCCATGACCTGACCGCAGCTACCTTCTTTATGTCCATCATCACTCCTTGCGGGCTGATCTGGTAGCCTAGATAGGAGACAGCTTCCTGATGAAATTGGCACTTCTCTGCCTTGACATATAGTTGGTTGGCCAGGAGGCGTTCCAGGACTACTTGGACTTGAGTAATGTGATCCTCCAAGGTAGCCGAGTAGACCAGGATGTCATCGATATACACGACCACCTGGCGTCCGATCATGTCCCGGAACACCTCGTTGACGAATTCCTGGAACACTGACGGAGCATTGGCTAAACCAAAAGGCATCACCAAATACTCGTAGTGATCAGACATCGTGCTGAAAGCTGTCTTCCACTCATCCCCCTATCAGATGCGGCTGAGATTGTATGCACTCCGCAGGTCCAATGTGGTAAAGAACAGGGCCCCTCGGAGCTGTTCGATGGCTGCCGGCACCAACGGGAGAGGGTAACGGTATTTGGTGGTAATCTTATTCAGTCCTCTGTAATCAATACACGGACGTAATCCTCCATCCTTCTTAGCCACAAAGAAGAAGCCTGCAGACTCAGGAGAGGTGGACGTGCGGATGAAACCTTGTTGGAGCACCTCATGGATGTACTTCTCCATGGTCTTGGTTTCAGCCACCTACAGAGGGTAGATGCGTCTGAGCAGGGGCACAGAGCCTGCAAGCAGGTCGATGTCACAGTCCCAGGGGCGATGAGGAGGGAGACAGGTGGCGCGGGTTTTGGAGAATACCTCCCGCAGGTCCTAGTATACCTCCGGGATGTTGGGTGAAGGGCAACCACAGAACTCTCAACCGATGTGGAACCACAGGGTATGGGAAAGCAGGTCCTCCGGCATTCGGGTTCCCAGTCCGTGATTTTCATCCTCGACCATGAGATGGTGGGGTTATGGCGTTGGAGCCATGGGAGACCAAGGATGATCTTGTGAGCTGGTGAGCTGGTGCACTAGTGATGAAGAAGTGAACGTTCTCCTGATGGATGGACTCCACGGTGAGGGTGAGTGGTGTGGTGATGTGTGTGATGGTCCCGAATCCTAGTGGCAGATTATCAAGGGCTTGAAACTGAGAGGAGAGCGGGTAGGAGGTGATGTTAAGAGAGGAGGCAAGGGTCTGGTCAATAATGTTCCCCGCGGCACCAGAATCCACTAGCGCTGTAGAAACAGTACCTGAGGGACAGTCAGCTAGTGTGATCGACACTAAAAAGGGTTTGGCAGAAAGTGATGAAGAGATGATACTCACACCTGCCCCAGAAGGTGGAAGATCACGTGACCATCCCTCTGCTCTTGTGGATCCCGAGTTGAGACGTACCGGACACTGCTGGAACCCTCCTTGACCACAATAGAGACAGAGCCGAAGCTGTCTCCGTCTGCGTAGCTCCGCCGCGGGGAGGCATGTGACCCCTACCTCCATGGGTTCAGGCTCTGATACGGTGTTCACTGAGGGAGAGAGAGAAGCAATAAGTGTACCGACGCTCCCGAAGTAGGTTATCCAGACGGATGGCCATCGCGATGAGTGCGTCCAAGGAGAGGTTGTCGTCTCGACATGCCAGTTCTGTCTGGACCTCCTCGCGCAGTGCTCTTCTGAATAGTGTACAGAGTGCCGGCTCATTCCATCTGCTGGATGCTGCTACAGTCCAGAAGGTGAGCGCGTACTCGGCAGCGGTCTGGTCATCCTGCTGTAGTAGGCGCTCACCCCCCTCTCTGCCCTCCGGTGGATGATCGAAGATACCTCTGAACCCCTCATACGAATCCAGCTCCTCCTCTCCTCTCTCCCAGACGGCCTTAGCCCATTCCAATGCGAACAACCTCTTCCACAGCCGTCCCCAGTTCCGCCAGCTGGTCGTGGTGCTGACGAAATAGATATCCCTGTTCGTCGACCGTCTGGGAGATGTCCTGATTTCCTGCTGCTGCCATTTTTTGAGGCAGTATTCTGTAACGATGACGCTGGGTGTCGAGAAGCAGGTGGTGAGTTTAATAAAACAATGAACATGCAACGATACAAAACAGGAGTAGTGTCTGGACATGAAACACATAATCAATACTGCCTGGGGAATGAACCTAAGGGAGTGACAGATATAGGGGAGGTAATCAGTGAAGTGATGTAGTCCAGGTGAGTCTCATAATGAGGCGCAGGTGCGTGTAATGATGGTTGTCAGAGCCAGTAATTAGAAAATCGGCGAGGTCGAGCGCCGGAGAGTGTGAGCGGGAGTAGATGTAACAGTTTCCATTTATCATCCTTGAGATGTTTCTACAAATTGATTGGACATGATTTGGAAAGGCACACAGTTGAAAGTGCATGTCAGAGCAAAAACCAAGCCATGAGGTGGAAGGATTTGTCTGTAGAGCTCCGAGACAGGATTGTGTCGAGGCACAGATCTGGGGAAGGGTACCAAAACATTTCTGCTGCATAGAAGGTCCCAAAAAACACAGTGACCTCCATCATTCTTAATTGGAAGAATGTTGGAACCACCAAGACTGGCCGCCCGGCCAAACTGAGCAATCGGTGGGGTAGGGCCTTGGTCAGGGAGGTGACCAAGAACCTGATTGTCACTCTAACAAAGCTCCAGTGTTCCTCTGTGGAATTGGGAGAACCTTCCAGAAGGACAACCATCTCTGCAGCACTCAACCAATCAGGCCTTTATGGTAGTGTGGCCAACATATGGTCTGATTTTAGCTAGGCTACTTTGAAACAAGATAAGACATGCCTCATAAAATGACATCAAACCTCCAGATTTTAAACAATTAAGTTTATGGTTAAATAGTTTCAAAATGCTGACTGCCTCCACTCAGATTGCAAGGTGGGTGATGTGTGCGGTGCACAACGGGTACTGGCCTTTCTCTGTGCACTGGCCTTTCTCTCCACTCTTCTGACCATTTCATCTGAACGAATCATGTCTCGAGTATGTCAACAGAGCCTTTAATTATCCTACACTATCATTATCAAACATGACTGGTGTTTAGCCTATATTATGTAATTAAAAGTCTAATTAAAGTTTGGCTACATTTTCTGACGCCTCCCTAATGTCAGGCTGTGATATGCATATAACCTACGCTACACTTTTACATGTAAGCTAATTATTTATGAATATTTATGATAAATATTATTCAAATGTTGGCCTTTTTAGAGGCATTTAAAAAAAAGTGAATTTCTGGCTCAGTTGACAGCCCCATTTATCTATTTCAGTAGTAGGCTACTCTTATTAGCCTTTTAAATCACTGTGCCTTTTAAATTGCACTTCCGGATGATTCTGGGACGGTGAAGAAAAAAGTTAGTCTCAAGCCCTGTATGTAGCAAGCTAGCTAGCTAACATTGGCCAGAAAGTTGAAATCAGAGGAGAGGGAGAGAGAATGTCGTGCAGAGAGGAGCCGATTTAAAATCCTTTAGAGTCTATTGACGCACTCGTGCGTCAATCTAAGTAACATAATGAAGAAATCCCCATCAAAATCCATCAATTTAAGCTAGAGATACACTATATATACAAATTAGCCACACCCATTGCTGACAGTTGTATAAAATCGAGCACACAGCCATGCAATCTCCATAGACAAACATTGGCAGTAAAATGGCCTTACTTTCAATATGGCACCGTCATAGGATGCCAACTTTCCAACAAGTCAGTTCTTCAAATTTCTGTGCTACTATAGATGCCCCGGTCAACCAGGGGCGGTGTGTTCAATAGGGCGATATGGGCGACGCACTGCCAAACGGGAAAAGGAAGGGATTTTTTTCTAATCAATTATATCACGGCAACAGTAGTTATCAGTGTTCTAATCTGATCTGACTGCCACTAAATGTCAAATCAGGCTAAAGTCGTGCTTCAAATGGCCCCGCCCGTTTTTGGGGCGATTTCAGTCAGGTTGAAAATCGCCCAGAAGTCTGTCATAGACTCCCATGTAAAATCTATTTTTTTCAAATTTCAAAGCTTTCAATACAATCTCTATGGGTGTCTGTGGGCTTGCACTTGCGCTTTCGTCATACGTGACGTAACCATGAACGTAACTAAGAAAATAGCGGCTAGCAGCGTCTCTGTTGCGACCTGCAGTGTGGCGTTATCTTATGTTTTTTAATTTGTACACTTAGTGGTGTTATTTTATGTTTTTAATTTGTACACTTAGTTTACAAACATTCTGCCAACCATGGATTTCCAGTGGTGGGTTTTGGACTGATCTTGTTGATCGTGTACATACCCGCTACGAACGGACTAAATAATGAAAAGCGCTGCTGGCAGCGGAATCCAACTACAGCTGGGAGACTTGGCTGGATGACAGAGTCCCGGACAGAGAAGTGGAGCGGCCGGCTTCACCCTGGTCAGAGCGGACCGCGATCTGACAGTCACAGGGAAAATCGATCCTGGTAAGAGAGCGACTCTGTACCCCCGACATTGAACTGCTTTCTGTGTCACTGCGACCTTACTATCTGCCCCGTGAGTTCCCCCAATTGTTTGTTACCGTTGTGTACTGTTGATAATCACAAGTTTACTGGAGAACTGAGACCAAGTAGAGACTTTGGACAGGGTGGATATGGTATAATAAAGGCAGTTTATTCAGAGGTAAAGATATCTGGAATCGCGTGCACGGACTCGTTCGTCAAACTCTTAGGGAGCTATCTGAAGAGAGCCCCGAAAACATTGTGTGCAGACATTTTATACAATAAATGATGTAGGTTGAATCTAGTAGTTCTGATCTTCTGATTGGTCCTGATGAGTTGGGCGAGGTCCCCTCCACTGTTGCATTGGCTCTGAGTCAGGTTCTCTGTCTTCAAATGTTCAGCCTAAAGAGAGGGGATTTTTGTGTGTGTGTGTGTGTGTGTTTAACAGTGATGATGTGTGTGTGTGTGTGTTATCAGTGATGATGTGTGTGTGTGTGTGTGTGTGTGTGTGTGTGTGTGTGTGTGTGTGTGTGTGTGTCCTCAGAGCAAGAACTCGTGAGTTGGAAGAACTGAGAGACCTATGGCGTGGGTGTTGTCCTTGGCCACCTGCTGACAAGGCTGACAAGATAGGACTCTTTTGTCCATTGTTATAGGATAGGAACAGCATTGATTGAAAACAAACGCCCAACACAAAATGGGTCATGCACAAGATTTTAGTCAGACCAAGCTATAACATTATATATTTACTATGACAGTACATTCAACCAAAAGCTAATATAACAAAGGCATCAGAGATTATTTATAATCTGTCACAGAAACTGGAATCCATCTCCCCAGATCAGTCAATAAATGCTTCTGGTATTGACTTATATGCTGCCCCTGTCTTCATGTTGTTGCTGGACATATCTTTTTTAAAATGTGTGTAGGTCACCTAAATCATCAGAAAAATTGCCCCTCCTGAGAATTTTTTCAGGAGCCGCCACTGCGGTCAACTGTAAGTGCTGTTATTGTGACGTGGAAACGTCTAGGAGCAACATCGTCTCAGCTGCGAAGTGATAGGCCACACAAGCTCACCGAATGGGACCGCCAAGTGCTGAAGCGCATAGTGCGTAAAAATCGTCTGTCCCCGGTTGCAACACTCACGACCAAGTTCATAACTGCCTCTGAAAACAATGTCAGCACAACAACTAGTTGGGAGCTTCATGAAATGGGTTTCCATGGGCAAACAGCCTCACACAAGCCTAAGATCACCATGCGCAATGCCAAGCGTCGGCTGGAGTGGTGTAAAGCTCGCCACCGTTGGACTCAGGAACAGTGGAAACGCGTTCTCCGGAGTGATGAATCACGCTTCACCATCTGGCAAGTCCGATGGACAAATCTGGGTTTGGCGGATGCCAGGAGAACGCTACCTACCCCAATGCATAGTGCCAACTGTAAAGTTTGGTGGAGCAGAAATAATGGTCTGAGGCTGTTTTTCATGGTTTGGGCTAGGCCCCTTAGTTCCAGTGAAGGGAAATCTTAACGCTACAGCATAAAATGACAATCTAGATGATTCTGTGCTTCCAACTTTGTGGCAACAGTTTGGGGAAGGCCCTTTCCTGTTTCAGAATGACAATGCCCGTGTGCACAAAGTGAGGTCCATACAGAAATGGTTTGTTGAGATCGGTGTGGAAGAACTTGACTGGCCTACAGAGCCCTGACCTCAACCCAATCAAACGCCTTTGGGATGAATTGGAACGCCAACTGCGAGACAGGCCTAATCGCCCAACATCAGTGCCCGACGTCACTAATGCTCTTGCGGCTGAATGGACGCAAGTCCTCGCAGCAATGTTCCAACATCTAGTGGAAAGCCATCCCAGAAGAGTGGAGGCTGTTATAGCAGCAAAGGGGGGACCAACTCCATATTAATGCCCATGATTTTGGAATGAGATGTTCAACAAGCAGGTATCCACATATTTTTGGTCATGTAGTGTATCTGTTTTTTGCATGGGCTGCATTTCAATCCATTGCGTTCGCCTATGTCGGCCTTCCGCATCTGCGCTGGAAGGTGGTCGAGCTACAACGGTTTGTCAGACCATGAGACATCACGAAAATCAGTCTTCTCATGAAAACGTCTGTAGCGTCTGAATGGTTTGGCCTACAAACTAATATGACTCTCACGATGGTGTTCTCTGTTTTGCTCTATGACCCCCCACAAGTGTCACGGGCTCGTCTGAAGTTAACCCATACAAATTAAAGGAAGTATGGAGGTAGTTTTGTGCCAACAAAAATAAGGGGTTAAATGTGTCCAAAAAAAAAAATCCTGAGCTTTCTTATATCTCCTAGACAGACACATCAAAAAAAGTTTCCTTATGATTTATTTTTTGCCATTTATGAATATGATTTTCAATGCATTTCTATGGGCAATAGTAGTAAAGGCCAAATTCAATATTTTATCTAAGATGTTTTAAATAAATAAAATTATACCTAAAGGTGTCCTAAAATTCCAAATCAAATAGCTAAATGATCCATGGAATGACCATCTTAAAGCAATTCCATATGTTAGCTCAGTAGAACCACACCCCCCCTCAAAAAAAAAAGGTGTGTGTTCTCTTCTCTACTGTGTGTGTTCTCTACACTCAATTAATCCACAGATAAAAGGGGAAACCTAGTTAGTTTTTAGTTAGTTTTCTGTGATTAATCTCTCCTCATTCATTCTCATTTTTCTGTGGATTTTACTTTATATGGGAGATGGCAACCAACTTTAAGGTGCATTAGGGACTGATCACAATTTACGGGGGGAGGGTTGTCAAACTTTTAGTCTACCAGTCTAACGCTCTATCCTGCCTTCTATCCACCATTCATATTTACAATAGTGGTAGGTGGATCGTTTGTCCAGATCTGCAATAAGCTAACTAGCAATCATACCACACATAAAAACATTAAAAGCTGTATCCATTTTTTGTATGAATCGACAAGAACAAATAGGAATAGTTGATAGGCAGCGGAGAGGCCAGGTGCAGCATTGCACATGAAGAACAGTGAAGACATGAGACACACAGCTCAAAAATCTCCCCTATTGATCTTGTTCAGGGACAATACAATGATCCTACCTAGACTAGTCTACAATTGCGTAATTGTTTTCAAGTGAGTACAAAATTCTACTCTAGGCTGCAGTGAAAATGTCATTTGATGGCGCAAAAGTCCTGTGATTTGAATGTTTCATTCGATTTGGATCTACTCTCGACAGTTTAAGGTCCAGAAAGGCACAGTAGCAGGCCAGTCTGGCTCTATTTTTACTTCTGTACTGAGTGCGCTGTCTGTTGCAGATCATCATTCTCCGAAGTCGTCCTATAGTAATGTGACCACATATGTTCTTGGCAGGCCCAGTTATTCAGGAAAGCTTAACACACACTCTGCCTCCTCTCCAATCCAAACAGGCTATTCCTCACGCTCCTAGAACCTAACTCTTCAATATAGCCTAAATATTCATAATTTAACTTTTAAATGTATTACTTTTTATGTGGCATAAACACAACCAGTCACAATGTTTTAATCTGATTAGGCTAGTTCAAAAGTCTCCTGTAAGCATGCGCACATTCATCCAAAATAATAATTTCAGCATCCTCAAAATGGCTTGACATTAACCAGGTTTCCATCCAACCTTTTTATGCAAGTAAAGTAGCCTAAAATGTCACCACATCATGGGAAAGCATGCAGTTTATTAGGCTACAGATGAAGTAAATTATGATGAACTTCACAGAGTGGTGAAAGTGCACAGTGATGAAGTTGATTCTCCTTTTAATAAATATTGAGGATCTTATTCTGATGATTGATGCTTGGCTGCCATTTAACAAATACAAATAATCGTGCACTTATCTCTATAATAATCGCATCATGCAGTAGGCTATACAGTGCCTTGCAAAAGTATTCATCCCCCTTGGCGTTTTTCCTATTTTGTTACATTACAACCTGTAATTGAAATTGATTTTTATTTGGATTTCATGTAATGGACTTTCACAAAATAGTCCAAATTGGTGAAGTGACATATGTATTCACCCCCTTTGCTATGAAGCACCTAAATAAGATCTGGTGCAACCAATTACCTTCAGAAATCACATAATTAGTTAAATAAAGTCCACCTGTGTGCAATCTAAGTGTCACATGATCTGTCACATGATCTCAGTATGTATACACCTGTCCTGAAAGGCCCCAGAGTCTGCAATACCACTAAGCAAGGGGCACCAACAAGCAAGCAGCACCATGAAGACCAAGGAGCTCTCCAAACAGGTCAGGGACAAAGTTGTGGAGAAGTACAGATCAGGGTTGGTTTATAGAAAAATATCCGAAACTTTGAACATCCCACGGAGCACCATTAAATCCATTATAAAAAAATTGAAAGAATATGGCACCACAACAAACCTGCCAAGAGAGGGCCGCCCACCAAAACCCACAGACCAGGCAAGGAGGGCATTAATCAGAGTAGCAACAAAGAGACCAAAGATAACCCTGAAGGAGCTGCAAAGCTCCACAGCGGAGAGAAGTCCATAGGACCACTTTTAAGCCGTACACTCCACAGAGCTGGGCTTTACGGAAGAGTGGCCAGAAAAAAGCCATTGCTTTAAGAAAAAAATAAGCAAACACGTTTGGTGTTCACCAAAAGGCATGTGAGAGACTCCCCATCTGACCAGGTACTCTGGTCAGATGAGACTCAAATATAGCTTTTTGGCCATCAAGGAAAACGCTATGTCTGGTGCAAACCCAACACCTCTCATCACCCTGAGAATACCATCCCCACAGTGAAGCATGGTGGTGGCAGCATCATGCTGTGGGGATGTTTTTCATTGGCAGGGACTGGGAAACTGGTCAGAATTGAAGGAATGATGGATGGCGCTAAATATAGGGAAATTCTTGAGGGAAACCTGTTTCAGTCTTCCAGAGAATAGTTATGCACGCTCAAGTTTTCAATTTTATTGTCTTATTTCTTGTTTGTTTCACCACAAAAAATATTTTGCATCTTTAAAGTGGTAGGCATGTTGTGTAAATCAAATGATACAAACCCCCAAAAAATCTATTTAAATTCCAGGTTGTAAGGCAACAAAATAGGAAAAATGCCACTCTGTTACAAGTCTCTCCACGAACATCTGGTAATCATCATGGGCACTCCCATTCTTTGATGTTATTACCCTTTACCCCTGTCAGTATATCCTGT
Source organism: Coregonus clupeaformis (assembly GCF_020615455.1). Lineage (NCBI taxonomy): Eukaryota > Metazoa > Chordata > Actinopteri > Salmoniformes > Salmonidae > Coregonus > Coregonus clupeaformis. The sequence goes on from NC_059211.1 coordinate 7,944,667, forward strand.
CCATAAATTATTCTAAGATCAACATCAGTAATCTCCTTTGACATAATGGAATGTAGACTCCGTGGCACCAAACCACTTATCTAGTAACTCTAACCTGGTCCCCACGATACTATGACATGACATCATTACAATCCACTTTTTTTTCTTATTTTGTGGCAAGTAAAATTACTTAACCCCCAACAGTTCATCTAAAATACAATATTCCCAATCAGTAGTGTATGTATATATATATATATATATTATGACTAGAGCCTAAACTATGCTAGATAACTGACCCATCATCTTATACATGCTACCAAGAAAAACATCCATCAAATAAATTGTGCCCATCATGACATCATCCCCACAAATACAAAGATCCATGACCATTACTAAATTACATGGATATTACAATATATTCAAATGAAAATATCAAAATAAAACAAATTCAATCTTCTTCATCCATCTTCATACAGATGAACCCCAAGCTTGTCACTGGTCATTTGGGGCGCTATCTGATCTACCGAGATGGTCTTCTTTCCCCATCTTCAATCCTGTACACCTTAAAATCCACTTTACACATCTCCATCTTAACATTCCTTATTCCTCAATCAACATTATTAATGGACTCTAAACTGTAATAACATATAGATGAATAATCTATCCTTTCTCTCCTTGCATTAATATTGACTGATACATCTCTATTCATACTCCTAATACCTTCCTATATGTCTTTAATATTTCCCATAGCTTTATTTAAATTCCCAATACCTTCCTAATCTTAATGGCCAACATGTATCCCCCATATAATCACATACATTCCCTCTTTATCTACTATAATAGCATCCAATGCTATGCGATTATCACTTACATAGTCTAATGAGTTACATATCAGACCCAATTGCTTAAAAACCCATGATTGTTAAAAGATGCAATGTTCAACTCCGACTTTGTTCTCCTATTATTCCTGAGATAGATGCACAGTATAACACTCTATTTCACTCCCTGTTAAATCATTACATCCCTAAACTATTCATGCTTTAAGAATTCAACCAAAATCAGATCATATGAAAATATCATAACCCCATGATAGTAACCAATTAAGTACTTGCCTATCAACATAGATATTTACCACTCTAAACATCCATATCAATATCACCCAATTCTTCAGATGTATATAATTACTAATATGCTAAAACGTTAACCCAATTAATCAACATATTCATGATTTCATTCACATTCCTCACATTAACTTCCATGTTTCAAACAGTATGATTCAACAATGTCTACTCAAAATAAATCATATAAGTGTATCTTAAGACATTACCATAATTTATCACTGTTTTCAACCCATAATATCTATATAAAACATTTCTCCATTGAACAATCAATATCCTTCATTTAGAAAATAATTATACTAATTATACTTCTTCTCAGTCAGGAAAAGCGTCTATTAGGAAGTGCACATTCTTGCATCCTGTTATCGTCACTAGTTTCCATAGACATGCCTCCGCTACATTCTACCTTATACCACAAATACATTTTCACCTAAAACATTTCATCTAACCCATAACTAATTAATTACTACTGCTCATATTCTTACTACAATATGAAAATGTACCAATAAATCATCTTACCATCATTACTACCCCCTTTTCTGAACACATGAGTCACAATGTGATTCATGCTTTCAAAAACAAAACACCAACATTGTTTATTAAACCATAATATAAATGAAATTAAAATGACAATATTTGATAATGCCTTAACTTACTTCTATCCCGTAAAGTAATCCAAGATTAGTACAATTGACTAGCAACAGGTATCCCTCATTCAGGGAAAGCTCTCTCTCTCTTTTGTTATTTTATGGTTTGAATCATATATATTATTACCAAATTATAAACTTCTTCACACTTTTCAGTATTATAAATTACCCTCAACTCGGTAAAATAAACTATCTTAAAGTCCTCTTCTCATGCCTTTAGAATTACTAGTGTGGATGATCAATTCACACTAGTAAGTCAGAACAGAGTTCAGAGATCATTGAAATCGTTCAACGAATTGTTCCATCCAATAGTATAGTAAACATTACCAACATTCAAAACATTTCATAAACTTATCCCAAGTGTACATTAAGTCCTCATGACAGTTCTTCTCATAAGAAATAATGTGTATACCCAAAACTCAGTCAAAAAAGAAAAATAACTTCATAAAATTCACTGTGTGTGCTCCTTTAAGACTTTATCACCTTTGACCTGTTGAAAATCCCCTAAAATCAAAATAACAACCCTTTATAAACATCATACTAGGTGTGTTGTGTTTTATTTGAAAACCCCAATTGAAAAACAACAAACAAAAATAGCCAGGCCTTACTTAATTTGGTAGCTCCCTTTTACGACCTAATACTGCCTAACTTCACTAAACTGCTCCCCCTAGCCCTGGGCAACATTCCAATTAGATAAGGAAATCCCCTTTCTCCTGGAAGAGAAATTATACATTTTGTTAACATTCAATTACAATCAATAATCCAAAGATAGTAAGTACACACAAAACATGATACAGATATACACAGTCCTATCTCATCAATAATCGTTTGTTCCAATCTAATTCCTCATAACTACTCCATAAATGGCATAAAAATATTATATATAATCTCTCAAAAGATGAAAACCACTCAAAGTTCCTCGAGTATACAATGATTATGTTTAATTGATTACCCTTCAGATCATATCCTCTTTAATTCTCACACTGTCACGGATTCTACCGAGGCTGCTCCTCCTCCTTGCTCGGGCAGGCTTCGGCGTTCGTCGTCCCCGGAGTACTAGCTACTGCCGTTCGATGTTATCGGTGTTTGTTTAGTTTTGTCTGTATTGTTTACACCTGTTCGTCATTATGTTAATTGTTTCCCTTATAATTACCCCTGTCTCTCATCTGTACTTTGTGTGTGATTGTTTTCCCCTTCACGGTTGTCTATTTTGTGAGCAGGTTATTTCCTCCCTGCGTGGAGTTATTTTCTGTGTCCTTTTGGATACTTTCGTATTAAAAGTACGTATCCGAGAGTTCTGTGTCCTGCGCCTGACTTCGTTTACCGCATCTCACAGACAGTCGTGACAGAATCACACACCTTACCATGGAGTCAGCAGGAGCGACGGCACCGACTGAATCACTCGAGGAGCGCGTCCTACAACAGGCAGCGATGCTCCAAAATCTTGGTGCTGCTATGGATAACGTTATGAACACTTTGGGACGATGGGAGAGAGGAGGTTTGCCCACACCTCCTCCAATGATACCACCACCATCGGCTACTCCTATCGTCTCACATCCGGAGTCCAGTGGGATTCGGCTCTCGCTCCCGAGGGCTTATGATGGCACCGCAGCTGGGTGTCAGGGTTTCCTGCTCCAGGTGGAACTTTACCTGGCAACCATTCACCCGGCACCCTCGGGATACGAAAGCATGTCCGCCCTCATCTCCTGTCTGTCCGGCAAGGCACTGGAGTGGGCCAACCTCGAGTGGGGAGGGACAGACGCCGCTACTGTGAACTATGCGGAGTTCACCCGCCGCTTCAGGGCAGTGTTCGATCATCCCCCGGAGGGGAAGGCGGCGGGTGAGTGTCTATTCCACCTCAGACAGGGGAGGAGGAGCGCGCAGGAATTCGCACTGGACTTCCGGACTCTGGCTGCCAATTTGGGATGGAATGAGAGGGCCCTCATCGACCACTACAGATGCAGCCTGAGGGAGGACGTTCGTCGAGAGCTGGCCTGCAGGGACACCAACCTAAGCTTCGATCAGCTGGTGGACATGTCGATTCGCTTGGATACCCTGTTGGCTACCCGCGGCCGTCCATTCCATCCCCCAGCACCTCCGAGCCGAGCCCTATGGAGCTCAGGGGTGCTGGTAGTAGGGAGGCCAGGAAGGAGGCTGTCCCCTGCACCAACTGTGGCCGAGGCAGCAGGCAGCGCACTGATGAGTCATTCCCGGTGAGTAAGGTCCCAACTCACCCAGAGCTCTCTGCTGTTCATATGTGTATCCAAGTGATGTTTCCAGAAGTTTCTTCTTACTCCCAGCATAAGGTGCTAGTCGATTCAGGCGCAGCTGGGAATTTTATTGATCGCCATTTCTCATATAAGTTAGGGATCCCTATATTACCAGTCGATGTGCCCTTCCCTATCCATGTCCTAGATAGCCGGCCTTTGGGGTCGGGATTGATTAGGGAGGTCACAGTGCCACTGAAGATGAAAACGCAGAAGGGTCATGAGGAGACTATACAGTTGTATTTAATTGACTCTCCTGCGTTTCCGGTGGTGTTGGGACTTCCCTGGTTAATATCTCATGACCACCACATTTCATGGCAACAGAGGGCTCTCAAGGGATGGTCTGATCAGTGTGTGGGGCGGTGTGTAGGTGTTTCCGTAGGGGCAACGACGGTGGAGAGTCCGAACCAAATGCCCACAATGCACATTCCTCCTGAGTATGCCGATTTGGCAAGCGCCTTCTGTAAGAAGAAGGTGACTCAATTACCACCTCATCGACAGGGGGATTGTGCGATAGACCTCCAGGTTGGCGCGGCGCTCCCTCGCAGCCATGTGTATCCTCTGTCTCAGGAGGAGACGGCTGCTAT